>NW_026577888.1:1236164-1854246 GCF_029407905.1 Bubalus kerabau | reverse complement strand
GCTGGACCCCGGCAGTTCACTAGAGATCTCCTACAGAGCATAGACCTGTCCATTTGGTTTTGCCTTCCCCTGTGAGTTGGGTCCCCGAGGTCCGCCCCAACTCCGGGGAAACAGCCCCTGAGAAAAGATCTCCAGGAACTGCTTTCCGCCCAGGCTGGGAAACGCTGTTCACAGGAAGTAAGGCAAGCGAGCCTCCTGAAGGGAAATAGAGGCCTTACTGTCCCTGGAGGAGCAGGCTGCCAGAGTGTGTGACACCTGACTGGTGCCTTACTGGCCTCAGCTCCGCTATTGCATGTTCATCTGAACTTGAACCCAGGCCTACTTGGAGAAGTGTTTGTGTGCCGATTTCCAGAAACTGCAAAGGGCTACAGCAATGATAACTCTCTCAGTGGTAAGGGAGAGCATTGTGTGGATTCTCAATTTGTTGTTTGAACGACAGCATCAAAGCTGCACAGAGAGAATCAGGTCTCTGTGTCTCTATGTTGGCAATGCAGCTTCCCACACAGAGATGTCCCCGTTGGAGCCAAGAACATTCCCCACAGACTGAGGTTCACTAGAGCACTCCTAGAGAGAAAAGACTTATCCATGCGGTTTTCCCTTCCCCTGTGCGTGTGGGTCTCTGGGATCAGCCCCTGCTCCTTGGAAACAGCCTCTGAGAAAAGATCTCCAAGAACCTCTTATCACCCAGGCTGGGAAGTGGAGTTCACAGGAGGTGGGATAAGCAAGCTTCCTTCGGCAAGAAGAGACAGCCAACCGGACTGTGTTTGGAAGCCTATATTTGCAAGGAATGGGTTAGTTTCTCCTGACCGAGACCGCCAGATGTGCTGAGAAGATAGAAATTCCAGAGGCAGGGTCGAGGTTCCTGACTGCCCTTTGCCAGCCTTGCAAAGACATTCCCAGATTCTAACGTTATTTTCCATGAAGGAGCAGGCATCGGGAATATGTCAGACTTGACTGGCGCCTTACTGGCCTCAGCTCAGCTACTGCCTTTCCATTCAAACAAGGACAAGGGCCTACTTGGTGAAGGGTAAGGGTCTGCTTCTTTCCAAACTGCCAAGGACTACAGCAATGAGACCTCTGTCAAGGTGAGGGAAGCCTATGCGGATGGATTCTTAGCAGGTGCTTTGCCACAAAGCATCAGCACCCACGGAGAGAATCAGACTCCCTTTGCCACTATGTTGGGTGTGTAGCTTCATGCACAGAGGTGTCTCTGTAGAAGCCAAGAATGTTCCTGAGAGACGAGGTTCACTAGAGCTCTCCTACAGAGCATAGACCTGTCCATGTGGTTTTGTCTTCCCCTGTGAGTTGGGCCCCCGAGGTCCGACCCAGCTCCAGGGAAACAGCCCCTGAGAAAAAATCTCCAGGAACAGCTTTGCGCCCAGGCTGGGAAATGCAGTTCACAGGAGGCAAGGCAAGCGAGCCTCCTGCAGGGAAAAAGAGGCCTTACTGCTCCTGGACGATCAGGCTGCAAGAGTGTGTGAGACCTCACTTGTGCCTTACTGGCCTCAGCTCCGCCGTTGCCTGTTATTCCGAGCTAGGACCCAGGCCTACTTGGAGAAGGGTTAGGGTGCGGATTTCTACAAACTGTCAAGGACGACAGCAATGAGAATTCTCTTAGCAGTAAGGGAGAGCATTGTATGGATTCTCAAGCTGTTGTTTGAATGACAGCTTCAAAGCTACACAGAGAGAATCAGGCTCTCTGTTCCCCTATTTTGGCTGTGCAGCTTCACACACAGAATTTGACTCTGTTGGAGCCAGAAATATTCCTGAAAGACTTAGGCTCACCAAAGCTGTCCTCCAGAGCAAAGACATTGGATGTGGTTTTGCCTTCCCTTGTCAGTATGGGTCCCCTAGCTTGGCCCCAGCTCCGGGGATACAGCCTCTGAAAAAAATCTTCCAAGAAGCGATTTTCCTCCAGGCTGTTAAGCGGAATTCGCAGTTTGCAAGTTAAGGAAGCCTGCTTCGTGGAAGAGCAAGCAGCCAACTGGCCCTGTGTTAGGAAGCCTGTATTTGAAAGGAATGGGTTAGCTTCTACAGCGGGAGAACCTCAGATCTGCTCAGGGGACTGAAATACTAGAGTCAGGGTCGAGGTTCTCCCTTGTCCTTTGCGCACCTTGCAAAGACATTCCTAGCTTCTAGCGTTAGTGTCCCTGTAGTAGCAGGCTGCAGTAGCGTGTGATAAATGACTGCCGCGTTCCTGTCCTCAGCTCCGCTATTGACTTTCTATTCGAACTAGAACCCAGGCCTACTTTGAGAGGGGTTAGGGTCCAGTGTTTTCAAACTGCCAAGGGCTACGGCAATGCGAGCTCTGTCAGAGGTAAGAAAAGAGCAATTGGTTGGATTCTTCAGCTGCTGCGTGGCTGCACAGCTTCCGCGCCGCATGGAGAGCATGAGGCTCCTTGTGGTCCTATTTTGGGTATGCAGCAACATGCACACAGAATGTCTGTGTTCACTTATGTACAGGCTTATGAACACTAGAGCTCTCCTACAGAGCAAAGACCACTCAGTGGGCTCCAAGAGATACCTGTCGCGGCTCGAGAAGAGAGTGGAGTCCTTTGCTTCCCCTCGAGATGAGGCCTGACTCCCCGGGTGAGTATGGAATGCAACCCCAAATCCCTGTCGCCTATGGAGAGGAACATTAAGTCCTGGATACAAGCCTAGATGAAGTCTAGTTTGCCCTTCAGTGAATGGAGCCCAATCCACAGCTCTCCCTGGCAACTCGAATGGAAGATTAGACTTCCTGGGCCAACACAAGAGGAAGCCTGAATTCCCCGTCGTAACTCGAGAATCCCACCGCAACTCGAGAAAAACCACGTGCTTCCCTCGTCATCGCAAGATGAGGCCCTTTGTCCGCTACAGCATCTCAAGAGAAGTCCCACGTTCCATCCTGAAGTGCGAAACGGTACTTGGTACCCTTGATGCGACCCCAAAAGTTCCGCGACATACCAGACTCACTCAAGGGGAACACCGAGGTTCCCGGCACCACTTCATCTGACCCCTTCTCCTCTCCTGATTGTGACAGGAGGGTCGACTCCCCTTCTCTGTCTGCAAGGGGTTCCCGACCTTCCGGGCGCACCTCAGGATGAGGCCGGTCTCATGAGGAAGTTCGAGACATAGCCTCGTGGGTGGTGCCACATGTCGAAAGACCCCAATTTCACGGTCCACTCTTGAAAAGAACCCGATGCCAGCACACCTCTTTGAAGGAAAACCTGTGGATGAAGGCACAACACGAAGGGGCACTGACACCCGCGTGCATCGTCCAGAAAAACCCGCAGGTCCCACAGACATTTCGACAAGTGGCCTGTCATCCTGTAAACAACTCGAAAGGCAAACGAAGGTCCATTCCTCAACAGAAGACTAGGTGTGACTCTCTTGTCCCTATTCTGCAGGGACCACGGGTTCCGAGTCAGAAACGGAGAGCAAGCCTGAGGTTCCTGCGTCCACTCAAGATGAAGCCCTCTTCCATTGCACCACAACCAGTGGAGTCCCGAGAGGCCCCTACCAACTCCACAGTATCCCTGAGTTCTCAGAGGCACAAAAAGAAGCTCCCTGAGGTCACAGGCACAAGTCGAGGGACCCCTGGGTTTTCTGCCGTGACTCGAGAAAGACCTCGAGAGTGCTTCAAAATGTGTTGAGTCGCGATTCCCCTACCATGACTCAAGAGCCATGACACGCTCCCCCTCGCCACGCGCATGGAGACCTGACTAACATGGCACTGCACGAGAGGCTTCATGAGTTCCTCATCGTACCTCGTGAGGAAACCCACACTGGCGCGGCAGCTCGAGGAAACACATGAGACACCCCGGTCATCGCGAGATGAGGGCCTTATTTTCCTGCATGGCCTGGAGACCAATCACGAGTCCTCTCTCCAAACTGAAGAGGAGGCTGGACTCCCTTGAAGCCGCTCAGGGGGCTCCAAGAGATCCGCGTCGCGACTCGAGAGGAGAGCGGAGTCCTTGGCTTCCCCTCGAGACGAGGCCTGACTCCCCGGGGGAGGCTGGAATGCAACCCTGAGATCCCCGCCTATCCTGGAGAGGAATATTAGGTCCCGGACACACGCCTAGGTGAGGTCTGTTGGCCCCTGCAATGACTTGAGCGCAACCCCCAGCTTTCCCTCGCAACTCGAGGGGAAGATTGGGCTTCCCAGGGCCAACCCAAGAGGAAGGCTGAGATCCCCATCGTAACTCGAGAATGCCGCCTCAACTCGAGAAAAACCACGTGGTTCCCACCTCTTGGCAGGATGAGGCCCTTGCCCGCGACGGCGTCTCAATGAAAGTCCCCTGTTCCGTACTGAAGGGCGAAACCGTCCCTGACAGCCTTCCTGCGACCCCCAAAAGTCCCCTGACACGCTGGGTTCCCCCGAGGGGAACACCGAGGGTCCCGGCACCGCTTCCTCTGAGCCCCTTCTCCCCTCCTGATCGCGACAGGAGAGGCGATTCCCCTGCGTGGTCTGGAAGGGGTTCCCGGCCTTCCCGGCGCACCTCAGGATGAGGCCGGTCTCACGAGGAAATTCGAGACGAGCCACGTGGGTGGGGCCACATGCCGAACGCCCCCGATTCCCCAGTCCGCTCTTGAGAAGGACCCAAGGCCCGGACCCCTCTTCGAAGGCAACCCTGTGGGTGAAGGCACAACACGAAGGGGCACTGCCACCCCCGTGCATCGTCCGCAAAGACCCGCGGGTTACACACACAGCTCGATGAGGGGCCTGAGACCCCCTGAGCAAGTCGAGAGGCCAGCGGGGTTCCCTTCCTCAGACAAGACGAGGCCTGACTCTCCTGTCCCAACTCTGCAGGGACCCTGCGGTCGGAGTCCGAAACGGAGAGGAAGCCTGAGGTTCCTGCCTCCCCTCGAGGTGAGGCCCTCTTCCGTTGTGCCAGACCCAGCGGAGTCCCGAGGGGCCCCGCAGCTCCACAGGATACCTCGCCTCTCAGAGGCACCCTGGGAAGTTCCTTAAGTCCCCGGCAGAAGGCGAGGGACACGAGGGTTTCCCGCCGCCCCCCGACAAAGTCCTCGAGAGTCCTTCTTCAACGCGTCTCGAGGCCCTAGTCCCCTCCCGTGACTCAAGAGCCAGGACGCGCTCCCCCTCGCCACGCGCATGGAGACTGACTTCCCTGGCGCCGCACGAGAGGCTCCCTGAGATCCTCGTCGTGCCTCGGGAGAAAACCCCCACGGGCGCCGCAGCTCGAGGAAACCCCGGAGACGCCCCCGTCCTCGCGAGCTGAGGGCCTTCTTTTCCTGCATGGCCTGGAGAGCAATCCCGGGTCCTCTCTCCAAACGGAAGAGGAGGCTGGACTCCCTTGAGGCCGCTCAGGGGGCTCCAAGAGACCCGCGTCGCCACTCGAGAGGAGAGCGGAGTCCTTGGCTTCCCCTCGAGACGAGGCCTGACTCCCCGGGGGAGCCTGGAATGCAACCCCGAGATCCCTGCCTTCCCTGGAGAGAAATATTAGGTCCCGGACACACGCCTAGGTGAGGTCTCTTCGGCCCTGCAGTGACTCGAGCGCAACCCCCAGCTTTCCCTCGCAACCCGAGGGGAAGATTGGGCTTCCCAGGGCCAACCCAAGGGGAAGGCTGAGATCCCCGTCGTAACTCGAGAATGCCGCCGCAACTCGAGAAAAACCACGAGGTTCCCACCTCTTGGCAAGATGAGGCCCTTGCCCGCGACGGCGTCTCAAGGGAAGTCCCCTGTTCCGCCCTGAAGGGCGAAACGGTCCCTGACAGCCTTCCTGCGACCCCCAAGAGTCCCTCGACACGCCGGGGTCCCCCGAGGGGAACACCGAGGGTCCCGGCACCGCTTCCTCTGAGCCCCTTCTCCCCTCCTGATCGCGACAGGAGAGGCGATTCCCCTGCGTGGTCTGGAAGGGGTTCCCGGCCTTCCCGGCGCACCTCAGGATGAGGCCGGTCTCACGAGGAAATTCGAGACGAGCCACGTGGGTGGGGCCACAGGCCGAACGCCCCCGATTCCCCGGTCCGCTCTTGAGAAGGACCCGAGGCCCGGACCCCTCTTCGAAGGCAACCCTGTGGGTGAAGGCACAACACGAAGGGGCACTGCCACCCCCGGGCATCGTCCGCAAAGACCCGCGGGTTCCACACACAGCTCGACGAAGGGCATGAGACCCCCTGAGCAAGTCGAGAGGCCAGCGGGGTTCCCTTCCTCAGACAAGACGAGGCCTGACTCTCCTGTCCCATCTCTGGAGGGACCCTACGGTCGGAGTCCGAAACGGAGAGGAAGCCTGAGGTTCCTGCCTCCCCTCGAGGTGAGGCCCTCTTCCGGTGCGCCAGACCCAGCGGAGTCCCGAGGGGCCCCGCCACCTCCACAGGATCCCTCGCCTCTCAGAGGCACCCTGGCAAGTTCCCTAAGGTCCCCGGCAGAAGGCGAGGGACACGAGGGTTTCCCGCCGCCCCCCGAGAAAGACCTCAAGAGTCCTTTTTCAACGCGTCTCGAGGCCCTAGTCCCCTCCCGTGACTCGAGAGCCAGGACGCGCTCCCCCTCGCCACGCGCATGGAGACCTGACTTCCCTGGCGCCGCACGAGAGGCTCCCTGAGATCCTCGTCGTGCCTCGGGAGAAAACCCCCACGGGCGCCGCAGCTCGAGGAAACCCCGGAGACGCCCCTGTCCTCGCGAGCTGAGGGCCTTCTTTTCCTGCATGGCCTGGAGAGCAATCCCGGGTCCTCTCTCCAAACGGAAGAGGAGGCTGGACTCCCTTGAGGCCGCTCAGGTCGCTCCAAGAGACCCGCGTCGCGACTCGAGAGGAGAGAGGAGACCTTGGCTTCCCCTCGAGACGAGGCCTGACTCCCCGGGGGAGCCTGGAATGCAACCCCGAGATCCCTGCCTTCCCTGGAGAGGAATATTAGGTCCCGGACACACGCCTAGGTGAGGTCTCTTTGGCCCTGCAGTGACTCGAGCGCAACCCCCAGCTTTCCCTCGCAACCCGAGGGGAAGATTGGGCTTCCCAGGGCCAACCCAAGGGGAAGGCTGAGATCCCCGTCGTAACTCGAGAGTGCCGCCGCAACTCGAGATAAACCACGTGGTTCCCACCTCTTGGCAAAATGAGGCCCTAGCCCGCGACGGTGTCTCAAGGGAAGTCCCCTGTTCCGCTCTGAAGGGCGAAACGGTCCCTGACAGCCTTTCTGCGACACCCAAAAGTCCCCCGAAACGCCGGGTTCCCCCGAGGGGAACACCAAGGATCCCGGCACCGCTTCCTCTGAGCCCCTTCTCCCCTCCTGATCGCGACAGGAGAGGCGATTCCCCTGCGTCGTCTGGAAGGGGTTCCCGGCCTTCCCGGCGCACCTCAGGATGAGGCCGGTCTCACGAGGAAACTCGAGACGAGCCACGTGGTTGGGGCCACATGCTGAACGCCCCCGATTCCCCGGTCCGCTCTTGAGAAGGACCCGAGGCCCGGACCCCTCTTCGAAGGCAACCCTGTGGGTGAAGGCACAACACGAATGGGCACTGCCACCCCCGGGCATTGTCCGCAAAGACCCGCGGGTTCCACACACAGCTCGACGAGGGGCCTGAGACCCCCTGAGCAACTCGAGAGGCCAGCGGGGTTCCCTTCCTCAGACAAGACGAGGCCTGACTCTCCTGTCCCAACTCTGCAGGGACCCTGCGGTCGGAGTCCGAAACGGAGAGGAAGCCTGAGGTTCCTGCCTCCCCTCGAGGTGAGGCCCTCTTCCGTTGCGCCAGACCCAGCGGAGTCCCGAGGGGCCCCGCCACCTCCACAGTATCCCTCGCCTCTCAGAGGCACCCTGGGAAGTTCCCTAAGGTCCCCGGCAGAAGGCGAGGGACACGAGGGTTTCCCGCCGCCCCCCGAGAAAGACCTCGAAAGGCCTTCTTCAACGCGTCTCGAGGCCCTAGTCCCCTCCCGTGACTCGAGAGCCAGGACGCGCTCCCCCTCGCCACCGCATGGAGACCTGACTTCCCTGGCGCCGCACGAGAGGCTCCCTGAGATCCTCGTCGTGCCTCGGGAGAAAACCCCCACGGGCGCCGCAGCTCGAGGAAACCCCTGAGACGCCCCCGTCCTCGCGAGCTGAGGGCCTTCTTTTCCTGCATGGCCTGGAGAGCAATCCCGGGTCCTCTCTCCAAACGGAAGAGGAGGCTGGACTCCATTGAGGCCGCTCAGGGGGCTCCAAGAGACCCACGTCGCGACTCGAGAGGAGAGCGGAGTCCTTGGCTTCCCCTCGAGACGAGGCCTGACTCCCCGGGTGAGCCTGGAATGCAACCCCGAGATCCCTGCCTTCCCTGGAGAGGAATATTAGGTCCCGGACACACGCCTAGGTGAGGTCTCTTCGGCCCTGCAGTGACTCGAGCGCAACCCCCAGCTTTCCCTCGCAACCCGAGGGGAAGATTGGGATTCCCAGGGCCAACCCAAGGGGAAGGCTGAGATCCCCGTCGTAACTCGAAAATCCCGCCGCAACTCGAGACAAACCACGTGGTTCCCACCTCTTGGCAAGATGAGGCCCTTGCCCGCGACGGCGTCTCAAGGGAAGTCCACTGTTCCCCCCTGAAGGGCGAAACTGTCCCTGACAGCCTTCCTGCGACCACCAAAAGTCCCCCGACACGCCGGGGTCCCCCGAGGGGAACACCGAGTGTCGCGGCAGCGCTTCCTCTGAGCCCCTTCTCCCCTCCTGATCGCGACAGGAGAGGCGATTCCCCTGCGTGGTCTGGAAGGGGTTCCCGGCCTTCCCGGCGCACCTCAGGATGAGGCCGGTCTCACGAGGAAATTCGAGACGAGCCATGTGGTTGGGGCCACATGCCGAACGCCCCCGATTCCCTGGTCCGCTCTTGAGAAGGACCCGAGGCCCGGACCCCTCTTCGAAGGCAACCCTGTGGGTGAAGGCACAACACGAAGGGGCACTGCCATCCCCGTGCATCGTCCGCAAAGACCCGCGGGTTCCACACACAGCTCGACGAGGGGCCTGAGACCCCCTGAGCAACTCGAGAGGCCAGCGGGTTTCCCTTCCTCAGACAAGACGAGACCTGACTCTCCTGTCCCAACTCTGCAGGGACCCTGCGGTCGGAGTCCGAAACGGAGAGGAAGCCTGAGGTTCCTGCCTCCCCTCGAGGTGAGGCCCTCTTCCGTTGCGCCAGACCCAGCGGAGTCCCGAGGGGCCCCGCCACCTCCACAGGATCCCTCGCCTCTCAGAGGCACCCTGGCAAGTTCCCTAAGGTCCCCGGCAGAAGGCGAGGGAAACGAGGGTTTCCCGCCGCCCCCCGAGAAAGACCTCGAGAGTCCTTCTTCAACGCGTCTCGAGGCCCTAGTCCTCTTCTGTGTCTCGAGAGCCATGACGCGCTCCCCCTCGCCACGCGCATGGAGACCTGACTTCCCTGGCGCCGCACGAGAGGCTCCCTGAGATCCTCGTCGTGCCTCGGGAGAAAACCCCCACGGGCGCCGCAGCTCGAGGAAACCCCTGAGAAGCCCCCGTCCTCACGAGCTGAGGGCCTTCTTTTCCTGCATGGCCTGGAGAGCAATCCCGGGTCCTCTCTCCAAACGGAAGAGGAGGCTGGACTCCCTTGAGGCCGCTCAGGGGGCTCCAAGAGACCCGCGTCGCGACTCGAGAGGAGAACGGAGTCCTTGGCTTCCCCTCGAGACGAGGCCTGACTCCCCGGGGGAGCCTGGAATGCAACCCCGAGATCCCTGTCTTCCCTGGAGAGGAATATTAGGTCCCGGACACACGCCTAGGTGAGGTCTCTTCGGCCCTGCAGTGACTCGAGCGCATCCCCCAGCTTTCCCTCACAACTCGAGGGGAAGATTGGGCTTCCCAGGGCCAACCCAAGAGGAAGCCTGAGATCCCCGTCATAACTCGAAAATCCCGCCGCAACTCGAGAAAACACCACGTGGTTCCCACCTCTTCGGAAGATGAGGCCCTTGCCCGCGATGGCGTCTCAAGGGAAGTCCCCTGTTCCACCCTGAAGGGCGAAATGGTCCCTGACAGCCTTCATGCGACCCCCAAAAGTTCCCCGACACGACGGGTTCCCTCGAGGGGAACACCGAGGGTCCCGGCACCGCTTCCTCTGAGCGCCTTCTCCCCTCCTGATCGCGACAGGAGAGTCGATTGCCCTGCGTGGTCTTGAAGGGGTTCCCGGCCTTCCCCGCGCACCTCAGGAGGAGGCCGGTCTCACGAGGAAATTCGAACCGAGCCACGTGGGTGGCGCCACATGCCGAACGACCCCGATTCCCCGGTCCGCTCTTGAGAAGGACCTGAGGCCCGGACCCCTCTTCGAAGGCAACCCTGTGGGTGAAGGCACAACACGAAGGGGCACTGCCATCCCCGTGCATCGTCCGCAAAGACCCGCGGGTTCCACACTCAGGTCGACGAGGGGCCTGAGACCCCCTGAACAACTCGTGAGGCAAGCGGGGTTCCCTTCCTCAGACAAGACGAGGCCTGACTCTCCGCTCCCAACTCTGCAGGGACCCTGAGATCGGAGGGTCTGAGTCAGAAACAGAGAGGAAGCCTGATGTTCCTGCCTCCCCTCGAGATGAGGCCCTCTTCCATTGCGCCAACCCCAGCGGAGTCCCGAGAGACCCCGCTAACTCCACAGGATCCCTCACCTCTCAGAGGCACCCTGGGAAGTTCCCTCAGGTCCCCGGCAGAAGTCGTGGGAAATAAGGGTTTCCCGCCGCCACTCGAGAAAGACCTCGATAGTCCTTCTTCAAAGTGTATTGAGGCCCTTGTGCCCTCTCTGGACTAGAGAGCAATGATGCGCTCCCCCTCGCCTCGCGCATGCAGACCTGGCTTCCCTGGCGCCGCACGAGAGGCTCCCTGAGATCCTCGTCGTGCCTCGGGAGAAAACCCCCATGGGCGCCGCAGCTCGAGGAAACCCCCTAGACGCCCCCGTCCTCGCGAGCTGAGGGCCTTCTTTTCCTGCCTGGCCTGGAGAGCAATCCCGAGTCCTCTCTCCAAACTGAAGAGTAGGATGGATTCCCTTGAGGCGACTCAGTGGGCTCCAAGAGATCCGCGTTGGGGCTCTAGAGGAGAGCGCAGTCCTTTGCTTCCCCTCGAGGCGAGGCCTGACTCCCCGGGGGAGTCTGGAGTGCAATCCCGAGATCCTTGTCTTCCCTTGAGAGGACTATTAGGTCCTGGACACACGCCTAGATGAGGTCTCTTTGGCCTTGCAGTGGTTCGAGCACAACATCCAGCTTTCCCTCGCAACTCGAAGGGAAGTTTGGGCTTCCAGGGCCAACACAAGAGGAAGCCTGAAATCCACGTCGTAACTCGAGAATCCCGCCGCAACTCGAGAAAAACCACGTGGTTCCATCGTCTTCGCAGCATGAGGCCCTTGCCCGCCACAGCGTCTCAAAAGAAGTCCCACGTTCCTACTTAAGTGCAAAACGGTACTTGGCACCCATGATGGCACCCCCAAATTTCCCCAACATACAGGCCTCACTCGAGGGTAACACCCATGTTCCCCGCACCACATCATTTGAGCCCCTTCTCCCCTCCTGATTGCAACAGGAGTGTCTTTTCTCCTGCTTTGTGTGGAAGGGGTTACCGATCTTCCCAGCGCACATCAGGATGAGGCCTGTCTCACGAGGAAATTGGAGATGTAGCCTCGTGGGTGGTGCCACATGCGGAAAGACCCCATTTCCCGGTCAGCTATTAATAAGAACCCGATGCCCGTACACGTCTTGGAATGCATCCCGTAGGATGAAGGCACAACAAGGAGGGACCCTGAACACCCGTGCATCTTTTGGAAAATTCTGCAGGTTCCACATACAGCTCGACAAGTGACCTGTTACCTCGTGAACAACTCGAGAGGCAAGCTAAGTTTCATTTCTCCACAGAATACGAGGCCTGACTCTCCTGTCCCAACTCTGCAGGAATCCTGAGATCGGAGTCTGAAATGGAGAGGAACCCTGAGGTTCCTTCCTCAACACGAGATGAGGCCCTCTTGTATTATACCACACCCAGTGGAGTCCCGAGAGGCCCCTCCCAACTCCACAGTATCAGTGTCTTCTCAGAGGCACCCTGAGCAACTCCCTGAGGTCACCGGCACAAGTCGAGGGAACACAGGGTATCCTGCCGCAACCCGAGAAAGACCTCAAGAGTCCTTCTTCAACGCGTCTTGAGGACGGATTCCCCTACCATGACTCGAGAGCAATGACACGCTCCCCCTCGCCATGCGCATGGACACCTGACTTCCCTGGCGCCACATGAGAGGCTCCCTGAGCTCCCCGTCATACCTCGTGAGAAACCCCACACTGGCGCCGCAGCTCGGGAAAACCCACCGTCATCGCGAGATTGGGGACTTCTTTTCCTGCCTGACCTGGAGAGCAATCCCTGGTCTTTTCTCCAAACTTCGCAGGAGGCTTTCCTCCCTTTAGGCCACTCAATGGGCTCCAAGAGATACCTGTCGCGACTTGAGAGGAAAGCAGAGTACTTTGTTTCCCCTCGAGACGAGGCCTTACCTCGGGTGAGTCTGGAATGCAACCCCGAGATCCCTGTTGCCCCTGGAGAGGAACATTATGTCCTGGACAAAAGCCTAGATGAGGTCTATTTTGCCCTACAGTGACTCGAGAGCAACACCCATCTCTCCCTCGCAACTCGAATGGAAGATTGGTCTTCATTGGGCCAACACAAGAGGAAGTCTGAATTTCCCGTTGTAACTCGAGAATCCCACCGCAACTCTTAAAAACCACGTGGTTCCCCATTCATCGCAATATGAGGCCTTTGCCCGCTACAGAGTCTCAAGAGAAGTCCCATGTTTCGTCATAAAGTTCGAGATGCTACTTGGCACCCTTGATGCAACCCCAAAAGTTCCCCAATATACCGGTCTCACTCCAAGGGAACACCGAAGTTCCTGGCACCACTTCATTTGAGCCCCTTCTCCGCTCCTGATCACGGCAGGAAGGTCGATCCCCCTGCTTTGTCTAGAAGGGGTTCCCGACCTTCATGGCGCACCTCAGGATGAGGCCAGTCTCACGAAGAAATTCGAGACGTAGCCTCGTGTTGGTGCCACGTGCCAAAAGACCCCGATTTCTCGGTCTTGCTCTTGATAAGAACCCGATGCCCGGACACCTCTTCTAAGGCAACCCTGTGGATGAAGGCACTACACGAGGGGGCACTGGCAACCCTGTTCATCGTCCGGAAAACCCCGCAGGATCCACATACAGCTCCACAACTGGCCTGTCACCCCTTAAACAATGAGAGAGGAAAGCGGAGTCCCCTTCCTCAGACAAGACGAGGCCTGAGTATCCAATCCCAACTCTGCAGGCACGCTTCGATCTGAGTCAGAAATGGAGAGGAAACCTGAGGTTCCTGCCTCAACCCGAGATGAGGCCCTCTTCCATTAAAACAAACCCAGTGGAGTCCCGAGAGGCCCCTCCCATCTCCACAGTATCCCTGACTTCTCATAGGCATTCTGAGAAGCTCCTTGAGGCCACCGGCAAAAGTCGAGGGAAATAAGGGTTTCCTGCCACAACCGAAGAAAGACCTCGAGAGTCCTTCTTCAATGTGTCTTGAGGTCAGATTCCCCTACCATAGCTCGAGAGCAATGACACGCTCCCCCTCGCCATGCGCATGGACACCTGACTTCCCTGGGGCCACATGAGAGGCTCCCTGAGCTCCCCGTCATACCTCGTGAGAAACCCCACACTGGCGCCGCAGCTCGAGAAAACCCACAAGATCCCTCCGTCATCGCGAGATGAGGGCCATCTTTTCCTGCATGGCCTGGAGAGCAGTCCCAAGTCCTCTCTCCAAACTTCACAGGAGGCTTGACTCCCTTTAGGCCACAAAGTGGGCTCCAAGAGGTGCCCGTCGCGACTCAAAAGGAGAGCGGAGTCCTTTGCTTCCCTTTGACATGAGGCCTGACTCCCTGGGTGAGTCTGGAATGCAAACCTGAGATCCCTGTGGCCCTTGGAGAGGAACATTAGGTCCTGGACACAAGCCTAGATGAGGTCTCCTTTGCCCTGCAGTGACTCGAGCGCAACCCCCAGCTCTCCCTCGCAACTCAAATGGATGATTGGACTTCCCTGGCCCAACACAAGAGGAAGCCTGAAATCCCCGTCGTAACTCGAGAATCCCGCCGCAACTCGAGAAAAACCACGTGGCTCCCCCGTCATCGCAAGATGAGGTCCTTGGCCGCTACAGCGTATCAAGAGAAGTCCCACGTTCCATCCTGAAGTACAAAACGGTACTTGGCACCCTTGATGCGACCCTCAAAGTTCCCTGACATACCGGTCTCACTCGAGGGAAACACCAAAGTTCACGGCACCACTTCCTGTGAGCCCCTTCACCCCTCCTGATCGCGACAGAAGGGTCGATTCCCAAGTTTTGTCTGCAAGGGGTTCCCGACGTTCCCCGCGAACCTCCGGATGAGGCCGGTCTCATGAGGAAATTCGAAAAGTAGCCTCATGGTTGGTGCCATATGCTGAAAGATCCCGAATTCCCGGTCCACTCTAGATAAGAACCTGACGCCCAGACATCTCTTTGAAGGCAACCCTGTGGATGAAGGCATAACACGAAGGGACACTGACATCCCCATGCATCGTCTGGAAAAACCCGCAGATTCCACTCACAGCTCCAAATGTGGACTGTCACCTCGTGAACAACTCGAGAGGCAAGTGAAGTTGCATTCCTTCACACAAGATGAGGCCTTACTCTCCTGTCCCAACTCTTCAGGGACCCTGCAATTGGAGTCAGAAATGGAGAGGAACCCTGAGGTTCCTGCCTCAACTAGAGAAGAGGCCCTCTTCCATTGAACCAAACTCAGTGGTGTCCCGAGAGGCCCCTCCCAACACCACAGTATCCCTGAATTCTCAGAGGCTCCGTGAGAAGCTACCTGAGGTCACTGGCACAAGTCGAGGGAACCCAGAGTTTCCTGAAGTAACCCGAGAAAGACTTGGAGAGTCCTTTTTCAACATCTCTTGATGCCCGATTCCCCTACCATGTCTCCAGAGCAAGGACGCGCTCCCCTCGCCACAAGCAGGAAAACTGACTTCCCTAGTACCACACAAGAGGCTCCCTGAGTACCCCATCGTACCTCGTGAGAAAACCCACACTGGCGCCGCAGTTCGAGAAAAACCACAAGATGCCCCCGTCAAGGAGAGATGGGGGCCTTCTTTTCCTGCCTGACCTGGAGAGCAATTCCTTGTCCTCTCTCCAAACTTCACTGGAGTATTGACTCCCTTTAGGCCACTCAGTTGGGTCCAAGAAATACCCGGTGCGACTCGAGAGGAGAGTGGAGTCCTTTGCTTCCCTGGAGACGAGGCCTGACTCCCCGGGTGAGTTTGGAATGCAACCCCGGAATCCATGTCACCCCTGGAGTGGAACATTATGTCCTAGACACAAGCCTAGATGAGGTCTATTTTGCCCTACAGTGACTCGAGCAACCTCCATCTCTCCCTCACAATTTGAATGGAAGATTGGTCTTCCCACAGTCAACACAAGAGGAAGTCTGAATTTCCCATCGTAATTCGAGAATTCAGCCTCAAGTCTTAAAAACCATGTGGTTCCCCCTTCATCGCAATATGAGGCCCTTGCCAGCTAGAGTCTCAAGAGAAGTCCCACGTTCCATCTTAAAGTTCGAAATGCTACTTGGCACACTTGATGTGACCCCAAATTTCCCCAACATACCGGTCTCACTCCAGGGGAACACCGAAGTTCCCGGTGTCTCCAGGGAAGTCCCATGTTCCGCCCTGAAGGGCGACACGGTACTTGACACCCTTGATGCGACCGCAAAAGTTCCCCGATACGCTGGGTTCCCTCGAGGGGAACACCGAGGGTCCCGGCACCACTTCATCTGAGCCCCTTCTCCCCTCCTGATCGCGACAGGAGAGTCGATTCCCCTGCTTTGTCTGGAAGGGGTTCCCGGCCTTCCTGGCGCACCTCAGGGTGAGGCCGGTCTCAGGAGGAAATTCGAGAGTAGCCACATGTGAGGTGCCACGTGCCGAACGACTCCGATTTTCCGGTCCGCTCTTGATAAGAACCCGATGCCCGGACACCTCTTCGAAGGCAACCCTGTGGGTGAAGGCACAACACGAAGGGGCACTGACACCCCCGTGCATCATCCGGAAAAACCCGCAGGGTCTACACACAGCTCGACAAGGGGCCTGAGACTCCCGGAACAACTCGAGAGGCAACCAGAATTCCATTCCTCAGACAAGACGAGGCATGACTCTCCTGTCCCAACACTGCAGGGACCGTGCAGTCGGAGTCCGAAACCGAGAGGAAGCCTGAGGTTCCTGCCTCCCCTCGAGATGAGGCCCTCTTCCATTGCGCCGAACCCAGCAGAGTCCCGAGAGGCCCTGCCAACTACACAGCATCCCTCACCTCTCAGAGGCACCGTGGGAAGTTCCCTAAGGTCCCCTGCAGAAGTCGAGGGAAACGAGGGTTTCCCGCCGCAACCCGAGAAAGACCTCGAGAGTCCTTCTTCAACGCCTCTTGAGGACCTAGCCGTTTCCCATGACTCGAGAGTGATGACCAGCTCCCCCTCGCCATGCGCATGGAGACCTGACTTGCCTGGCCCCGCACGAGAGGCTCCCTGAGGTCCTCATCGTGCCTCGTGAGAAAACCCCCATGGGCGCAGCAGCCTGAGGAAACCCATGAGACCCCCCCGTCATCGCGAGATGAGGGCCTTCTTTTCTTGCCTGGCCTGGAGAGCAATCCCGAGTCCTCTCTCCAAACTGAAGAGGAGGCTCGACACCCTTGAGTCCACTCAGTGGGCTCCAAGAGATCCGTGTCGCGACTTGAGAGGAAAGCGGAGTCCTTTGCTTCCCCTCCAGGCGAGTCCTGACCCCCCGGGGGAGTCTGGAATGGAAACCCGTGATCCCTGTCTTCCCTTGAGAGGAATATTAGGTCCTGGACACACGCCTCGATGAGTCTCTTTGGCCCTGTAGTGACTCGAGCAGAACCCCCAGCTTTCCATCGCAACTCGAATTGAAGATTGGGCTTCCCAGGGCCAACCCAAGAGGAAGCCTGAAATTCCTGTCGTTTTTGAGAATCCCAATGCAACTCGAGAAAAACGACGTGGTTCCAACGTCTTCACAGGATGAGGCCCTTGCCCGCTACAGCGTCTCCAGGGAAGTCCCATGTTCCGTCCTGAAGTGGGAAACGGTACTTGGCTCCCTTGATGCGACCCCTAAAGTTCCCTGAAACGCCGGGTTCCCTCGAGTGGAACACCGAGGGTCCCGGCCCCACTTCATCTGAGCCCCATCTCCCCTCCTGATCGCGACAGTAGAATCGATTCCCCTACTTTGTGTGGAAGGTGTTCCCGGCCTTCCCGGCGCACCTCAGGATGATGCTGGTCTCACGAGGAAATTTGAGATGAGCCACGTGGGTGGTGCCACATGCCGAATGACCCCGATTTCCCGGTCCGCTCTTGAAATGAACCCGATGCCCGGACACCTCTTTGAAGGAAACCCTGTGGGGGAAGGCACCAAACGAAGGGGCACTGACACCCCCATGCATCTTCTGGAAACACCTGCAGGTTCCACACACAGCTTGTCAAGGGCCCTGAGACCCCCTGAACGACTCAAGAGGCAAGCAGAGTTCCGTTACTCAGACAAGACGAGGCCTGACTCTCCTGTCCCAACTCTGCAGGGACCCTGCGGTCAGAGTCAGAAATGGAGAGGAAGCCTGAGGTTCCTGCCTCCAATCGAGATGAGGCCCTCTTTCATTTCGTCAAACCTAGTGGAGTCCCGAGAGGCCCCTCTAACTCCTCAGTATCCCTCACCTCTCAGAGGCACCTGGGAAGTTCCCTAAGGTCCCCTGTAGAGGTCGATGGAAACGAGTGTTTCCCGCCCCAACCCAAGAAAGACCTTGAGAGTCCTTCTTAAATGCCTCTTGAGGCCCTAGTCCCTCCCATGACTCGAGAGCAATGACGCGATCTGCCTGGCCACACGCATGGAGTCAGGCTTCTCTGGCGCCGCACGAGAGGCTCCCTGAACTCCCCATCATATCTCGTGAGAAACCCCACACTGGCGCCGCAGCTCGAGAAAACCCATGAGACGCTCCCGTCATCACGAGAGGAGGGCCATCTTTAACTGCATGGTATGCAGATCAAGCGTGAACCTTCTGTCCAAGCTACACAGGACGCTTGACTCCCTTTAGGCCACTCATTGGGCTCCAAGAGTTACGCGTCCCGACTCGAGAGGATAGTGGAGTCCTTTGCTTCCTTCCACTCGAGATGAGGTGTGACCCACCGGGTGAGACTGGAATGCGACCCGATATCCCTGTCGCCCCTGGAGAGGAACATTACGTCCTGGACCCAAGCCTAGATGAGGACTCTTTGCCCTGAAGTGACTCGAGAGCAACCCCCAGCTCTCTCTGACAAGTTGAATGGAAGATTGGACTTCCTGGGCCAACACAAGAGGAAGCCTGAATTCCCCGTTGTAACTCGAGAATCCCGCCTCAACTCGAGAAAAACCACGTGTTTCCCTCGTCATCGCAATATGAGGCCCTTGCCCGCTAGAGCATCTCCAGAGAATTCCCACGTTCCATCTTGAAGTGCGAAACTGTACTTGGCACCCTTGATGCGACCTCAAAAGTGCCGTGACATACCGGTCTCACTCGAGGGGACCACCGAGGTTCCCGGCACCACTTCATCTGAGCCCCTTCTCCCCTTCTGATCGCGAGCGGTGGGTCGATTCCCCTGCTTTGTCTGCAAGGGGTTCCCTACCTTCCCGGCGCACCTCAGGATGAGGCCGGTCTCCCGAGGAAATTCGAGACTTAGCCTCGTGGGTGGTACCACATGCTGAAAGACCCCAATTTTCCGGTACGCTCTTGAAAAGAACCCGATGCCCGGAAACCTCTTTGAAGGCAACCCTGTGGATGAAGGCACAACACGAAGGGGCACTGACACCCCCGTGCATCGTCCGGAAAAACCCGAAGGTTCCACACTCAGCTCAACAAGTGGCCTGTCACTCCGTGAACAACTCGAAAGGCAAGGGGAAATCCATTCCTCCACGGAAGACGAGGCGTGACTCTCTTGTCCATACTCTGCAGGTACCCTGCGACCCGAGTCAGATATGGAGAGGACCCCTGAGGTTCCTGCCTCCATTCGAGATGAGGCCCTCTTCGATTGCACCAAACCCAGTTGAGTAACGAAAGGCCCCTCCCAAATCCACAGTGTCCCTGACTTCTCAGAGGCACCCTTAGAAGTTGCCTGAGGTCACCGACACAAGTCGAGGGAACCCAGGGTTCCCTGCCGCAACCCGAGAAAGACCTCAAGAGTCCTTCTTCAATGCGTCTTGAGGCCCGCTTCGCCTACTATGACTCGAGAGCAATCACGCACTCCCCTTCACCACACGCACGGAGACCTGACGTCCCTAGCACCACACGAGAGGCTCTCTGAGCTCCCCGTTGTACCTCGTGAGAAATCTGATACTGGCGCCGCAGCTGGAGAAAACCCACGAGATGCCCCCATCATCGCGAGATGAGGGCCTTTTTTCCTGCATGGCCAGGAAAACAATCCCGAGTCATCTCCAAACTCCATAGGAGGCTTCACTCCCTTTACGCCACGCAGTGGGCTCCAAGAGATACCCGTCACGACTCGACAGGAGAGTGGAGTCCTTTTTTTCCCCTCAAGACGAGGCCTGACTCTCCGGGTGAGTCGAGAATGCAACCCTGAGATCCCTGTTGGCCCAGTAGTGGAACACTAGGTCCTGGACACAAGCGTAGATGAGGTCTATTTTGCCCTGCAGTGACTGGAGAGCAATCCCCAGTTCTAACTTGCAACTCGAATGGAATACTGGATTTTCCTGGCGCCATACAAGAGGCTCCCTGAGATCCCCGTGGTACTTCATGAGACACCCCACACTGGCGCCGCAGCTCGAGAAAACCCACGAGACGCCACCGTCATCTCGAGATGAGGGCCTTCTTTTCCTGCATGGCCTGGAGTCCAATCCCGAGACCTCTCTCCAAACTCCACAGGAGGCTTGACTCCCTTTAGTACACACAGTGGGCTCCAAGAGATACCCATCGCGACTCGAGATGAGAGCGGAATTCTTTACTTACCCTCGAGGTGAGAACTGACTCCCCGGATGAGTCTGGAATGCAAACCCGAGATCCCTGTCGCCCCTGGAGAGCAACGTTAGATCCTGGACACAAGCCTAGATTAGGTCTCTTTTGCCCTGCAGTGACTCTAGCGCAATCCCCAGCTCCCCCTCGCAACCCGAATGGAAGATTGGATTTCAAGGCCAACAAGAGGAAGCCTAAATTCCCGGTCATAACTCGAGAATCCCGCCGCAACTCGAGCAAAACCACGTGGTTCTCCCGTCATCGCAAGATGAGGCCCTTGCCCTCTACAGCGTTTCAAAAGATGTCCCAGGTTCCGTCTTGAAATGCGAAACGGTACTTGGCACCCTTGATGCGACCCCAAAAGTCCCCCAACACGCCGGTCTCACTCAAGGGGAACACCGAGGTTCCCGGCACCACTTCATTTAAGCCCCTTCTCCCCTCCTGATCGTGACCGGTGGGTCGATTCCCCTGCTTTGTCTGCAAGGGGGCCCGACCTTCCCTGCACAACTCAGGATGAGGCCGGTCTCATGGGGAAATTCGATACGTGGCTTTGTGGGTGGTGCCACTTGCTGAAAGACTCCAATTTCCCGGTCCGCTCTTGATAAGAATCCGATGCTCGGACACCTCTTGGAAGGCAGCCTTGAGTATGAAGGTACAACACGAAGGGGCACTAACACACCTGTGCATCATCCGGAAAAACGGGCAGGTTACACACACAGCTCGACAAGTGGCCTGTCACCTCGAGAACAACTCGAGAGGCAAGAGGAGTCCCATCCTCCAGAAAAGACGAGGCCTGACTCTCCTGTACCAACATGCAGGGACCTTGCGATCTGAGTCAGAAATGGAGAGGAACACTGAGATTCCTGCTTCAACTCGAGATGAGTCCCTCTTACATTCCACCAAATGCAGAGGAGTCTCAAGAGGCCCCTCCAAACTGCACAGTATCCCTGACTTCTCAGAGGCACTCTGAGAAGCTCCCTGAGGTCGCAGGCACAAGTCAAGGGAACCCTGGGTTTTATGCAGTGATCCGAGAAAGACCTCGAGAGTCCTTCTTCAACCCGTCTTGAGGCCCGATTACCCTACCATGACTCGAGAGCAATGACGAGCTCCCCCTAGCCATCTCATGGGGACCTGACTTCCCTGGCACCACACGAGAGGCTCCCTGAGTTCCCTCTCGTACCTCGTCAGAAACCCGGCACTAGCGCAGCAGTCTAGAAAACCCACGAGACGCCGCCATCATCGCGAGATGAGGGCCTTCTTTTCCTGCATGGCCTGGAGAGGAATCCCGAGTCCTCTATCCAAACAGCACAGGAGGCTTGACTCCCTTTAGGGCACACAGTGGGCTCCAAGAGATATCCATCGCGACTCAAAAGGACAGCGGAGTTCTTTGCTTCCCCTCGAGACGAGGCCTGATTCCCCGGGTGAGTCTGGTATGCAACCCCAAGATCCTTGTCTCCCCTAGGGACGAGCATTAAGTCCTGGACACAAGCCTAGATGAGGTCTATTTTGCCCTGCAGTGACTCGAGAGCAATCCCCAGCTCTCCCTTTAAACTCGAATGGAAGATAGGACTTCCCTGGCCCAACACATGAGGAAGACTGTATTCCCCGTCGAAACTCGAGAATCCCGCCACAACTCGAGAAACGCCACGTGGTTCCCCCGTCATCCCAAGATGAGGCCCTTGCCCCCTACAGCGTCTCAAGAGAAGTCCCACGTTCCGTCTTGAAGTGCGAAACGGTATTGGCACCCTTGATGCGCCCTCAAATGTTCCTCGACACACCAGTCTGACTCGAGGAGAACACCGAGGTTCCCGGCACCACTACATCTGGGCCCCTTCTCCCCTCCTGATCGCGACAGGAGGGTCGATTCCCCTGTTTTGTCTTGAAGGGGTTCCCACCTTTCCCGGTGCATTTCAGGATGAGGCCGGTCTCACGAGGATATTCGAGACATAGCCACGTGGATGGTGACACATGCCGAAAGACCCCGATTTCCCGGTCCGCTCTTGATAAGATCCTGATGCCCGGACACCTCTTTGAAGATAACCCTTTTGATGAAGGCACAACACTTAGGGGCACTGACACCCCCGGGTATCGTCCGGAGAAACCCGCAGGTACCACACACAGCTCGAGAAGTGACCTGTCACCCCGTGAACAACTGGAGAGGCAAGCAGAGTTCCATTCCTCCACACAAGACGAGGCCTGACTCTCCTGTTCGAACTCTGCAGCGAAACTGCGATCCGAGTCAGATCTGGCCCAGGGGAAGTCAGGAGAGGAAACATGAGTTTCCTGCCTCCACTCGAGATGAGGCCCTCTTCCATTGCACCAAACCCAGTGGAGTCCCGAGAGACCCCTCCCAACTGCACAGTATCCCTGACTTCTCAGAGGCACCCTTAGACCTTCCTGAGATCACCGGCACAAGTCGAGGGAACCAAGGGTTTCCTGCCCCAACCCGTAAAAGACCTCGAGAGTCCTTCTTCAACGCGTCTTGAGGTGCGATTCCCCTACCATGACTCGAGAGCAATGACGCGCTCCCCCTAGCCACGCGCATAGAAACCTGACTTCCCTGGCGCCAAAGGAGAGGCTCCCTGAGCTCCCCATTATACCTCGTGAGCAACACCACACTGGAGCCACAGCTCGAGAATACCCACGAGACGCCCCAGTCCTCACGAGATGAGGGCCTTCTTTTGCTGTATGGCCTGGAGAGCAATCCTGAGTCCTCTCTCCAAACTCCACAGGAGGCTTGACTCATTTTAGGCCACACAGTGAGCTCCAAGATATACCCGTCGCGACTTGACAGGAGAGCGGTGTCCTTGGCTTCCCCTCGAGACGAGGCCTGACTCCCCGGGTGAGTCGAGAATGCAATGCTGAGATCGCTTTCGCCCCAGCAGAGGAACATTAGGTCCTGGACACAAGCCTAGATGAGGTCTATTTGGCCCTGCAGTGTCTCGAGAGCAATCCCCATTCTAACTCACAATTCGAATGAAAACTGGACTTCCCTGGGCCAGTTGAAGAGGAAGCCTGAATTCCCGGTTGTAACTCGAGAATCCCGCCGCAACTCAAGAAAAACCACGTGGTTCCCCCGTCATCGAAAGATGAGGCCCTTGCCCGCTACAGCGTCTCAAGAGAAGTCCCACGTTCCGTATTGAAGAGCGAAAAGTTACTTGGAACCCTTGATGCGACCCCAAAAGTTCCCCGACATACCAGTCTCACTTGAGGAGAACACCGAGGTTCCTGGCACCACTTCATCTGAGACTCTTCTCCCCTCTTGATTGCGACAGGAGGTTCGATTCCCCTGCTTTGTCTGGAAGGCGTTCCCGACCTTCCTGGTGCACATCAAGATGAGGCAAGTCTCACGACGAAATTCGAGACATAGCCTCGTGGGTGGTGCGGCATGCCAAAAGACCCTGATTCCCTGGTCCGCTCTTGATAAGAACCCGATGGCAGAACCCAACTCGAAGGCAATCCTGTGGAACAAGGCACAACACGAAGGGGCAGTCACACCCCAGTGCATCGTTCAGAAAAACCCGCAAGTTCCACATACAAATCGACAAGTGGCCTGTCACCCCATGAACAATGCGAGAGTCAAGCGGAGTTCCATTCCTCCACACAAGACGAGGCCTGACTCTCCTGTCCCAACTCTGCAGGGACTCTGCGATCCGAGTCAGATCCGGCGCATTCGAAGCCAGGAGAGGAACCCAGTGGTTCCTGCCTCAACTTGTCATGAGGCCCTCTTCCATTGCACCAAACCCAGTGGAGTTCCGAGAGGCCCCTCCCAACTCCACAGTGACCCTGACTTCTCAGAGGCACGCTGAGAAGCTTCCTGAGGTCACTGTCACAAGTCGATGGAACCCAGGGTTTCCCGCCGCCGCCCGAGAAAGAACTCGAGAGTCCTTCTTCAACGCGTCTCCAGGCCCTAGTCCCCTCCCGTGACTCGAGAGCCATGACGCGCTCCCCCTCGCCATGCGCATGGAGATCTGACTTCCCTGGCGCCGCACGGGAGGCTCCCTGAGATCCTCGTCGTGCCTCGGGAGAAAACCCCCACGGGCGCCGCAGCTCGAGGAAACCCCTGAGACGCCCCCGTCCTCGCGAGCTGAGGGCCTTCTGTTCCTGCATGGCCTGGAGAGCAATCCCGGGTCCTCTCTCCAAACGGAAGAGGAGGCTGGACTCCCTTGAGGCCGCTCAGGGGGCTCCAAGAGATCCGGGTCGCGACTCAAGGGGAGAGCGGAGTCCTTGGCTTCCCCTCGAGACAAGCCCTGACTCCCCGGGGTAACCTGGAATGCAACCCCGAGATCCCTGCCTTCCCTGGAGAGGAATATTAGGTCCCGGACACACGCCTAGATGAGGTGTCTTGGGCCCTGCAGTGACTCGAGCGCAACCCCCAGCTTTCCCTCGCAACTCGAGGGGAAGATTGGGCTTCGCAGGGCCAACCCAAGAGGAAGCCTGAGATCCCCGTCGTAACTCAAGAATCCGCCGCAACTCGAGAAAAACCACGTGGTTCCCACGTCTTCGCAAGATGACGCCCTTGCCCGCGACGGCGTATGAAGGGAAGTCCCCTGTTCCGCCCTGAAGGGCGAAACGGTCCCTGACAGCCTTCATGCGACCCCCAAAAGTTCCTCGACACGCCGGGTTCCCTCGAGGGTAACACCGAGGGTTCTGGCCTCACTTCATCTGAGCCCCTTCTCCCCTCCTGATGGCGACAGGAGAGTCGATCCCCCTGCGTTGTCTGGAAGGCTCCCCGGCCTTCCTGGCATACCTCAGGATGTAGCCGGCCTCACTAGGAAATTTGAGACTAGCCCCGTGGGTGGTCCCACATGCCGAAAGACCCCGATTACCCTGTCCGCTCTTGAAAAGAACGCGAGGCCCGGACACCTCTTCGAAGGCAACCCAGTGGGTGAAGGCACAACACGAAGGGGCACTGTCACCGTCGTGCATCGTCCGGAAACACCCGCAGGTTCCACACACAGCTGAACAAGGGGCCTGAGACACCCTGAACACCTCGACAGGCAAGCGGAGTTCCCTTCCTCAGACAAGACGATTCCTGACTCTCCTGTCCCAACTCTGCAGGGACCCTGCGGTCGGAGTCCGAAACGGAGAGGAAGCCTGAGGTTCCTGCCTTCCCTGGAGATGAGGCCCTCTTCCATTGCGCCAAACCCAGCGTAGTCCTGAGAGGCCCCTCCAACTCCACAGCATCCCTCATCTGTCAGAAGCACACTGGGAAGTTCCCTAAGGTCACCGGTAAACTTTTATTGCACAAGGTCCACATGAAAAGGCCCACGCAGCAGGACAGCCACAGATTCTGTCTGCCATTAAAGGGCAGTAAGGTGCCCTCCCCCCTTCTTTGCTGCCTCGGCGGCCACCAGGGTGCAATTCGCGTACCCTTCCCTTTCCCATCCTAGCAGGTGCTCCAGGGCCCGCTGGCCTACAAAGTGCCAGAAGCAGGGCTGGGCCAGCCGGCCAGAATTCAGGGTTCTGTCTCTTGGACTTCCAGCGGACACTAGGCTGCTTGGGAAAACCGCGCAGACTATGAGGTTTTTCAGCAGAGGGGTGGAGTGGTAAAGGTCTTGACCCCAAAGACGAGGCCTTCCTGCGACCGCCAGGTTGGGGAGCTCTGAGACTGTGCCAACACAGGGCGGAATACATGGTTCCCTGCTCCACGCAGTCCCTGTTCCCTTACCTGTGTTCCGCACCCCTCCGCTGTGGCCAATGGATGCCGATCCTTGGGGATCCAGGAGTTCACGAAATGGGCATTCCCAGCCACAATGGCGACCCCCAACAGCACATCTGGAAAGCCCTCCCCCACCCCCGCCAGGAGCCGACCCCCGCTGCGAACGGACCCCCCACCCCGCCCCGCCCCGCCAGGTTTTGCCCGGCCCTGCTGGGCTCCCGGCGGGTTCCCAGCCACATTGGCGACCCCCGGGAGCACAACAGGGACCGACCACCCACCCACAGCGAGCGGAATCTCGACCTGTGCAGCCCAGGTTTACCCCACCCTGGCTGCGCTCCCGGCGTGTTTCCAGCCGCAGTGGCCATCTCCGAGAGCACAACTGGGAAGCCCTCCCCTACCCCCGCCAGGAGCCGACACCCGCCCTGCGCCGCCCGGGTTCGCCCCGCCCCTGCCGCGCTCCAGGGGCGCTGCCCACCTTCACCAGCGGCTCTCGGTGAGCCCCGTCCCCACGCCCGGTTCCAGGAGAGGCTCTCGGACCTCGCTGCTGCTGCCAGGTCAAACATGAGGCCAATACATACACCCCACAGAGACAATCCAAGCTGTCTATGATTTAGGGATAAAACGAGGACTACAGAAAGGCAAGATTACCTGACCTAGGAGGGCCATGATATTCTATAAAACCAGACAAAGTTGGTTACCAAGGAAACTTTTTTCCTTGGAACCCGGAAAGCTGGTTCTTTGCATATGCAATGACCAACAATTAGCTTGTTACCCAAGCCTGCCTTACTGTCACCCCCATCCCCCCACTCCCCAGAAGACTGGCTCAAAGAAATATTTTAAATCTCATGCGGAAACCTGGAAGATGTCTTGTCTGTCTGTTTGGATTAAGGTATGTGTCAGTGTGAGCTTTGTGTTTTTTGATAATATTGCTCAAGTTCTGTGTTCTGATTTCAATGGTCTCAAGACAAGGCAGCCCTTCCAAATCAAACTGCTGGAAATACAAGAAAACATTGACCTAAATGAATGTCAGAGTCCCGTGAACTGGGAACTAGTCAATATTAAATATCTAGTATTTTTGGTTTTGCTCCTCCATTATAGACATGTCTAAGAGTCAACAACATTAAGCACAACATGTACATAGTGCCTAGGTTTCTTTTGAGGTAAAAATTGCTCTATTGTTATATCTGTCACAAGCTTGTCAGCAAGAAACTACCTGGAAACGACAACAACAAAAGTAAAAAATGTAAATGTGATATGAGCTTTTAGACAAACTCTTTACCATAATTATACTCTAAAATATCTGCCTCTCATAGTCTTGATTGAAGGCAGAGGAGAAGGGGATGACAGAGGATACGATGGTTGTATGGCATCACTGACTCGATGGACATGAGTTTGAGCAAGCCCCTGGAGTTGGTGACAGACACGGAAGCCTAGCGTCCTTCAGGCCACGGGGTCCCAAAGAGTCAGACACGACTGAGCAACTGAACTGAACTGAACTAACAAACGTTTCTCCAGGTGTTTTGGTTACCCGAGTTTCTATCCTTGTGACGACAGTGTATTGAATAGCTAGGTCATTTCCAAATAAATGAAAGTTCTGAAACATTCACGACTTGAAAGGACCTCCCTTTTACACAGAAACAAAAGAGATTTTTGACTCTCCATGAATAGTGTCTGGCACCATCCTGACATGTTAAATGTAAGAAAGCAATTGTTTTGTTTTGTTTTGTTCTGTTCTTGGGGGTGGGGGGAGGGGGGCGGGCTATAGCCAATGCCAATATAAAAGTCAGTTCTTGGTTGCTGAAGGGAAATGTATGACTTGTTATATCAAGAAAGTATGTGGAATGCAATGGCACTTGAGGAAGGAAAACGAAGTAGTTCTGTCTTACAGGTGGCAGTTTCAGGATGGGAGAAGCAAAGGAATGGGTACAGAATGGGATAAGGAGGTTGTAGGGAAAGTGGACCCCCAGAAAAGAGTTCTGTGCCTAGCACAAGTTTTCTTGAGATGTCGAACTGCCTTTGCTAATGGAGTTTAAGTTTCTTTACCTCGTAAGTGATCTCTTCTAGGTTGACCTAGAACAGCAATCTTTGGTTAGCTTTGGCTAAGTGGAGAAGTAGTGTTTCACGGTGACATATGTGATCCTTCCTGACTGTTTGCAGCCCTTTTGATATCGATGCCTTGCTTCTGCTGCAGCTGCCGCCGCCGCTGCTGCTAAGTCGTTTCAGCCGTGTCCGACTCTGTGCGACCCCATAGACGGCAGCCCACCAGGCCCCGCAGTCCCTGGGGTTCTCTAGGCAAGAACACTGGAGTGGGTTGCCATTTCCTCCTCCCATGCATGAAAGTGAAAAGTGAACGTGAAGTCGCTCAGTGGTGTCCGACTCTTAACCACCCCATGGACTGCAGCCTACCAGGCTCCTCCATCCATGGGATTTTCCACGCAAGAGTACTGGAGTGGGGTGCCATTGCCTTCTCCCATATCTATGCACAAGCCTGCCTAAATAATTGACTTCTAGCTAGCTTTGGGATGCCATTGACCATCCACCCTTACCAGGCAACAGAGAAGAGAAAAACACTTACCACAGGAGGTCCTGGTAAGGAACAAGGAACTAACATCTCCCGCCAACCAGGATTCTGCAGAGGTCAACAAGAGGTCAGTAAGAGATGGAAGACTGCAGTCCAGAGGTCCTAGCAACTTCCATCTTGCAGCAGAGACCCAGCATAGTCAAAACGAATTCAATGTTGCAAAAAATAAGTAAACAAATAAAGGACAGAAGTCCTTTGAACACATGACTGAGATTAGGGGTGAGGCAGTACATGTACGGTGCCTGGAAAATCTTAAAGTATGAGAAAGGAAAGAATTTAAAGACAACTATCAAGCTGTCCGAACTGATAAAAACGAAAGATTACACAGTTTTTTCTGTATATATTAGCAGATAATAATCTGAAAAGGAATTAAAAAAAATTCCCTTTCAATAATGTCAACATGAATACAACACTTTGCCATGGATGTAACGAGGATGACAAGACTGGCACACTGGAAATTATACACCCTGGCTGAAAACTATCCTGAATACATGGACAGATATTCCATAACAATGGAAAGACTTAAGATGGCAATACCATGGAATGCATCTTCAATCTGAAATGAAGATTTGATATGATTTGATCGCTCAGAGCTTTTGTGTCATCAATTGTTATTAAAGTATAAATGAGATAGAGAAAGCTGCTGACTTAGACTTGAGGCGGGGTGTACGCCCTGCTGGTCTCTAGCCAGATATTCTACAGGCACTAGCAGTCAGCTAAGGAAAGAAAGGCACTGTCTCAGGGAATGGCACCAGGCCCCTCCCCCACGACATGCCTTGAGGTCACATTGGCAGCAGGTGAGTCATCCTGGGCCAAAAACTGATTGACATGAATCTTGAAGAAAGGCAGTATTCCAGGCAAATATATCATTTCCTTAACATAGATTAGGAGAACAAGGTACGAGGAAAACATACTGTTTTGTTCAAGTCGCTTCTGAGCCTATTGGGGGAACCGACCTGAAGCCAGAGTCCAGCGGATATACATAGGATATTTACATCGCTTAAGACAAACATTTCCTCAGGAACAAATGCATTGCTTAGCTCAAGGTTTGTCTGCGAAATTCTTACACATCAGGAGATGGCTCCGAGCTGGGTTTCTACACACAAGAACATGAATGCAAAGGACAAGCCTGCACAGCCCATCTGCCCCCCTCCCCCACAGCCAGCAGCATTTCCAAGTGACCTCCTAAGGCCTTCCCCAAAATACAGGGGCACCTCTGGGTTTCCTGTTTCCCTCACTTCGAACACTTTTCTTAAAAAAAAAAAAAAATCCTGCACACTTCTTGATAGAATGCCACAGTGCAAGGAAAACAGGCCTTCAATACTTAAACCTCCCTGTGCCAAACACTTGGGGCTTGGTTTTGTTTTGTTTTGTTTTTTAATTACACCACCACATAATTTAAACTTTTTACAATTTCTAATTATTCAGTACCAAAACACCAAACTTTTATTGCACAAGGTCCCCATGAAAAGGCCCACACATCAGGACAGCCACAGATTCTGCCATGAAAGGGCAGCAAGGTGCCCTCCCCACTTCTTTGCTGCCTGGGCGGCCACCAGGGTTTGAAATCCATGCACCCTACTAACTTTCTAGGGTGCAATTCGCGGACCCTTCCCTTTCTCATCCTAGCAGGTGCTCCAGGGCCCGCTGGCCTACAAAGTGCCAGAAGCAGGGCTGGGCCAGCCGGCCAGAGTTCAGGGTTCTGTCCCTTGGACTTCCAGGGGACACTAGGCTGCTTGGGAAAACCGTGCAGACTGAGATTTTTCAGCAAAGGGGTGGAGCGGTAAAGGCCTTGACACCAAGGGCGAGGCCTTTCTGCGACCGCCAGGTTGGGGAGCTCCGAGAATGTGCCAACAGAGGGCGGAATACGTGGTTCCCTGCTCCAAGCAGTCCCAGTTCTCTGACCTGTGGCCCGCAGCCCTCCGCTGCACCCACTAGATGTGGATCCTTGGGGACACATTAGCATAGGAAATGGGCGTTCCTAGCCGCAGTGGCGACCCCGGAGAGCACAACTGGGACCAAACCCCCACCCACAGCCATCTAAATCTCGACCCGCGCAGCCCAGGTTTACCCCGCCTCTGCCGCACTCCCAGCGCGTTTCCAGCTGCAGTGGGGACCCCCGAGAGCACAACTGTTACCACCCCCCACCCCCTCCCGACCGGAACCCCGACCCGCGCCGCCTGGGATCGCCCCGCCCCTGGCGCGCTCCCGGCGCATTGCCCACTTCCACCAGTGGCTCCCGGTGAGCCCTGTCCCCACGCCCGGTTCCAGGAGAGGCTCTCGGACCTCGCTACTGCCGCCAGGTCAAACACGAGGACAATACATCCACCCCACAGAGACAATCCAAGCTGTCTATGATTTAGGGTTCAAACGAGGACTACAGAAAGGAAAGATGTCCTGACCTAGGAGGGCCATGAGAGTCTATAGATCCAAACAAAATTGGGTACCAAGGAAGCTTTTTTCCTTGGAACCCGGAAAGCTGGTTCTTTGCATATGCAATGACCAACAATTAGCTTGTTACCCAAGCCTGCCTCGCTGCCACCCCCACTCCCACCCCCCACTTCCCAGGAAAACGGCTCAAAGAAATATTTTAAATCTCAGGCGGAAAACTGGAAGATGTCTTGTCTGTCTGTCTGGATTAAGGTATATGTCAGTGTGAGCCTTGTGTTTTTTGATAATATTGCTCAAGTTCTGAGTTCTGATTTCAATGGTCTCAAGACAAGGCAGCCCTTCCAAATCAAACTGCTGGAAATACAAGAAAACATTGACCTAAATGAATGTCAGAGTCCCGTGAACTGGGAACTAGTCAATATTAAATATCTAGTATTTTTGGTTTTGCTCCTCCACTATAGACATGTCTAAGAGTCAACAACATTAAGCAAAACATGTACATAGTGCCTAGGTTTCTTTTGAGGTAAAAATTGCTCTATTGTTATATGTGTCACAAGCTTGTCAGCAAGAAAGTACCTGGAAACAGCAACAACCAATGTAAAATATGTAAATGTGATATGAGCTTTTAGATAAACTCTTAACAATAATTATACTCTAAAATATCTGCCTCTCATAGTCTTGATTGAAGGCAGAGGAGAAGGGGATGACAGAGGATAAGATGGTTGGATGGCATCACTGACTCGATGGACATGAGTTTGAGCAAGCCCCTGGAGTTGGTGATGGACACGGAAGCCTGGCGTCCTGCAGGCCACGGGGTCACAAAGAGTCAGACTCGACTGAGCAACTGAACTGAACTGAACTTACAATCGTTCCTCCAGGTGTTTTGGTTACCTGAGTTTCTATCCTGGTGCTAAACTAAGTGACGACAGTGTATTGAATAGCTAGGTCACTTCCAAATAAATGAAACTTCTTAAACATTCACGACTTGAAAGGACCTCCCTTTTACACAGAAACAAAAGAGATTTTTGACTCTGCATGAATAGTGACTGGCACCATCCGAACATATTAAATGTAAGAAAGCAATTTTTTTGTTTTGTTTTGTTCTGTTCTTGCAGGAAGCGGGGTGGGCGCTATTATCACTGATAGGTATGCTCACCAATCTATCAAATGCCAATATAAGAGTCAGTTCTTGGTTGCTGAAGGGAAATGTATGACTTGTTATTACAAGAATGTATGGAATGCAATCACACTTTAAGAAGGAAAACGAAGTAGTTCTGTCTTACAGGTGACATTTTCAGGACGGGAGAAGCAAAGGAATGGGTACAGAATGGGATAAGGAGGTTGTAGGGAAAGTAGGCCCCCAGAAAAGAGTTTTGTGCCTAGCACAAGTTTTCTTGAGATGTTGAACTGCCTTTGCTAATGGAGTTTAAGTTTCTTTACCTCTTAAGTGATCTCTTCTAGGTTGACCTAGAACAGAAATCTTTCGTTAGCTTTGGCTAAGAGGAGAAGTATTGTTTCACGATGACATATGTGATCCTACCTGACTGTTCTCATCCCCTTTGATATCTATGCACTGCTGCTGCTGCTGCTGCAGCTGCTAAGTGGTTCAGTTGAGGCCGACCCTGTGCCACGCCATAGATGGCAGCCCACCAGGCCCCGCAGTCTCTGGGGTTCTCTAGGCAAGAACACTGGAGTGGGTTGCCATTTCCTCCTCCTATGCATGAAAGTGAAAAGTGAAAATGAAGTCACTCAGTGGTGTCCGACTCTTAGCCACCCCATGGACTGCAGCCTACCAGGCTCCTCCATCCTTGGGATTTTCCAGGAGTGGGGTGCCATTGCCTTCGCCCATATCTGTGCACAAGCCTGCCTAAATAATTGACTTCTAGCCAACTTTGGGATGCCCATGACCACCCACCCTTACCAGGCAACAGAGAAGAGAAAAACACTTACCACAGGAGGTTCTGATAAGGAACAAGGAACTAACAAGCTCCCACCTACCAGGATTCTGCAGAGGTCAACAAGAGGTCAGCAAGAGATGAGAGACTGCAGTCCAGAGGTCCTAGCTACTTCCATCTAGCAACAAACACCCAGCATAGTCAAAACGATTTCAATGTTAAAGAATAAATAAATAAATAAATAAAAGGACAGAAGTTCTTTGAACACATGTCTGAATTTAGGGGTGAGGCATTACATATGTGTCCCAGGATAATCTTAAAGTGTCAGAAAGTAAAGAAATTAAAGACAACTATCAAGCTGTCCAAACTGATAAAAATGAATGATTACACAGTTTTATCTGTATATATTAGCAGATAATAATCTGAAAAGGAATTTTAAAAAATTCCCTTTCAATAATATCAACATGAATAAAACACTTTGCCATGGATGTAACGAGGATGACAAGACTGGCACACTGGAAATTATACACCCTGGCTGAAAACTATCCTGAATACATGGACAGATATTCCATAACGATGGAAAGACTTAAGATGGCAATACCATGGAATGCATCTTCAATCTGAAATGAAGATTTGATATGATTTGATCGCTCAGAGCTTTTGTGCCATCAACTGTTATTAAAGTATGAAAGAGATAGAGAAAGCTGCTGACTTAGACTCGAGGCGGGGTGGGGGGGGTAGTAAGAGTACCCCCTGCTGGTCTTTAGCCAGATATTCTACAGGCACTAGCAGTCAGCTAAGGAAAGAAAGGAACTGTTTCAGGGAATGGCACCAGGCCCCTCCCCCACGACATGCATTGAGATAATATTGGCAGCAGGTGAGTCATCCCGGGCCAAAACTTGATTGACATGAATCTTGAAGAAAGGCAGTATTGCAGGCAAATATATCATTTCCTTAACATAGATAAGGAGAACAAGCTAGGAGGAAAACATGCTGTTTTGTTCAAATCGCTTCTGAGCCTTTTGGGGGAACCGACCTGAAGCCAGAGTCTAGCGGAAATACATAGGATATTTACATCGCTTAAGACAAACATTTTCTTAGGAAAAAATGCATTGCTTAGCTCAAGGTTTGTCTGCGAAATTTTTACACATCAGGAGATGGCTCCGAGCTGGGTTTCCACACACAAGAACATCCATGCAAAGGACAAGCCTGCACAGCCCATCTGCCCCTCTCCCGCACATCCAGCAGCATTTCCAAGTGACCTCCTAAGGCCTTCCCCAAAATACAGGGGCACCTCTGGGTTTCCTGTTTCCCTCACTTCGAACACTTTTCTTAAAAAAAAAAAAAAATCCTGCACACTTCTTGATAGAATGCCACAGTGCAAGGAATACAGTCCTTCAATATTTAAACCTCCATTTGCAAAACACTTGGAGCTTGGTTTTGTTTTGTTTTGTTTTTTAATTACACCATCACATAATTTAAAGCTTTTACACGTTCTAATTATTCAGTTCCAAAACACCAAACTTTTATTGCACAGTGTCCTCATGAAAAGGCCCACACAGCTGGACAACCACATATTCTGCCATGAAAGGGCAGCAAGGTGCCCTCCCCCCTTCTTTGCTGCCTGGGCGGCCACCAGGGTTTGAAATCCATGCACCCTACTAAGTTTCTAGGGTGCAATTCGTGGACCCTTCCCTTTCCCATCCCAGCAGGTGCTCAAGGGCCCGCTGGCTTACAAAGTGCCAGAAGCAGGTCTGGGCCAGCCGGCAAGAATTCAGTGTTCTGTCCCTTGGACTTCCAGCGGACACTAGGCTGCTTGGAAGAACCGCGCAGACTCTGAGATTTTTCAGCAGAGGGGTGGAGCGGTAAAGGCCTTGACCCCAAAGGCAAGGCCTTTCTGCGACCGCCAGTTTGGGGAGCTCCGAGAATGTGCCAACAGACGGCGGAATACTTGGTTCCCTGCTCCACGCAGTCCCAGTTCCCTTACCTGTGGTCCGCAGCCCTCCGCTGCACCCATGGGATGGCGATCCTTGGGGACCCAGGAGCGGATGAAATGGGAGTTCCCAGCCGCAGTTGCAACCCCCGAGAGCGCAACTGGGAACCCCTCCCCATCCCCCCCATGAGCCGACCCCCGCCCCGCGCCCCCAGGGTTAGCCCCGCCCCTGCCGCGCTCCCGGCGCGTTTTCAGCCTCAGTGTCCACCTCCGAGAGCACAACTGGGAAGCCCGCCCCCACCCCCGCCAGAAGCCGTCTCCCGCCCCACGCCGCCCACGTTTGCCCCGCCCCTGCACGGTCCAGGTACCTTCCCAGCTTCTAGCGTTCACGCCCGGGTAGGAGCAGGATGTAGGAGTATGGGAGATGTGTCTGGAGCCTGACAGCCTCAGCTCCGCTCTGGCCTGCCCTTTGGACCTAGGAGCCAGGCCAACTTGCAGAGGGCTTAGGGCCCCATTGTATGCAAACTACCAAGGCCTACCGCAAGGAGAGCTCTGTCCGAGGGAAGGGAAGCGCCCCAGGCTGCGTTCCCAAGCTGTTGCTTGGCAATGCAGACTCAGCGGTAAACGGAGGGAATCAGGGTCCTAGTGCCCCTGTCTTGGGGAGGAAGCTCCACAGCCAGAGTGTTCCTCCCTTTGTGCCCAGAAAGCGCCTGCCAGACTGGGCTTCCCCGGAGCTCTGTTGCAGAGCAGAGACGTGTGGATGTGTTTTGGGGCCTTGACATGTGCGTTTGGGCTCCCTAGCACAGCCCCAGCGTAGGGGAACCAGCCCCTGAGCAAAGAGCTCCAGGCAGTGCTTTGTGCCAGGCCTGGATGCCCAGTCCCAGCACGCGGGAGAGATGAGTTAGGCTGCCGGCGGGTCCTTGCAAGCCTGTATTGGAAAGGACCGAGTGAGCTTCCACACCGTCGGAGCTGCAGACCTGCGCCCAGGCGCGATAGGACAGAGCCCCTGTCGAGAGGCTGCTCTGCGTGGGCGAGCCTCGCCAAGCCCTTCCCAGCTTCTAGCGTTTGCGCCTGCAAAGGAGCAGGCTGTGGGAGTGTGGGCGACATGACTGGCTCCTGACTGGCCTCAGCTCCGCTCTTGCCTTCCCTTTGGACCTAGGAGCCAGGCCTCCTTGCAGACGGCTTAGGGCACGGGGGTGTGCAAACTGCGAAAGCCTCCCGCAAGGAGACCTCTGTCTGAGGGAAGGGAAATGCCCCAGGTTGCATTCCCAAGCTGTTGCTTGGTAGCCCAGACTCAGCGCTGAACGGAGGGAATCAGGGTCCCAGTGCCCCTGTCGTGGGGAGGGAGCTCCACAGCCAGAGTGTTCCTCCGTTTGTGTTCAGAAACCGCCTTACAGACTGGGCTTCCCCGGAGCTCAGCTCCAGAGCAGAGTCATGTGCATGTGGTTTGGGGCCTTCCCCTGTGCCTTTGGGCTCCCTAGCACAGTCCCAGTGCAGGGGAACCAGCCCCTGAGCAGAGAGCTCCAGGCAGTGCTCTGTGCTCTGGATTGGAAGCCCACTCCCAGCACGCGGGAGAATAGAGTCAGGCCGCCGTCGGGTGCTTGCAAGCCTGTATTGGGAAGGACCGAATGAGCTTCCACTCTGGCGGAGCTCCAGATCTGCACCCAGGCGCGATATCGCAGAGCCCCGGCCTAGAGGCTGCTCTGCCTGGGCGAGCCTCGCCAAGCCCTTCCCAGCTTCTAGCTTTCGCGCAGGGGAAGGAACAGACTGCGGAAGTGGGGGAGACGTGACTGGCGGGCGCCTTACTGGCCTCAGCTCCGCTCTTCCTTTCCCTTTGCACCTATGATCCATGCCTCCTTGCAGAGGGCTTAGGGACCGAAGGAGAGCTCTGTCAGAGGGAAGGGAAGCGCCCCAGGCTGCATTCCCAAGCTGTTGTTTAGCCGCCCAGACTCAGCGCTGCACAGGGGTAATCAGGCTCTCTGTGGCCGCAGCTTCACACACAGGTGTGTCTCCGTAGGAATCAAGAAAGATCCTGACAGAGTGAGGTTCATTAGAGCTATACTAAAGAGCAAAGGCTTGTCCATGTGGTCTTGCCTTCCCCTGTGCCTTTGGGTCTCCAGGCTCGGCCCCAGCTCCGTGGAAACAACCCCTGAGAAAATATCTTCAAGATCCACTTTTCCCAGTGTCTGGGAACCGGGGTTCGTAGGAGGAGAGAAAAGCACGCCTCCATCGGGAACGAAAAGGCAGTCCACCTGCCTGTGTTTTGAAGCCTCTATTTGGAAGGAATGGGTTAGCTTCTCCTAAAGGAGACCTCCAGATCTGCTCAGAAGTCGGTAATTCCAGAGGCAGGGTACTGGTTCCTGACTGCCCTTTGCTAGCCTTGCAAAGATATTCCTAGATTCTAGAGTTATTTTCCATGAAGGAGCAGGCTTCGGGAATGTGTCAGACGGGACTGGCTCCTTATTGACCTCAGCTCAGCTATTGCCTTTCCATTCAAACTAGGGCAAGGCCCTACTTTATGAAGGGTAAGGGTCTTCTTCTTTGCAAACTGCCAAGGGCTACAGCAATGAGACCTCTGTCAAGGTGAGGGAAGCCTAAGAGGATGGATTCTCAAGCAGGTGCTTTGCCACAAAGCATCAGCACGCCACGAAGAGAATCAAGCTCCCTGTGCACCAATGTTGGGAGTGTAGCTTCACACACAGAGTTGTCTCTATAGGAGCCAAGAATGTTCCTGAGAGATTAGGTTCACTAAACCTCTCCTACAGAGCATAGACCTGTCAATGTGGTTTTGCCTTCCCCTGTGAGTTGGGTCCTCGAGGTCCGCCACACCTCCGGGGAAACTGTCCCTGAGAAAAGATCTCCAGGAACCGCTTTGCCGAGGCTGGGAAATGCTGTTCACAGGAAGTAAGGCAAGCGAATCTCCTGCAGAGTAAAAGAGGCCTTACAGTCCCTGGAGGAGCAGGCTGCCAGAGTGTGTGAAACCTGACTGTTGCCTTACTGGCCTCAGCTCCGCCATTGCCTGTTCATCCGAGCTAGCACCCAGGCCTACTTGGAAAAGCGTTTGGGTGCAGATTTCTACAAAGTGCCAAGGGCTACAGCAGTGAGAATTCTCTCGGTGGTAAGGGAGAGCATTTTATGGATTCTCAAGCTGTTTTCTGAACGACAGCGTCAAAATGAACAGAGAGAATCAGGCTCTCTGTGCCCCTATGTTAGGTACGCAGCTTCACACACAGAGGTGTCTCTATAGGAGCCAAGAATGCTCCTGAGAGATGAGGTTCACTAGAGGTCTGCTACAGAGCATAGACCTGTCCATGTGGTCTTGCCTTCCCCTGTGCCTTTGGGCCCCGGGCTCGGCCCCAGCTCCGTGGAAAGAACCCCTGAGAAAATATCTTCAAGACCCGCTTTTCCCAGAGGCTGGGAACTGGGGTTCATATGAGGAGAGAAAAGCAAGCCTCCTTCGGGCACGAAAGGCTACCAACCTGCCTGTGTTTTGAAGCCTCTATTTGGAAGGAATGGGTTAGCTTCTCCTAAAGGAGACCTCCAGATCTGCTCAGAAGTCGGTAATTCCAGAGGCAGGGTGCTGGTTCCTGACTGCCCTTTGCCAGCCTTGCAAAAACATTCCAAGATTCTAGAGTTATATTCCATGAAGGAGCAAGGTTCGGGAATGTGCCAGAGGGGACTGGCTCCTTATTGGCCTCAGCTCAGCTATTGCCTTTCCATTCAAACTAGGGCAAGGCCCTACTTTATGAAGTGTAAGGGTCTTCTTCTTTGAAACTGCCAAGGGCTACAGCAATGAGACCTCTGTCAAGGTGAGGGAAGCCTAAGAGGACGGATTCTCAAGCAGGTGCTTTGCTACAAAGCATCAGCACCCCACGGAGAGAACCAAGATCCCTGTTCCCCAATGTTGGGAGTGTAGCTTCACACACAGAGTTGTCTCTATAGGAGCCAAGAATGTTCCTGAGAGATTAGGTTCACTAAACCTCTCCTACAGAGTATAGACCTGTCCATGTGGTTTTTCCTTCCCCTGTGAGTTGGGTCCCCGAGGTCCACCACACCTCCGGGGAAACTGTCCCTGAGAAAAGATCTCCAGGAACCGCTTCGCTGAGGCTGGGAAACGCTGTTAACAGGAAGTAAGGCAAGCGAATCTCCTGCAGAGAAAAAGAGGCCTTACTGTCCCTGGAGGAGCAGGCTGCCAGAGTGTGTGAAACCTGACTGTTGCCTTACTGGCCTCAGTTCCACCATTGCCTGTTCCTCCGAACTAGGACCCAGGCCTATTTGGAGAAGCGTTTGGCTGCGGATTTCTACAAAGTGCCAAGGGCTACAGCAGCGAGAATTCTCTCAGCGGTATTGGAGAGCATTTTATGGCTTCTCAAGCTGTTTTCTGAACGACTGCGTCAAAATGAACTGAGAGAATCAGGCTCTCTGTGCCCCTATGTTAGGTACGCAGCTTCACACACAGAAGTGTCTCTATAGGAGCCAAGAATGTTCCTGAGAGATGAGGTTCACTAGAAGTCTGCTACAGAGCATAGACCTGTCCATATGGTTTTGCCTTGCCCTGTGAGTTGGGTCCCCGAGGTCCGCCCCAGCTCAGGGGAAGGAGCCCCTGAGAAAAGATCTCCAGGGACCACTATTCCCCCAGGCTGGCAAACGCAGTTCACAGGAGGTAACACAAGCGAGCCTCCTGCAAGGCACAACAGGTCTTAGTGTCCCTGGACGATCAGGCTGCCAGAGTGTGTGAGACCTGACTGGTGCCTTACTGGCCTCAGCTCCGCCATTGCATGTTCCTCCGATCTAGGACCCAGGCCTACTAGGAGAAGGGTTTGGGTATGGATTTCTAAATACTGCCAAGGGGTATAGCAATGAGAACTGTGTCACGGGTAAGGAAGAGCATTGTATGGATTTTCAAGCTGTTGTTTGAACGACAGCTTCAAAGCTGCACAGAGAGAATCAGACTCTGTGTCTCCATGTTCGGTACACAGCTTCACAGACAGGGGTGTCTCCATAGGAAACAAGAATGTTCCTGACAGAGTGAGGTTCACTAGAGCTCTCCTAGAGAGCAAAGACTTGTCCATGTGGTTTTTCTTCCCCTGTGCGTTTGGGGCTCCAGGCTCGGCCCCAGCTCCGTGGAAACAACCCCTGAGAAAAGATCTTCAAGATCCGCTTTTCCCAGAGGCTGGGATGTGGGGTTCATAGGAGGCGGGAAAAGCAGGCCTCCTTCAGAGAGCAAGAGGCAGCCAAGCGGCCTGCGTTTTGAAGCCTCTACTTGGAAGAATGGGTTAGCTTCCCCTAAGGGAGACCTCCAGGTCTGTTCAGAAGTCGGTAATTCCAGAGGCAGTGTGCAGGGTCCTGACTGCCCTTTGCCAACCTTGCAAAGACATTCCTAGATTCTACAGTTATCTTCCTGAAGAAGCAGGCTTTGGGAATATGTTGGACTTGACTGGCGCCTTATTGGCCTCAGCTCAGCTATTGCCTTTCCATTCAAAGTAGGACAAAGGCCTACTTTATGAAGGGTAAGGGTCTTCTTCTTTCCAAACTGCCGAGGGCTACAGCAATGAGACCTCCGTAAATGCGAGGGAAGCATAAGCGGATGGATTATCAGGAAGGTTCTTTGCCACCAAGCATCAGCACCCCACGGAGAGAATCAGGCTCCCTTTGCCCCTATGTGGGGTGTGTAGATTCACACACAGTGGTGTCTCTACAGGAGCCAAGAATGTTCCTGAGAGATGAGGCTCACAAGAGCTATCCTACAGAGTGCTCACCTGTACATGTGGTTTCACCTTCCCCTGTGAGTTGGGTCCCCGAGGTCCGCCCCAGCTCCGAGAAAACAGCCTCTGAGAAAAGATCTCCAGGAACCGCTTTTCGCCCAGGCTGGGAAAAGCTGTTCACAGGAAGTAAGGCAAGTGAGCCTCCTGCAGAGAAAAAGAAGCCTTACTGTCCCTGGAGGAGCAGGCTGCCAGAGTGTGTGAAAACTGACTGGTGCCATAATGGTCTTAGCTCCGCCATTGCTTGTTCCTCCGAACTGGGACTCAGGCCTACTTGGAGAAGGGTTTAGGTGCAGATTTCTACAAACTGCCAAGGGCTACTGCAATGAGAACTCTCTCAGAGGTAAGGGCGAGAATTGTATGGATTCTCAAGCTGTTTTCTGAACGACAGCATTAAACCTGCACAGAGAGAATCAGGCTCTCTGCCGCCACGTTGGGTACGCAGTTTCACACACAGAGGTGTCCGCATAGGAGCCAAGAACGTTCGTCAAAGACTGAGGTTCACTAGAGCTCTCTTAGAGAGCAAAGACTTGTTCATGTGGTTTTGCCTTCCCCTGTATGTGTGGGTCTCTGGGCATAACCCCAGCTCCGTGGAAACAACCCCTGAGCAAAGATCTCCAAGATCTGCTTTTCCACCATGCTGGAAACCAGGGATCATAGGAGGCAGGAAAAGCAAGCCTCCTTCAGGCAAGAAGAGGCAGCCAACCGGCCTGTGTTTGGAAGCCTCTATTTGCAAGGAATGGGTTAGCTTCTCCAGAAGGAGACCTCCAGATCTGCTCAGAAGATAGATATTCCAGAGGCAGGGTCGAGGTTCCTGACTGCCCTTTGCCAGCCTTGCAAAGACATTCCTAGATTCTAGCAATATTTTCCATGAAGGAGCAGGCATCGGGAATATGTCACAGTTGACGGGTGCCTCACTGGCCTCAGATCAGCTATTGCTTTTCCTTTCAAACTAGGATCAGGGCCTACTTGGTGAAGGGTAAGGGTCTGCTTCTTTCCAAACTGCCAAGAGACACAGCAATGAGACCTCTGTCAAGGCGAGGGAAGCGTAAGCGGATGGATTCTCAAACAGGTGCTTTGCCACAAAGCATCAGCACCCCATGGAGAGAATCAGGCTCCCTTTGCCCCTATGTTCGGTGTGTAGCTTTACACACAGAGGTGTCTCTGTACGAGCCAAGAATGTTCCTAAGAGATGAGACACACTAACGTCTCCTACAGAGCATAGACCTGTCCATGTGGTTTTTCCTTCCCCTGTGAGATGGGTCCCCGAGGTCCACCCCAGCTCTGGGGATAGAGCCCCTGAGAAAAGATCTCCAGGAACCGCTGTTTGCCCAGGCTGGGAAACGCAGTTCACAGGAGGCCAGGCAAGCGAGCCTCCCACAGGGAAAAATAGGCCTTACTGTCCCTGGAGGAGCACGCTGCCAGAGTGTGTGACACCTGACTGGTGCCTTACTGACCTCAGCTCCGCCACTGCATGGCCATCCAAACCAGGACCCAGGCCTACTTGGAGAAGGGTTTGGGTGCGGATTTGTAAAAACTGCCAAGGGTTACAGCAATGAGAAGTCTCTCAGAGGTAAGGGAGAGCATTGTATGGATTCTCAAGCTGTTGTTTGAATGACAGCTTCAAAGCTGCAAAGAGAGAATCAGGCCCTGTGTGCCCCCTTGCTGGGTACGCAGCTCCACACACAGAGGTATCCCCGTGGAATCCAAGACTTTCCTCACATACTGAGGTTAACTAGAGTTCTCCTACAGAGCAAAGACTTGTCCATGTGGTTTTGCCTTCCTCTGTGCGTGTGGGTCTCCGGGCTCGGCTCCAACTCCGTTGAAATAGCCCCTGAAAAAAGATCTCCAAGAACCACTTTTCCCCCAGGCGGGAAGCGGAGTTCACAGGAAGCGGAACAAGCAAGCCTCCTTCGGGCAAGTAGATGCAGCCAACTAGCCTGTGTTTGGAAGCCTCTCTTTGGAAGGAATGGTTAGCTTCTCCAAAAGAAGACCTCCAGATCTGCTCAGAAGATGGAAATTCCAGAGGCAGGGTCGAGGTTCCTGACTGTCCTTTACCAGCCTTGCAAAGACATTTCTAGATTCTAGCGTTATTTTCCATGAAGGAGCAGGCTTCAGGAATATGTCAGACTTGACTGGCGCCTTACTGGCCTCAGCTCAGCTATCGCCTTTCCGTTCAAACTAGGACAAGGGCCTACTTGGTGAAGGGTAAGGGTCTGCTTCTTTCCAAACTGCCAAAGGCTACAGCAAAGAGACCTCTGTCAAAGAGAGGGAAGTGGAAGCGGATGGATTCTCAAACAGGTGCTTTGCCACAAAGCATCTGTACCCCACGGAGAGAATCAGGCTGCATTTGCCCCTATGTTGGGTGTGTAGCTTCAAACACAGAGGTGTTTCTATAGGAGCCCAGAATGTTCCTGGGAGATGAGGTTCACTAGAGCTCTGCTACAGAGCATAGACCTGTCCATATGGTTTTGCCTTCCCCTGTGAGTTGGGTTCCCGATGTTCGCCCCAGCTCCGAGGAAGAAACCCCTGAGAAAACACCTCCAGGAACTGCTTTTCGTCCAGACTGGGAAATGCAGTTCACAGAAGGCAAGGCAAGCGAGCCTCCTGCAGAGAAAAAGAGGCCTTACTGCCCCTGGAGGAGCAGGCTGCAAGAGTGTGTGAGACCTGACTGGTGCCTTACTGGCCTCAGCTCCGCCATTGCATGTTCCTCTGAACTAGGACCCAGGCCTACTAGGAGAAGGGTTTGGGTGCGGATTTCTAAAAAACTGCCAAGGGCTACAGCAATGAGAACTCTCTCAGAGATAAGGGAGAGAATTGTATGGATTCTCAAGCTGTTTTCTGAACGACAGCGTTAAACCTTCACAGAGGGAATCAGGCTCTCTGACCCCATAAGTTGTCCCTGTAGGAACCAAGAACGTTCGTCAAAGACTGAGGTTCACTAGAGCTCTCTTAGAGAGCAAAGACTTGTTCATGTAGTTTTGCTTTCCTCTGTATGTGTGGGTCTCCGGGCATAACCTCAGCTCCGTGGAAACAACCCCTGAGCAAAGATCTCCAAGATCTGCTTTTCCCCCATGCTGGGAACCAGGGATCATAGGAGGCAGGAAAAGCAAGCCTCCTTCGGGCAAGAAGAGGCAGCCAACTAGCCTGTGTTTGGAAGCCTCTATTTGCAAGGAATGGGTTAGCTTCTCCAGAAGGAGACCTCCAGATCTGCTCAGAAGATAGATATTCCAGAGGCAGGGTCGAGGTTCCTGACTGCCCTTTGCCAGCCTTGCAAAGACATTCCTAGATTCTAGCGCTATTTTCCATGAAGGAGCAGGCATCGGGAATATGTCAGAGTTGACGGGTGCCTTACTGGCCTCAGCTCAGCTATTGCCTTTCCTTTCAAACTAGGATCAGGGCCTACTTGGTAAAGGGTAAGGGTCTGCTTCTTTCCAAACTGCCAAGGGACACAGCAATGAGACCTCTGTCAAGGCGAGGGAAGCGTAAGCGGATGGATTCTCAAACAGGTGCTTTGCCACAAAGCATCAGCACCCCACGGAGAGAATCAGGCTCCCTGTGCCCCTATGTTCGGTGTGTAGCTTTACACACAGAGGTGTCTCTGTACGAGCCAAGAATGTTCCTAAGACTTGAGATTCACTAAGGTCTCCTACAGAGCATAGACTTGTCCGTGTAGTTTTGCCTTCCCCTGTGAGTTTGGTCCCCGAGGTCCACCCCAGCTCCGGGGAAACAACTCCTTAGAAAAGATCTCCAGGAACCGCTTTTCGCCCAGGCTGGGAAACGCAGTTTACAGGAGGCAAGGCAAGCGAGACTCCTGCAGGGAAAAAGAGGCCTTACTGTCCCTGGAGGAGCAGGCTACAAGAATGTGTGACACCTGACTGGTGCCTTACTGACCTCAGCTCCGCCATTGCATGGCCATCCAAACCAGGACCCAGGCCTACTTGGAGAAGGGTTTGGGTGCGGATTTCTAAAAACTGCCAAGGGCTACAGCAATGAGAACTCTCTCAGAGGTAAGGGAGAGCATTGTATGGATTCTCAAGCTGTTGTTTGAATGACAGCTTCAAAGCTGCAAAGAGAGAATCAGTCTCTCTGTGCCCCCTTGTTGGGTACGCAGCTTCACACACAGGGGTGTCTCCATAGGAGTCAAGAACGTTCCTGACAGAGTAAGTTTCACTTAGAGGTCTCCAGGAGAACAAAGACTTGTCCATGTGGTTTTCCTTCCCCTGTGCAATTGGGTCTCTGGTCTCGGCCCCAGCTCCATGGAAAAAACCCCTGAGAAAAGATCTTCAATATCCGCTTTTCCCAGAGCCTGGGAAGCTGGGTTCATAGGAGGCAGGAAAAGCAAGCCTCCTTCGGGCATGAAGAGGCAGCCGACCGGCCTGTCTTTGGAAGTCTCAATATGGAAGGAATGAGTTAGATTCTCCTAAAGGAGACCTCCAGATCTGCTTAGAAATCGGTAATTCCAGAGGCAGGGTGCAGGCTCCTGACTGCCCTTTGCCAGCCTTGCAGAGACATTCCTAGATTCCAGCGTTATTTTCCATGAAGGAGCAGGCTTCGGGAATATGTCAGACTTGACTGGCGCCTTATTGGCCTCAGCTCAGCTCTTGCCTTTCCTTTCAAACTAGGACAAGGGCCCACTTTATGAAAGGTAAGGGTCCTCTTCTTTCCAAACTGCCAAGGGCTACAGCAATGAGACCTCTGTCAAGGCGAGGGAAGCGTAAGCTGATAGATTCTCAAGCAGGTGCTTTGCCACAAAGCATCAGCACCCCATGGAAAGAATCTGGCTCCCTTTGCCCCTACGTTGCGTGTGTAGCTACACACACAGAGGTGTCTCGATAGGAGCCAAAAATGTTCCTGAGAGAGGAGGTTCACTGTTGGGGGCCAGAGTGAGGCACTCCGCCCATGGCAAAGGTCATGAGGAAGGAGGCTCGACATACGCAAAGGCGGGATCGAGCCTCAGGAGTCCCCCTGGAAATCCTCGAGCATCTACCCCCATAACCAGAGCCTGCCTACCTTACTACTTTGTGCTCTCACCTACACCTCTGACTTTACGGGGGGCTGTCCCCCACCACCTCTTTCGGAGAAGGAGTTAACCTAGAGCTCCAGTTGATAAAAACCCCTGGGTGTGACAAGAGTGTTTTAACCTACAAACTCCTCTGAAGGTTCTCTAGCCTGCCTGACAGGCTTGTCCGGCCACATGTGATTGCTCACAGCCTCCCAACCATGAGAGGCACGAGATGCTTTAAACCTTCTAAAAACAGGTTCCTTAGAAAAGTTAGAAAATTATTAGTATAAGTATAATGGGCTGATTAGAAATCATATTGGTGAAGGGTTTTTCATTTGTTGAGCTGATGTTTACTGCTAAGTCTCCACATCCCCTGCCCTTCTACACATTAATGAATATATAGAAGAAATAAGTATTAACCTTTGATATAAATCACGTTAGACCTTAGGCTAAGTAAATTCTTTCCTTAACTAAAACCCACTACACCCTCACCCTATAGGAATGTAACTTTATTTGGGTGGCGTCTGTTTTAAGAATAATCACCCCTGGAGAAATAAGTGTCCTGGTTGACTGACCGCTGTCACAAGGAGAGGGTCGTAAATTGTCAGCAGGCCCCCCGGCCAGAAGATGATGTAACACCCCTAAGACCTCTGTATACTTTTGTATGAAGCACCTGACTTTGATAAAAGTCAGGACTGCTGACCCCACGTGACTTTTGCATAACATCTCAGTGTATAAAAGTAGACCATGGAAAATAAAGAATTGGGATCAGTTTCTCGAAATACTGGTCTCCCCATGTCTCTCTCTCTCTCTCACTCTGGTTGAGTCTCCATCTGGAGCGCGGAACCCACCAAGCTTACTAATTTTGCCTGGGCTTCTAAGATCCGACCGGGGAGGCCTCAGTGTCTCCTCTCCTTCGGGAGAACGGAAGGACGCCTGCGGCCTACGTAAGTGGTGCAAGCTTCTTGTCTTGAAGTTTTATTGGTCCCCCGCGTAAACCAAGCTACTCAGCCTCTTTTCTCCACTGAATTTTCCTACTGAGCTATCCTCATTTTATTACTCTTTATATCCTTAATTAACGTTTAATTAAGCAGTTGTTCCCTGACCCTCGCCTACGCCGTCTCTGCTTCGAATACCCTGGATCAGCTGGGGCTGGACCCCGGCAGTTCACTAGAGATCTCCTACAGAGCATAGACCTGTCCATTTGGTTTTGCCTTCCCCTGTGAGTTGGGTCCCCGAGGTCCGCCCCAACTCCGGGGAAACAGCCCCTGAGAAAAGATCTCCAGGAACTGCTTTCCGCCCAGGCTGGGAAACGCTGTTCACAGGAAGTAAGGCAAGCGAGCCTCCTGAAGGGAAATAGAGGCCTTACTGTCCCTGGAGGAGCAGGCTGCCAGAGTGTGTGACACCTGACTGGTGCCTTACTGGCCTCAGCTCCGCTATTGCATGTTCATCCGAACTTGAACCCAGGCCTACTTGGAGAAGTGTTTGTGTGCCGATTTCCAGAAACTGCGAAGGGCTACAGCAATGATAACTCTCTCAGTGGTAAGGGAGAGCATTGTGTGGATTCTCAATTTGTTGTTTGAACGACAGCGTCAAAGCTGCACAGAGAGAATCAGGTCTCTGTGTCTCTATGTTGGCTATGCAGCTTCCCACACAGAGATGTCCCCGTTGGAGCCAAGAACATTCCCCATAGAGTGAGGTTCACTAGAGCACTCCTAGAGAGCAAAGACTTATCCATGCGGTTTTCCCTTCCCCTGTGCGTGTGGGTCTCCGGGATCGGCCCCTGCTCCGTGGAAACAGCCTCTGAGAAAAGATCTCCAAGAACCTCTTATCCCCCAGGCTGGGAAGCGGAGATCGCAGGAGGTGGGATAAGCAAATAAAGATAAGAAAATCCACGTGCTTCCCTCGTCATCGCAAGATGAGGCCCTTTGTCCGCTACAGCATCTCAAGAGAAGTCCCACGTTCCATCCTGAAGTGCGAAACGGTACTTGGCACCCTTGATGCGACCCCAAAAGTTCCGCGACATACCAGACTCACTCAAGGGGAACACCGAGGTTCCCGGCACCACTTCATCTGACCCCTTCTCCTCTCCTGATTGCGACAGGAGGGTCGACTCCCCTTCTCTGTCTGCAAGGGGTTCCCGACCTTCCGGGCGCACCTCAGGATGAGGCCGGTCTCATGAGGAAGTTCGAGACGTAGCCTCGTGGGTGGTGCCACATGCCGAAAGACCCCAATTTCACGGTCCACTCTTGAAAAGAACCCGATGCCAGCACACCTCTTTGAAGGAAAACCTGTGGATGAAGGCACAAGACGAAGGGGCACTGACACCCGCGTGCATCGTCCAGAAAAACCCGCAGGTCCCACAGACATTTCGACAAGTGGCCTGTCACCCTGTAAACAACTCGAAAGGCAAACGAAGGTCCATTCCTCAACAGAAGACTAGGTGTGACTCTCTTGTCCCTACTCTGCAGGGACCATGGGATCCGAGTCAGAAACGGAGAGGAAGCCTGAGGTTCCTGCGTCCACTCGAGATGAGGCCCTCTTCCATTGCACCACACCCAGTGGAGTCCCGAGAGGCCCCTACCAACTAAACAGTATCCCTGAGTTCTCAGAGGCACAATGAGAAGCTCCCTGAGGTCACAGGCACAAGTCGAGGGAACCCTGGGTTTTCTGCCATGACTCGAGAAAGACCTCGAGAGTGCTTCAAAATGTGTTGAGTCGCGATTCCCCTACCATGACTCGAGAGCCATGACACGCGCCCCCTCTTCACGCGCATGGAGACCTGACTAACCTGGCACTGCACGAGAGGCTCCCTGAGATCCTCATCGTACCTCGTGAGGAAACCCACACTGCCGCGGCAGCTCGAGGAAACACATGAGACACGCCGGTCATCGCGAGATGAGGGCCTTATATTCCTGCATGGCCTGGAGACCAATCACGAGTGCTCTCTCCAAACTGAAGAGCAGGCTGGACTCCATTGAGGCCGCTCAGGGGGCTCCAACAGATCCTTGTCGCGACTCGAGAGGAGAGCGGAGTCCTTGGCTTCCCCTCGAGATGAGGTCTGACTCCCCGGGGGAGCCTGGAATGCAACCCCGAGATGCCTGCTTTCCCTGGAGAGGAATAGTAGGTCCTGGACACACGCCTAGGTGAGGTCTCTTCGGCCCTGCAGTGACTCGAGCGCAACCCCCAGATTTCCCTTGCAACTCGAGGGGAAGATTGGGCTTCCCAGGGCCAACCCAAGAGGAAGGCTGAGATCCCCATTGTAACTCGAGAATCCCGCCGCAACTCGAGAAAAACCACGTGGTTCCCAACTCTTGGCAAGATGAGACCCTTGCCCGCGACGGCGTCTCAAGGGAAGTCCCCTCTTCCGCCCTGAAGGGCGGAAAGGATCCTGTCCGCCTTCATGCGACCCCCAAAAGTTCCCCGACACGCCGGGTTCCCTCGAGGGGAACACCGAGGGTCCCGGCACCGCTTCCTCTGAGCCCCTTCTCCCCTCCTGATCGCGACAGGAGAGTCGATTCCCCTGCATGGTCTGGAAGGGGTTCCCGGCCTTCCCGGCGCACCTAAGGATGAGGCCGGCCTCACGAGGAAATTGGAGACGAGCCACGTGCGTGGTGCCACATGCCCAACGCCCCCGATTCCCGGGTCCGCTCTTGAGAAGGACCCGAGGCCCGGACCCCTCTTCGAAGGCAACCCTGTGGGGGAAGGCACAACACGAAGGGGCACTGCCAACCCCGTGCATCGTCCGCAAAGACCCGCGGGTTCCACACACAGCTCGACGAGGGGCCTGAGACCCCCTGAGCAACTCGAGAGGAAAGCGGGGTTCCCTTCCTCAGACAAGACGAGGCCTGACTCTCCTGTCCCAACTCTGCAGGGACCCTGCGGTCGGAGTCCGAAACGAAGAGGAAGCCTGAGGTTCCTGCCTCCCCTCGAGGTGAGGCCCTCTTCCGTTGTGCCAGACCCAGCGGAGTGCCGAGGGGCCCCGCCACCTCCACAGGATCCCTCGCCTCTCAGAGGCACCCTGGCAAGTTCCCTAAGGTCCCCGGCAGAAGGCGAGGGACACGAGGGTTTCCCGCCGCCCCCCGACAAAGACCTCGAGAGTCCTTCTTCAACGCGTCTCGAGGCCCTAGTCCCCTCCCGTGACTCGAGAGCCAGGACGCGCTCCCCCTCGCCACGCGCATGGAGACCTGACTTCCCTGGCGCCGCACGAGAGGCTGCCTGAGATCCTCGTCGTGCCTCGGGAGAAAACCCCCACGGGCGCCGCAGCTCGAGGAAAGCCCTGAGACGCCCCCGTCCTCGCGAGCTGAGGGCCTTCTTTTCCTGCATGGCCTGGAGAGCAATCCCGGGTCCTCTCTCAAAACGGAAGAGGAGGCTGGACTCCCTTGAGGCCGCTCAGAGGGTTCCAAGAGACCCGCGTCGCGTTTCGAGAGGAGAGCGGAGTCCTTGGCTTCCCCTCGAGACGAGGCCTGACTCCCCGGGGGAGCCTGGAATGCAACCCCGAGATCCCTGCCTTCCCTGGAGAGGAATATTAGGTCCCGGACACACGCCTAGGTGAGGTCTCTTCGGCCCTGCAGTGACCCGAGCGCAACCCCCAGCTTTCCCTCGCAATTCGAGGGGAAGATTGGGCTTCCCAGGGCCAACCCAAGAGGAAGCCTGAGATCCCCGTCGTAACTCGAGAATCCCGCCGCAACTCGAGAAAAACCACGTGGTTCCCACCTCTTGGCAAGATGAGGCCCTTGCCCGTGACGGCGTCTCAAGGGAAGTCCCCTGTTCCGCCCTGAAGGGCGAAACGGTCCATGACAGCCTTCCTGCGACCCTCAAAAGTTCCCCGACACGCCGGGTTCCCTCGAGGGGAACACCGAGGGTCCCGGCACCACTTCATCTTAGCCCTTTCTCCCCTCCTGATCGCGACAGGAGAGTCGATTCCCCTGCGTGGTCCGGAAGGGGTTCCCAGCCTTCCCGGCGCACCTCAGGATGAGGCCGGTCTCACGAGGAAATTCGAGACGAGCCACGTGGGTGGTGCCACATGCCGAACGCCCCCGATTCCCCGGTCCGCTCTTAATAAGAACACGATGCCCGGGCACCTCTTCGAAAGCAAACCTGTGGATGAATGCACAACACGAAGGAGTACTGACATCCCCATGCATAGTACGGAAAAACACGCAGATTCCAAACACAGATCGACAAGTGTCCTGTCATCCCTTGAAGAACTAGAGCGGCATGCGGAGTTCCATTCCTCCAAACAAGAGAAGGCCTGACTCTCCTTTCCCAACTCTGCAGGGACCGTGCGATCGGAGTCAGGAATGTAGATGAAACCTGACGTTCCTGCATCAACTCGAAATGAGGCCATCTTCCATTGCGCCATACCCAGTGGAGTCCCGAGAGGCCCCTCCCAACTCCACAGTATCCCTGACTTCTCAGAGGCACCCTCAGAAGCTCTCTGCGGTCACTGGCACAAGTCGAGTGAACCCAGGGTTTCCTGCTGCATTCTGAGAAAGACCTCGAGAGTCCTTCTTTACCGCGTCTTGAGGCCCGATACCCTACCATGACTGGAGAGCAATGACGCATTTCCCTCGCCACGCCCATTGAAACCTAACTTCCCTGGCGCCACACGAGAGGCTCCTTGCGCTCCCCGTCCTACCTCATGAAAACCCCACACTGGCACCTCCGCTCGAGAAAACACATGAGACGCCCCCGTCATCGTAAGATGAGGGCCTTCTTTTCCTACATGACCTAGAGAGCAATTCCGAGGCCACTCTCCAAACTCCACTGGAGGCCTGTCTCCCTTTAGGCCACTCAGTAGCCTCCAAGAGATACACGTCGCTACTCTAGAGGAGAGCGGAGTCCATTGCTTCCCCTCGAGCTGAGGCCTGACTACTTGGATGAGTCTGGAATGGGATCCCGAGATCCGTGTCGCCCCTGTAGAGGAAAACTCGGTCCTGGACACAAGCCTAAATGAGGTCTTTTTTGTCCTGCATTGACTCAAGTGCAATCCCCAGCTCTCCCTCGCAACTCGAATGGAAGATTGGACTTCCCTGGGCCAACACAAGAGGAAACCTGTATTCCCCGTTGTAACTCAAGAATCCTGCCGCAACTCGAGAAAAAACACGTGGGTCCCCCGTCAGCGCTAGATGAGGCCCTTGCCCACTACAGCGTCTCAAGAGAAGACCCAGGTTCCGTCTTGAAGTGTGAAACGGTACTTGGCACCCTTGATGCAACCCGAAAAGTTACCCGACTTACCAGTTTCACTCAAGGGGAGCACCGAGGTTCCCGGCACTAATTCATCTGAGCCCTTTCTCTCCTCCTGATCCCGAAAGGAGGGTCGATTCCCCTGCTTTGTCTGGAAAGGGTTCCCGGACTTTCCTGCGTGCCTCAGGATGAGGCCGATCTCACGAGGAAATTCGAGATGTAGCCTCGTGGGTGGTGCAACATGCTGAAAGACCCCGATTTCCCGGTCCGCACTTGAGGAGAACCCAATGCCCGGACACCTCTTCGAAGGCAACCTTGTGGATGAAGGCACAACAGGAAGGAGCACTGACACCCCCGTGCATCTCCGAAAAACCCGCAGGTTCCACACACATCACGAAAAGTGGTGTCATCATTGAACAACTTGAGATGTAAGCGGAGTTCCATTCCTCCGCAGAACACGAGACCTGACACTCCTGAGCAAACTCAGCAGGGACCCTGCAATCTGAGTCAGATCCGGCTCCAGGAAGTCAGGAGCAGAACCCTGAGGTTCCTGCCTCAACTCGAGATGAGGCTCTCTTCCATTGCACCAAACCCAGAGGAGTCCCGAGAGGCCTCTCCCAAATCCATAGTATCCCTGATTTCTCAGAGGCACCCTGAGAAGCTCCCTGAAGTCACCGGCACAAGTCAAGGGAACCCAGGGTTTCCTGCCGCAACCCTAGAAAGACATCGAGAGTCCTTTTTCAACCCGTCATGAGGCCCGATTCCCCTACCCTGACTGGAGAGCAATGACGCGCTCCCCCTTGCCCCGCCCATGGAGACCTGACTTCCCTGTTGCCACACGAGAGGCTACCTGAACTCCCCGTCGTACCTCGTGAGAAACCCCACACTGGCGCCACAGCTCGAGAAAACCCACGAGACGCCCCCGTCATCTCAAGATGTGGGCCTTCTTTTCCTGCATGGCCTGGAGAGCAATCCCGAGTCCTCTCTCCAAACTGAAGAGGAGGGTTGACTCCCTTTAGACCACTCAGTGGGCTCCAAGAGATATGCGTCGCAACTCGAGAGGAGAGCCGAGTCCTTTGCTTCCCCTCGAGACGAGGCCTAACTCCCCGGGTGAGTCTGTAATGCAAACCCGAGATCCCTGTCGCCCTTGGAGAGGATCATTGGGTCCTGAACACAAGGCTAGCTGAGGTCGCTTTTGCCCTGCAGTAACTCGAGAGCACTCCCCAGCTTTCCCTCGCAACCCGAATGGAAGATGGACCTCCCTGGGCCAACACAAGAGGAAGCCTGAATTCCCAGTAGTAATTCGAGAATTCCGCCTCAACTCGAGAAAAACCACGTGATTCCCCCATCATTGCAAGATGAGGCCCTTGCCTGCTCCAGCATCTCAAGAGTAGTCCCACGTTCTGTCTTGAAGTGCGAAATGATATTTGGCACCCTTAATGCTACCCCAAAAGTTCCCCGACATATGGGTCGCACTCGAGGGGAACACCGAGGTTCCTGGCACCACTTCATCTGAGCCCCTTCTTCCCTCCTGATCGCGAAAGGAGGGTCGATTCCCCTGCTTTGTCTGCAAGGGGTTCCCGACCTTCTCCGCGCACCTCAGATGAGGCTGTCTCATGAGGAAATTCGAGACGTAGCCTCGATGGTGGTGCCACATGCCGAAAGACCGCGATTTCCCGATCCGCTCTTGATAAGAACGCGATGCCCAGACACCTATAAGAAGATAGTGTGGATGAAGGCACAACACGAAGGGGCACTGACAACCCCGTGCATCGTCCAGAAAAGACCGCAGGTTACTCTTACAGCTCAACAAGTGCCTGTCACCCAGTGAACAACTCGAGAGGCAAGCGGAGGTCCATTCCTGCACACAAGACGAGGCCTGACTCACCTCTCCCAACTCTGAAGTGACCCTGCGATCGGAGTCCGAAATGGAGAGGAACCCTGAGGTTCCTGACTCCACTCGAGATGAGGCCCTCTTCCATTACACCAAAAATAGTGGAGGCCCGAGAGGCCCCTCCCAAATCCACAGTATCCCGACTTCTCAGAGGCACCCTTAGAAGCTCCCTGAGGTCCCCGGCACAAGTCGAGGGAACACAGGGTTTCCTGACGCAACCCGAGAAAGACCTCGAAAATCCTCCTTCAACGCGTCTTGAATCCCGATTCCCCTACCATGACTCAAGAGCAATGACGCGTTCCCCCTCGCCACTCGCATGGAGACTTGACTTCCCTGGCGCCACACGAGAGGCTCCCTGAGCTCCCCGTCATACCTCGTGAGAAATCCCACACTGGCTCCCCAGCTCGAGAAAACCCACGAGACGCCTCCGTCATCGCGAGATGAAGGCCTTCTTTTCCTGCATGGCCTGGAGAGCATCTCGAGGCCTCTCTTCAAACTCCACAGGAGGCCTGACTCCCTTTAGGCCACTCTGTGGGCTCAAGAGATACCCGTTGGGACTCAAGAGGAGAGCGGAATTCTTTGCTTCCCCTATATACCAGGCCTGACTCCTCAGGTGAGTCTGGAATGCAACCCCGAGATCCCTGTCGCCCCTGGAGAGGAACATTAGGTCCTAGACACAAGCATAGATGAGGTCTCATTTGCCCTGAAGTGACTCGAGAGCAATCCCCTGCTGTCCCTCGCACCTCGAATGGAAGAATGGACTTCCCTGGGACAACACAAGAGGAAGCCTGAATTCCCCGTCGTAATTCGAAAATCCCGCCGCAACTCGAGAAAAACCACGTGGTTCCCCCGTCATCGCAAGATGAGGCCCTTGCCAGCTACAGCGTCTCAGGAGAAGCCCCACGTTCCATCTTGAAGTTTAAAACGATAATTGGCAACCTTGATGTTACCACAAAAGTTCCCCGACACCCTGGTCTCACTCGAGGGGAACACCAAGGTTCGGTGCACCGCTTGTTCTGAGCCCCTTATCCCCTCCTGATCACGACGGGAGGGTCGATTACCCTGCTTTGTCTGGAAGGGGTTCCGGACCTTCCCGGCGCACCTCAGGATGAGGCCGGTCTCACGAGGAAATTCAAGACGTAGCCTTGTGGTTGGTGCAACACGCCGAAAGACCCCGATTTCCGTGTCTCCTCTTGATAAGAACCCAATGCTAGGACACCTCTTCGAAGGCAATCCTGTGGACGAAGGCACAAAACGAAGGGGTCTGACACCCTCCTGCATTGTTGGAAAAGCCCGCAAGTTCCACATACAGATCGACAAGTGGCCTGTCACCCCATGAACAACTCGAGAGGCAAGAGGAGTTCAATTCCTCCACACAAGACGAGGCCTGACTCTCCTGTCCAAACTCTGCATGGACACTGAGATCCGATTCAGAAATGGAGAGGAACACTGAGGTTCCTGCCTCAACTCGAGATAAGGCCCTCTTCTACTGCACCAAACCCAGTGGAGTTCGGAGCGGCCCCTCCCAACTGCACAGTATCCCTGACTTCTCAGAGGCACCCTGAGAAGCTCCCTGAGGTCACGGGCATAAGTCGAGGGAACCCAGGGTTTCCTGCCATAACCTGAGAAAAACCTCGAGAGTCCTTCTTCACGCGTCTTGATGCCCGATTCCCCTACCATGACTGGAGAAAAATGACGCGCTCCCCCTCGCCATGCGCATGAAGATCTGACTTCCCCGGCACCACATGAGAGGCTCCCTGAGCTCCCCATCGTACCTCATGAGAAACCCCACACTGGCGCCGCAGCTCGAGAAAACCCACGAGACGCCCCTGTCATGGTGAAATGAGGGCCTTCTTTCCTGCATGACCTGAAGAGCAATCCCGAATCCTCTCTCCAAACTCCAAAGGAGGCTTGACTCCCTTTAGGTTACTCAGTGGGCTCCAAGAGATACTCGTCGATACTCAGGAGGAGAGCGGTGTCCTTTGATTCCCCTCGAGATGAGGCCTGACTACGAGGGTGAGTCTGGAATGCAACCCTGGATCCCTGTCGCCCCTGGAGAGGAACCTTAGGTCCTGGACAAAAGCCTAGAGGAGGTCTCTTTGGCCTTGCAGTGACTCAAGCGCAACCCCTAGCTTTCCCTTGCAACTCGAACAGAAGATTGGCCTTTCTGGGCCAACACAAGAGGAAGCCTGAATTTCCAGTCGTAATGCGAGAAAGCCGCCGCAAATCAAGAAAAATCATGTGGTTCCCCGTATTGCAAGATGAGGCCCTTGCCCCCTACAGCATCTCAAGAGAAGTCTCACATTCCGTCTTGAAGTGCAAAACAGTACTTGGCACCCTTGATGCGACCCCAAAAGTTCCCCTATATACCGATCTCACTAGAGGGGACACTGAAGTTCCCGGCACCACTTCATCTGAGGCTTTTCTCCTCTCCTGATCGCGACAGGAGGGTCGATTCCCATGCTTTGTCTGCAAGGGGTTCCCGACGTTCCCCGTGAACCTCCGGATGAGGCCGGTCTCATGAGGAAATTCGAAAAGTAGCCTCATGGTTGGTGCCATATGCTGAAAGATCCCGAATTCCCGGTCCACTCTAGATAAGAACCTGACGCCCGGACATCTCTTCGAAGGCAACCCTGTGGATGAAGGCACAACATGAAGGGACACTGACATCCCCATGCATCGTCTAGAAAAACCCGCCGATTCCACTCACAGCTCCAAATGTGGACTGTCACCCCGTGAACAACTCGAGAGGCAAGTGAAGTTGCATTCCTTCACACAAGAAGAGGCCTTACTCTCCTGGCCCAACTCTTCAGGGACCCTGCGATCGGAGTCAGAAATGGAGAGGAACCCTGAGGTTCCTGCCTCAACTAGAGAAGAGGCCCTCTTCCATTGAACCAAACTCAGTGGTGTCCCGAGAGGCCCCTCCCAACACCACAGTATCCCTGAATTCTCAGAGGCTCCCTGAGAAGCTACCTGAGGTCACTGGCACAAGTCGAGGGAACCCAGAGTTTCCTGAAGTAACCCGAGAAAGACTTGGAGAGTCCTTTTTCAACATCTCTTGATGCCCGATTCCCCTACCGTGTCTCCAGAGCAAGGACGCGCTCCCCTCGCCACAAGCACGAAAATTGACTTCCCTAGTACCACACAAGAGGCTCCCTGAGTACCCCATCGTACCTCGTGAGAAAACCCACACTGGCGCCGCAGTTCGAGAAAAACCACAAGATGCCCCCGTCAAGGAGAGATGCAGGCCTTCTTTTCCTGCCTGACCTGGAGAGCAATCCCTGGTCCTCTCTCCAAACTTCACAGGAGGATTGACTCCTTTAGGCCACTCAGTTGGGTCCAAGAAATACCCGGTGCGACTCGAGAGGAGAGCGGAGTCCTTTGCTTCCCTGGAGACGAGGCCTGACTCCCCGGGTGAGTTTGGAATGCAACCCCGAGATCCATGTCACCCCTGGAGTGGAACATTATGTCCTAGACACAAGCCTAGATGAGGTCTATTTTGCCCTACAGTGACTCGAGAGCAACCTCCATCTCTCCCTCACAATTTGAATGGAAGATTGGTCTTCCCAAGGTCAACACAAGAGGAAGTCTGAATTTCCCATCGTAATTCGAGAATACAGCCTCAAGTCTTAAAAACCATGTGGTTCCCCCTTCATCGCAATATGAGGCCCTTGCCAGCTAGAGTCTCAAGAGAAGTCCCACGTTCCATCTTAAAGTTCGAAATGCTACTTGGCACCCTTGATGCGACCCCAAAGTTCCCCAACATACCGGTCTCACTCCAGGGGAACACGGAAGTTCCCGGAGTCTCCAGGGAAGTCCCATGTTCCGTCCTTAAGTGCGAAACGGTAATTGACACCCTTGATGCGACCGCAAAAGTTCGCCGACACGCTGGGTTCCCTCGAGGGGAACACCGAGGGTCCCGGCACCACTTCATCTGAGCCCCTTCTCCCCTCCTGATCGCGACAGGAGAGTCGATTCCCCTGCTTTCTCTGGAAGGGGTTCCCGGCCTTCCTGGTGCACCTCAGGATGAGGCCGGTCTCAGGAGGAAATTCGAGACTAGCCATGTGTGAGGTGCCACGTGCCGAACAACCCCGATTTTCCGCTCCGCTCTTGATAAGAACCCGATGCCCGGACACCTCTTCGAAGGAAACCCTGTGAGTGAAGGCACAACACGAAGGGGCACTGACACCCCCGTGCATCATCCGGAAAAACCCGCAGGGTCTACTCACAGCTCGACAAGGGGCCTGAGACTCCGGGAACAACTCGAGAGGCAACCAGAATTCCATTCCTCAGACAAGACGAGGCATGACTCTCCTGTCCCAACACTGCAGGGACCGTGCAGTCAGAGTCAGAATCGGAGAGGAAGCCTGAGGTTCCTGCCTCCCCTCGAGGTGAGGCCCTCTTCCGTTGCGCCAGACCCAGGGGAGTCCCGAGGGGCCCCGCCACATCCACAGGATACCTCGCCTCTCAGAGGCACCCTGGCAAGTTCCCTAAGGTCCCCGGCAGAAGGCGAGGGAAACGAGGGTTTCCCGTCGCCCCCCGAGGAAGACCTCGAGAGTCCTTCTTCAACGCGTCTCGAGGCCCTAGTCCCCTCCCGTGACTCGAGAGCCAGGACGCGCTCCCCCTCGCCACGCGCATGGAGACCTGACTTCCCTGGCGCCGCACGAGAGGCTCCCTGAGATCCTCGTCGTGCCTCGGGAGAAAACCCCCACGGGCGCCGCAGCTCGAGGAAACCCCGGAGACGCCCCCGTCCTCGCGAGCTGAGGGCCTTCTTTTCCTGCATGGCCTGGAGAGCAATCCCGGGTCCTCTCTCCAAACGGAAGAGGAGGCTGGACTCCCTTGAGGCCGCTCAGGGGGCTCCAAGAGTCCCGCGTCGCGACTCGAGAGGAGAGCGGAGTCCTTGGCTTCCCCTCGAGACGAGGCCTGACTCCCCGGGGGAGCCTGGAATGCAACCCCGAGATCCCTGCCTTCCCTGGAGAGGAATATTAGGTCCCGGACACACGCCTAGGTGAGGTCTCTTCGGCCCTGCAGTGACTCGAGCGCAACCCCCAGCTTTCCCTCGCAACCCGAGGGGAAGATTGGGCTTCCCAGGGCCAACCCAAGGGGAAGGCTGAGATCCCCGTCGTAACTCGCGAATCCCGCCGCAACTCGAGAAAACCCACGTGGTTCCCACCTCTTGGCAAGATGAGGCCCTTGCCCGCGATGGCGTCTCAAGGGAAGTCCCCTGTTCCGCCCTGAGGGGCGAAACGGTCCCTGACAGACTTCCTGCGACCCCCAAAAGTACCCGGACACGCCGGGTTCCCTCGAGGGGAACACCGAGGGCCCCGGCACCGCTTCCTCTGAGCCCCTTCTCCCCTCCTGATCGCGACAGGAGAGGCGATTCCCCTGCGTGGTCTGGAAGGGGTTCCCGGCCTTCCCGGCGCACCTCAGGATGAGGCCGGTCTCACGAGGAAATTCGAGACGAGCCACGTGGGTGGTGCCACATGCCGAATGCCCCCGATTCCCCGGTCCGCCCTTGAGAAGGACCCGAGGCCCGGACCCCTCTTCGAAGGCAACCCTGTGGGTGAAGGCACAACACGAAGGGGCGCTGCCACCCCCGTGCATCGTCCGCAAAGACCCGCAGGTTCCACACACAGCTCGACGAGGGGCCTGAGACCCCCTGAGCAACTCGAGAGGCCAGCGGGGTTCCCTTCCTCAGACAAGACGAGGCCTGACTCTCCTGTCCCAACTCTGCAGGGACCCTGCGGTCGGAGTCCGAAACGGAGAGGAAGCCTGAGGTTCCTGCCTCCCCTCGAGGTGAGGCCCTCTTCCGTTGCGCCAGACCCTGCGGAGTCCCGAGGGGCCCGCCACCTCCACAGGATCCCACGCCTCTCAGAGGCACCCTGGGAAGTTCCCTAAGGTCCCCGGCAAAAGGCGAGGGAAACGAGGATTTCCCGCCACCCCCCGAGAAAGACCTCGAGAGTCCTTCTTCAATGCGTCTCGAGGCCCTAGTCCCCTCCCGTGACTCGAGAGCCAGGACGCGCTCCCCCTCGCCACGCGCATGGAGACCTGACTTCCCTGGCGCCGCACGAGAGGCTCCCTTAGATCCTCGTCGTGCCTCGGGAGAAAACCCCACGGGCGCCGCAGCTCGAGGAAACCCCTGAGAAGCCCCCATCCTCGCGAGGTGAGGGCCTTCTTTTCCTGCCTGACCCAGAGCACAATCCCGAGTCCTCTCTCCAAACTGAAGAGAAGGCCTGACTCCCTTGAGGCCACTCAGTGGGCTCCAAGAGATCTGCGTCGCGACTTGAGAGGAGAGCGGCATCCTTGGCTTGCCCTCGAGGCCTGACTCCCCGGGGGAGTCTGGAACGCCACCCTGAGATCCCTGTCTTCCCTTGAGAGGAACGTTAAGTCCCGGACACAGGCCTAGATGAGGTCTCTTTGGCCCTGCAGTGACTCGAGTTCAACCCTCAGCTTTCCCTCGCAACTCGAATGGAAGATTAGGCTTCCTGGGGCCAACACAAGAGGAAGCCTGAAATCCCCGTCGTAACTCTAGAATCCCGCCGCAACTCGAGAAAATCCACATTGTCCCAACGTCTTCGCAAGATGAGGCCCTTGCCCGCTACGGCGTCTCAAGGGAAGTCCCAGGTTCTGTCCTGAAGTGCGAAACGGTACCTGATTCCTTTCATGCAACCCCCAAAAGTCCCCCACACGCCGGTTTCCCTCGAGGGTAACACCGAGGGTTCCATCCCCACTTCATCTGAGCCCCTTCTCCCCTCCTGATGACGACAGGAGAGTCAATCCCCCTGCATTGTCTGGAAGGGTCCCCAGCCTTCCCAGCACAACTCAGGATGAAGCTGGCCTCACTAGGAGATTTGAGACTAGCCCCGTGGGTGGTCCCTCATGCCGAAAGACCCCGATTTCCCTGTCCGCTCTTGAAAAGAACCCGAGGCCCGGACACCTCTTCGAAGGCAACCCAGTGGGTGAAGGCACAACACGAAGGGGCACTGTCACCGTCGTGCATTTCCGGAAACGCCCGCAGGTTCCACACACAGCTCAACAAGGGGCCTGAGACCCTCTGAGCACCTCGAGAGGCAAGCGGAGTTCCCTTCCTCAGACAAGACGATTCCTGACTCTCCTGTCCCAACTCTGCAGGGACCCTGCGGTCGGAGTCCGAAACGGTGAGGAAGCCTGAGGTTCCTGCCTTCCCTGGAGATGAGGCCCTCTTCCATTGCGCCAAATCCAGGGGAGTCCTGAGAGGCCCCGCCAACTCCACAGCATCCCTCATCTGTCAGAAGCACACTGGGAAGTTCCCTAAGGTCACCGGTAAACTTTTATTGCACAAGGTCCCCATGAAAAGGCCCACGCAGCAGGACAGCCACAGATTCTGTCTGCCATTAAAGGGCAGTAAGGTGCCCTCCCCCCTTCTTTGCTGCCTCGGCGGCCACCAGGGTGCAATTCGCGTACCCTTCCCTTTCCCATCCTAGCAGGTGCTCCAGGGCCCGCTGGCCTACAAAGTGCCAGAAGCAGGGCTGGGCCAGCCGGCCAGAATTCAGGGTTCTGTCCTTTGGACTTCCAGCGGACACTAGGCTGCTTGGGAAAACCGCACAGACTCTGAGGTTTTTCAGCAGAGGGGTGGAGCGGTAAAGGCCTTGACCCCAAAGACGAGGCATTTCTGCGACCGCCAGGTTGGGGAGCTCTGAGACTGTGCCAACACAGGGCGGAATACATGGTTCCCTGCTCCACGAAGTCCCCGTTCCCTTACCTGTGTTCCGCACCCCTCCGCTGTGGCCAATGGATGCCGATCCTTGGGGATCCAGGAGTTCACGAAATGGGCATTCCCAGCCGCAATGGCGACCCCCAACAGCACATCTGGAAAGCCCTCCCCCACCCCCGCCAGGAGCCGATCCCCACTGCGAACGGAACCCCACCCCGCCCCGCGCCGCCAGGTTTCGCCCCGGCCCTGCCGGGCTCCCGGCGGGTTCCCAGCCATATTGGCGACCCCCGGGAGCACAACAGGGACCGACCCCCCACCCACAGCGAGCGGAATCTCGACCTGTGCAGCCCAGGTTTACCCCACCCTGGCTGCGCTCCCGGCGCATTTCCAGCTGCAGTGGCCATCTCTGAGAGCACAACTGGGAAGCCCTCCCCTACCCCCGCCAGGAGCCGACACCCGCCCTGTGCCGCCCGGGTTCGCCCCGCCCCTGCCGCGCTCCAGGGGCGCTGCCCACCTTCACCAGTGGCTCTCGGTGAGCCCCGTCCCCACGCCCGGTTCCAGGAGAGGCTCTCTGACCTCGCTGCTGCCGCCGTCAGGTCAAACATGAGGACAATACATACACCCCACAAAGACAATCCAAGCTGTCTATGATTTAGGGATAAAACGAGGACTACACAAAGGCAAGATGACCTGACCTAGGAGGGCCATGATATTCTATAGAACCAGACAAAGTTGGTTACCAAGGAAACTTTTTTCCTTGGAACCCGGAAAGCTGGTTCTTTGCATATGCAATGACCAACAATTAGCTTGTTACCCAAGCCTGCCTTACTGCCACCCCCATCCCCCCACTCCCCAGAAGACTGGCTCAAAGAAATATTTTAAATCTCAGGCGGAAACCTGGAAGATGTCTTGTCTGTCTGTTTGGATTAAGGTATGTGTCAGTGTGAGCCCTGTGTTTTTTGATAATATTGCTCAAGTTCTGTGTTCTGATTTCAATGGTCTCAAGACAAGGCAGCCCTTCCAAATCAAACTGCTGGAAATACAAGAAAACATTGACCTAAATGAATGTCAGAGTCCCGTGAACTGGGAACTGGTCAATATTAAATATCTAGTATTTTTGGTTTTGCTCCTCCATTATAGACATGTCTAAGAGTCAACAACATTAAGCACAACATGTTCATAGTGCCTAGGTTTCTTCTGAGGTAAAAATTGCTCTATTGTTATATCTGTCACAAGCTTGTCAGCAAGAAACTACCTGGAAACGACAACAACAAAAGTAAAAAATGTAAATGTGATATGAGCTTTTAGACAAACTCTTTACAATAATTATACTCTAAAATATCTGCCTCTCATAGTCTTGATTGAAGGCAGAGGAGAAGGGGATGACAGAGGATAAGATGGTTGGATGGCATCACTGACTCTATGGACATGAGTTTGAGCAAGCCCCTGGAGCTGGTGACGGACACGGAAGCCTGGCGTCCTTCAGGCCACGGGGTCCAAAAGAGTCAGACACGACTGAGCAACTGAACTGAACTGAACTAACAAACGTTTCTCCAGGTGTTTTGGTTACCCGAGTTTCTATCCTTGTGACGACAGTGTATTGAATAGCTAGGTCATTTCCAAATAAATGAAAGTTCTGAAACATTCACGACTTGAAAGGACCTCCCTTTTACACAGAAACAAAAGAGATTTTTGACTCTCCATGAATAGTGTCTGGCACCATCCTGACATGTTAAATATAAGAAAGCAATTGTTTTGTTTTGTTTTGTTCTGTTCTTGGGGGTGGGGGGAGGGGGGCGGGCTATAGCGAATGCCAATATAAAAGTCAGTTCTTGGTTGCTGAAGGGAAATGTATGACTTGTTATTACAAGAAAGTATGTGGAATGCAATGGCACTTGAGGAAGGAAAACAAAGTAGTTCTGTCTTACAGGTGGCCGTTTCAGGATGGGAGAAGCAAAGGAATGGGTACAGAATGGGATAAGGAGGTTGTAGGGAAAGTGGACCCCCAGAAAAGAGTTCTGTGCCTAGCACAAGTTTTCTTGAGATGTCGAACTGCCTTTGCTAATGGAGTTTAAGTTTCTTTACCTCTTAAGTGATCTCTTCTAGGTTGACCTAGAACAGAAATCTTTTGTTAGCTTTGGCTAAGTGGAGAAGTAGTGTTTCACGGTGACATATGTGATCCTTCCTGACTGTTTGCAGCCCTTTTGATATCGATGCACTGCTTCTGCTGCTGCTGCCGCCGCCGCTGCTGCTAAGTCGTTTCAGTCGTGTCCGACTCTGTGCGACCCCATAGACGGCAGCCCACGAGGCCACGCAGTCCCTGGGGTTCTCTAGGCAAGAACACTGGAGTGGGTTGCCATTTCCTCCTCCCATGCATGAAAGTGAAAAGTGAACGTGAAGTCGCTCAGTGGTGTCCGACTCTTAGCAACCCCATGGACTGCAGCCTACCAGGCTCCTCCATCCATGGGATTTTCCACGCAAGAGTACTGGAGTGGGGTGCCATTGCCTTCTCCCATATCTATGCACAAGCCTGCCTAAATAATTGACTTCTAGCTAGCTTTGGGATGCCAATGACCATCCACCCTTACAAGGCAACAGAGAAGAGAAAAACACTTACCACAGGAGGTCCTGGTAAGGAACGAGGAACTAACAAGCTCCCACCAACCAGGATTCTGCAGAGGTCAACAAGAGGTCAGTAAGAGATGGAAGACTGCAGTCCAGAGGTCCTAGCAACTTCCATCTTGCAGCAGAGACCCAGCATAGTCAAAACGAATTCAATGTTGCAAAAAATAAGTAAACAGATAAAGGACAGAAGTTCTTTGAGCACATGACTGAGATTAGGGGTGAGGCAGTACATGTACGGTGCCCGGAAAATCTTAAAGTATGAGAAAGGAAAGAAATTAAAGACAACTATCAAGCTGTCCAAACTGATAAAAACGAAAGATTACACGGTTTTTTCTGTATATATTACCAGATAATAATCTGAAAAGGAATTAAAAAAAATTCCCTTTCAATAATGTCAACATGAATACAACACTTTGCCATGGATGTAACGAGGATGACAAGACTGGCACACTGGAACTTATACACCCTGGCTGAAAACTATCCTGAATACATGGACAGGTATTCCATAACAATGGAAAGACTTAAGATGGCAATACCATGGAATGCATCTTCAATCTGAAATGAAGAGTTGATATGATTTGATCGCTCAGAGCTTTTGTGTCATCAATTGTTATTAAAGTATAAATGAGATAGAGAAAGCTGCTGACTTAGACTTGAGGCGGGGTGTACGCCCTGCTGGGCTCTAGCCAGATATTCTACAGGCACTAGCAGTCAGCTCAGGAAAGAAAGGCACTGTCTCAGGGAATGGCACCAGGCCCCTCCCCCACGACATGCCTTGAGGTCACATTGGCAGCAGGTGAGTCATCCTGGGCCAAAAACTGATTGACATGAATCTTGAAGAAAGGCAGTATTCCAGGCAAATATATCATTTCCTTAACATAGATTAGGAGAACAAGGTACGAGGAAAACATACTGTTTTGTTCAAGTCGCTTCTGAGCCTACTGGGGGAACCGAGCTGAAGCCAGAGTCCAGCAGATATACATAGGATATTTACATCGCTTAAGACAAACATTTCCTCAGGAACAAATGCATTGCTTAGCTCAAGGTTTGTCTGCGAAATTCTTACACATCAGGAGATGGCTCCGAGCTGGGTTTCTACACACAAGAACATGAATGCAAAGGACAAGCCTGCACAGCCCATCTGCCCCCCTCCCCCACAGCCAGCAGCATTTCCAAGTGACCTCCTAAGGCCTTCCCCAAAATACAGGGGCACCTCTGGGTTTCCTGTTTCCCTCACTTCGAACACTTTTCTTAAAAAAAAAAAAAAATCCTGCACACTTCTTGATAGAATGCCACAGTGCAAGGAAAACAGGCCTTCAATACTTAACCCTCCCTGTGCCAAACACTTGGGGCTTGGTTTTGTTTTGTTTTGTTTTTTAATTACACCACCACATAATTTAAACTTTTTACAATGTCTAATTATTCAGTACCAAAACACCAAACTTTTATTGCACAAGGTCCCCATGAAAAGGCCCACGCATCAGGACAGCCACAGATTCTGCCATGAAAGGGCAGCAAGGTGCCCTCCCCCCTTCTTTGCTGCCTGGGCGGCCACCAGGGTTTGAAATCCATGCACCCTACTAAGTTTCTAGGGTGCAATCCGTGGACCCTTCCCTTTCCCATCCCAGCAGGTGCTCAAGGGCCCGCTGGCTTACAAAGTGCCAGAAGCAGGGCTGGGCCAGCCGGCCAGAGTTCAGTGTTCTGTCCCTTGGACTTCCAGGGGACACTAGGCTGCTTGGGAAAACCGTGCAGACTGAGATTTTTCAGCAAAGGGGTGGAGCGGTAAAGGCCTTGACACCAAGGGCGAGGCCTTTCTGCAACCACCAGGTTGGGGACCTCCGAGAATGTGACAACAGACGGCGGAATACATGGTTCCCTGCTCCAAGCAGTCCCAGTTCCCTGACCTGTGGCCCGCAGCCCTCCGCTGCACCCACTAGATGTGGATCCTTGGGGAAACAGGAGCGTAGGAAATGGGCGTTCCTAGCCGCAGTGGCGACCCCCGAGAGCACAACTGGGACCGAACCCCCACCCACAGCCATCTAAATCTCGACCCGCGCAGCCCAGGTTTACCCCGCCCCGGGTGCACTCCCGGCGCGTTTCCAGCCGCAGTGGCCACCACCGAGAGCACAACTGTTACCACCCCCCACCCCCTCCCGACCGGAACCCCGACCCGCGCCGCCTGGGATCGCCCCGCCCCTGGCGCGCTCCCGGCGCATTGCCCACTTCCACCAGTGGCTCCCGGTGAGCCCTGTCCCCACGCCCGGTTCCAGGAGAGGCTCTCGGACTTCGCTACTGCCGCCAGGTCAAACACGAGGACAATACATCCACCCCACAGAGACAATCCAAGCTGTCTATGATTTAGGGTTCAAACGAGGACTACAGAAAGGAAAGATGTCCTGACCTAGGAGGGCCATGAGAGTCTATAGATCCAAACAAAATTGGGTACCAAGGAAGCTTTTTTCCTTGGAACCCGGAAAGCTGGTTCTTTGCATATGCAATGACCAACAATTAGCTTGTTACCCAAGCCTGCCTCGCTGCCACCCCCACTCCCCCCCCCCCACTTCCCAGGAAAACGGCTCAAAGAAATATTTTAAATCTCAGGCGGAAAACTGGAAGATGTCTTGTCTGTCTGTCTGGATTAAGGTATATGTCAGTGTGAGCCTTGTGTTTTTTGATAATATTGCTCAAGTTCTGAGTTCTGATTTCAATGGTCTCAAGACAAGGCAGCCCTTCCAAATCAAACTGCTGGAAATACAAGAAAACATTGACCTAAATAAATGTCAGAGTCCCGTGAACTGGGAACTAGTCAATATTAAATATCTAGTATTTTTGGTTTTGCTCCTCCACTATAGACATGTCTAAGAGTCAACAACATTAAGCACAACATGTTCATAGTGCCTAGGTTTCTTCTGAGGTAAAAATTGCTCTATTGTTATATGTGTCACAAGCTTGTCAGCAAGAAAGTACCTGGAAACAGCAACAACCAATGTAAAAAATGTAAATGTGATATGAGCTTTTAGATAAACTCTTAACAATAATTATACTCTAAAATATCTGCCTCTCATAGTCTTGATTGAAGGCAGAGGAGAAGGGGATGACAGAGGATAAGATGGTTGGATGGCATCACTGACTCGATGGACATGAGTTTGAGCAAGCCCCTGGAGTTGGTGATGGACACGGAAGCCTGGCGTCCTGCAGGCCACGGGGTCCCAAAGAGTCAGACTCGACTGAGCAACTGAACTGAACTGAACTGAACTTACAATCGTTCCTCCAGGTGTTTTGGTTACCTGAGTTTCTATCCTGGTGCTAAACTAAGTGACGACAGTGTATTGAATAGCTAGGTCACTTCCAAATAAATGAAACTTCTTAAGCATTCACGACTTGAAAGGACCTCCCTTTTACACAGAAACAAAAGAGATTTTTGACTCTGCATGAATAGTGACTGGCACCATCCGAACATATTAAATGTAAGAAAGCAATTTTTTTGTTTTGTTTTGTTTTGTTCTGTTCTTGCAGGAAGCGGGGTGGGCGCTATTATCACTGATAGGTATGCTCACCAATCTATCAAATGCCAATATAAGAGTCAGTTCTTGGTTGCTGAAGGGAAATGTATGACTTGTTATTACAAGAATGTATGGAATGCAATCACACTTTAAGAAGGAAAACGAAGTAGTTCTGTCTTACAGGTGGCATTTTCAGGACGGGAGAAGCAAAGGAATGGGTACAGAATGGGATAAGGACGTTGTAGGGAAAGTAGGCCCCCAGAAAAGAGTTTTGTGCCTAGCACAAGTTTTCTTGAGATGTTGAACTGCCTTTGCTAATGGAGTTTAAGTTTCTTTACCTCTTAAGTGATCTCTTCTAGGTTGACCTAGAACAGAAATTTTTCGTTAGCTTTGGCTAAGAGGAGAAGTATTGTTTCACGATGACATATGTGATCCTACCTGACTGTTCTCATCCCCTTTGATATCTATGCACTGCTGCTGCTGCTGCTGCAGCTGCTAAGTGGTTCAGTTGAGGCCGACCCTGTGCCACGCCATAGATGGCAGCCCACCAGGCCCCGCAGTCTCTGGAGTTCTCTAGGCAAGAACACTGGAGTGGGTTGCCATTTCCTCCTCCCATGCATGAAAGTGAAAAGTGAAAATGAAGTCACTCAGTGGTGTCCGACTCTTAGCCACCCCATGGACTGCAGCCTACCAGGCTCCTCCATCCTTGGGATTTTCCAGGAGTGGGGTGCCATTGCCTTCTCCCATATCTGTGCACAAGCCTGCCTAAATAATTGACTTCTAGCCAACTTTGGGATGCCCATGACCACCCACCCTTACCAGGCAACAGAGAAGAGAAAAACACTTACCACAGGAGGTTCTGATAAGGAACAAGGAACTAACAAGCTCCCACCTACCAGGAATCTGCAGAGGTCAACTAGAGGTCAGCAAGAGATGAGAGACTGCAGTCCAGAGGTCCTAGCTACTTCCATCTAGCAACAAACACCCAGCATAGTCAAAACGATTTCAATGTTAAAGAATAAATAAATAAAAAAATAAAAGGACAGAAGTTCTTTGAACACATGTCTGAATTTAGGGGTGAGGCATTACATATGTGTCCCAGGATAATCTTAAAGAGTCAGAAAGTAAAGAAATTAAAGACAACTATCAAGCTGTCCAAACTGATAAAAATGAATGATTACACAGTTTTATCTGTATACATTAGCAGATAATAATCTGAAAAGGAATTTTAAAAATTTCCCTTTCAATAATGTCAACATGAATACAACACTTTGCCATGGATGTAACGAGGATGACAAGACTGGCACACTGGAAATTATACACCCTGGCTGAAAACTATCCTGAATACATGGACAGATATTCCATAACGATGGAAAGACTTAAGATGGCAATACCATGGAATGCATCTTCAATCTGAAATGAAGATTTGATATGATTTGATCGCTCAGAGCTTTTGTGTCATCAAGTGTTATTAAAGTATTAAAGAGATAGAGAAAGCTGCTGACTTAGACTCGAGGCGGGGTGGGGGGGGTAGTAAGAGTACCCCCTGCTGGTCTTTAGCCAGATATTCTACAGGCACTAGCAGTCAGCTAAGGAAAGAAAGGAACTGTTTCAGGGAATGGCACCAGGCCCCTCCCCCAAGACATGCATTGAGATAATATTGGCAGCAGGTGAGTCATCCCGGGCCAAAACTTGATTGACATGAATCTTGAAGAAAGGCAGTATTGCAGGCAAATATATCATTTCCTTAACATAGATAAGGAGAACAAGCTAGGAGGAAAACATGCTGTTTTGTTCAAATCGCTTCTGAGCCTTTTGGGGGAACCGACCTGAAGCCAGAGTCTAGCGGAAATACATAGGATATTTACATCGCTTAAGACAAACATTTTCTTAGGAAAAAATGCATTGCTTAGCTCAAGGTTTGTCTGCGAAATTCTTACACATCAGGAGATGGCTCCGAGCTGGGTTTCCACACACAAGAACATGAATGCAAAGGACAAGCCTGCACAGCCCATCTGCCCCCCTCCCGCACAGCCAGCAGCATTTCCAAGTGACCTCCTAAGGCCTTCCCCAAAATACAGGGGCACCTCTGGGTTTCCTGTTTCCCTCACTTTGAACACTTTTCTTAAAAAAAAAAAAATCCTGCACACTTCTTGATAGAATGCCACAGTGCAAGGAATACAGTCCTTCAATATTTAAACCTCCATTTGCAAAACACTTGGAGCTTGGTTTTGTTTTGTTTTGTTTTTTAATTACACCACCACATAATTTAAAGCTTTTACACGTTCTAATTATTCAGTTCCAAAACACCAAACTTTTATTGCACAGGGTCCTCATGAAAAGGCCCACGCAGCTGGACAACCACAGATTCTGCCATGAAAGGGCAGCAAGGTGCCCTCCCCCCTTCTTTGCTGCCTGGGCGGCCACCAGGGTTTGAAATCCATGCACCCTACTAAGTTTCTAGGGTGCAATCCATGGACCCTTCCCTTTCCCATCCCAGCAGGTGCTCAAGGGCCCGCTGGCTTACAAAGTGCCAGAAGCAGGGCTGGGCCAGCCGGCCAGAGTTCAGTGTTCTGTCCCTTGGACTTCCAGCGGACACTAGGCTGCTTGGAAAAACCGTGCAGACTCTGAGATTTTTCAGCAGAGGGGTGGAGCGGTAAAGGCCTTGACCCCAAAGGCAAGGCCTTTCTGCGACCGCCAGGTTGGGGAGCTCCGAGAATGTGCCAACAGACGGCGGAATACTTGGTTCCCTGCCCCACGCAGTCCCAGTTCCCTTAACTGTGGTCCGCAGCCCTCCGCTGCACCCACGGGATGGCGATACTTGGGGACCCAGGAGCCGACGAAATGGGCGTTCCCAGCCGCAGTTGCAACCCCCGAGAGCGCAACTGGGAACCCCTCCCCATCCCCCCCGTGAGCCGACCCCGCCCCGCTCCGCCAGGGTTAGCCCCGCCCCTGCCGCGCTCCCTGCGCGTTCCCAGCCGCAGTGGCGACCCCGGGAGCACAACTGGGACCGACCCCCACCCAAAGCCATCTGAATCTCGACCCCCGCAGCCCAGGTTTACCCAGTCCCGGGTGCGCTCCCGGCGAGTTTTCAGCCTCAGTTTCCACCTCTGAGAGCACAACTGGGAAGCCCGCCCCCACCCCCGCCAGAAGCCGACCCCCGCCCCACGCCGCCCGCGTTCGCCCCGCCCCTGCACGGTCCAGGTACCTTCCCAGCTTCTAGCGTTCATGCCCGGGTAGGAGCAGGATGTAGGAGTATGGGAGATGTGTCTGGAGCCTGACAGCCTCAGCTCCGCTCTGGCCTGCCCTTTGGACCTAGGAGCCAGGCCAACTTGCAGAGGGCTTAGGGCCCCATTGTATGCAAACTACCAAGGCCTACCGCAAGGAGAGCTCTGTCCGAGGGAAGGGAAGTGCCCCAGGCTGCGTTCCCAAGCTGTTGCTTGGCAATGCAGACTCAGCGGTAAACGGAGGGAATCAGGCTCTCTGTAGCCGCAGCTTCACACACAGGTGTGTCTCCGTAGGAATCAAGAAAGATCCTGACAGGGTGAGGTTCATTAGAGCTATACTAAAGAGCAAAGGCTTGTCCATGTGGTCTTGCCTTCCCCTGTGCCTTTGGGTCTCCAGGCTCGGCCCCAGCTCCGTGGAAACAACCCCTGAGAAAATATCTTCAAGATCCACTTTTCCCAGTGTCTGGGAACCGGGGTTCGTAGGAGGAGAGAAAAGCACGCCTCCATCGGGAACAAAAATGCAGCCCACCTGCCTGTGTTTTGAAGCCTCTATTTGGAAGGAATGGGTTAGCTTCTCCTAAAGGAGACCTCCAGATCTGCTCAGAAGTCGGTAATTCCAGAGGCAGGGTACTGGTTCCTGACTGCCCTTTGCTAGCCTTGCAAAGATATTCCTAGATTCTAGAGTTATTTTCCAGGAGCAGGCTTCGGGAATGTGTCAGACGGGACTGGCTCCTTATTGACCTCAGCTCAGCTATTGCCTTTCCATTCAAACTAGGACAAGGCCCTAGTTTATGAAGGGTAAGGGTCTTCTTCTTTGCAAACTGCCAAGGGCTACAGCAATGAGACCTCTGTCAAGGTGAGGGAAGCCTAAGAGGATGGATTCTCAAGCAGGTGCTTTGCCACAAAGCATCAGCACCCCACGGAGAGAATCAAGCTCCCTGTGCACCAATGTTGGGAGTGTAGCTTCACACACAGAGTTGTCTCTATAGGAGCCAAGAATGTTCCTGAGAGATTAGGTTCACTAAACCTCTCCTACAGAGCATAGACCTGTCAATGTGGTTTTGCCTTCCCCTGTGAGTTGGGTCCTCGAGGTCCGCCACACCTCCGGGGAAACTGTCCCTGAGAAAAGATCTCCAGGAACCGCTTCGCCGAGGCTGGGAAATGCTGTTCACAGGAAGTAAGGCAAGCGAATCTCCTGCAGAGTAAAAGAGGCCTTACAGTCCCTGGAGGAGCAGGCTGCCAGAGTGTGTGAAACCTGACTGTTGCCTTACTGGCCTCAGCTCCGCCATTGCCTGTTCATCCGAGCTAGCACCCAGGCCTACTTGGAAAAGCGTTTGGGTGCAGATTTCTACAAAGTGCCAAGGGCTACAGCAGTGAGAATTCTCTCGGTGGTAAGGGAGAGCATTTTATGGATTCTCAAGCTGTTTTCTGAATGACAGCGTCAAAATGAACAGAGAGAATCAGGCTCTCTGTGCCCCTATGTTAGGTACGCAGCTTCACACACAGAGGTGTCTCTATAAGAGCCAAGAATGCTCCTGAGAGATGAGGTTCACTAGAGGTCTGCTACAGAGCATAGACCTGTCCATGTGGTCTTGCCTTCCCCTGTGCCTTTGGGCCCCGGGCTCGGCCCCAGCTCCGTGGAAAGAACCCCTGAGAAAATATCTTCAAGATACGCTTTTCCCAGAGGCTGGGAACTGGAGTTCATAGGAGGAGAGAAAAGCAAGCCTCCTTCGGGCACGAAAGGCCGCCAACCTGCCTGTGTTTTGAAGCCTCTATTTGGAAGGAATGGGTTAGCTTCTTCTAAAGGAGACCTCCAGATCTGCTCAGAAGTCGGTAATTCCAGAGGCAGGGTGCTGGTATCTGACTGCCCTTTGCCAGCCTTGCAAAGACATTCAAAGATTCTAGAGTTATATTCCATGAAGGAGCAGGCTTCGGGAATGTGTCAGAGGGGACTGGCTCCTTATTGGCCTCAGCTCAGCTATTGCCTTTCCATTCAAACTAGGACAAGGGCCTAGTTTATGAAGTGTAAGGGTCTTCTTCTTTGAAACTGCCAAGGGCTACAGCAATGAGACTTCTGTCAAGGCGAGGGAAGCCTAAGAGGACGGATTCTCAAGCAGGTGCTTTGCTACAAAGCATCAGCACCCCACGGAGAGAACCAAGATCCCTGTTCCCCAATGTTGGGAGTGTAGCTTCACACACAGAGTTGTCTCTATAGGAGCCAAGAATGTTCCTGAGAGATTAGGTTCACTAAACCTCTCCTACAGAGCATAGACCTGTCCATGTGGTTTTTCCTTCCCCTGTGAGTTGGGTCCCCGAGGTCCACCACACCTCCGGGGAAACTGTCCCTGAGAAAAGATCTCCAGGAACGGCTTCGCTGAGGCTGGGAAACGCTGTTAACAGGAAGTAAGGCAAGCGAATCTCCTGCAGAGAAAAAGAGGCCTTACTGTCCCTGGAGGAGCAGGCTGCCAGAGTGTGTGAAACCTGACTGTTGCCTTGCTGGCCTCAGTTCCACCATTGCCTGTTCCTCCGAACTAGGACCCAGGCCTATTTGGAGAAGCGTTTGGGTGCGGATTTCTACAAAGTGCCAAGGGCTACAGCAGTGAGAATTCTCTCAGCGGTCAGGGAGAGCATTTTATGGATTCTCAAGCTGTTTTCTGAACGACAGGGTCAAAATGAACTGAGAAAATCAGGCTCTCTGTGCCCCTATGTTAGGTACGCAGCTTCACACACAGAAGTGTCTCTATAGGAGCCAAGAATGTTCCTGAGAGATGAGGTTCACTAGAAGTCTGCTACAGAGCATAGACCTGTCCATATGGTTTTGCCTTGCCCTGTGAGTTGGGTCCCTGAGGTCCGCCCCAGCTCAGGGGAAGGAGCCCCTGAGAAAAGATCTCCAGGGACCGCTATTCCCCCAGGCTGGCAAACGCAGTTCACAGGAGGTAACACAAGCGAGCCTCCTGCAAGGCACAACAGGCCTTAGTGTCCCTGGACGATCAGGCTGCAAGAGTGTGTGAGACCTGACTGGTGCCTTACTGGCCTCAGCTCCGCCATTGCATGTTCCTCTGAACTAGGACCCAGGCATACTAGAAGAAGGGTTTGGGTATGGATTTCTAAATACAGCCAAGGGGTATAGCAATGAGAACTGTGTCACGGGTAAGGAAGAGCATTGTATGGATTTTCAAGCTGTTGTTTGAACGACAGCTTCAAAGCTGCACAGAGAGAATCAGACTCTGTGTCTCCATGTTCGGTACACAGCTTCACAGACAGGGGTGTCTCCATAGGAAACAAGAACGTTCCTGACAGAGTGAGGTTCACTAGAGCTCTCCTAGAGAGCAAAGACTTGTCCATGTGGTTTTTCTTCCCCTGTGCGTTTGGGGCTCCAGGCTCGGCCCCAGCTCCGTGGAAACAACCCCTGAGAAAAGATCTTCAAGATCCGCTTTTCCCAGAGGCTGGGATGTGGGGTTCATAGGAGGCGGGAAAAGCAGGCTTCCTTCAGAGAGCAAGAGGCAGCCAAGCGGCCTGTGTTTGGAAGCCTCTATTCGGAAGAATGGGTTAGCTTCCCCTAAGGGAGACCTCCAGATCTGTTCAGAAGTCGGTAATTCCAGAGGCAGTGTGCAGGGTCCTGACTGCCCTTTGCCAGCCTTGCAAAGACATTCCTAGATTCTACAGTTATCTTCCTGAAGAAGCAGGCTTTGGGAATATGTCAGACTTGACTGGCGCCTTATTGGCCTCAGCTCAGCTATTGCCTTTCCATTCAAAGTAGGACAAGGCCCTACTTTATGAAGGGTAAGGGTGTTCTTCTTTCCAAACTGCCGAGGGCTACAGCAATGAGACCTCCGTAAATGCGAGGGAAGCATAAGCGGATGGATTATCAGGAAGGTTCTTTGCCACCAAGCATCAGCACCCCACGGAGAGAATCAGGCTCCCTTTGCCCCTATGTGGGGTGTGTAGATTCACACACAGTGGTGTCTCTACAGGAGCCAAGAATGTTCCTGAGAGATGAGGCTCACAAGAGCTCTCCTACAGAGTGCTCACCTGTACATGTGGTTTCGCCTTCCCCTGTGAGTTGGGTCCCCGAGGTCCACCCCAGCTCCGAGAAAACAGCCTCTGAGAAAAGATCTCCAGGAACCGCTTTTCGCCCAGGCTGGGAAAAGCTGTTCACAGGAAGTAAGGCAAGTGAGCCTCCTGCAGAGAAAAAGAAGCCTTACTGTCCCTGGAGGAGCAGGCTGCCAGAGTGTGTGAAAACTGACTGGTGCCATACTGGTCTTAGCTCCGCCATTGCTTGTTCCTCCGAACTGGGACTCAGGCCTACTTGGAGAAGGGTTTAGGTGCAGATTTCTACAAACTGCCAAGGGCTACTGCAATGAGAACTCTCTCAGAGGTAAGGGCGAGAATTGTATGGATTCTCAAGCTGTTTTCTGAACGACAGCATTAAACCTGCACAGAGAGAATCAGGCTCTCTGCCGCCATGTTGGGTATGCAGTTTCACACACAGAGGTGTCCGCATAGGAGCCAAGAACGTTCGTCAAAGACTGAGGTTCACTAGAGCTCTCTTAGAGAGCAAAGACTTGTTCATGTGGTTTTGCCTTCCCCTGTATGTGTGGGTCTCTGGGCATAACCCCAGCTCCGTGGAAACAACACCTGAGCAAAGATCTCCAAGATCTGCTTTTCCCCCATGCTGGGAACCAGGGATCATAGGAGGCAGAAAAAGCAAGCCTCCTTCAGGCAAGAAGAGGCAGCCAACTAGCCTGTGTTTGGAAGCCTCTATTTGCAAGGAATGGGTTAGCTTCTCCAGAAGGAGACCTCCAGATCTGCTCAGAAGATAGAAATTCCAGAGGCAGGGTCGAGGTTCCTGACTGCCCTTTGCCAGCCTTGCAAAGACATTCCTAGATTCTAGCGCTATTTTCCATGAAGGAGCAGGCATCGGGAATATGTCAGAGTTGACGGGTGCCTTACTGGCCTCAGCTCAGCTATTGCCTTTCCTTTCAAACTAGGATCAGGGCCTACTTGGTGAAGGGTAAGGGTCTACCTCTTTCCCAACTGCCAAGAGACACAGCAATGAGACTTCTGTCAAGGCGAGGGAAGCGTAAGCGGATGGATTCTCAAACAGGTGCTTTGCCACAAAGCATCAGCACCCCACGGAGAGAATCAGGCTCCCTGTGCCCCTATGTTCGGTGTGTAGCTTTACACACAGAGGTGTCTCTGTACGAGCCAAGAATGTTCCTAAGAGATGAGACACACTAACGTCTCCTACAGAGCATAGACCTGTCCATGTGGTTTTTCCTTCCCCTGTGAGATGGGTCCCCGAGGTCCACCCCAGCTCTGGGGATAGAGCCCCTGAGAAAAGATCTCCAGGAACCGCTTTTTGCCCAGGCTGGGAAACGCAGTTCACAGGAGGCAAGGCAAGCGAGCCTCCCGCAGGGAAAAATAGGCCTTACTGTCCCTGGAGGAGCAGGCTGCCAGAGTGTGTGACACCTGACTGGTGCCTTACTGACCTCAGCTCCGCCATTGCATGGCCATCCAAACCAGGACCCAGGCCTACTTGGAGAAGTGTTTAGGTGCGAATTTGTAAAAACTGCCAAAGGCTACAGCAATGAGAAGTCTCTCAGAGGTAAGGGAGAGCATTCTATGGATTCTCAAGCTGTTGTTTGAACGACAGCTTCAAAGCTGCAAAGAGAGAATCAGGCCCTGTGTGCCCCCTTGTTTGGTACACAGCTTCACACACAGGGGTGTCTCCATAGGTGTCAAGAACGTTCCTGACACAGTAAGTTTCACTTAGAGGTCTCCTGGAGAGCAAAGACTTGTCCATGTGGTTTTCCTTCCCCTGTGCGATTGGGTCTCTGGTCTCGGCCCCAGCTCCATGGAAACAACCCCTGAGAAAATATCTTCAAGATCCGCTTTTCCCAGAGGCTGGGAACAGGGCTTCATAGGATGCGAGAAAAGCAGGCCTCCTTCGGGCGCGAAAAGGCAGCCAACTGGCCTGTTTGGAAGCCTCTATTTGGAAAGAATGGGTTAGCTTCTCCTAAAGGAGACCTCCAGATCTGCTCAGAAGTCGGTAATTCCAGAGGCAGGGTGCTGGTTCCTGACTGCCCTTTGCCAGCCTTGCAAAGACATTCCCAGATTCTAGAGTTATTTTCCATGAAGGTGAAGGCTACGGGAGTATGTCAGACTTGGCAGGCACCTTATTGGCCTCAGCTCAGCTATTACCTTTCTATTCAAACAAGGACAAAGGCCTACTTTATGAAGGGTAAGGGTCTTCTTCTTTCCAAACTGCCAAGGGCTACAGCAATGGGACCTCTGTCAAGGCGAGGGAAGCCTAAGTGGATGGATCATCAAGCAGGTGCTTTGCCACAAAGCATCAGCACCCCACGGGGAGAATCAGGCTCCATTTGCCCCTATGTTGGGTGTGTAGCTTCACATACAGAGGTGTCTCTATAGGAGGCCAGAATGTTCCTGAGAGATGAGGTTCACTAGAGCTCTCCTACAGAGCATAGACCTGTCCATGTGCTTTTGCCTTCCCCTGTGAGTTGGGTCCTCGAGGTCCTCCCCAGCTCCGGGGAAGGAGCCCCTGAGAAAAGATCTCCAGGGACCTCTTTTCCCCCAGGCTGGGAAATGCAGCTCACAGGAGGGAAGTCAAGTGAGCCTCCTGCAGGGAAAAAGAGGGCTTACTGTCCCTGGACGATCAGGCTGCAGAGTGTGTGAGACCTGACTGGTGCCTTACTGGCCTCAGCTCCGCCATTGCATGTTCCTCCGAGCTAGGACACAGGACTACTTGGAGAAGGGTTTGGGTGCGGATTTCTAAAAACTGCCAAGGGCTACAGCAATGAGCACTCTGTCACGGGTAAGGAAGAGCATTGTATGGATTTTCAAGGTGTTTTTTGAACGACATCTTTAAAGCTACACAGAGAGAATCAGGCTCTCTGTGCCCCCATGTTGGGTACGCAGCTTCGCACACAGGGGTGTCTCCATATGAATCAAGAATGTTCGTGACAGAGTGAAGTTCACTAGAGCTCTCCTAGAGAGCAAAGACTTGTACATGTGGTTTTTCTTCCCCTGTTAGTTTGGGTCTCCAGGCTTAGCCCCAGCTCCGTGGAAACAACCCCTGAGAAAAGATCTTCAAGATCCCCTTTTCCCAGAGCCTGGGAAGCTGGGTTCATAGGAGGCAGGAAAAGCAAGCCTCCTTCGGGCACGAAGAGGCAGCCGACCGGCCTGTTTTTGGAAGTCTCAATATGGAAGGAATGAGTTAGATTCTCCTAAAGGAGACCTCCAGATCTGCTCAGAAATCGGTAATTCCAGAGGCAGGGTGCAGGCTCCTGACTGCCCTTTGCCAGCCTTGCAGAGACATTCCTAGATTCCAGCGTTATTTTCCATGAAGGAGCAGGCTTCGGGAATATGTCAGACTTGACTGGCGCCTTATTGGCCTCAGCTCAGCTCTTGCCTTTCCTTTCAAACTAGGACAAGGGCCCACTTTATGAAAGGTAAGGGTCCTCTTCTTTCCAAACTGCCAAGGGCTACAGCAATGAGACCTCTGTCAAGGCGAGGGAAGCGTAAGCTGATGGATTCTCAAGCAGGTGCTTTGCCACAAAGCATCAGCACCCCACGGAAAGAATCTGGCTCCCTTTGCCCCTATGTTGCGTGTGTAGCTACACACACAGAGGTGTCTCGATAGGAGCCAAGAATGTTCCTGAGAGAGGAGGTTCACTGTTGGGGGCCAGAGTGAGGCACTCCACCCATGGCAAAGGTTATGAGGAAGGAGGCTCGACATATGCAAAGGCGGGATCGAGCCTCAGGAGTCCCCCTGGAAATCCTCGAGCATCTACCCCCATCACCAGAGCCTGCCTACCTTACTATTTTGTGCTCTCACCTACACCTCTGACTTTACGGGGGGCTGTCCCCCACCACCTCTTTCGGAGAAAGAGTTAACCTAGAGCTCCAGTTGATAAAAACCCCTGGGTGTGACAAGAGTGTTTTAACCTACAAACTCCTCTGAAGGTTCTCTAGCTTGCCTGACAGGCTTGTCCGGCCACATGTGATTGCTCACAGCCTCCCAACCATGAGAGGCACGAGATGCTTTAAACCTTCTAAAAACAGGTTCCTTAGAAAAGTTAGAAAATTATTAGTATAAGTATAATGGGCTGATTAGAAATCATATTGGTGAAGGGTTTTTCATTTGTTGAGCTGATGTTTACTGCTAAGTCTCCACATCCCCTGCCCTTATACACATTAATGAATATATAGAAGAAATAAGTATTAACCTTTGATATAAATCACGTTAGACCTTAGGCTAAGTAAATTCTTTCCTTAACTAAAACCCACTACACCCTCACCCTATAGGAATGTAACTTTATTTGGGTGGCGTCTGTTTTAAGAATAATCACCCCTGGAGAAATAAGTGTCCTGGTTGACTGACCGCTGTCACAAGGAGAGGGTCGTAAATTGTCAGCAGGCCCCCCGGCCAGAAGATGATATAACACCCCTAAGACCTCTGTATACTTTTGTATGAAGCACCTGACTTTGATAAAAGTCAGGACTGCTGACCCCACGTGACTTTTGCATAACATCTCAGTGTATAAAAGTAGACGATGGAAAATAAAGAATTGGGATCAGTTTCTCGAAATACTGGTCTCCCCATGTCTCTCTCTCTCTCTCTCACTCTGGTTGAGTCTCCATCTGGAGCGCGGAACCCACCAAGCTTACTAATTTTGCCTGGGCTTCTAAGATCCGACCGGGGAGGCCTGAGTGTCTCCTCTCCTTCGGGAGAACGGAAGGATGCCTGCGGCCTACGTAAGTGGTGCAAGCTTCTTGTCTTGAAATTTTATTGGTCCCCCGCGTAAACCAAGCTACTCAGCCTCTTTTCTCCACTGAATTTTCCTACTGAGCTATCCTCATTTTATTACTCTTTATATCCTTAATTAACGTTTAATTAAGCAGTTGTTCCCTGACCCTCGCCTATGCCGTCTCTGCTTCGAATACCCTGGATCAGCTGGGGCTGGACCCCGGCAGTTCACTAGAGATCTCCTACAGAGCATAGACCTGTCCATTTGGTTTTGCCTTCCCCTGTGAGTTGGGTCCCCGAGGTCCGCCCCAACTCCAGGGAAACAGCCCCTGAGAAAAGATCTCCAGGAACTGCTTTCCGCCCAGGCTGGGAAACGCCGTTCACAGGAAGTAAGGCAAGCGAGCCTCCTGAAGGGAAATAGAGGCCTTACTGTCCCTGGAGGAGCAGGCTGCCAGAGTGTGTGACACCTGACTGGTGCCTTACTGGCCTCAGCTCCGCTATTGCATGTTCATCTGAACTTGAACCCAGGCCTACTTGGAGAAGTGTTTGTGTGCCGATTTCCAGAAACTGCGAAGGGCTACAGCAATGATAACTCTCTCAGTGGTAAGGGAGAGCATTGTGTGGATTCTCAATTTGTTGTTTGAAGGACAGCGTCAAAGCTGCACAGAGAGAATCAGGTCTCTGTGTCTCTATGTTGGCTATGCAGCTTCCCACACAGAGATGTCCCCGTTGGAGCCAAGAACATTCCCCATAGAGTGAGGTTCACTAGAGCACTCCTAGAGAGCAAAGACTTATCCATGCGGTTTTCCCTTCCCCTGTGCGTGTGGGTCTCCGGGATCGGCCCCTGCTCCGTGGAAACAGCCTCTGAGAAAAGATCTCCAGGAACCTCTTATCCCCCAGGCTGGGAAGCGGAGTTCGCAGGAGGTGGGATAAGCAAGCTTCCTTCGGCAAGAAGAGACAGCCAACTGGCCTGTGTTTGGAAGCCTATATTTGCAAGGAATGGGTTAGTTTCTCCTGACCGAGACCGCCAGATGTGCTGAGAAGATAGAAATTCCAGAGGCAGGGTCGAGGTTCCTGACTGCCCTTTGCCAGCCTTGCAAAGACATTCCCAGATTCTAACGTTATTTTCCATGAAGGAGCAGGCATCGGGAATATGTCAGACTTGACTGGCGCCTTACTGGCCTCAGCTCAGCTACTGCCTTTCCATTCAAACAAGGACAAGGGCCTACTTGGTGAAGGGTAAGGGTCAGCTTCTTTCCAAACTGCCAAGGACTACAGCAATGAGACCTCTGTCAAGGTGAGGGAAGCCTATGCGGATGGATTCTTAGCAGGTGCTTTGCCACAAAACATCAGCACCCACGGAGAGAATCAGACTCCCTTTGCCACTATGTTGGGTGTGTAGCTTCATGCACAGAGGTGTCTCTGTAGAAGCCAAGAATGTTCCTGAGAGATGAGGTTCACTAGAGCTCTCCTACAGAGCATAGACCCGTCCATGTGGTTTTGTCTTCCCCTGTGAGTTGGGCCCCCGAGGTCCGACCCAGCTCCAGGGAAACAGCCCCTGAGAAAAAATCTCCAGGAACAGCTTTGCGCCCAGGCTGGGGAATGCAGTTCACAGGAGGCAAGGCAAGCGAGCCTCCTGCAGGGAAAAAGAGGCCTTACTGCTCCTGGACGATCAGGCTGCAAGAGTGTGTGAGACCTCACTTGTGCCTTACTGGCCTCAGCTCCGCCGTTGCCTGTTGTTCCGAGCTAGGACCCAGGCCTACTTGGAGAAGTGTTAGGGTGCGGATTTCTACAAACTGTCAAGGACTACAGCAATGAGAATTCTCTTAGCAGTAAGGGAGAGCATTGTATGGATTCTCAAGCTGTTCTTTGAATGACAGCTTCAAAGCTACACAGAGAGAATCAGGCTCTCTGTTCCCCTATTTTGGCTGTGCAGCTTCACACACAGAATTTGACTCTGTTGGAGCCAGAAATATTCCTGAAAGACTTAGGCTCACCAAAGCTGTCCTCCAGAGCAAAGACATTGGATGTGGTTTTGCCTTCCCTTGCCAGTATGGGTCCCCTAGCTTGGCCCCAGCTCCAGGGATACAGCCTCTGAAAAAAATCTTCCAAGAAGCGATTTTTCCTCCAGGCTGTTAAGCGGAATTCGCAGTTTGCAAGTTAAGGAAGCCTGCTTCGTGGAAGAGCAAGCAGCCAACTGGCCCTGTGTTAGGAAGCCTGTATTTGAAAGGAATGGGTTAGCTTCTACAGCGGGAGAACCTCAGATCTGCTCAGGGGGCTGAAATACTAGAGTCAGGGTCGAGGTTCTCCCTTGTCCTTTGCGCACCTTGCAAAGACATTCCTAGCTTCTAGCATTAGTGTCCCTGTAGTAGCAGGCTGCAGGAGCGTGTGATAAATGACTGCCGCGTTCCTGTCCTCAGCTCCGCTATTGACTTTCTATTCGAACTAGAACCCAGGCCTACTTTGAGAGGGGTTAGGGTCCAGTGTTTCAAAACTGCCAAGGGCTATGGCAATGCGAGCTCTGTCAGAGGTAAGAAAAGAGCAATTGGTTGGATTCTTCAGCTGCTGCGTGGCTGCACAGCTTCCGCGCTGCATGGAGAGCATGAGGCTCCTTGTGGCCCTATTTTGGGTACGCAGCAACATGCACACAGAATGTCTGTGTTCACTTATGTACAGGCTTATGTACACTAGAGCTCTCCTACAGAGCAAAGACCACTCAGTGGGCTCCAAGAGATACCTGTCGCAGCTCGAGAAGAGAGTGGAGTCTTTTGCTTCCCCTCGAGATGAGGCCTGACTCCCCGGGTGAGTATGGAATGCAACCCCAAATCCCTGTCGCCTATGGAGAGGAACATTAAGTCCTGGATACAAGCCTAGATGAGGTCTAGTTTGCCCTTCAGTGAATGGAGCCCAATCCACAGCTCTCCCTGGCAACTCGAATGGAAGATTAGACTTCCTGGGCCAACACAAGAGGAAGCCTGAATTCCCCGTCGTAACTCGAGAATCCCACCGCAACTCGAGAAAACCACGTGCTTCCCTCGTCATCGCAAGATGAGGCCCTTTGTCCGCTACAGCATCTCAAGAGAAGTCCCACGTTCCATCCTGAAGTGCGAAACGGTACTTGGCACCCTTGATGCGACCCCAAAAGTTCCGCGACATACCAGACTCACTCAAGGGGAACACCGAGGTTCCCGGCACCACTTCATCTGACCCCTTCTCCTCTCCTGATTGCGACAGGAGGGTCGACTCCCCTTCTCTGTCTGCAAGGGGTTCCCGACCTTCCGGGCGCACCTCAGGATGAGGCCGGTCTCATGAGGAAGTTCGAGACGTAGCCTCGTGGGTGGTGCCACATGCCGAAAGACCCCAATTTCACGGTCCACTCTTGAAAAGAACCCGATGCCAGCACATCTCTTTGAAGGAAAACCTGTGGATGAAGGCACAACACGAAGGGGCACTGACACCCGCGTGCATCGTCCAGAAAAACCCGCAGGTCCCACAGACATTTCGACAAGTGGCCTGTCACCCTGTAAACAACTCGAAAGGCAAACGAAGGTCCATTCCTCAACAGAAGACTAGGTGTGACTCTCTTGTCCCTACTCTGCAGGGACCATGGGATCCGAGTCAGAAACGGAGAGGAAGCCTGAGGTTCCTGCGTCCACTCGAGATGAGGCCCTCTTCCATTGCACCACACCCAGTGGAGTCCCGAGAGGCCCCTACCAACTCCACAGTATCCCTGAGTTCTCAGAGGCACAATGAGAAGCTCCCTGAGGTCACAGGCACAAGTCGAGGGAACCCTGGGTTTTCTGCCATGACTCGAGAAAGACCTCGAGAGTGCTTCAAAATGTGTTGAGTCGCGATTCCCCTACGATGACTCGAGAGCCATGACACGCACCCCCTCTTCACGCGCATGGAGACCTGACTAACCTGGCACTGCACGAGAGGCTCCCTGAGATCCTCATCGTACCTCGTGAGGAAACCCACACTGCCGCGGCAGCTTGAGGAAACACATGAGACACCCCGGTCATCGCGAGCTGAGGGCCTTCTTTTCCTGCATGGCCTGGAGAGCAATCCCGGGTCCTCTCTCCAAACGGAAGAGGAGGCTGGACTCCCTTGAGGCCGCTCAGGGGGCTCCAAGCGACCCGCGTCGCGACTCGAGAGGAGAGCGGAGTCCTTGGCTTCCCCCCGAGACGAGGCCTGACTCCCCGGGGGAGCCTGGAATGCAACCCCGAGATCCCTGCCTTCCCTTGAGAGGAAAATTAGGTCCCGGACACACGCCTAGGTGAGGTCTCTTCGGCCCTGCAGTGACTCGAGCGCAACCCCCAGCTTTCCCTCGCAACCCGAGGGGAAGATTGGGCTTCCCAGGGCAAACCCAAGGGAAAGGCTGAGATCCCCGTCGTAACTCGAGAATCCCGCCGCAACTCGAGAAAAATCACGTGGTTCCCACCTCTTGGCAAGATGAGGCCCTTGCCCGCGACGGCGTCTCAGGGGAACTCCCCTGTTCCGCCCTGAAGGGCGAAACGGTCCCTGACAGCCTTCCTGCGACCCCCAAAAGTCCCTCGACACGACGGGTTCCCCCGAGGGGAACACCGAGGGTCCCGGCACCGCTTCCTCTAAGCCCCTTCTCCTCTCCTGATAGGGACAGGAGAGGCGATTCCCCTGCCTGGTCTGGAAGGGCTTCCCAGGCTTCCCGGCGCACCTCAGGATGAGGCCGGTCTCACGAGGAAATTCGAGACGAGCCACGTGGGTGGGGCCACATGCCGAACGCCCCCGATTTCCAGTCCGCTCTTGAGAAGGACCCGAGACCCGGACCGCTATTCGAAGGCAACCCTGTGGGTAAAGGCACAACACGAAGGGGCACTGCCGCCCCCGTGCTTCGTCCGCAAAGACCCGCGGGCTCCACACACAGCTCGACGAGGGGCCTGAGACCCCCTGAGCAAATCGAGAGGCCAGCGGGGTTCCCTTCCTCAGACAAGACGAGGCCTGACTCTCCTGTCCCAACTCTGCAGGGACCCTGCGGTCGGAGTCCGAAACGGAGAGGAAGCCTGAGGTTCCTGCCTCCCCTCGAGGTGAGGCCCTCTTCCGTTGCGCCAGACCCAGCGGAGTCCCGAGGGGCCCCGCCACCTCCACAGGATCCCTCGGTTCCTAGAGGCACCCTGGGAAGTTCCCTAAGGTCCCCGGCAGAAGGCGAGGGAATCGAGGGTTTCCCGCCGCCCCCCGACAAAGACCTCGAGAGTCCTTCTTCAACGCGTCTCGAGGCCCTAGTCCCCTCCCGTGACTCGAGAGCCATGACGCGCTCCCCCTCGCCACGCGCATGGAGACCTGACTTCCCTGGAACCGCACGAGAGGCTCCCTGAGATCCTCGTCGTGCCTCGGGAGAAAACCCCCACGGGCGCCGCAGCTCGAGGAAACCCCTGAGACGGCCCCGTCCTCGCGAGCTGAGGGCCTTCTTTTCCTGCATGGCCTGGAGAGCAATCCCGGGTCCTCTCTCCAAACGGAAGAGGAGGCTGGACTCCCTTGAGGCCGCTCAGGGGGCTCCAAGAGACCCGCGTCGCGACTCGAGAGGAGAGCGGAGTCCTTGGCTTCCCCTCGAGATGAGGCCTGACTCCCCGGGGGAGCCTGCAATGCAACCCCGAGATCCCGGCCTTCCCTGGAGAGATTAGGTCCCGGACACACGCCTAGGTGAGGTCTCTTCGGCCCTGCAGTGACTCGAGCGCAACCCCCAGCTTTCCCTCGCAACCCGAGGGGAAGATTGGGCTTCCCAGGGCCAACCCAAGGGGAAGGCTGAGATCCCCGTCGTAGCTCGAGAATGCCGCCGCAACTCGAGAAAATCCACGTGGTTCCCACCTCTTGGCAAGATGAGGCCCTTGCCCGCGACGGCGTCTCAAGGGAAGTCTCCTGTTCCGCCCTGAAGGGCGAAACGGTCCCTGACAGCCTTCCTGCGACCCCCAAAAGTCCCCCGACACGCCGGGTTCCCCCGAGGGGAACACCGAGGGTCCCGGCACCGCTTCCTCTGAGCCCCATCTCCCCTGCTGATCGCGACAGGAGAGGCGATTCCCCTGCGTGGTCTGGAAGGGGTTCCCGGCCTTCCCGGCGCACCTCAGGATGAGGCCGGTCTCACGAGGAAATTCGAGACGAGCCACGTGGGTGGGGCCACATGCCGAACGCCCACGATTCCCCGGTCCGCTCTTGAGAAGGACCCGAGGCCCGGACCCCTCTACGAAGGCAACCCTGTGGGTGAAGGCACAACACGAAGGGGCACTGCCGCCCCCGTGCTTCGTCCGCAAAGACCCGCGGGTTCCACACACAGCTCGACGAGGGGCCTGAGACCCCCTGAGCAACTCGAGAGGCCAGCGGGGTTCCCTTCCTCAGACAAGACGAGGCCTGACTCTCCTGTCCCAACTCTGCAGGGACCCTGCGGTCGGAGTCCGAAACGGAGAGGAAGCCTGAGGTTCCTGCCTCCCCTCGAGGTGAGGCCCTCTTCCGTTGCGCCAGACCCAGCGGAGTCCCGAGGGGCCCCGCCACCTCCACAGGATCCCTCGCCTCTCAGAGGCACCCTGGGAACTTCCCTAAGGTCCCCGGCAGAAGGCGAGGGAAACGAGGGTTTCCCTCCGCCCCCCGACAAAGACCTCGAGAGTCCTTCTTCAACGCGTCTCGAGGCCCTAGTCCCCTCCCGTGACTCGAGAGCCATGACGCGCTCCCCCTCGCCACGCGCATGGAGACCTGACTTCCCTGGCGCCGCACGAGAGGCTCCCTGAGATCCTCGTCTTGCCTCGGGAGAAAACCCCCAGGGGCGCCGCATCTCGATGAAACCCCTGAGACGCCCCCGTCCTCGCGAGCTGAGGGCCTTCTTTTCCTGCATGGCCTGGAGAGCAATCCCGGGTCCTCTCTCCAAACGGAAGAGGAGGCTGGACTCCCTTGAGGCCGCTCAGGGGGCTCCAAGAGACCCGCGTCGCGACTCGAGAGGAGAGCGGAGTCCTTGGCTTCCCCTCGAGACGAGGCCTGACTCCCCGGGGGAGCCTGGAATGCAACCCCGAGATCCCTGCCTTCCCTGGAGAGGAATATTAGGTCCCGGACACACGCCTAGGTGAGGTCTCTTCGGCCCTGCAGTGACTCGAGCGCAACCCCCAGCTTTCCCTCGCAACCCGAGGGGAAGTTTGGGCTTCCCAGGGCCAACCCAAGGGGAAGGCTGAGATCCCCGTCGTAAGTCGAGAATGCCGCCACAACTCGAGAAAATCCACGTGGTTCCCACCTCTTGGCAAGATGAGGCCCTTGCCCGCGACGGCGTCTCAAGGGAAGTCCCCTGTTCCGCCCTGAAGGGCGAAACGGTCCCTGACAGCCTTCCTGCGACCCCCAAAAGTCCCCCGACACGCCGGGTTCCCCCGAGGGGAACACCGAGGGTCCCGGCACCGCTTCCTCTGAGCCCCTTCTCCCCTCCTGATCGCGACAGGAGAGGCGATTCCCCTGCGTGGTCTGGAAGGGGTTCCCGGCCTTCCCTGCGCACCTCAGGATGAGGCCGGTCTCACGAGGAAATTCGAGACGAGCCACGTGGGTGGGGCCACATGCCGAACGCCCCCGATTCCCCGGTCCGCTCTTGAGAAGGACCCGAGGCCCGGACCCCTCTTCGAAGGCAACCCTGTGGGTGAAGGCACAACACGAAGGGGCACTGCCACCCCCGTGCATCGTCCGCAAAGACCCGCGGGTTCCACACACAGCTCGACGGGGGGCCTGAGACCCCCTGAGCAACTCGAGAGGCCAGCGGGGTTCCCTTCCTCAGACAAGACGAGGCCTGACTCTCCTGTCCCAACTCTGCAGGGACCCTGCGGTCGGAGTCCGAAACGGAGAGGAAGCCTGAGGTTCCTGCCTCCCCTCGAGGTGAGGCCCTCTTCCGTTGCGCCAGACCCAGCGGAGTCCCGAGGGGCCCCGCCACCTCCACAGGATCCCTCGCCTCTCAGAGGCACCCTGGCAAGTTCCCTAAGGTCCCCGGCAGAAGGCGAGGGAAACGAGGGTTTCCCGCCGCCCCCCGACAAAGACCTCGAGAGTCCTTCTTCAACGCGTCTCGAGGCCCTAGTCCCCTCCCGTGACTCGAGAGCCATGACGCGCTCCCCCTCGCCACGCGCATGGAGACCTGACTTCCCTGGCGCCTCACGATTGGCTCCCTGAGATCCTCGTCGTGCCTCGGGAGAAAACCCCCACGGGCGCCACAGCTCGAGGAAACCCCTGAGACGGCCCCGTCCTCGCGAGCTGAGGGCCTTCTTTTCCTGCATGGCCTGGAGAGCAATCCCGGGTCCTCTCTCCAAACGGAAGAGGAGGCTGGACTCCCTTGAGGCCGCTCAGGGGGCTCCAAGAGACCCGCATCGCGACTCGAGAGGAGAGCGGAGTCCTTGGCTTCCCCTCGAGACGAGGCCTGACTCCCCGGGGGAGACTGGAATGCAACCCCGAGATCCCTGCCTTCCCTGGAGAGGAATATTAGGTCCCGGACACACGCCTAGGTGAGGTCTCTTCGGCCCTGCAGTGACTCGAGTGCAACCCCCAGCTTTCCCTCGCAACCCGAGGGGAAGATTGGGCTTCCCAGGGCCAACCCAAGGGGAAGGCTGAGATCCCGTCGTAGCTCGAGAATGCCACCGCAACACGAGAAAATCCACGTGGTTCCCACCTCTTGGCAAGTTGAGGCCCTTGCCCGCGACGGCGTCTCAAGGGAAGTCCCCTGTTCCGCTCTGAAGGGAGAAACGGTCCCTGACAGCCTTCCTGCGACCCCCAAAAGTCCCCTGACACGCCGGGTTCCCCCGAGGGGAACACCGAGGGTCCCGGCACCGCTTTCTCTGAGCCCCTTCTCCCCTCCTGATCGCGACAGGAGAGGCAATTCCTCTGCGTGGTCTGGAAGGGGTTCCCGGCCTTCCCGGCGCACCTCAGGATGAGGCCGGTCTCACGAGGAAATTCGCGACGAGCCACGTGGGTGGTGCTACATGCCGAACGCCCCCGATTCCCCGGTCTGCTCTTAATAAGAACACGATGCCCTGGCACCTCTTCAAAAGCAAACCTGTGGATGAATGCACAACACGAAGGAGTACTGACATCCCCATGCATAGTACGGAAAAACACGCAGATTCCAAACACAGATCGACAAGTGTCCTGTCATCCCTTGAAGAACTAGAGCGGCATGCGGAGTTCCGTTCCTCCAAACAAGAGAAGGCCTGACTCTCCTTTCCCAACTCTGCAGGGACTGTGCGATCGGAGTCAGAAATGTAGATGAAACCTGACGTTCCTGCATCAACTCGAAATGAGGCCCTCTTCCATTGCGCCATACCCAGTGGAGTCCCGAGAGGCCCCTCCCAACTCCACAGTATCCCTGACTTCTCAGAGGCACCCTCAGATGTTCTCTGCGGTCACTGGCACAAGTCGAGTGAACCCAGGGTTTCCTGCTGCATTCTGAGAAAGACCTCGAGAGTCCTTCTTTACCGCATCTTGAGGCCCGATACCCTACCATGACTGGAGAGCAATGACGCATTTCCCTGGCCACGCCCATTGAAACCTAACTTCCCTGGCGCCACACGAGAGGCTCCCTGCGTTCCCCGTCCTACCTCATGAAAACCCCACACTGGCACCTCCGCTCGAGAAAACACATGAGACGCCCCCGTCATTATAAGATGAGGGCCTTCTTTTCCTACATGACCTAGAGAGCAATCCCGAGGCCACTCTCCAAACTCCACTGGAGGCCTGTCTCCCTTTAGGCCACTCAGTAGCCTCCAAGAGATACACGTCGCTACTCTAGAGGAGAGCGGAGTCCGTTGCTTCCCTTCGAGCTGAGGCCTGACTACTTGGATGAGTCTGGAATGGGATCCCGAGATCCGTGTCGCCCCTGTAGAGGAAAACTCGGTCCTGGACACAAGCCTAAATGAGGTCTTTTTTGTCCTGCATTGACTCAAGTGCAATCCCCAGCTCTCCCTCGCAACTCGAATGGAAGATTGGACTTCCCTGGGCCAACACAAGAGGAAACCTGTATTCCACGTTGTAACTCAAGAATCCTGCCGCAACTCGAGAAAAAACACGTGGGTCCCCCGTCAGCGCTAGATGAGGCCCTTGCCCACTACAGCGTCTCAAGAGAAGACCCAGGTTCCGTCTTGAAGTGCGAAACGGTACTTGGCACACTTGATGCAACCCGAAAAGTTACCCGACTTACCAGTTTCACTCAAGGGGAGCACCGAGGTTCCCGGCACTACTTCATCTGAGCCCTTTCTCTCCTCCTGATCCCGAAAGGAGGGTCGATTCCCCTGCTTTGTCTGGAAAGGGTTCCCGGACTTTCCTGCGCGCCTCAGGATGAGGCCGATCTCACGAGGAAATTCGAGATGTAGCCTCGTGGGTGGTGCAACATGCTGAAAGACCCCGATTTCCCGGTCCGCACTTGAGGAGAACCCGATGCCCGGACACCTCTTCGAAGGCAACCCTGTGGATGAAGGCACAACAGGAAGGAGCACTGACACCCCCGTGCATCTCCGAAAAACCCGCAGGTTCCACACACATCACGAAAAGTGGTGTCATCATTGAACAACTTGAGATGTAAGCGGAGTTCCATTCCTCCGCAGAACACGAGACCTGACACTCCTGAGCAAACTCAGCAGGGACCCTGCAATCTGAGTCAGATCCGGCTCCAGGAGGTCAGGAGCAGAACCCTGAGGTTCCTGCCTCAACTCGAGATGAGGCTCTCTTCCATTGCACCAAACCCAGAAGAGTCCCGAGAGGCCTCTCCCAAATCCATAGTATCCCTGATTTCTCAGAGGCACCCTGAGAAGCTCCCTGAGGTCACCGGCACAAGTCAAGGGAACCCAGGGTTTCCTGCCGCAACCCTAGAAAGACATCGAGAGTCCTTTTTCAACCCGTCATGAGGCCCGATTCCCCTACCCTGACTGGAGAGCAATGACGCGCTCCCCCTTGCCCCGCCCATGGAGACCTGACTTCCCTGTTGCCACACGAGAGGCTACCTGAACTCCCCGTCGTACCTCGTGAGAAACCCCACACTGGCGCCACAGCTCGAGAAAACCCAGGAGACGCCCCCGTCATCTCAAGATGTGGGCCTTCTTTTCCTGCATGGCCTGGAGAGCAATCCCGAGTCCTCTCTCCAAACTGAAGAGGAGGGTTGACTCCCTTTAGACCACTCAGTGGGCTCCAAGAGATATGCGTCGCAACTCGAGAGGAGAGCCGAGTCCTTTGCTTCCCCTCGAGACGAGGCCTAACTCCCCGGGTGAGTCTGTAATGCAAACCCGAGATCCCTGTCGCCCTTGGAGAGGATCATTGGGTCCTGAACACAAGGCTAGCTGAGGTCGCTTTTGCCCTGCAGTAACTCGAGAGCACTCCCCAGCTTTCCCTCGCAACCCGAATGGAAGTTGGACCTCCCTGGGCCAACACAAGAGGAAGCCTGAATTCCCAGTAGTAATTCGAGAATTCCGCCTCAACTCGAGAAAAACCACGTGATTCCCCCGTCATTGCAAGATGAGGCCCTTGCCTGCTCCAGCGTCTCAAGAGTAGTCCCACGTTCTGTCTTCAAGTGCTAAATGATATTTGGCACCCTTAATGCTACCCCAAAAGTTCCCCGACATATGGGTCGCACTCGAGGGGAACACCGAGGTTCCTGGCACCACTTCATCTGAGCCCCTTCTCCCCTCCTGATCGCGAAAGGAGGGTCGATTCCCCTGCTTTGTCTGCAAGGGGTTCCCGACCTTCTCCGCGCACCTCAGATGAGGCTGTCTCATGAGGAAATTCGAGACGTAGCCTCGATGGTGGTGCCACATGCCGAAAGACCGCGATTTCCCGATCCGCTCTTGATAAGAACGCGATGCCCAGACACCTATAAGAAGATAGTGTGGATGAAGGCACAACACGAAGGGGCACTGACAACCCCGTGCATCGTCCAGAAAAGACCGCAGGTTACTCTTACAGCTAAACAAGTGCCTGTCACCCAGTGAACAACTCGAGAGGCAAGCGGAGGTCCATTCCTGCACACAAGACGAGGCCTGACTCACCTCTCCCAACTCTGAAGTGACCCTGCGATTGGAGTCCGAAATGGAGAGGAACCCTGAGGTTCCTGACTCCACTCGAGATGAGGCCCTCTTCCATTACACCAAAAATAGTGGAGGCCCGAGAGGCCACTCCCAAATCCACAGTATCCCGACTTCTCAGAGGCACACTTAGAAGCTCCCTGAGGTCACCGGCACAAGTCGAGTGAACACAGGGTTTCCTGACGCAACCCGAGAAAGACCTCGAAAATACTCCTTCAATGCGTCTTGAATCCCGATTCCCCTACCATGACTCAAGAGCAATGACGCGTTCCCCCTCGCCACTCGCATGGAGACTTGACTTCCCTGGCGCCACACGAGAGGCTCCCTGAGCTCCCCGTCATACCTCATGAGAAATCCCACACTGGCTCCCCAGCTCGAGAAAACCCACGAGACGCCTCCGTCATCGCGAGATGAAGGCCTTCTTTTCCTGCATGGCCTGGAGAGCATCTCGAGGCCTCTCTTCAAACTCCACAGGAGGCCTGACTCCCTTTAGGCCACTCTGTGGGCTCAAGAGATACCCGTTGGGACTCAAGAGGAGAGCGGAATTCTTTGCTTCCCCTATATACCAGGCCTGACTCCTCAGGTGAGTCTGGAATGCAACCCCGAGATCCCTGTCGCCCCTGGAGAGGAACATTAGGTCCTAGACACAAGCATAGATGAGGTCTCATTTGCCCTGAAGTGACTCGAGAGCAATCCCCTGCTGTCCCTCGCACCTCGAATGGAAGAATGGACTTCCCTGGGACAACACAAGAGGAAGCCTGAATTCCCCGTCGTAATTCGAAAATCCCGCCGCAACTCGAGGAAAACCACGTGGTTCCCCCGTCATCGCAAGATGAGGCCCTTGCCAGCTACAGCGTCTCAGGAGAAGCCCCACGTTCCATCTTGAAGTTTAAAACGATAATTGGCAACCTTGATGTTACCACAAAAGTTCCCCGACACCCTGGTCTCACTCGAGGGGAACACCAAGGTTCGGTGCACCGCTTGTTCTGAGCCCCTTATCCCCTCCTGATCACGACGGGAGGGTCGATTACCCTGCTTTGTCTGGAAGGGGTTCCGGACCTTCCCGGCGCACCTCAGGATGAGGCCGGTCTCACGAGGAAATTCAAGACGTAGCCTTGTGGTTGGTGCAACACGCCGAAAGACCCCGATTTCCGTGTCTGCTCTTGATAAGAACCCAATGCTAGGACACCTCTTCGAAGGCAATCCTGTGGACGAAGGCACAAAACGAAGGGGTCTGACACCCTCATGCATCGTTGGAAAAGCCCGCAAGTTCCACATACAGATCGACAAGTGGCTTGTCACCCCATGAACAACTCGAGAGGCAAGAGGAGTTCAATTCCTCCACACAAGACGAGGCCTGACTCTCCTGTCCCAACTCTGCATGGACACTGAGATCCGATTCAGAAATGGAGAGGAACACTGAGGTTCCTGCCTCAACTCGAGATAAGGCCCTCTTCTACTGCACCAAACCCAGTGGAGTTCGGAGCGGCCCCTCCCAACTGCACAGTATCCCTGACTTCTCAGAGGCACCCTGAGAAGCTCCCTGAGGTCACGGGCATAAGTCGAGGGAACCCAGGGTTTCCTGCCATAACCTGAGAAAAACCTCGAGAGTCCTTCTTCACGCGTCTTGATGCCCGATTCCCCTACCATGACTGGAGAAAAATGACGCGCTCCCCCTCACCACGCACATGAAGATCTGACTTCCCCGGCACCACATGAGAGGCTCCCTGAGCTCCCCATCGTACCTCGTGAGAAACCCCACACTGGCGCCGCAGCTCGAGAAAACCCACGAGACGCCCCTGTCATGGTGAAATGAGGGCCTTCTTTCCTGCATGACCTGAAGAGCAATCCCGAATCCTCTCTCCAAACTCCAAAGGAGGCTTGACTCCCTTTAGGTCACTCAGTGGGCTCCAAGAGATACTCGTCGATACTCAGGAGGAGAGCGGTGTCCTTTGATTCCCCTCGAGATGAGGCCTGACTACGAGGGTGAGTCTGGAATGCAACCCTGGATCCCTGTCGCCCCTGGAGAGGAACCTTAGGTCCTGGACAAAAGCCTAGAGGAGGTCTCTTTGGCCTTGCAGTGACTCAAGCGCAACCCCTAGCTTTCCCTTGCAACTCGAACAGAAGATTGGCCTTTCTGGGCAAACACAAGAGGAAGCCTGAATTTCCAGTCGTAATGCGAGAAACCCGCCGCAAATCGAGAAAAATCATGTGGTTCCCCGTATTGCAAGATGAGGCCCTTGCCCCCTACAGCATCTCAAGAGAAGTCTCACATTCCGTCTTGAAGTGCAAAATAGTACTTGGCACCCTTGATGCGACCCCAAAAGTTCCCCTATATACCGATCTCACTAGAGGGGACACTGAAGTTCCTGGCACCACTTCATCTGAGGCCTTTCTCCTCTCCTGATCGCGACAGGAGGGTCGATTCCCATGCTTTGTCTGCAAGGGGTTCCCGACGTTCCCCTCGAACCTCCGGATGAGGCCGGTCTCATGAGGAAATTCGAAAAGTAGCCTCATGGTTGGTGCCACATGCTGAAAGATCCCGAATTCCCGGTCCACTCTAGATAAGAACTTGATGCCCGGACATCTCTTCGAAGGCAACCCTGTGGATGAAGGCACAACACGAAGGGACACTGACATCCCCATGCATCGTCTGGAAAAAACCGCCGATTCCACTCACAGCTCCAAATGTGGACTGTCACCCCGTGAACAACTCGAGAGGCAAGTGAAGTTGCATTCCTTCACACAAGACGAGGCCTTACTCTCCTGGCCCAACTCTTCAGGGACCCTGCGATCGGAGTCAGAAATGGAGAGGAACCCTGAGGTTCCTGCCTCAACTAGAGAAGAGGCCCTCTTCCATTGAACCAAACTCAGTGGTGTCCCGAGAGGCCCCTCCCAACACCACAGTATCCCTGAATTCTCAGAGGCTCCCTGAGAAGCTATCTGAGGTCACTGGCACAAGTCGAGGGAACCCAGAGTTTCCTGAAGTAACCCGAGAAAGACTTGGAGAGTCCTTTTTCAACGTCTCTTGATGCCCGATTCCCCTACCATGACTCCAGAGCAAGGACGCGCTCCCCTTGCCACAAGCAGGAAAACTGACTTCCCTAGTACCACACAAGAGGCTCCCTGAGTACCCCATCGTACCTCGTGAGAAAACACACAGTGGCGCCGCAGTTCGAGAAAAACCACAAGATGCCCCCGTCAAGGAGAGATGGGGGCCTTCTTTTCCTGCCTGACCTGGAGAGCAATCCCTGGTCCTCTCTCCAAACTTCACAGGAGGATTGACTCCCTTTAGGCCACTCAGTTGGGTCCAAGAAATACCCGGTGCGACTCGAGAGGAGAGCGGAGTCCTTTGCTTCCCTCGAGACGAGGCCTGACTCCCCGGGTGAGTTTGGAATGCAACCCCGAGATCCCTGTCGCCCCTGGAGTGGAACATTATGTCCTAGACACAAGCCTAGATGAGGTCTATTTTGCCCTACAGTGACTCGAGAGCAACCTCCATCTCTCCCTCACAATTTGAATGGAAGATTGGTCTTCCCACGGTCAACACAAGAGGAAGTCTGAATTTCCCATCGTAATTCGAGAATTCAGCCTCAAGTCTTAAAAACCATGTGGTTCCCCCTTCATTGCAATATGAGGCCCTTGCCAGCTAGAGTCTCAAGAGAAGTCCCACGTTCCATCTTAAAGTTCGAAATGCTACTTGGCACCCTTGATGCGACCCCAAAGTTCCCCAACATACCGGTCTCACTCCAGGGGAAGACCGAAATTCCCGGCGTCTCCAGGGAAGTCCCATGTTCCGTCCTTAAGTGTGAAACGGTACTTGACACCCTTGATGAGACCGCAAAAGTTCGCCGACACGCTGGGTGCCTCGAGGGGAACACCGAGGGTCCCGGCACCACTTCATCTGAGCCCCTTCTCCCCTCCTGATTGCGACAGGAGAGTCGATTCCCCTGCTTTCTCTGGAAGGGGTTCCCGGCCTTCCTGGTGCACCTCAGGATGAGGCCGGTCTCAGGAGGAAATTCGAGACTAGCCATGTGTGAGGTGCCACGTGCCGAACAACCCCGATTTTCCGGTCCGCTCTTGATAAGAACCCGATGCCCGGACACCTCTTCGAAGGAAACCCTGTGAGTGAAGGCACAACACGAAGGGGCACTGACACCCCCGTGCATCATCCGGAAAACACCGCAGGGTCTATACACAGCTCGACAAGGGGCCTGAGACTCCCGGAACAACTCGAGAGGCAACCAGAATTCCATTCCTCAGACAAGACGAGGCATGACTCTCCTGTCCCAACACTGCAGGGACCGTGCAGTCGGAGTCAGAATCGGAGAGGAAGCCTGAGGTTCCTGCCTCCCCTCGAGATGAGGCCCTCTTCCATTGCGACGAACCCAGCAGAGTCCCGAGAGACCCCGCCAACTCCACAGCATCCCTCACCTCTCAGAGGCACCCTGGGAAGTTCCCTATAGTCCCCTGCAGAAGTCGAGGGAAATGAGGGATTCCCGCCGCCACCCGAGAAAGACCTCGAGAGTCCTTCTTCAACGCGTCTTGAGGCCCTAGTCGCTTCCCATGACTCGAGAGTGATGACCAGCTCCCCCTCGCCATGCGCATGGAGACATGAGTTCCCTGGCACCGCACGAGAGGCTCCCTGAGGTCCTCGTCATGCCTCGTGAGAAAACCCCCACGGGCGCTGCAGCCTGAGGAAACCCATGAGACGCCCCCGTCCTCGCGAGCTGAGGGCCTTCTTTTCCTGCCTGGCCTGGAGAGCAATCCCGAGTCCTCTCTCCAAACTGAAGAGGAGGATCGAAACCCTTGAGTCCACTCATTGGGCTCCAAGAGATCCGTGTCGCGACTTGAGAGGAAAGCGGAGTCCTCTGCTTCCCCTCGAGGCGAGGCCTGACTACCCGGGGGAGTCTGGAATGCAAACCCGAGATCCCTGTCTTCCCTTGAGAGGAATATTAGGTCCTGGACACACGCCTCGATGAGGTCTCTTTGGCCCTGTAGTGACTCGAGCAGAACCCCCAGCTTTCCCTCGCAACTCCAGGGGAAGATTGGGCTTCCCAGGGCCAACCAAAGAGGAAGCCTGAAATCCACGTCGTTTTCGAGAATCCAGACGCAACTCGAGAAAAACGACGTGGTTCCAACGTCTTCACAGGATGAGGCCCTTGCCCGCTACAGCGTCTCCAGGGAAGTCCCATGTTCCGTCCTGAAGTGGGAAACGGTACTTGGCTCCCTTGATGCGACCCCTAAAGTTCCCTGAAACGCCGGGTTCCCTCGAGTGGAACACCTAGAGTCCCGGCCCCACTTCATCTGAGCCCCATCTCCCCTCCTGATCACGACAGGAGATTCGATTCCCGTGCTTTGTGTGGAAGGTGTTCCCGGCCTTCCCGGCGCACCTCAGGATGATGCTGGTCTCACGAGGAAATTCGAGATGAGCCACGTGTGTGGTGCCACATGCCGAACGACCCCGATTTCCCGGTCCGCTCTTGAAATGAACCCGATACCCGGACACCTCTTTGAAGGCAACCCTGTGGGGGAAGACACAAAATGAAGGGGCAATGACACCCCCGTGCATCTTCTGGAAACACCCGCAGGTTCCACACACAGCTCGACAAGGGGCCTGAGACCCACTGAACAACTCGAGAGGCAAGCAGAGTTCCATTACTCAGACAAGATGAGGCCTGACTCTCCTGTCCCAACCCTGCAGGGACCCTGCGGTCGGAGTCAGAAATGGAGAGGAAGCTGAGGTTCCTGCCTCCAATCGAGATGAGGCCCTCTTTCATTTCGTCAAACCTAGTGGAGTCCCGAGAGGCCCCTCTAACTCCTCAGTATCCCTCACCTCTCAGAGGCACCTGGGAAGTTCACTAAGGTCCCCGGTAGAGGTCGAGGGAAACGAGTGTTTCCCACCCCAACCCAAGAAAGACCTCGAGAGTCCTTCTTAAATGCGTCTTGAGGCCCTAGTCCCTCCCATGTCTCCAGAGCAATGACGCGATCTGCCTGGCCACACGCATGGAGGTCTGACTTCTCTGGCGCTGCACGAGAGGCTCCCTGATCTCCCCATCATATCTCGTGAGAAACCCCACACTGGCGCCGCAGCTCGAGAAAACCCATGAGACACTCCCGTCATCATGAGAGGAGGGCCATCTTTAACTGCATGGTATGCAGATCAAGCATGAACCTTCTGTCCAAGCTACACAGGACGCTTGACTCCCTTTAGGCCACTCATTGGGTTCCAAGAGTTACATGTCGCGACTCGAGAGGATAGTGGAGTCCTTTGCTTCCACTCGAGACGAGGCGTGACCCACCGGGTGAGACTGGAATGCGACCCCGATATCCCTGTTGCCCCTGGAGAGCAATACTACGTCCTGGACCCAAGCCTAGATGAGGACTCTTTGCCCTGAAGTGACTCGAGAGCAACCCCCAGCTCTCTCTGACAAGTTGAATCGAAGATTGGACTTGCTGGGCCAACACAAGAGGAAGCCTGAATTCCCCGTCGTAACTCGAGAATCCCGCCACATCTCGAGAAAAACCACGTGTTTCGCTCGTCATCACAATATGAGGCCCTTGCCCGCTAGAGCATCTCCAGAGAATTCCCACGTTCCGTCTTGAAGTGCGAGACTGTACTTGGCACCCTTGATGCGACCTCAAAAGTGCCGTGACATACCGGTCTCACTCGAGGGGACCACCGAAGTTCCCGGCACCACTTCATCTGAGCACCTTCTCCCCTTCTGATCGCGACCGGTAGGTCGATTCCCGTGCTTTGTCTGCAAGGGTTTCCCTACCTTCCCGGCGAACCTCAGGATGAGGCCGGTCTACTGAGGAAATTCGAGATGTAGCCTCGTGGGTGGTACCACATGCTGAAAGACCCCAATTTTCTGGTACGCTCTTGAAAAGAACCCGATGCCCGGACACCTCTTTGAAGGCAACCCTGTGGATGAAGGCACAACACGAAGGGGCACTGACACCCCTCTGCATCATCCGGAAAAACCCACAGGTTCCACACACAGCTCAACAAGAGGCCTGTCACTCCATGAACAACTCGCAAGGAAAGCGGAGATCCATTCCTCCACAGAAGACGAGGTGTGACTCTCTTGTCCATACCCTGCAGGTACTCTGCGACCCGAGTCAGAAATGGAGAGGACCCCTGAGGTTCCTGCCTGCATACGAGATGAGGCCCTCTTCAATTGCACCAAACCCAGTTGAGTAACGAAAGGCCCCTCCCAAATCCACAGTGTCCCTGACTTCTCAGAGGCACCCTGAGAAGTTGCCTGAGGTCACCGACACAATTCGAGGGAACCCAGGGTTCCCTGCCGCAACCCGAGAAAGACCTCGAGAGTCCTTCTTCAATGCGTCTTGAGGCCCGATTCGCCTACTATGACTCGAGAGCAATCACGCACTCCCCTTCACCACACTCACGGAGACCTGACGTCCCTAGCACACACGAGAGGCTCTCTGAGCTCCCCGTTGTACCTCGTGAGAAATCTGATACTGGCGCCACAGCTGGAGAAAACCCACGAGACGCCCCCGTCATCGCAAGATGAGGGCCTTTTTTCCTGCATGGCCAGGAAAACAATCCCGAGTCATCTCTCCAAACTCCATAGGAGGCTTCACTCCCTTTACGCCACGCAGTGGGCTCCAAGAGATACCCGTCGCGACTCGACAGGAGAGCGGAGTCCTTTTTTTCCCCTCAAGACGAGGCCTGACTCTCCGGGTGAGTCGAGAATGCAACCCTGAGGTCCCTGTCGGCCCAGTAGTGGAACAATAGGTCCTGGACACAAGCGTAGATGATGTCTATTTTGCCCTGCAGTGACTGGAGAGCAATCCCCAGTTCTAACTCGCAGCTCGAATGGAATACTGGATTTTCCTGGCGCCACACAAGAGGCTCCCTAAGATCCCCGTGGTACTTCATGAGACACCCCACACTGGCGCCGCAGCTCGAGAAAACCCACGAGAGGCCACCGTCATCTCGAGATGAGGGCCTTCTTTTCCTGCATGGCCTGGAGTCCAATCCCGAGTCCTCTCTCCAAACTCCACAGGAGGCTTGACTCCCTTTAGTACACACAGTGGGCTCCAAGAGATACCCATCACGACTCGAGACGAGAGCGGAATTCTTTGCTTACCCTCGAGGTGAGAACTGACTCCCCGGATGAGTCTGGAATGCAAACCCGAGATCCCTGTCGCCCCTGGAGAGCAACATTAGATCCTGGACACAAGCCTAGATTAGGTCTCTTTTGCCCTGCAGTGACTCTAGCGCAATCCCCAGCTCCCCCTCGCAACCCGAATGGAAGATTGGATTTCAAGGCCAACAAGAGGAAGCCTAAATTCCCGGTCATAACTCGAGAATCCCGCCGCATCTTGAGCAAAACCACGTGGTTCTCCCGTCATCGTAAGATGAGGCCCTTGCTCGCTACAGCGTTTCAAAAGATGTCCCAGGTTCCGTCTTGAAATGCGAAACGGTACTTGGCACCCTTGATGCGACCCCAAAAGTCCCCCAACACGCCGGTCTCACTCAAGGGGAACACCGAGGTTCCCGGCACCACTTCATTTAAGACCCTTCTCCCCTCCTGATCGTGACCGGTGGGTCGATTCCCCTGCTTTGTCTGCAAGGGGGCCCGACCTTCCCTGCACAACTCAGGATGAGGCCGGTCTCATGGGGAAATTCAATACGTAGCTTTGTGGGTGGTGCCGCTTGCTGAAAGACTCCAATTACCGGTCCGCTCTTGATAAGAATCCGATGCTCGGACACCTCTTGGAAGGCAGCCTTGAGTATGAAGGTACAACACGAAGGGGCACTAACACACCTGTGCATCATCCGGAAAAATGGGCAGGTTACATACACAGCTCGACAAGTGGCCTGTCACCTCGAGAACAACTCGAGAGGCAAGAGGAGTCCCATCCTCCAGAAAAGACGAGGCCTGACTCTCCTGTACCAACATGCAGGGACCTTGCGATCTGTGTCAGAAATGGGGAGGAACACTGAGGTTCCTGCTTCAACTCGAGATGAGTCCCTCTTACATTCCACCAAATGCAGAGGAGTCTCGAGAGGCCCCTCCAAACTGCACAGTATCCCTGAATTCTCAGAGGCACTCTGAGAAGCTCCCTGAGGTCGCAGGCACAAGTCAAGGGAACCCTGGGTTTTATGCAGTGACCCGAGAAAGACCTCGAGAGTCCTTCTTCAACCCGTCTTGAGGCCCGATTACCCTACCATGAATCGAGAGCAATGACAATATCCCCCTAGCCATCTCATGGGGACCTGACTTCCCTGGCGCCACACGAGAGGCTCCCTGAGCTCCCTCTCGTACCTCGTCAGAAACCCGGCACTAGCGCGCCAGTCTAGAAAACCCACGAGACGCCGCCGTCATCGCGAGATGAGGGCCTTCTTTTCCTGCATGGCCTGGAGAGGAATCCCGAGTCCTCTTTCCAAACAGCACAGGAGGCTTGACTCCCTTTATGGCACACAGTGGGCTCCAAGAGATACCCATCGTGACCCAAAAGGACAGCAGAGTTCTTTGCTTCCCCTTGAGATGAGGCCTGATTCCCCGGGTGAGTCTGGTATGCAAGCCCGAGATCCCTGTCGCCCCTAGGGACGAACATTAAGTCCTGGACACAAGCCTAGATGAGGTCTATTTTGCCCTGCAGTGACTCGAGGGCAATCCCCAGCTCTCCCTTGAAACCCGAATGGAAGATAGGACTTCCCTGGGCCAACACATGAGGAAGACTGTATTCCCTGTCAAAACTCGAGAATCCCGCCACAACTCGAGAAACGCCACGTGGTTCCCCCGTCATCGCAAGATGAGGACCTTGCCCCCTACAGCGTCTCAAGAGAATTCCCACGTTTCGTCTTGAAGTGCGAAACGGTATTGGCACCCTTGATGCGCCCTCAAAAGTTCCTCGCCACACCAGTCTGACTCAAGGTGAACACCGAGGTTCCCAGCACCACTACATCTGGGCCCCTTCTCCCCTCCTGATCGCGACAGGAGGGTCGATTCCCCTGTTTTGTCTTGAAGGGGTTCCCGCCTTTCCCGGTGCATCTCAGGATGAGGCCGGTCTCACGAGGATATTCGAGACATAGCCTCGTGGATGGTGACACATGCCGAAAGACCCCGATTTCCCGGTCCGCTCTTGATAAGATCCCAATGCCCGGACACCTCTTTGAAGATAACCCTTTTGATGAAGGCACAACACGAAGGGGCACTGACACCCCCGGGTATCGTCCGCAGAAACCCGCAGGTACCACACACAGCTCGAGAAGTGACCTGTCACCCCATGAACAACTGGAGAGGCAAGCAGAGTTCCATTCCTCCACACAAGACGAGGCCTGACTCTCCTGTTCGAACTCTGCAGCGAAACTGCGATCCGAGTCAGATCTGGCCCAGGAGAAGTCAGGAGAGGAAACATGAGTTTCCTGCCTCCACTCGAGATGAGGCCCTCTTCCATTGCACCAAACCCAGTGGAGTCCCGAGAGGCCCCTCCCAACTGCACAGTATCCCTGACTTCTCAGAGGCACCCTTAGACCTTCCTGAGATCACCGGCACAAGTCGAGGGAACCAAGGGTTTCCTGCCCCAACCCGTAAAAGACCTCGAGAGTCCTTCTTCAACGCGTCTTGAGGTGCGATTCCCCTACCATGACTCGAGAGCAATGACGCACTCCCCCTAGCCACGCGCATAGAAACCTGACTTCCCTGGCGCCACAGGAGAGGCTCCCTGAGCTCCCCATTATACCTCGTGAGCAACACCACACTGGAGCCGCAGCTCGAGAATACCCACGATACACCCCAGTCCTCACGAGATGAGGGCCTTCTTTTGCTGTATGGCCTGGAGAGCAATCCTGAGTCCTCTCTCCAAACTCCACAGGAGGCTTGACTCATTTTAGGCCACACAGTGAGCTCCAAGATATACCCGTCGCGACTTCACAGGAGAGCAGTGTCCTTGGCTTCCCCTCGAGACGAGGCCTGATTCCCCGGGTGAGTCGAGAATGCAATGCCGAAATAGCTGTCGCCCCAGCAGAGGAACATTAGGTCCTGGACACAAGCCTAGATGAGCTCTATTTGGCCCTGCAGTGTCTCGAGAGCAATCCCCAGTTCTAACTCTCAATTCGAATGAAAACTGGACTTCCCTGGGCCAGTTGAAGAGGAAGCCTGAATTCCCCGTCGTCACTTGACAATCCCGCCGCAACTCGAGAAAAAACACGTGGTTCCAACGTCTTCGCAAGATGAGGCCCTTGCCCACTACGGCGTCTCAAGGGAAGTCCATTGTTCCGCCCTGAAGTGCGAAACGGTACCTGACACCCTTCGTGAGAACCCCAAAAGTTCCCCGACACCCCGGGTTCCCTCGAAGGGAACACCGAGAGTCCCGGCACCGCTTCATCTGAGCCCCTTCTCCCCTCCTGATCACGACAGGAGAGTCGATTCCCCTGCGTGGTCCGGAAGGGGTTCCCGGCCCTCCCGGCGCACCTCAGGAAGAGGCAGGTCTCACAAGGAAATTCGAGACGAGCCACGTGGGTGGGGCCACATGCAGAACGCCCCCGATTCCCCGGTCCGCCCTTGAGAAGGACCCGAGGCCCGGACCCCTCTTCGAAGGCAACCCTGTGGGTGAAGGCACAACACGAAGGGGCACTGACACCGCCGTGCATCGTCCGCAAAGACCCTCGGGTTCCACACACAGCTCGACGAGGGGCCTGAGACCCCCTGAACAACTCGAGAGGCAAGCGGGGTTTCCTTCCTCAGACAAGACGAGGCCTGACTCTCCTGTCCCAACTCTGCAGGGACCCTGCGGTCGGAGTCCGAAATGGAGAGGAAGCCTGAGGTGCCTGCCTCCCCTCTAGGTGAGGCCCTCTTCCGTTGCGCCAGACCCAGCGGAGTCCCGAGAGGCCCCGACAACTCCACAGGATCCCTCACCTCTCAGAGGCACCCTGGGAAGTTCCCTAATGTCCCCGGCAGAAGGCGAGTGAAACGAGGGTTTCCTGCCGCCACCCGAGAAAGACCTCGAGAGTCCTTCTTCAACGTGTCTCGAGGCCCTAGTCCCCTCCCGTGACTCGAGAGCCATGACGTGCTCCCCCTCGCCACGCGCATGGAGACCTGACTTCCCTGGCGCCGCACGAGAGGCTCCCTGAGATCCTCGTCGTGCCTCGGGAGAAAACCCCCACGGGCGCCGCAGCTCGATGAAACCCCTGAGACGCCCCCGTCCTCGCGAGCTGAGGGCCTTCTGTTCCTGCATGGCCTGGAGAGCAATCCCGGGTCCTCTCTCCAAACAGAAGAGGAGTCTGGACTCCCTTGAGTCCGCTCAGGGGGCTCCAAGAGATCCGGGTCGCGATTCAAGGGGAGAGCGGAGTCCTTGGCTTCCCCTCGAGACGAGCCCTGACTCCCCGGGGTAACCTGGAATGCAACCCCGAGATCCCTGCCTTCCCTGGAGAGGAATATTAGGTCCCGGACACACGCCTAGGTGAGGTGTCTTGGGCCCTGCAGTGACTCGAGCGCAACCCCCAGCTTTCCCTCGCAACTCGAGGGGAAGATTGGGCTTCGCAGGGCCAACCCAAGAGGAAGCCTGAGATCCCCGTCGTAACTCAAGAATCCGCCGCAACTCGAGAAAAACCACGTGGTTCCCACGTCTTCGCAAGATGACGCCCTTGCCCGCGACGGCGTCTGAAGGGAAGTCCCCTGTTCCGCCCTGAAGGGCGAAACGGTCCCTTACAGCCTTCCTGCGACCCCCAAAAGTTCCTCGACATGCCGGGTTCCCTCGAGGCTAACACCGAGGGTTCTGGCCCCACTTCATCTGAGCCCCTTCTCCCCTCCTGATGGCGACAGGAGAGTCGATCCCCCTGCGTTGTCTGGAAGGCTCCCCGGCTTTCCCGGCATACCTCAGGATGTAGCCGGCCTCACTAGGAAATTTGAGACTAGCCCCGTGGGTGGTCCCACATGCCGAAAGACCCCGATTTCCCTGTACGCTCTTGAAAAGAACCCGAGGCCCGGACACCTCTTCGAAGGCAACTCAGTGGGTGAAGGCACAACACGAAGGGGCACTGTCACCGTCGTGCATCATCCGGAAACACCCGCAGGTTCCACACACAGCTGAACAAGGGGCCTGAGACCCCCTGAACACCTCGACAGGCAAGCGGAGTTCCCTTCCTCAGACAAGACGATTCCTGACTCTCCTGTCCCAACTCTGCAGGGACCCTGCGGTCGGAGTCCGAAACGGAGAGGAAGCCTGAGGTTCCTGCCTTCCCTGGAGATGAGGCCCTCTTCCATTGCGCCAAACCCAGCATAGTCCTGAGAGGCCCCTCCAACTCCACAGCATCCCTCATCTGTCAGAAGCACACTGGGAAGTTCCCTAAGGTCACCGGTAAACTTTTATTGCACAAGGTCCACATGAAAAGGCCCACGCAGCAGGACAGCCACAGATACTGTCTGCCATTAAAGGGCAGTAAGGTGCCCTCCCCCCTTCTTTGCTGCCTCGGCGGCCACCAGCGTGCAATTCGCGTACCCTTCCCTTTCCCGTCCTAGCAGGTGCTCCAGGGCCCGCTGGCCTACAAAGTGCCAGAAGCAGGGCTGGGCCAGCCGGCCAGAATTCAGGGTTCTGTCCCTTGGACTTCCAGCGGACACTAGGCTGCTTGGGAAAGCCGCGCAGACTCTGAGGTTTTTCAGCAGAGGGGTGGAGCGGTAAAGGCCTTGACCCCAAAGACGAGGCCTTCCTGCGACCGCCAGGTTGGGAAGCTCTGAAACTGTGCCAACACAGGGCGGAATACATGGTTCCCTGCTCCACGCAGTCCCCGTTCCCTTACCTGTGTTCCGCACCCCTCCGCTGTGGCCAATGAATGCCGATCCTTGGGGATCCAGGAGTTCACGAAATGGGCATTCCCAGCCGCAGTGGCGACCCCCAACAGCACATCTGGAAAGCCTTCCCCCACCCCCGCCAGGAGCCAACCCCCGCTGCGAACGGACCCCCACCCCGCCCCGCGCCGCCAGGTTTTGCCCCGGCCCTGCTGGGCTCCCGGCGGGTTCCCAGCCACATTGGCGACGCCCGGGAGCACAACAGGGACCGACCCCCCACCCACAGTGAGCGGAATCACGACCTGTGCAGCCCAGGTTTACCCCACCCTGGCTGCGCTCCCGGCGCGTTTCCAGCCGCAGTGGCCATTTCTGAGAGCACAACTGGGAAGCCCTCCCCTACCCCCGCCAGGAGCCGACACCCGCCCTGTGCCGCCCGGGTTCGCCCCGCCCCTGCCGCGCTCCAGGGGCGCTGTCCACCTTCACCAGCGGCTCTCGGTGAGCCCCGTCCCCACGCCCGGTTCCAGGAGAGGCTCTCGGACCTCGCTGCTGCCGCCAGGTCAAACATGAGGACAATACATACACCCCACAGAGACAATCCAAGCTGTCTATGATTTAGGGATAAAACGAGGACTACAGAAAGGCAAGATGACCTGACCTAGGAGGGCCATGATATTCTATAGAACCAGACAAAGTTGGTTACCAAGGAAACTTTTTTCCTTGGAACCCGGAAAGCTGGTTCTTTGCATATGCAATGACCAACAATTAGCTTGTTACCCAAGCCTGCCTTACTGTCACCCCCATCCCCCCACTCCCCAGAAGACTGGCTCAAAGAAATATTTTAAATCTCAGGCGGAAACCTGGAAGATGTCTTGTCTGTCTGTTTGGATTAAGGTATGTGTCAGTGTGAGCCTTGTGTTTTTTGATAATATTGCTCAAGTTCTGTGTTCTGATTTCAATGGTCTCAAGACAAGGCAGCCCTTCCAAATCAAACTGCTGGAAATACAAGAAAACATTGACCTAAATGAATGTCAGAGTCCCGTGAACTGGGAACTAGTCAATATTAAATATCTAGTATTTTTGGTTTTGCTCCTCCATTATAGACATGTCTAAGAGTCAACAACATTAAGCACAACATGTTCATAGTGCCTAGGTTTCTTTAGAGGCAAAAATTGCTCTATTGTTATATCTGTCACAAGCTTGTCAGCAAGAAACTACCTGGAAACGACAACAACAAAAGTAAAAAATGTAAATGTGATATGAGCTTTTAGACAAACTCTTTACAATAATTATACTCTAAAATATCTGCCTCTCATAGTCTTGATTGAAGGCAGAGGAGAAGGGGATGACAGAGGATACGATGGTTGTATGGCATCACTGACTCGATGGACATGAGTTTGAGCAAGCCCCTGGAGTTGGTGACAGACACGGAAGCCTAGCGTCCTTCAGGCCACGGGGTCCCAAAGAGTCAGACACGACTGAGCAACTGAACTGAACTGAACTAACAAACGTTTCTCCAGGTGTTTTGGTTACCCGAGTTTCTATCCTTGTGACGACAGTGTATTGAATAGCTAGGTCATTTCCAAATAAATGAAAGTTCTGAAACATTCACGACTTGAAAGGACCTCCCTTTTACACAGAAACAAAAGAGATTTTTGACTCTTCATGAATAGTGTCTGGCACCATCCTGACATGTTAAATGTAAGAAAGCAATTGTTTTGTTTTGTTTTGTTCTGTTCTTGGGGGTGGGGGGAGGGGGGCGGGCTATAGCCAATGCCAATATAAAAGTCAGTTCTTGGTTGCTGAAGGGAAATGTATGACTTGTTATATCAAGAAAGTATGTGGAATGCAATGGCACTTGAGGAAGGAAAACGAAGTAGTTCTGTCTTACAGGTGGCAGTTTCAGGATGGGAGAAGCAAAGGAATGGGTACAGAATGGGATAAGGAGGTTGTAGGGAAAGTGGACCCCCAGAAAAGAGTTCTGTGCCTAGCACAAGTTTTCTTGAGATGTCGAACTGCCTTTGCTAATGGAGTTTAAGTTTCTTTACCTCTTAAGTGATCTCTTCTAGGTTGACCTAGAACAGAAATCTTTGGTTAGCTTTGGCTAAGTGGAGAAGTAGTGTTTCACGGTGACATATGTGATCCTTCCTGACTGTTTGCAGCCCTTTTGATATCTATGCCTTGCTTCTGCTGCTGCTGCCGCCGCCGCTGCTGCTAAATCGATTCAGTCGTGTCCGACTCTGTGCGACCCCATAGACGGCAGCCCACCAGGCCCCGCAGTCCCTGGGGTTCTCTAGGCAAGAACACTGGAGTGGGTTGCCATTTCCTCCTCCCATGCATGAAAGTGAAAAGTGAACGTGAAGTCGCTCAGTGGTGTCCGACTCTTAACCACCCCATGGACTGCAGACTACCAGGCTCCTCCATCCATGGGATTTTCCACGCAAGAGTACTGGAGTGGGGTGCCATTGCCTTCTCCCATATCTATGCACAAGCCTGCCTAAATAATTGACTTCTAGCTAGCTTTGGGATGCCAATGACCATCCACCCTTACCAGGCAACAGAGAAGAGAAAAACACTTACCACAGGAGGTCCTGGTAAGGAACAAGGAACTAACAAGCTCCCGCCAACCAGGATTCTGCAGAGGTCAACAAGAGGTCAGTAAGAGATGGAAGACTGCAGTCCAGAGGTCCTAGCAACTTCCATCTTGCAGCAGAGACCCAGCATAGTCAAAACGAATTCAATGTTGCAAAAAATAAGTAAACAAATAAAGGACAGAAGTTCTTTGAACACATGACTGAGATTAGGGGTGAGGCAATACATGTATGGTGCCCGGAAAATCTTAAAGTATGAGAAAGGAAAGAAATTAAAGACAACTATCAAGCTGTCCAAACTGATAAAAACGAAAGATTACACGGTTTTTTCTGTATATATTAGCAGATAATAATCTGAAAAGGAATTAAAAAAAATTCCCTTTCAATAATGTCAACATGAATACAACACTTTGCCATGGATGTAACGAGGATGACAAGACTGGTACACTGGAAATTATACACCCTGGCTGAAAACTATCCTGAATACATGGACAGATATTCCATAACAATGGAAAGACTTAAGATGGCAATACCATGGAATGCATCTTCAATCTGAAATGAAGAGTTGATATGATTTGATCGCTCAGAGCTTTTGTGTCATCAATTGTTATTAAAGTATAAATGAGATAGAGAAAGCTGCTGACTTAGACTTGAGGCGGGGTGTACGCCCTGCTGGTCTCTAGCCAGATATTCTACAGGCACTAGCAGTCAGCTAAGGAAGGAAAGGCACTGTCTCAGGGAATGGCACCAGGCCCCTCCCCCACGACATGCCTTGAGGTCACATTGGCAGCAGGTGAGTCATCCTGGGCCAAAAACTGATTGACATGAATCTTGAAGAAAGGCAGTATTCCAGGCAAATATATCATTTCCTTAACATAGATTAGGAGAACAAGGTACGAGGAAAACATACTGTTTTGTTCAAGTCGCTTCTGAGCCTATTGGGGGAACAGACCTGAAGCCAGAGTCCAGCGGATATACATAGGATATTTACATCGCTTAAGACAAACATTTCCTCAGGAACAAATGCATTGCTTAGCTCAAGGTTTGTCTGCGAAATTCTTACACATCAGGAGATGGCTCCGAGCTGGGTTTCTACACACAAGAACATGAATGCAAAGGACAAGCCTGCACAGCCCATCTGCCCCCCTCCCCCACAGCCAGCAGCATTTCCAAGTGACCTCCTAAGGCCTTCCCCAAAATACAGGGGCACCTCTGGGTTTCCTGTTTCCCTCACTTCGAACACTTTTCTTAAAAAAAAAAAAATCCTGCACACTTCTTGATAGAATGCCACAGTGCTAGGAAAACAGGCCTTCAATACTTAAACCTCCCTGTGCCAAACACTTGGGGCTTGGTTTTGTTTTGTTTTGTTTTTTAATTACACCACCACATAATTTAAACTTTTTACAATTTCTAATTATTCAGTACCAAAACACCAAACTTTTATTGCACAAGGTCCCCATGAAAAGGCCCACGCATCAGGACAGCCACAGATTCTGCCATGAAAGGGCAGCAAGGTGCCCTCCCCACTTCTTTGCTGCCTGGGTGGCCACCAGGGTTTGAAATCCATGCACCCTACTAACTTTCTAGGGTGCAATTCGCGGACCCTTCCCTTTCTCATCCTAGCAGGTGCTCCAGGGCCCGCTGGCCTACAAAGTGCCAGAAGCAGGGCTGGGCCAGCCGGCCAGAGTTCAGGGTTCTGTCCCTTGGACTTCCAGGCGACACTAGGCTGCTTGGGAAAACCGTGCAGACTGAGATTTTTCAGCAAAGGGGTGGAGCGGTAAAGGCCTTGACACCAAGGGCAAGGCCTTTCTGCAACCGCCAGGTTGGGGAGCTCCAAGAATGTGCCAACAGAGGGCGGAATACGTGGTTCCCTGCTCCAAGCAGTCCCAGTTCCCTGACCTGTGGCCCGCAGCCCTCCACTGCACCCACTAGATGTGGATCCTTGGGGACACAGGAGCGTAGGAAATGGGCGTTCCTAGCCGCAGTGTCGACCCCCGAGAGCACAACTGGGACCAACCCCCCACCCACAGCCATCGAAATCTCGACCCGCGCAGCCCAGGTTTACCCCGCCCCGGGTGCGCTCCCGGCTCATTTCCAGCCGCAGTGGCCACCACCGAGAGCACAACTGGGAAGCCCTCCCCTACCCCCGCCAGGAGCCGAACCCCGCCCCGCGCCACCCGGGTTCACCCCGCCCCTGCCGCACTCCCAGCGCGTTTCCAGCTGCAGTGGGGACCCCCAAGAGCACAACTGTTACCGCCCCCCACCCCCTCCCGACCGGAACCCCGACCCGCGCCGCCCGGGATCGCCCCACCCCTGGCGCGCTCCCTGCGCGTTGCCCACTTCCACCAGGGGCTCCCGGTGAGCCCCGTCCCCACGCCCGGTTCCAGGAGAGGCTCTCGGACCTCGCTTCTGCCGCCAGGTCAAACACAAGGACAATATATCCACCCCACAGAGACAATCCAAGCTGTCTATGATTTAGGGATAAAACGAGGACTACAAAAAGGAAAGATGTCCTGACCTAGGAGGGCCATGAGAGTCTATAGATCCAAACAAAATTGGGTACCAAGGAAACTTTTTTCCTTGGAACCCGGAAAGCTGGTTCTTTGCATATGCAATGACCAACAATTAGCTTGTTACCCAAGCCTGCCTCGCTGCCACCCCCACTCCCCCCCCACCACCACTTCCCAGGAAAACGGCTCAAAGAAATATTTTAAATCTCAGGCGGAAAACTGGAAGATGTCTTGTCTGTCTGTCTGGATTAAGGTATATGTCAGTGTGAGCCTTGTGTTTTTTGATAATATTGCTCAAGTTCTGAGTTCTGATTTCAATGGTCTCAAGACAAGGCAGCCCTTCCAAATCAAACTGCTGGAAATACAAGAAAACATTGACCTAAATGAATGTCAGAGTCCCGTGAACTGGGAACTAGTCAATATTAAATATCTAGTATTTTTGGTTTTGCTCCTCCAATATAGACATGTCTAAGAGTCAACAACATTAAGCACAACATGTTCATAGTGCCTAGGTTTCTTTTGAGGTAAAAATTGCTCTATTGTTATATGTGTCACAAGCTTGTCAGCAAGAAAGTACCTGGAAACAGCAACAACCAATGTAAAATATGTAAATGTGATATGAGCTTTTAGATAAACTCTTAACAATAATTATACTCTAAAATATCTGCCTCTCATAGTCTTGATTGAAGGCAGAGGAGAAGGGGATGACAGAGGATAAGATGGTTGGATGGCATCACTGACTCGATGGACATGAGTTTGAGCAAGCCCCTGGAGTTGGTGATGGACACGGAAGCCTGGCGTCCTGCAGGCCATGGGGTCCCAAAGAGTCAGACTCGACTGAGCAACTGAACTGAACTGAACTTACAATCGTTCCTCCAGGTGTTTTGGTTACCTGAGTTTCTATCCTGGTGCTAAACTAAGTGACGACAGTGTATTGAATAGCTAGGTCACTTCCAAATAAATGAAACTTCTTAAACATTCACGACTTGAAAGGACCTCCCTTTTACACAGAAACAAAAGAGATTTTTGACTCTGCATGAATAGTGACTGGCACCATCCGAACATATTAAATGTAAGAAAGCAATTTTTTTGTTTTGTTTTGTTTTGTTCTGTTCTTGCAGGAAGCGGGGTGGGCGCTATTATCACTGATAGGTATGCTCACCAATCTATCAAATGCCAATATAAGAGTCAGTTCTTGTTTGCAGAAGGGAAATGTATGACTTGTTATTACAAGAATGTATGGAATGCAATCACACTTTAAGAAGGAAAACGAAGTAGTTCTGTCTTAGAGGTGGCATTTTCAGGACGGGAGAAGCAAAGGAATGGGTACAGAATGGGATAAGGAGGTTGTAGGGAAAGTAGGCCCCCAGAAAAGAGTTTTGTGCCTAGCACAAGTTTTCTTGAGATGTTGAACTGCCTTTGCTAATGGAGTTTAAGTTTCTTTACCTCTTAAGTGATCTCTTCTAGGTTGACCTAGAACAGAAATCTTTCGTTAGCTTTGGCTAAGAGGAGAAGTATTGTTTCACGATGACATATGTGATCCTACCTGACTGTTCTCATCCCCTTTGATATCTATGCACTGCTGCTGCTGCTGCTGCAGCTGCTAAGTGGTTCAGTTGAGGCCGACCCTGTGCCATGCCATAGATGGCAGCCCACCAGGCCCCGCAGTCTCTGGGGTTCTCTAGGCAAGAACACTGGAGTGGGTTGCCATTTCCTCCTCCTATGCATGAAAGTGAAAAGTGAAAATGAAGTCACTCAGTGGTGTCCGACTCTTAGCCACCCCATGGACTGCAGCCTACCAGGCTCCTCCATCCTTGGGATTTTCCAGGAGTGGGGTGCCATTGCCTTCTCCCATATCTGTGCACAAGCCTGCCTAAGTAATTGACTTCTAGCCAACTTTGGGATGCCCATGACCACCCACCCTTACCAGGCAACAGAGAAGAGAAAAACACTTACCACAGGAGGTTCTGATAAGGAACAAGGAACTAACAAGCTCCCACCTACCAGGATTCTGCAGAGGTCAACAAGAGGTCAGCAAGAGATGAGAGACTGCAGTCCAGAGGTCCTAGCTACTTCCATCTAGCAACAAACACCCAGCATAGTCAAAACGATTTCAATGTTAAAGAATAAATAAATAAAAAAATAAATAAATAAAAGGACAGAAGTTCTTTGAACACATGTCTGAATTTAGGGGTGAGGCATTACATATGTGTCCCAGGATAATCTTAAAGTGTCAGAAAGTAAAGAAATTAAAGACAACTATCAAGCTGTCCAAACTGATAAAAATGAATGATTACACAGTTTTATCTGTATACATTAGCAGATAATAATCTGAAAAGGAATTTTAAAAAATTCCCTTTCAATAATATCAACATGAATAAAACACTTTGCCATGGATGTAACGAGGATGACAAGACTGGCACACTGGAAATTATACACCCTGGCTGAAAACTATCCTGAATACATGGACAGATATTCCATAACGATGGAAAGACTTAAGATGGCAATACCATGGAATGCATCTTCAATCTGAAATGAAGATTTGATACGATTTGATCGCTCAGAGCTTTTGTGCCATCAACTGTTATTAAATTATGAAAGAGATAGAGAAAGCTGCTGACTTAGACTCGAGGCGGGGTGGGGGGGTAGTAAGAATACCCCCTGCTGGTCTTTAGCCAGATATTCTACAGGCACTAGCAGTCAGCTAAGGAAAGAAAGGAACTGTTTCAGGGAATGGCACCAGGCCCCTCCCCCACGACATGCATTGAGATAATATTGGCAGCAGGTGAGTCATCCCGGGCCAAAACTTGATTGACATGAATCTTGAAGAAAGGCAGTATTGCAGGCAAATATATCATTTCCTTAACATAGATAAGGAGAACAAGCTAGGAGGAAAACATGCTGTTTTGTTCAAATCGCTTCTGAGCCTTTTTGGGGAACCGACCTGAAGCCAGAGTCTAGCGGAAATACATAGGATATTTACATCGCTTAAGACAAACATTTTCTTAGGAAAAAATGCATTGCTTAGCTCAAGGTTTGTCTGCGAAATTCTTACACATCAGGAGATGGCTCCGAGCTGGGTTTCCACACACAAGAACATCCATGCAAAGGACAAGCCTGCACAGCCCATATGCCCCCCTCCCGCACAGCCAGCAGCATTTCCAAGTGACCTCCTAAGGCCTTCCCCAAAATACAGGGGCACCTCTGGGTTTCCTGTTTCCCTCACTTCGAACACTTTGCTTAAAAAAAAAAAAAAATCCTGCACACTTCTTGATAGAATGCCACAGTGCAAGGAATACAGTCCTTCAATATTTAAACCTCCATTTGCAAAACACTTGGAGCTTGGTTTTGTTTTGTTTTGTTTTTTAATTACACCACCACATAATTTAAAGCTTTTACACGTTCTAATTATTCAGTTCCAAAACACCAAACTTTTATTGCACAGTGTCCTCATGAAAAGGCCCACGCAGCTGGACAACCACATATTCTGCCATGAAAGGGCAGCAAGGTGCCCTCCCCCCTTCTTTGCTGCCTGGGCGGCCACCAGGGTTTGAAATCCATGCACCCTACTAAGTTTCTAGGGTGCAATCCGTGGACCCTTCCCTTTCCCATCCCAGCAGGTGCTCAAGGGCCCGCTGGTTTACAAAGTGCCAGAAGCAGGGCTGGGCCAGCCGGCAAGAATTCAGTGTTCTGTCCCTTGGACTTCCAGCGGACACTAGGCTGCTTGGAAGAACCGCACAGACTCTGAGATTTTTCAGCAGAGGGGTGGAGCGGTAAAGGCCTTGACCCCAAAGGCAAGGCCTTTCTGCGACCGCCAGTTTGGGGAGCTCCGAGTATGTGCCAACAGACGGCGGAATACTTGGTTCCCTGCTCCACGCAGTCCCAGTTCCCTTACCTGTGGTCCGCAGCCCTCCGCTGCACCCATGGGATGGCGATCCTTGGGGACCCAGGAGAGAACGAAATGGGAGTTCCCAGCCACAGTTGCAACCCCCGAGAGCGCAACTGGGAACCCCTCCCCATCCCCCCCATGAGCCGACCCCCGCCCCGCGCCGCCAGGGTTAGCCCCACCCCTGCCGCGCTCCCGGCGCGTTTTCAGCCTCAGTGTCCACCTCCGAGAGCACAACTGGGAAGCCCGCCCCCACCCCCGCCAGAAGCCGACTCCCGCCCCACGCCGCCCGTGTTTGCCCCGCCCCTGCACGGTCCAGGTACCTTCCCAGCTTCTAGCGTTCACGCCCGGGTAGGAGCTGGATGTAGGAGTATGGGAGATGTGTCTGGAGCCTGACAGCCTCAGCTCCGCTCTGGCCTGCCCTTTGGACCTAGGAGCCAGGGCAACTTGCAGAGGGCTTAGGGCCCCATTGTATGCAAACTACCAAGGCCTACCGCAAGGAGAGCTCTGTCCGAGGGAAGGGAAGTGCCCCAGGCTGCGTTCCCAAGCTGTTGCTTGGCAATGCAGACTCAGCGGTAAACGGAGGGAATCAGGGTCCTAGTGCCCCTGTCTTGGGGAGGAAGCTCCACAGCCAGAGTGTTCCTCCCTTTGTGCCCAGAAAGCGCCTGCCAGACTGGGCTTCCCCGGAGCTCTGTTGCAGAGCAGAGACGTGTGGATGTGTTTTAGGGCCTTGACATGTGCGTTTGGGCTCCCTAGCACAGCCCCAGTGTAGGGGAACCAGCCCCTGAGCAAAGAGCTCCAGGCAGTGCTTTGTGCCAGGCCTGGATGCCCAGTCCCAGCACGCGGGAGAGATGAGTTAGGCTGCCGGCGGGTCCTTGCAAGCCTGTATTGGAAAGGACCGAGTGAGCTTCCACACCGTCGGAGCTGCAGACCTGCTCCCAGGCGCGATAGGACAGAGCCCCTGTCGAGGGGCTGCTCTGCCTGGGCGAGCCTCGCCAAGCCCTTCCCAGCTTCTAGCGTTTGCACCTGCAAAGGAGCAGGCTGCGGGAGTGTGGGCGACCTGACTGGCTCCTGACTGGCCTCAGCTCCGCTCTTGCCTTCCCTTTGGACCTAGGAGCCAGGCCTCCTTGCAGACGGCTTAGGGCACAGGGGTGTGCAAACTGCGAAAGCCTCCCGCAAGGAGACCTCTGTCTGAGGGAAGGGAAATGCCCCAGGTTGCATTCCCAAGCTGTTGCTTGGTAGTCCAGACTCAGCGCTGAACGGAGGGAATCAGGGTCCCAGTGCCCCTGTCGTGGGGAGGGAGCTCCACAGCCAGAGTGTTCCTCCGTTTGTGTTCAGAAACCACCTTACAGACTGGGCTTCCCCGGAGCTCAGCTCCAGAGCAGAGTCATGTGCATGTGGTTTGGGGCCTTCCCCTGTGCCTTTGGGCTCCCTAGCACAGTCCCAGTGCAGGGGAACCAGCCCCTGAGCAGAGAGCTCCAGGCAGTGCTCTGTGCTCTGGATTGGAAGCCCACTCCCAGCACGCGGGAGAATAGAGTCAGGCCGCCGTCGGGTGCTTGCAAGCCTGTATTGGGAAGGACCGAATGAGCTTCCACTCCGGCGGAGCTCCAGATCTGCACCCAGGCGCGATATCGCAGAGCCCCGGCCTAGAGGCTGCTCTGCCTGGGCGAGCCTCGCCAAGCCCTTCCCAGCTTCTAGCTTTCGCGCAGGGGAAGGAACAGACTGCGGAAGTGGGGGAGACGTGACTGGCGGGCGCCTTACTGGCCTCAGCTCTGCTCTTCCTTTCCCTTTGCACCTATGATCCATGCCTCCTTGCAGAGGGCTTAGGGACTGAAGGAGAGCTCTGTCAGAGGGAAGGGAAGCGCCCCAGGCTGCATTCCCAAGCTGTTGTTTAGCCGCCCAGACTCAGCGCTGCACAGGGGTAATCAGGCTCTCTGTGGCCGCAGCTTCACACACAGGTGTGTCTCCGTAGGAATCAAGAAAGATCCTGACAGAGTGAGGTTCATTAGAGCTATACTAAAGAGCAAAGGCTTGTCCATGTGGTCTTGCCTTCCCCTGTGCCTTTGGGTCTCCAGGCTCGGCCCCAGCTCCGTGGAAACAACCCCTGAGAAAATATCTTCAAGATCCACTTTTCCCAGTGTCTGGGAACCGGGGTTCGTAGGAGGAGAGAAAAGCACGCCTCCATCGGGAACGAAAAGGCCGTCCACCTGCCTGTGTTTTGAAGCCTCTATTTGGAAGGAATGGGTTAGCTTCTCCTAAAGGAAACCTCCAGATCTGCTCAGAAGTCGGTAATTCCAGAGGCAGGGTACTGGTTCCTGACTGCCCTTTGCTAGCCTTGCAAAGATATTCCTAGATTCTAGAGTTATTTTCCATGAAGGAGCAGGCTTCGGGAATGTGTCAGACGGGACTGGCTCCTTATTGACCTCAGCTCAGCTATTGCCTTTCCATTCAAACTAGGGCAAGGCCCTACTTTATGAAGGGTAAGGGTCCTCTTCTTTGCAAACTGCCAAGGGCTACAGCAATGAGACCTCTGTCAAGGTGAGGGAAGCCTAAGAGGATGGATTCTCAAGCAGGTGCTTTGCCACAAAGCATCAGCACCCCACGAAGAGAATCAAGCTCCCTGTGCACCAATGTTGGGAGTGTAGCTTCACACACAGAGTTGTCTCTATAGGAGCCAAGAATGTTCCTGAGAGATTAGGTTCACTAAACCTCTCCTACAGAGCATAGACCTGTCAATGTGGTTTTGCCTTCCCCTGTGAGTTGGGTCCTCGAGGTCCGCCACACCTCCTGGGAAACTGTCCCTGAGAAAAGATCTCCAGGAACCGCTTCGCCGAGGCTGGGAAATGCTGTTCACAGGAAGTAAGGCAAGCGAATCTCCTGCAGAGTAAAAGAGGCCTTACAGTCCCTGGAGGAGCAGGCTGCCAGAGTGTGTGAAACCTGACTGTTGCCTTACTGGCCTCAGCTCCGCCATTGCCTGTTCATCCGAGCTAGCACCCAGGCCTACTTGGAAAAGCGTTTGGGTGCAGATTTCTACAAAGTGCCAAGGGCTACAGCAGTGAGAATTCTCTCGGTGGTAAGGGAGAGCATTTTATGGATTCTCAAGCTGTTTTCTGAACGACAGCGTCAAAATGAACAGAGAGAATCAGGCTCTCTGTGCCCCTGTTAGGTACGCAGCTTCACACACAGAGGTGTCTCTATAGGAGCCAAGAATGCTCCTGAGAGATGAGGTTCACTAGAGGTCTGCTACAGAGCATAGACCTGTCCATGTGGTCTTGCCTTCCCCTGTGCCTTTGGGCCCCGGGCTCGGCCCCAGCTCCGTGGAAAGAACCCCTGAGAAAATATCTTCAAGACCCGCTTTTCCCAGAGGCTGGGAACTGGGGTTCATAGGAGGAGAGAAAAGCAAGCCTCCTTCGGGCACGAAAGGCCGCCAACCTGCCTGTGTTTTGAAGCCTCTATTTGGAAGGAATGGGTTAGCTTCTCCTAAAGGAGACCTCCAGATCTGCTCAGAAGTCGGTAATTCCAGAGGCAGGGTGCTGGTTCCTGACTGCCCTTTGCCAGCCTTGCAAAGACATTCCAAGATTCTAGAGTTATATTCCATGAAGGAGCAGGCTTCGGGAATGGGCCAGAGGGCACTGGCTCCTTATTGGCCTCAGCTCAGCTATTGCCTTTCCATTCAAACTAGGACAAGGGCCTACTTTATGAAGTGTAAGGGTCTTCTTCTTTGAAACTGCCAAGGGTTACAGCAATGAGACCTCTGTCAAGGTGAAGGAAGCCTAAGAGGACGGATTCTCAAGCAGGTGCTTTGCTACAAAGCATCAGCACCCCACGGAGAGAACCAAGATCCCTGTTCCCCAATGTTGGGAGTGTAGCTTCACACACAGAGTTGTCTCTATAGGAGCCAAGAATGTTCCTGAGAGATTAGGTTCACTAAACCTCTCCTACAGAGCATAGACCTGTCAATGTGGTTTTGCCTTCCCCTGTGAGTTGGGTGCCCGAGGTCCACCCCAGCTCCGAGAAAACAGCCTCTGAGAAAAGATCTCCAGGAACCGCTTTTCGCCCAGGCTGGGAAAAGCTGTTCACAGGAAGTAAGGCAAGTGAGCCTCCTGCAGAGAAAAAGAAGCCTTACTGTCCCTGGAGGAGCAGGCTGCCAGAGTGTGTGAAAACTGACTGGTGCCATAATGGTCTTAGCTCCGCCATTGCTTGTTCCTCCGAACTGGGACTCAGGCCTACTTGGAGAAGGGTTTAGGTGCAGATTTCTACAAACTGCCAAGGGCTACTGCAATGAGAACTCTCTCAGAGGTAAGGGCGAGAATTGTATGGATTCTCAAGCTGTTTTCTGAACGACAGCATTAAACCTGCACAGAGAGAATCAGGCTCTCTGCCGCCATGTTGGGTACGCAGTTTCACACACAGAGGTGTCCGCATAGGAGCCAAGAACGTTCGTCAAAGACTGAGGTTCACTAGAGCTCTCTTAGAGAGCAAAGACTTGTTCATGTGTTTTTGCCTTCCCCTGTATGTGTGGGTCTCTGGGCATAACCCCAGCTCCGTGGAAACAACCCCTGAGCAAAGATCTCCAAGATCTGCTTTTCCCCCATGCTGGAAACCAGGGATCATAGGAGGCAGGAAAAGCAAGCCTCCTTCTGGCAAGAAGAGGCAGCCAACCGGCCTGTGTTTGGAAGCCTCTATTTGCAAAGAATGGGTTAGCTTCTCCAGAAGGAGACCTCCAGATCTGCTCAGAAGATAGATATTCCAGAGGCAGGGTCGTGGTTCCTGACTGCCCTTTGCCAGCCTTGCAAAGACATTCCTAGATTCTAGCAATATTTTCCATGAAGGAGCAGGCATCGGGAATATGTCACAGTTGACGGGTGCCTCACTGGCCTCAGCTCAGCTATTGCCTTTCCTTTCAAACTAGGATCAGGGCCTACTTGGTGAAGGGTAAGGGTCTGCTTCTTTCCAAACTGCCAAGAGACACAGCAATGAGACCTCTGTCAAGGCGAGGGAAGCGTAAGCGGATGGATTCTCAAACAGGTGCTTTGCCACAAAGCATCAGCACCCCACGGAGAGAATCAGGCTCCCTGTGCCCCTATGTTCGGTGTGTAGCTTTACACACAGAGGTGTCTCTGTACGAGCCAAGAATGTTCCTAAGAGATGAGACACACTAACGTCTCCTACAGAGCATAGACCTGTCCATGTGGTTTTTCCTTCCCCTGTGAGATGGGTCCCCGAGGTCCACCCCAGCTCTGGGGATAGAGCCCCTGAGAAAAGATCTCCAGGAACCGCTGTTTGCCCAGGCTGGGAAACGCAGTTCACAGGAGGCCAGGCAAGCGAGCCTCCCACAGGGAAAAATAGGCCTTACTGTCCCTGGAGGTGCACCCTGCCAGAGTGTGTGACACCTGACTGGTGCCTTACTGACCTCAGCTCCGCCACTGCATGGCCATCCAAACCAGGACCCAGGCCTACTTGGAGAAGGGTTTGGGTGCGGATTTGTAAAAACTGCCAAGGGTTACAGCAATGAGAAGTCTCTCAGAGGTAAGGGAGAGCATTGTATGGATTCTCAAGCTGTTGTTTGAATGACAGCTTCAAAGCTGCAAAGAGAGAATCAGGCCCTGTGTGCCCCCTTGCTGGGTACGCAGCTCCACACACAGAGGTATCCCCGTGGAATCCAAGACTTTCCTCACATACTGAGGTTAACTAGAGTTCTCCTACAGAGCAAAGACTTGTCCATGTGGTTTTGCCTTCCTCTGTGCGTGTGGGTCTCCGGGCTCGGCTCCAACTCCGTTGAAATAGCCCCTGAAAAAAGATCTCCAAGAACCACTTTTCCCCCAGGCGGGAAGCGGAGTTCACAGGAAGCGGAACAAGCAAGCCTCCTTCGGGCAAGTAGATGCAGCCAACTAGCCTGTGTTTGGAAGCCTCTCTTTGGAAGGAATGGTTAGCTTCTCCAAAAGAAGACCTCCAGATCTGCTCAGAAGATGGAAATTCCAGAGGCAGGGTCGAGGTTCCTGACTGTCCTTTACCAGCCTTGCAAAGACATTTCTAGATTCTAGCGTTATTTTCCATGAAGGAGCAGGCTTCAGGAATATGTCAGACTTGACTGGCGCCTTACTGGCCTCAGCTCAGCTATCGCCTTTCCGTTCAAACTAGGACAAGGGCCTACTTGGTGAAGGGTAAGGGTCTGCTTCTTTCCAAACTGCCAAAGGCTACAGCAAAGAGACCTCTGTCAAAGAGAGGGAAGTGGAAGCGGATGGATTCTCAAACAGGTGCTTTGCCACAAAGCATCTGTACCCCACGGAGAGAATCAGGCTGCATTTGCCCCTATGTTGGGTGTGTAGCTTCAAACACAGAGGTGTTTCTATAGGAGCCCAGAATGTTCCTGGGAGATGAGGTTCACTAGAGCTCTGCTACAGAGCATAGACCTGTCCATATGGTTTTGCCTTCCCCTGTGAGTTGGGTTCCCGATGTTCGCCCCAGCTCTGAGGAAGAAACCCCTGAGAAAACACCTCCAGGAACTGCTTTTCGTCCAGACTGGGAAACGCAGTTCACAGAAGGCAAGGCAAGCGAGCCTCCTGCAGAGAAAAAGAGGCCTTACTGCCCCTGGAGGAGCAGGCTGCAAGAGTGTGTGAGACCTGACTGGTGCCTTACTGGCCTCAGCTCCGTCATTGCATGTTCCTCTGAACTAGGACCCAGGCCTACTAGGAGAAGGGTTTGGGTGCGGATTTCTAAAAAACTGCCAAGGGCTACAGCAATGAGAACTCTCTCAGAGATAAGGGAGAGAATTGTATGGATTCTCAAGCTGTTTTCTGAACGACAGCGTTAAACCTTCACAGAGGGAATCAGGCTCTCTGACCCCATAAGTTGTCCCTGTAGGAACCAAGAACGTTCGTCAAAGACTGAGGTTAACTAGAGCTCTCTTAGAGAGCAAAGACTTGTTCATGTAGTTTTGCTTTCCTCTGTATGTGTGGGTCTCCGGGCATAACCTCAGCTCCGTGGAAACAACCCCTGAGCAAAGATCTCCAAGATCTGCTTTTCCCCCATGCTGGGAACCAGGGATCATAGGAGGCAGGAAAAGCAAGCCTCCTTCGGGCAAGAAGAGGCAGCCAACTAGCCTGTGTTTGGAAGCCTCTATTTGCAAGGAATGGGTTAGCTTCTCCAGAAGGAGACCTCCAGATCTGCTCAGAAGATAGATATTCCAGAGGCAGGGTCGAGGTTCCTGACTGCCCTTTGCCAGCCTTGCAAAGACATTCCTAGATTCTAGCGCTATTTTCCATGAAGGAGCAGGCATCGGGAATATGTCAGAGTTGACGGGTGCCTTACTGGCCTCAGCTCAGCTATTGCCTTTCCTTTCAAACTAGGATCAGGGCCTACTTGGTAAAGGGTAAGGGTCTGCTTCTTTCCAAACTGCCAAGGGACACAGCAATGAGACCTCTGTCAAGGCGAGGGAAGCGTAAGCGGATGGATTCTCAAACAGGTGCTTTGCCACAAAGCATCAGCACCCCACGGAGAGAATCAGGCTCCCTGTGCCCCTATGTTCGGTGTGTAGCTTTACACACAGAGGTGTCTCTGTACGAGCCAAGAATGTTCCTAAGACTTGAGATTCACTAAGGTCTCCTACAGAGCATAGACTTGTCCGTGTAGTTTTGCCTTCCCCTGTGAGTTTGGTCCCCGAGGTCCACCCCAGCTCCGGGGAAACAACTCCTTAGAAAAGATCTCCAGGAACCGCTTTTCGCCCAGGCTGGGAAACGCAGTTCACAGGAGGCAAGGCAAGCGAGACTCCTGCAGGGAAAAAGAGGCCTTACTGTCCCTGGAGGAGCAGGCTACCAGAATGTGTGACACCTGACTGGTGCCTTACTGACCTCTGCTCCGCCATTGCATGGCCATCCAAACCAGGACACAGGCCTACTTGGAGAAGGGTTTGGGTGCGGATTTCTAAAAACTGCCAAGGGCTACAGCAATGAGAACTCTCTCAGAGGTAAGGGAGAGCATTGTATGGATTCTCAAGCTGTTGTTTGAATGACAGCTTCAAAGCTGCAAAGAGAGAATCAGTCTCTCTATGCCCCCTTGTTGGGTACGCAGCTTCACACACAGGGGTGTCTCCATAGGAGTCAAGAACGTTCCTGACAGAGAAAGTTTCACTTAGAGGTCTCCTGGAGAACAAAGACTTGTCCATGTGGTTTTCCTTCCCCTGTGCAATTGGGTCTCTGGTCTCGGCCCCAGCTCCATGGAAAAAACCCCTGAGAAAAGATCTTCAATATCCGCTTTTCCCAGAGCCTGGGAAGCTGGGTTCATAGGAGGCAGGAAAAGCAAGCCTCCTTCGGGCACGAAGAGGCAGCCGACCGGCCTGTTTTTGGAAGTCTCAATATGGAAGGAATGAGTTAGATTCTCCTAAAGGAGACCTCCAGATCTGCTCAGAAATCGGTAATTCCAAACGCAGGGTGCAGGCTCCTGACTGCCCTTTGCCAGCCTTGCAGAGACATTCCTAGATTCCAGCGTTATTTTCCATGAAGGAGCAGGCTTCGGGAATATGTCAGACTTGACTGGCGCCTTATTGGCCTCAGCTCAGCTCTTGCCTTTCCTTTCAAACTAGGACAAGGGCCCACTTTATGAAAGGTAAGGGTCCTCTTCTTTCCAAACTGCCAAGGGCTACAGCAATGAGACCTCTGTCAAGGCGAGGGAAGCGTAAGCTGATAGATTCTCAAGCAGGTGCTTTGCCACAAAGCATCAGCACCCCACGGAAAGAATCTGGCTCCCTTTGCCCCTACGTTGCGTGTGTAGCTACACACACAGAGGTGTCTCGATAGGAGCCAAGAATGTTCCTGAGAGAGGAGGTTCACTGTTGGGGGCCAGAGTGAGGCACTCCGCCCATGGCAAAGGTCATGAGGAAGGAGGCTCGACATACGCAAAGGCGGGATCGAGCCTCAGGAGTCCCCCTGGAAATCCTCGAGCATCTACCCCCATAACCAGAGCCTGCCTACCTTACTACTTTGTGCTCTCACCTACACCTCTGACTTTACGGGGGGCTGTCCCCCACCACCTCTTTCGGAGAAGGAGTTAACCTAGAGCTCCAGTTGATAAAAACCCCTGGGTGTGACAAGAGTGTTTTAACCTACAAACTCCTCTGAAGGTTCTCTAGCCTGCCTGACAGGCTTGTCCGGCCACATGAGATTGCTCACAGCCTCCCAACCATGAGAGGCACGAGATGCTTTAAACCTTCTAAAAACAGGTTCCTTAGAAAAGTTAGAAAATTATTAGTATAAGTATAATGGGCTGATTAGAAATCATATTGGTGAAGGGTTTTTCATTTGTTGAGCTGATGTTTACTGCTAAGTCTCCACATCCCCTGCCCTTATACACATTAATGAATATATAGAAGAAATAAGTATTAACCTTTGATATAAATCACGTTAGACCTTAGGCTAAGTAAATTCTTTCCTTAACTAAAACCCACTACACCCTCGTCCTATAGGAATGTAACTTTATTTGGGTGGCGTCTGTTTTAAGAATAATCACCCCTGGAGAAATAAGTGTCCTGGTTGACTGACCGCTGTCACAAGGAGAGGGTCGTAAATTGTCAGCAGGCCCCCCGGCCAGAAGATGATGTAACACCCCTAAGACCTCTGTATACTTTTGTATGAAGCACCTGACTTTGATAAAAGTCAGGACTGCTGACCCCACGTGACTTTTGCATAACATCTCAGTGTATAAAAGTAGACCATGGAAAATAAAGAATTGGGATCAGTTTCTCGAAATACTGGTCTCCCCATGTCTCTCTCTCTCTCTCTCTCACTCTGGTTGAGTCTCCATCTGGAGCGCGGAACCCACCAAGCTTACTAATTTTGCCTGGGCTTCTAAGATCCGACCGGGGAGGCCTCAGTGTCTCCTCTCCTTCGGGAGAACGGAAGGACGCCTGCGGCCTACGTAAGTGGTGCAAGCTTCTTGTCTTGAAGTTTTATTGGTCCCCCGCGTAAACCAAGCTACTCAGCCTCTTTTCTCCACTGAATTTTCCTACTGAGCTATCCTCATTTTATTACTCTTTATATCCTTAATTAACGTTTAATTAAGCAGTTGTTCCCTGACCCTCGCCTACGCCGTCTCTGCTTCGAATACCCTGGATCAGCTGGGGCTGGACCCCGGCAGTTCACTAGAGATCTCCTACAGAGCATAGACCTGTCCATTTGGTTTTGCCTTCCCCTGTGAGTTGGGTCCCCGAGGTCCGCCCCAACTCCGGGGAAACAGCCCCTGAGAAAAGATCTCCAGGAACTGCTTTCCGCCCAGGCTGGGAAACGCTGTTCACAGGAAGTAAGGCAAGCGAGCCTCCTGAAGGGAAATAGAGGCCTTACTGTCCCTGGAGGAGCAGGCTGCCAGAGTGTGTGACACCTGACTGGTGCCTTACTGGCCTCAGCTCCGCTATTGCATGTTCATCTGAACTTGAACCCAGGCCTACTTGGAGAAGTGTTTGTGTGCCGATTTCCAGAAACTGCGAAAGGCTACAGCAATGATAACTCTCTCAGTGGTAAGGGAGAGCATTGTGTGGATTCTCAATTTGTTGTTTGAAGGACAGCGTCAAAGCTGCACAGAGAGAATCAGGTCTCTGTGTCTCTATGTTGGCTATGCAGCTTCCCACACAGAGATGTCCCCGTTGGAGCCAAGAACATTCCCCATAGAGTGAGGTTCACTAGAGCACTCCTAGAGAGCAAAGACTTATCCATGCGGTTTTCCCTTCCCCTGTGCGTGTGGGTCTCCGGGATCGGCCCCTGCTCCGTGGAAACAGCCTCTGAGAAAAGATCTCCAAGAACCTCTTATCCCCCAGGCTGGGAAGCGGAGTTCGCAGGAGGTGGGATAAGCAAGCTTCCTTCGGCAAGAAGAGACAGCCAACCGGCCTGTGTTTGGAAGCCTATATTTGCAAGGAATGGGTTAGTTTCTCCTGACCGAGACCGCCAGATGTGCTGAGAAGATAGAAATTCCAGAGGCAGGGTCGAGGTTCCTGACTGCCCTTTGCCAGCCTTGCAAAGACATTCCCAGATTCTAACGTTATTTTCCATGAAGGAGCAGGCATCGGGAATATGTCAGACTTGACTGGCGCCTTACTGGCCTCAGCTCAGCTACTGCCTTTCCATTCAAACAAGGACAAGGGCTTACTTGGTGAAGGGTAAGGGTCAGCTTCTTTCCAAACTGCCAAGGACTACAGCAATGAGACCTCTGTCAAGGTGAGGGAAGCCTATGTGGATGGATTCTTAGCCGGTGCTTTGCCACAAAGCATCAGCACCCACGGAGAGAATCAGACTCCCTTTGCCACTATGTTGGGTGTGTAGCTTCATGCACAGAGGTGTCTCTGTAGAAGCCAAGAATGTTCCTGAGAGATGAGGTTCACTAGAGCTCTCCTACAGAGCATAGACCTGTCCATGTGGTTTTGTCTTCCCCTGTGAGTTGGGCCCCCGAGGTCCGACCCAGCTCCAGGGAAACAGCCCCTGAGAAAAAATCTCCAGGAACAGCTTTGCGCCCAGGCTGGGAAATGCAGTTCACAGGAGGCAAGGCAAGCGAGCCTCCTGCAGGGAAAAAGAGGCCTTACTGCTCCTGGACGATCAGGCTGCAAGAGTGTGTGAGACCTCACTTGTGCCTTACTGGCCTCAGCTCCGCCGTTGCCTGTTGTTCCGAGCTAGGACCCAGGCCTACTTGGACAAGGGTTAGGGTGCGGATTTCTACAAACTGTCAAGGACTACAGCAATGAGAATTCTCTTAGCAGTAAGGGAGAGCATTGTATGGATTCTCAAGCTGTTGTTTGAATGACAGCTTCAAAGCTACACAGAGAGAATCAGGCTCTCTGTTCCCCTATTTTGGCTGTGCAGCTTCACACACAGAATTTGACTCTGTTGGAGCCAGAAATATTCCTGAAAGACTTAGGCTCACCAAAGCTGTCCTCCAGAGCAAAGACATTGGATGTGGTTTTGCCTTCCCTTGCCAGTATGGGTCCCCTAGCTTGGCCCCAGCTCCGGGGATACAGCCTCTGAAAAAAATCTTCCAAGAAGCGATTTTTCCTCCAGGCTGTTAAGCGGAATTCGCAGTTTGCAAGTTAAGGAAGCCTGCTTCGTGGAAGAGCAAGCAGCCAACTGGCCCTGTGTTAGGAAGCCTGTATTTGAAAGGAATGGGTTAGCTTCTACAGCGGGAGAACCTCAGATCTGCTCAGGGGGCTGAAATACTAGAGTCAGGGTCGAGGTTCTCCCTTGTCCTTTGCGCACCTTGCAAAGACATTCCTAGCTTCTAGCATTAGTGTCCCTGTAGTAGCAGGCTGCAGGAGCGTGTGATAAATGACTGCCGCGTTCCTGTCCTCAGCTCCGCTATTGACTTTCTATTCGAACTAGAACCCAGGCCTACTTTGAGAGGGGTTAGGGTCCAGTGTTTCAAAACTGCCAAGGGCTACGGCAATGCGAGCTCTGTCAGAGGTAAGAAAAGAGCAATTGGTTGGATTCTTCAGCTGCTGCGTGGCTGCACAGCTTCCGCGCTGCATGGAGAGCGTGAGGCTCCTTGTGGCCCTATTTTGGGTACGCAGCAACATGCACACAGAATGTCTGTGTTCACTTATGTACAGGCTTATGTACACTAGAGCTCTCCTACAGAGCAAAGACCACTCAGTGGGCTCCAAGAGATACCTGTCGCGGCTCGAGAAGAGAGTGGAGTCCTTTGCTTCCCCTCGAGATGAGGCCTGACTCCCCGGGTGAGTATGGAATGCAACCCCAAATCCCTGTCGCCTATGGAGAGGAACATTAAGTCCTGGATACAAGCCTAGATGAGGTCTAGTTTGCCCTTCAGTGAATGGAGCCCAATCCACAGCTCTCCCTGGCAACTCGAATGGAAGATTAGACTTCCTGGGCCAACACAAGAGGAAGCCTGAATTCCCCGTCGTAACTCGAGAATCCCACCGCAACTCGAGAAAATCCACGTGCTTCCCTCGTCATCGCAATATGAGGCCCTTTGTCTGCTACAGCATCTCAAGAGAAGTCCCACGTTCCATCCTGAAGTGCGAAACGGTACTTGGCACCCTTGATGCGACCCCAAAAGTTCCGCGACATACCAGACTCACTCAAGGGGAACACCGAGGTTCCCGGCACCACTTCATCTGACCCCTTCTCCTCTCCTGATTGCGACAGGAGGGTCGACTCCCCTTCTCTGTCTGCAAGGGGTTCCCGACCTTCCGGGCGCACCTCAGGATGAGGCCGGTCTCATGAGGAAGTTCGAGACGTAGCCTCGTGGGTGGTGCCACATGCCGAAAGACCCCAATTTCACGGTCCACTCTTGAAAAGAACCCGATGCCAGCACACCTCTTTGAAGGAAAACCTGTGGATGAAGGCACAACACGAAGGGGCACTGACACCCGCATGCATCGTCCAGAAAAACCCGCAGGTCCCACAGACATTTCGACAAGTGGCCTGTCACCCTGTAAACAACTCGAAAGGCAAACGAAGGTCCATTCCTCAACAGAAGACTAGGTGTGACTCTCTTGTCCCTACTCTGCAGGGACCATGGGATCCGAGTCAGAAACGGAGAGGAATCCTGAGGTTCCTGCGTCCACTCGAGATGAGGCCCTCTTCCATTGCACCACACCCAGTGGAGTCCCGAGAGGCCCCTACCAACTCCACAGTATCCCTGAGTTCTCAGAGGCACAATGAGAAGCTCCCTGAGGTCACAGGCACAAGTCGAGGGAACCCTGGGTTTTCTGCCATGACTCGAGAAAGACCTCGAGAGTGCTTCAAAATGTGTTGAGTCGCGATTCCCCTACCATGACTCGAGAGCCATGACACGCGCCCCCTCTTCACGCGCATGGAGACCTGACTAACCTGGCACTGCACGAGAGGCTCCCTGAGATCCTCATCGTACCTCGTGAGGAAACCCACACTGCCGCGGGAGCTCGAGGAAACACATGAGACACCCCGGTCATCGCGAGATGAGGGCCTTATATTCCTGCATGGCCTGGAGACCAATCACGAGTCCTCTCTCCAAACTGAAGAGCAGGCTGGACTCCGTTGAGGCCGCTCAGGGGGCTCCAACAGATCCTTGTCGCGACTCGAGAGGAGAGCGGAGTCCTTGGCTTCCCCTCGAGACGAGGTCTGACTCCCCGGGGGAGCCTGGAATGCAACCCCGAGATGCCTGCTTTCCCTGGAGAGGAATAGTAGGTCCTGGACACACGCCTAGGTGAGGTCTCTTCGGCCCTGCAGTGACTCGAGCGCAACCCCCAGATTTCCCTTGCAACTCGAGGGGAAGATTGGGCTTCCCAGGGCCAACCCAAGAGGAAGGCTGAGATCCCCATTGTAACTCGAGAATCCCGCCGCAACTCGCGAAAAACCACGTGGTTCCCAACTCTTGGCAAGATGAGACCCTTGCCCGCGACGGCGTCTCAAGGGAAGTCCCCTCTTCAGCCCTGAAGGGCGGAAAGGATGTTGCCAGCCTTCATGCGACCCCCAAAAGTTCCCCGACACGCCGGGTTCCCTCGAGGGGAACACCCAGGGTCCCGGCACCGCTTCGTCTGAGCCCCTTCTCCCCTCCTGATCGCGACAGGAGAGTCGATTCCCCTGTGTGGTCTGGAAGGGGTTCCCGGCCTTCCCGGCGCACCTAAGGATGAGGCCGGCCTCACGAGGAAATTGGAGACGAACCACGTGGGTGGTGCCACATGCCGAACGCCCCCGATTCCCCGGTCCGCTCTTGAGAAGGACCCGAGGCCCGGACCCCTCTTCGAAGGCAACCCTGTTGGTGAAGGCACAACACGAAGGGGCACTGCCAACCCCGTGCACCGTCCGCAAAGACCCGCGGGTTCCACACACAGCTCGAAGAGGGGCCTGAGACCCCCTGAGCAACTCGAGAGGCAAACGGGGTTCCCTTCTTCAGACAAGACGAGGCCTGACTCTCCTGTCCCAACTCTGCAGGGACCCTGCGGTCGGAGTCCGAAACGGAGAGGAAGCCTGAGGTTCCTGCCTCCCCTCGAGCTGAGGCGCAATTCCGTTGCGCCAGACCCAGCGGAGTCCCGAGGGTCACCGCCAACTCCACAGGATCCCTCGCCTCTCAGAGGCACCCTGGGAAGTTCCCTAAGGTTCCCGGCAGAAGGCGAGGGAAACGAGGGTTTCCCGCCGCCCCCCGAGAAAGACCTCGAAAGTCCTTCTTCAACGCGTCTCGAGGCCCTAGTCCCCTCCCGCGACTCGAGAGCCATGACGCGCACGCCCTCGCCACGCGCATGGAGACCTAACTTCCCTGGCGCCGCGCAGGAGGCTCCCTGAGATTCTCATCGTGCCTCGGGAGAAAACCCCCAGGGGCGCCGCAGCTCGAGGAAACCCCTGAGACGGCCCCGTACTCGCGAGCTGAGGGCCTTCTTTTCCTGCATGGCCTGGAGAGCAATCCCGGGTCCTCTCTCCAAACGGAAGAGGAGTCTGGTCAATTGAGGCCGCTCAGGGGGCTCCAAGAGACCCGCGTCGCGACTCGAGAGGAGAGCGGAATTCTTGGCTTTCCCTCGAGACGAGGCCTGACTCCCCGGGGGAGCCTGGAATGCAACCCCGAGATCCCTGCCTACCCTGGAGAGGAATATTAGGTCCCGGACACACGCCTAGGTGAGGTTTCTTGGGCCCTGCAGTGACTCGAGCGCAACCCCCAGCTTTCCCTCGCAACTTGAGGCGAAGATTGGGCTTCCCAGGGCCAACCCAAGAGGAAGCCTGAGATCCCCGTCGTAAATCGAGATTCCCGCCGCAACTCGAGAAAAACCACGGGGTTCCCACCTCTTGGCAAGATGAGGCCCTTGCCCGCGACGGTGTCTCAAGGGAAGTCCCCTCTTCCGCCCTGAAGGGCGAAACGGTCCCTGACAGCCTTCCTGCGACCCTCAAAAGTCCCCCGACACGCCGGGTTCCCCCGAGGGGAACACCGAGGGTCCCGGCACCGCTTCCTCTGAGCCCCTTCTCCCCTCCTGATCGCGACAGGAGAGGCGATTCCCCTGCGTGGTCTGGAAGGGGTTCCCGGCCTTCCCTGCGCCCCTCAGGATGAGGCCGGTCTCACGAGGAAATTCGAGACGAGCCACGTGGGTGGTGCCACATGCCGAACGCCCCCGATTCCCGTGTCCGCTCTTGAGAAGGACCTGAGTCCTGGACTCCTCTTCGAAGGCAACCCTGTGGGTGAAGGCACAACACGAATTGGCACAGCCACCCCTGTGCACCGTCCGCAAAGACCCGCGGGTTCCACACACAGCTCGAAGAGGGGCCTGAGACCCCCTGAGCAACTCGAGAGGCCAGCGGGGTTCCCTTCCTCAGACAAGACGAGGCCTGACTCTCCTGTCCCAACTCTGCAGGGACCCTGCGGTCGGAGTCCGAAACGGAGAGGAAGCCTGAGGCTCCTGCCTCCCCTCGAGGTGAGGCCCTCTTCCGTTGCGCCAGACCCAGTGCAGTCCCGAGAGGCCCCGCCAATTCCTCAGGATCCCTCGCCTCTCAGAGGCACCCTGGGAAGTTCCCTAAGGTCCCCGGCAGAAGGCGAGGGAAACGAGGGTTTCCCTCCGCCCCCCGACAAAGACCTCGAGAGTCCTTCTTCAACGCGTCTCGAGGCCCTAGTCCCCTCCCGTGACTCGAGAGCCAGGACGCGCTCCCCCTCGCCACGCGCATGGAGTCCTAACTTCCCTGGCGCTGCACGAGAGGCTCCCTGAGATCCCCGTCGTGCCTCGGGAGAAACCCCACACTGGCGCCGCAGCTCGAGAAAACCCACGAGACGCCCCCGTTATCGTGAGATGAGGGCCATCATTAACTGCATGGCCTGGAGGGCAATCCCGTGTCATCTCTCCAAACTCCACGGGAGGCTTGACTCACTAAGGCTACCCAGTGCGCTCAATAGGTACCCGTCGCGACTCGAGAGGAAAGCGGAATACTTTACTTCCCCTAGAAACAAGGCCGGACTTCCTGGGTGAGTCTGGAATGCCACCCCGAGATCCCTGTCACCCCTGGAGAGGAATATTCGGTCCTGGACACAAGCCTAGATATGGTCTATTTTGCCCCGCAGTGACTTGAGTGGGATCCCAGCTCACCCTCGCAACTCGAATGGAAGATTGGACTTCCATGGGCCAACACAGGAGGAAATCTGAATTCCCCGTCGAAACTCGAGACTCACGCCGCAATGCGAGCAAAAGCACGTGGTTCACTCGTCATCCCAAGATGAGGCCCTGGCCCGCTACAGCGTCTCAGGTGAAGTCCCACGTTCCGTCTTGAAGTGCGAAATGCTACTTTTCACCCTTGATGTAACCCCAAAAGTTCCCCGACACACCGTTCTCACCGAGGGGAACACCGAAGTTCCCGGCACCACTTCATCTGATCACTTTCTCCCCTCCTGATCACGACAGGAGGGTATATTCCCCTGCTTTGTCTGGAAGGAGTTCCCGCCCATCCCGGCGCACCTAAGGATGAGGCCTTTCTCAGGAGGAAATTCGAGACGTAGCCTCGTGGGTGGTGCCACATGCCGAAAGACCCCGATGGTGCGGTCCAATCTGGATAAGAACCCGATGCCCGGACACCACTTCGAAGGCAACCCTGTGGATGAAGGCACAACAGAAGGGTTACTAAAACTCCCGTGCATCGTCCAGAAAAACCCACAGGTTCTACACACAGCTCGACAAGTGGAATGTCACCCCGTGAACAACTCTATAGGCAAGCGGAGTTCGATTCCTCCACACAAGATGAGGCCTGACTCTCCTGTCCCAACTCTTCACGGACCCTGCCATCCGAGTTAGAAATGGAGAGGAAACCTGAGGTTCCTGTCTCAACTCGAGGTGAGGCCCTCTTCCATTGCACCAAACCCAGATGAGTCGCGAGAGGCCCCTCCCAACTCCACAGTATCCCTGAATTCTCAGAGGCACCTTGAGAATCTACCTGAGGTCACCGGCACAAGTCAAGGGAACCCAGGGTTTCCTGCTGCGACCCGAGAAAGACCTTGAGAGTCCTTCAGCGCGTCTTGAGGCCCGATTCCCCTACCATGACTCGAGAGCAAAGACCCGCTCCCCATCGCCATGCGCATGGAGACCTGACTTCCCTGACGCCTGAAGAGAGTCTCCCTGAGCTCCCCGTCGTACCTCTTCGGAAACCCCATTCAGGCACCGCAGCTCGAGAAAACCCACGATACGCACCCGTCATCACGAGATGAGGGACTTCTTTCCTGCCTGGCATGGAGAGCAAAACCGAGTCCTCTCTCCAGACTCCACAGGAGGCTTGACTCTCTTTAGGCCTCTCAGTTGGTTCCAAGAGATAGCTGTCAGGACTTGAAGGGAGAGAGGAGTCCTTTGCTTCCCCTCGAGATGAGGCCTGACTCCCCGTGTGAGTCTGGAATGCAACCCCGAGTTCCTGTCGCACCTGGAGAGGAAAACTCGGTCCTGGACACAAGCCTAGATGAGGTCTATTTTGCACTGCAGTTACTAGAGAGCAATCGCCAGCTCTCCCTTGCAAATCGAATTGAAGATTGGACTTCCCTGGGCCAATACAATTGGAGGCCTGAATTCGACATCGTAACTCGAGAATCCCGCCGAAACTCGAGAAAATCCACGTGGTTCCCCCATCAGCGCTAGATGAGGCCCTTGCCCGCTACAGCGACTCAAGAGAAGTCCCACATTCTGTCTTGAAGTGCGAAACGGTACTTGGCACCCTTGATGCAATCTCAAAATTCCCCGACATACCGGTCTCACTCAAAAGGAACACCGAGGTTCCCGGAACCACTTCATTTGAGCTCCTTCTGCCCTCGTGATCGCGACAGGAGTGTCGATTCCCCTGCTATGTCTGGAAGGCGTTCCCGACCTTTCCAGCGCGCCTAAGGATGAGGCAGGTCTCAGGAGGAAATTCGAGACATAGCCTCGTGGGTGGTGCCACAAGCCGAAAGACCCCGATTTCCCGGTCTACTCTTGATAAGAACGCGATGCCCTGACACCTTTACGAAGGAAAACCTGTGGATGAAAGCACAACACGAAGGGGCACTGACACCCCCGTTTATCATCCAGAAAAACCCGCAGGTTACAAACACAGTTCAACAAGTGGTCTGTCACCCCGTGAACAACTCGAGAGGCAAGTGGAGTTCCATTCCTCCACACAAGGCGAGACCTGATTTTCTGTACCAACTCTGCAGGGAAACTGCGATCCGAGTCAGTACCGGCGCAAGGAAACCCAGGAGAGGAAACATGAGGTTCCTGCCTCCACTCGAGATGAGGCTCTCATCCATTGCACCAAACCCAGTGGAGTCCAGAGAGGCCCCTCCCAACTCCACAGTACCCCTGACTTCTCAGAGGCACCCGGAGAAGCTCCATGAGGTCACCGGCACATGTCGAGGGAACCCAGGGTTTCCTGCCACAATGCGAAAAAGACCTCGAGAGTCCTACTTCAACGTGTCTTGAAGCCCGAATCTGCTTCCATGGCTCTATAGAAATGACACGCACCCCCTCGCCACGCACATGGAGACCTGACTTCCCTGGCGCCATAAGAGAGGCTCCCTGAGCTCCCTGTTGTACCTCGTGAGAAACCCCACACTGACGCCGCAGCTTGAGAAAACCCACCATACGCCCCTGTCATCGCGAGATGAGGGCCTTCTTTTCCTGCATGGCCTGGAGAGGAATACCGAATCCTCTTTCCAAACTCCACAGGAGGCTTGACTCCCTTTAGGCCACTTAGTGGGCTCCAAGAGATACCCATCGCGACTCGAGAGGAGAATGGAGTCCTTTGCTTCCCCTCGAGACAAGGCCTGACTCACCAGGTGGGTCTGGAATGCAACCCCGAGATCCCTGTCTCCCCTGGAGAGGAACATTAGGTCCTGGAAACAAGCCTAGATGAGGTCTCTTTTGCCCTTCTGTAACTCGAGAGCAATCCCCCGCTCTCCCTGACAACTCGAATGGAAGATTGGACTTCCCTGGGCCAACACAAGAGGAAGCCTGAATTCCCCTTCGTAACTCGAGAATCCCACCGCAACTCGAGAAAAAGCACTTGGTTCCGTCGTCATCGCAAGATGAGGCCCTTGCCCGCTACAGCTTCTCAAGAAAAGTCCCACGTTCCGTCTTGAAGTGCGAAACGATACTTGACACCCTTGATGTGACCCCAAAAGTTCCCCGAAATATCGGTCTCACTCGAGGTGAACACCGAGGTTCCCGGCACCAGTTTATCTGAGCCCCTTCTCCCCTCCTGTTCGTGTAGGAGGGTCACTTCCCCTGCTTTGTTTGTAAGGGGTTCCCGACCTTCACGGGGCACTTCAGGATGAGGCCAGTCTCACGAGGAAATTCGAGACGTAGCTCGCGGGTGGTGCCACATGCCAAAAGACTATGATTTCCCTGTACACTCTTCATAAGAACCCGATGCCTGGACACCTCTTCGAAGGCAACCCTGTGGATGAAGGCACAACACAAAGGGGCACTGACGCCCTCGTGCATCGTCCGGAAAAACCCGCAGGTTCCACATACAGCTCAACAAGTGGCTTGTCACCCCTGAAGAACTCGAGAGGCAAGTGGGGTTTCATTCCTCTACACAAGACGAGGCCTGACTCTCCTGTCCCAACTCTGCAGGGACTTTGCGATCCGAATCAGACCAGCGCCAGTGAAGTCACGAGAAGAACGCTGAGGTTCCTGCCTCCACTCGAGATTAGGACCTCTTCCATTGCACGAAAACCAGTGGAGTCCCGAGAGACGCGTCCCAGCTCCACAGTATCCCTGACTTCTCAGAGGCACCCTGAGAAGCTCCCTGAGGTCACCAGCACAATTCGTGTGAACCCAGGGTTTACTGCCGCCACCATAGAAAGAACTCAAGAGTCCTTCTTCAACGCATCTTGAGGCCTGATTCCCCTACCATGACTCGAGGGCAATGACGTGCTCCCTCTGGTACACTCATGAAGCCCTGACTTCCCTGGCGCCACACGAGAGGCTCCCTGAGCTCCCCGTCATACCTCGTGAGAAACCCCACACTGGCGCCGCAGATAGAGAAAACCCACGAGACGCCCCCGTTTTCGCGACATGACGGCCTTCTTTTCTAGCATGGCCTGGAGATCAATCCCGAGTCCTCTCTCCAAACTCCACAGTAGGCTTGACTCCCTTTTGGTCACTCAGTGGACTCCAAGACATACCCGTCGCGAGTCGAGAGGAGAGTGGAGTCTTTTCCTTCCCCACAAGGCGAGGCCTGACTCCTCGGGTGAGTCTGATATGCGAACAGGAGATCCCTGTCGCCCCTGGAGAGAAACATTAGGTCCTGGACACAAGCCTAGATGAGGTCTCTTTTTTCCTGCAGTGACTCGAGAGCAATCCCCAACTCTCCCTCGCAACTCAAATGGAAGACTGGACTTCCCTGGGCCAACAGAAGAGGAAGCCTGAATTTCCCGTTGTAACTCAAGAATCCCGCCACAACTCGAGAAAAACCACATCGTTCCCTATTCATCGCAAGATGCGGCCATTGCCGCTACAGCGTCTCAAAAGAAGTCTTACGTTCCATCTTGAAGTGCGATACGGTACTTGGCACCTTTGATGCGACCCCAAAAGTTCCCCAACACACTGGTCTCACTGGAGGGGAACACCGAGGTTCCCGGCATCACCTCATCTGTGCCCCTTCTCCCCTCCTGATCGAGACAGGAGGGTCGATTCCCCTGCTTTGTCTGCAAGGGGTTCCGACCTTCCCAGCGCACCTCAGGATGAGTCCGGTCTCACGAGGAAATTCGAGACGAACCACGTGCGTGGTGCCACATGCCGAACGCCCCCGATGCCCCGGTCTGCTCTTGAGAAGGCCCTGAGGCCCGGACCCCTCTTCGAAGGCAACCCTGTGGGTGAAGGCACAACACGAAGGGGTACTGACATCCCCATGCATAGTATGGAAAAACACGCAGATTCCAAACACAGATTGACAAGTGTCCTGTCATCCCTTGAAGAACTAGAGAGGCATGCGGAGTTCCTTTCCTCCACACAAGAGAAGGCCTGACTCTCCTTTCCCAACTCTGCAGGGACCGTGCGATCGGAGTCAGAAATGTAGATGAAACCTGACGTTCCTGCATCAACTCGAAATGAGGCCCTGTTCCATTGTGCCATACCCAGTGGAGTCCCGAGAGGCCCCTCCCAACTCCACAGTATCCCTGATTCTCAGAGGCACCCTCAGAAGTTCTCTGCGGTCACTGGCACAAGTCGAGTGAACCCAGGGTTTCCTGCTGCATTCTGAGCAAGACCTCGAGAGACCTTCTTTACCGCATCTTGAGGCCCGATACCCTACCATGACTGGAGAGCAATGACGCATTCCCCTCGCCACGCCCATTGAAACCTAACTTCCCTGGCGCCATACGAGAGGCTCCCTGCGCTACCCGTCCTACCTCATGAAAACCCCACACTGGCACCGCCGCTCGAGAAAACTCACGAGAGGCCCCCATCATCGTAAGATGAGGGCCTTCTTTTCCTACATGACCTAGAGAGCAATCCCGAGTCCACTCTCCAAACTCCACTGGAGGCCTGACTCCCTTTAGGCCACTCAGTAGCCTCCAAGAGATACACGTCGCTACTCTAGAGGAGAGCGGAGTCCGTTGCTTCCCCTCGAGCAGAGGCCTGACTACTTGGGTGAGTCTGGAATGGGATCCCGAGATCCGTGTTGCCCCTGTAGAGGAAAACTCGGTCCTGGACACAAGCCTAAATGAGGTCTTTTTTGTCCTGCATTGACTCAAGTGCAATCCCCAGCTCTCCCTCCCAACTCGAATGGATGATTGGACTTCCCTGGGCCAACACAAGAGGAAGCCTGTATTCCCCGTTGTAGTTCGAGAATCCCGAGGCAACTGGAGAAAAACAATGTGGCTCCTCCGTCATCGAAATATGAGGCCCCTGTCAGCTATAGCGTCTCCAGGGAAGTCCCATGTTCTGTCTTGAAGTGTGAAACGGTAGTTGGCACCCTTGATGCGACCCCCAAATTTCCCTGACACCCCAGTCTCACTCGAGGAGAACATGGAGGTTCCCAGCACCGCTTCAGCTGAGCCTCTTCTCCCCTCCTGATGGCGACAGGAGGGTCGATTCCCCTGCTTTGTCTGGAAGGGGTTCCCAGACTTCCCGGCGAACCTCAGGATGAGGCCAGTCTCACGAGGGAAGTCGAGACGTAGCCTCGTGGGTTGTGCCACATGCCGAAAGACCCCGATTTCCTGGTCCGCTATTGATAAGATCCCGATCCCCGGTCACCTCTTCGAAGGTAACCCTGTGGATGAAGGCACAACACGAAGGGGCACTGACACCCCTCTGCATCGTCCCCCAAAACCGCAGGTTCCACATACAACTCGACAGGTGGCCTGTCATCCCATGAACAACTCGAGAGGCAAGCGGAGTTCCATTACTCCACACAAGACGAGGTCTGACTCTCCTGTCCCAACTCTGCAGGGACCCTGCTATCCGAGTCAGAAATGGAGAGGAACCCTGACGTTACTGCCTCAATCCGAGATTAGGTCCTCTTCAATTGCACCAGTCCCTGTGAAGTCCCGAGAAGCCCCTCTCAACTCCACAGTATCCCTGACTTCTCAGAGGAACCCCGCTAAGCTCCCTGAGGTCTTGGGCACAAGTCGAGGGAACCCAGGGTTTCCTGCCACACCCCGAGAAAGACCTCGAGAGTTCTTCTTCGAAGCGTCTTGAGGCTTGATTCCCCTACCATGACTCGAGAGCAATGAGGCGCTCCCCCACGCCACGTCCATGGAGACCTGACTTCCGTGGCACCACAGGAGTCTCCCTGAGCTCCCCGTCCTATCTCGTGAGAAACCCCAACCAGGCACTGCACCTTGAGAAAACCCACGAGATGCCCCCGTCATCGCGAGATGAGGGCCTTCTTTTCCTGCATGGCCTAGAGAGCAATCCCGAGTCCTCTGTCCAAACTCCACAGGAGGCTTAACTCCATTTAGGCCACTCTTGGGCTCCAAGGGATACCCGTCGCGACTCGAGAGGAGAGCGGAGTCCATTCATTCCCTTCGAGACGATGCCTGACTCCCCGGGGGAGTCTGGAATGCAACCCCGAGATCCCTGTCGCCCCTGGAGAGAAAAACTCGGTCCTGGACACAAACCTAGATGAGCTCTATTTTGCCCTGCAGTGACTCGAGAGCAATCTCCAGCTCTCACTTGCAACTCGAATGGAAGATTGGACTTCCCTGGGCCAACACAAGAAGAAACCTGTATTCCCCATCGTAACTCAAGAATCCTGCCGCAACTCGAGAAAAAACACGTGGGTCCCCCGTCAGCGCTAGATGAGGCCCTTGCCCACTACAGCGTCTAAAGAGAAGTCCCAGGTTCCGTTTTGAAGTGCGAAACGGTACTTGGCACCCTTGATGCAACGCGAAAAATTACCCGACTTTCACTCAAGGAGAGCACCGAGGTTCCCGGCACTACTTCATCTGAGCCCTTTCTCTCCTCCTGATCCCGAAAGGAGGGTCGATTCCCCTGCTTTGTTTGGAAAGGGTTCCCGGACTTTCCTGCACGCCTCAGGATGAGGCCGGTCTCACGAGGAAATTCAAGACGTAGCCTCGTGGGTGGTGCAACATGCTGAAAGAACCCAATTTCCCGGTCCGCACTTGAGGAGAACCCGATGCCCGGACACCTCTTCGAAGGCAACCCTGTGGATGAAGGCACAACAGGAAGGAGCACTGACGCCCCCGTGCATCTCCGAAAAACCCGCAGGTTCCACACACATCACGAAAAGTGGTGTCATCCTTGAACAACTTGAGATGTAAGCGGAGTTCCATTCCTCCGCAGAACACGAGACCTGACACTCCTGAGCAAACTCAACAGGGAACCTGCGATCTGAGTCAGATCCGGCCTCCAGGAAGTCAGGAGCAGAACCCTGAGGTTCCTGCCTCAACTCGAGATGAGGCCCACTTCCATTGCACCAAACCCAGAGGAGTCCCGAGAGGCCTCTCCCAAATCCACAGTATCCCTGACTTCTCAGAGGCACCCTGAGACGCTCCCTGAGGTCACCGGCACAAGTCAAGGGAACCCAGGGTTTCCTGCCGCAACCCTAGAAAGACATCGAGAGTTCTTTTTCTACCCGTCATGAGGCCCGATTCCCCTACCCTGACTTGAGAGCAATGACGCGCTCCCCCTTGCCCCGCCAATGGAGACCTGACTTCCCTGTTGCCACACGAGAGGCTACCTGAACTCCCCGTCGTACCTCGTGAGAAACCCCACACTGGCGCCGCAGCTTGAGAAAACCCACGAGACGCCCCCGTCATCTCGAGATGTGGGCCTTCTTTTCCTGCATGGCCTGGAGAGCAATCCCGAGTCCTCTCTCCAAACTGAAGAGGAGGGTTGACTCCCTTTAGACCACTCAGTGGGCTCCAAGAGATACGCGTCGCTACTCGAGAGGAGAGCCGAGTCCTTTGCTTCCCCTCGAGACGAGGCCTAACTCCCTGGGTGAGTCTGTAATGCAAACCCGAGATCCCTGTCGCCCTTGGAGAGGATCATTGGGTCCTGAACACAAGGCTAGATGAGGTCGCTTTTGCCCTGCAGTAACTCGAGAGCACTCCCCAGCTTTCCCTCGCAACCCGAATGGAATATTGGACCTCCCTGGGCCAACACAAGAGGAAGCCTGAATTCCCAGTAGTAATTCGAGAATTCCACCTCAACTTGAGAAAAACCACGTGGTTTCCCCTTCATTGCAAGATGAGGCCCTTGCCCGCTCCAGCATCTCAAGAGTAGTCCCACGTTCTGTCTTCAAGTGCGAAATGATATTTGGCACCCTTAATGCTACCCCAAAAGTTCCCCGACATACGGGTCGCACTCGAGGGGAACACCGAGGTTCCTGGCACCACTTCATCTGAGCCCCTTCTCCCCTCCTGATCGTGAAAGGAGGGTCGATTCCCCTGCTTTGTCTGCAAGGGGTTCCCGACCTTCTCCACGCACCTCAGATGAGGCTGTCTCACGAGGAAATTCGAGACGTAGCCTCGATGGTGGTGCCACATGCCGAAAGACCGCGATTTCCCGATCCGCTCTTGATAAGAACACGATGCCCAGACACCTATTCGAAGATAGTGTGGATGAAGGCACAACACGAAGGGGCACTGTCACCCCCGTGCATCGTCCGGAAAAGACCGCAGGTTACTCATACAGCTCAACAAGTTCCTGTCACCCAGTGAACAACTCGAGAGGCAAGAGGAGGTCCATTCCTGCACACAAGACAAGGCCTCACTCACCTCTCCCAACTATGCAGGGGGCTGCGATTGGAATCAGAAATGGAGAGGAACCCTGAGGTTCCTGCCTCCCCTCGAGATGAGGCCCCCTTCCATTTCACCAAACCCAGTGGAGTCCCGAGAGATCTTTCCCAACTCCACAGTATCCCTGACTTCTCAGAGGCACCCGGAGAATCTCCCTGATGTCACCGGCACAAGTCGAGGGAACTCAGGTATTCTTGCCAAGACCCAAGAGAGATCTTGAGAGTCCTTCTTCAACGCGTCTAGAGGCCTGATTCCCCTACCATGACTCGAGAGCAATGACGCGCTCCCCCTTGCCACACGCATCGAGACCTAACTTCCCTGGCGCCACACAAGAGGCTCCCTGAGCTCCCCGTCGTACCTCCTGAGAAACCAACACAGGCGCTGCAGCTCGGTAAAACCACTGAGACCCCCCCCCCCCCCGTCATCGTGAGATGAGGGCCTTCTTTTCCTGCATGTCCTGGAGTGCAATCCCGAGTCCTCTCTCCAAACTCCAGAGGAGGCTTGACTCCCTTTAGTCCACTCAGTGGGCTCCAAGAAATACCCGTCGCAACTCGAGAAGAGAGATAAGTCCTTTGTTTCCCCTCGAGACGACGCCTGACTCCTGGGTGAGTCTGGAATGCAACCCCAAGATCCCAGTCACCCCTTGAGAGGAACATTAGGTCCTAGACACAAGCCTGGATGAGGTTTCTTTTGCCCTGCAGTGACTCGAGCGCAACCCCCAGCTCTCCCTCGCAACTCGAATGGAAGATTGGGCTTCCCTGGGCCAACACAAGAGGAAGCCAGAAATCCCCTTCGTAACTCGAGAATCCCGCCGCAACTCGAGAAAAACCACGGGGTTTCCAACGTCATCCCAAGATGAGGCCCTTGCTGCTATGGCGTCTCAAGAAAAGAACCACGTTCCGTCTTGAAGTGCGAAACGGTACTTTGCACCCTTGATGCGACACCAAATGTTCCTGGACACGCCGGTCTCACTCGACAGGAACACCTAGGTTCCCACACCACTTCATCTGAGCACCTTCTCCCCTCCTGTTCGAGACAGGAGGGTCTATTCCCCTGCTTTGTTTGGAAGGGGTTCCCCACATTCCCGGTGCACCTCAGGATGAGGCTGGTCTCACGAGGAAATTCGAGACATAGCATCGGGGGTGGTGTCACATGCCAAAATACCCCGATTTCCCGGCCCACTCTTGAGAAGAACCCGATGCCCGGACACCTCTTCGAAGGCAACCCTGTGGACGAAGGCACAAAACGAAGGGTCACTGACACTCCCGTGCATCATTCGGTAAAAGCCGCAGGTTCCACACACAGCTCGACAAGAGGCCTGTCATCCCATGAACAACTCGAGAGGCAAGCAGCGTTCCATTCCTCCACTCAAGACGAGGCCTGACTCTCCGGTCCCAACTCTGAAGGGACCCTGCGATCGGAGTCCGAAATGGAGAGGAACCCTGAGGTTCCTGACTCCACTCGAGATGAGGCCCTCTTCCATTACACCAAAAACAGTGGAGGCCCGAGAAGCCCCTCCCAAATCCACAGTATCGCGACTTCTCAGAGGCACCCTTAGAAGCTCCCTGAGGTCACCGGCACAAGTCGAGGGAACACAGGGTTTCCTGACGCAACCCGAGAAAGACCTCGAAAATCCTCCTTCACGCGTCTTGAATCCCGATTCCCCTACCATGACTCGAGAGCAATGACGCGTTCCCCCTCGAAACTCGCATGGAGACTTGACTTCCCTGGCGCCACACGAGAGGCTCCCTGAGCTCCCCGTCATACCTCGTGAGAAATCCCACACTGGCTCCCCAGCTCGAGAAAACCCACGAGACGCCTCCGTCATCGCGAGATGAAGGCCTTCTTTTCCTGCATGGCCTGGAGAGCAATCTCGAGGCCTCTCTTCAAACTCCACAGGAGGCCTGACTCCCTTTAGGCCACTCTGTGGGCTCCAAGAGATACCCATTGGGACTCGAGAGGAGAGCGGAATTCTTTGCTTCCCCTATATACCAGGCCTGACTCCTCAGGTGAGTCTGGAATGCAACCCCGAGATCCCTGTCGCCCCTGGAGAGGAACATTAGGTCCTAGACACAAGCATAGATGAGGTCTCATTTGCCCTGAAGTGACTCGAGAGCAATCCCCTGCTCTCCCTCGCACCTCGAATGGAAGAATGGACTTCCCTGGGACAACACAAGAGGAAACCTGAATTCCCCATCGTAATTCGAAAATCCCGCCGCAACTCGAGGAAAACCACGTGGTTCCCCCGTCATCGCAAGATGAGGCCCTTGCCAGCTACAGCGTCTCAGGAGAAGCCCCACGTTCCATCTTGAAGTTTAAAACGATAATTGGCAACCTTGATGTTAGCACAAAAGTTCCCCGACACCCTGGTCTCACTCGAGGGGAACACCAAGGTTCGGTGCACCGCTTGTTCTGAGCCCCTTATCCCCTCCTGATCGCGATGGGAGGGTCGATTACCCTGCTTTGTCTGGAAGGGGTTCCAGACCTTCCCGGCGCACCTCAGGATGAGGCCGGTCTCACGAGGAAATTCAAGACGTAGCCTTGTGGTTGGTGCCACACGCCGAAAGACCCCGATTTCCCTGTCTGCTCTTGATAAGAACCCAATGCTAGGACACCTCTTCGAAGGCAATCCTGTGGACGAAGGCACAAAACGAAGGGGTCTGACACCCTCCTGCATCGTTGGAAAAGCCCGCAAGTTCCACATACAGATCGACAAGTGGCCTGTCACCCCGTTAACAACTCGAGAGGCAAGAGGAGTTAAATTCCTCCACACAAGACGAGGCCTGACTCTCCTGTCCCAACTCTGCATGGACACTGAGATCCGATTCAGAAATGGAGAGGAACCATGAGGTTCCTGCCTCAACTCGAGATAAGGCCCTCTTCTACTGCACCAAACCCAGTGGAGTTCGGAGCGGCCCCTCCCAACTGCACAGTATCCCTGACTTCTCAGAGGCACCCTGAAAAGCTCCCTGAGGTCACGGGCATAAGTCGAGGGAACCCAGGGTTTCCTGCCGTAACCTGAGAAAAATCTCGAGAGTCCTTCTTCACGCGTCTTGAGGCCCGATTCCCCTACCATGACTGGAGAAAAATGACGCGCTCCCCCTCGCCACGCGCATGAAGATCTGACTTCCCCGGCACCACATGAGAGTCTCCCTGAGCTCCCCATCGTACCTCGTGAGAAACCCAACACTGGTGCCGCAGCTCGAGAAAACCCACGAGACGCCCCTGTCATGGTGAAATGAGGGCCTTCTTTCCTGCATGACCTGAAGAGCAATCCCGAATCCTCTCTCCAAACTCCAAAGGAGGCTTGACTCCCTTTAGGTCACTCAGTGGGCTCCAAGAGATACGCGTCGATACTCAGGAGGAGATCGGTGTGCTTTGCTTCCCCTCGAGATGAGGCCTGACTACGAGGGTGAGTCTGGAATGCAACCCTGGATCCCTGTCGCCCCTGGAGAGGAACCTTAGGTCCTGGACAAAAGCCTAGATGAGGTCTCTTTGGCCCTGCAGTGACTCAAGCACAACCCCTAGCTTTCCCTTGCAACTCGAATGGAAGATTGGCCTTTCTGAGCCAACACAAGAGGAAGCCTGAATTTCCAGTTGTAATTTGAGAAACCCGCCGCAACTCGAGAAAAATCACGTGGTTCCCTGTATTGCAAGATGAGGCCCTTGCCCCCTACAGCGTCTCAGGAGAAGTCTCACATTCCGTCTTGAAGTGCAAAACAGTACTTGGCACCCTTGATGCGACCCCAAAAGTTCCCCTATATACCGATCTCACTAGAGGGGACACTGAAGTTCCCGGCACCACTTCATCTGAGGCCTTTCTCCTCTCATGATCGCGATAGGAGGGTCGATTCCACTGCTTTGTCTGGAAGGGGTTCCCGACCTTCCCGGCGCACCTCAGGATGAGGCCGGTCTCACGAGGAAATTCGAGACGTAGCCTCGAGGGCCATACTACATGCCGAAAGACCCCGATTCCATGGTCCACTTTTGATCAAAACCAGACTCCTGGACACCTCTTCGAAGGCAAGCCTGTGGATGAAGGCACAACACGTAGGGGCACTGACACCCCGTGCATCTTCCGGAAAAACCCACAGGTTCTCACACAGCCCCACAAGTGGTCTGTCACCTCGTGAACAACTCGAGAAGCAAGCGGAGTTCCATTCCTCCACACAAGACGATGCCTGACTCTCCTGTCACAACTCTAGGGACCTTGCGCACCGAGTCAGAAATGGAGAGGAAGCCTGAGGTTCCTGCCTCCACTCAAGACGAGGCCTTTTCCATTGCCTCAAAACCAGAGGAGTCCCGAGAGACCCGTCCCAAATCCACAGTATGCCTGACTTCTCAAAGGCACCCTGAGAAGCTCCCTAAGGTCACCGGCAGAAGTCGACGGAACCCAGGGTTTCCTGCCCCAACCTGAGAAAGACCTTGAGAGTCCTGCTTTAACATATCTTGAGGCCCGATTCCCGTACCATATCTCGAGAGCAATGACGCGCTCCCTCCTTGCCATGCGCATGGAGACCTGACTTCCCTGGCACCACACGAAAGGCTCTCTGAGCTTCCCGTCGCACCTCGTCAGAAACCGCACACTGGCACCACAGCTCGAGAAAACCAACAAGACGCCCCTGTCATTGCGAGATGAGGATCTCTTTTCCTGCATGGCCTGGAGAGCAATCCCGAGTCCTCTCTCCAAACTCCACAGGGGGCTTGACTCCCTTTAGGCCACTCAGTGGGCTCCAAGAGACACCTGTGGCGACTCGAGAGGAGAGCGGGGTCCTTTGCTTCCCCTCGAGTCGAGCTCGGACTCCCAGGATGCGTCTGGAATGCAAACCCGAGATCGCTGTCGGCCCTGGAGAGGAATATTAGGTCCTGGACACAAGCCTAGATGAGGTCTCTTTTGCCCTGCAGTGACTCAAGAGCAAACCCCAGCTCTCCCTCGAAACTCGAATGGAAGATTGGACTTCCCTGGGCCAACACAAGAGGAAGCCTGAATTCCCCGTCGTAACTCGAGAATCCCGCCGCACCTTGAGAAAAACCACGTGATTCCCCCGTCATCCCAAGATGAGGCCCTTGCCCTCTACAGCGTGTCAAGTGAAGCCCCAAGTCCGTATTGAAGTGCAAAACGGTACTTGCCACCCTTGAAGTGACCCCAAATGTTTCCCGACGCACCGGTTCCACTCGAGGGGAACACCGAGGTTCCCGGCACGACTTCAACTGAGCCCTTTCACTCCTCCTGATCGCGACAAGATGGTCGATTCCCCTGCTTTGTCTGGAAGGGGTTCCCGATCTTCATGGCGCACCTCAGGATGACACCAGTCTAACGAAGAAATTCGAGACGTAGCCTCATGGATGGTGCCACGTTCTGAAAGACCCCGATTTCCTGCTCCGCTATTGATAAGAACCCGATGTCCAGACACCTCTTTGAAGGCAACCCTGTGGATGAAGGCACAACACGAAGGGGCACTGACCCCCTCATGCATCTTACGGAAAAAACCGAAGGTTCCACTCACAGCTCGACAAATGGTCTGTTATCCTGTGAACAACTCGAGAGGCAAGTGGAGTTCCATTCGTCCACACAAGACGAGGCCTGACTCTCCTGTCCCAATTCTTCAGGGACCCTGTGGTCGGAGTTTGAAATGGAGAGGAACCCTTAGGTTCCTGCCTCAACTCGAGATGAGAACCTTTGCCATTGCACCAAACCCAGTGGAGTTCCGAGAGCCCCTCCCAAGTCCACAGTATGCCTGACTTCTCAGAGGCACCCTGAGAAGCTCCCTAGGTCACCGGTACAAGTCGAGGGAACCCAGGGTTTCCTGCCACAACCTGAGAAAGACCTTGAGACTCCTTCTTCAACACGTCTTGAGTCCCGATTTCCCTACCATGACTCGAGAGCATTTATGGGCTCCCCCTCATCACACGCATAGACACCTGACTTTCCTGGCGCCACATGAGAGGCTCCCTGAGATCCCCATTGTACCTCGTGAGAAAATTCATACTTGCGCCCCAACTCGAGAAAACCCACAAGACGCCCCCGTCATTGCGAGCTGAGGGCCTTCTCTTCCTGTATGGCCTGGAGAGCAATCCCGAGTCCTCTCTCCAACTCCACAGGAGGCTTGACTCCCTGGAGGCCACTCAGTGGGCTCCAAGAGATACCTATCGCGACCCAGGAGGATATCAGAATCCTTTGCTTCCCCTCGAGCCGAGGCCTGACTCACTGGGTGAGTCTGGAATGCGTCCCCGTGATCCCTATCGCCCCTGGAGAGGAACATTAGGTCCTGGACACAAGCCTAGATGAGGTCGATTTTGACCTGCCGTGACTCGAGAGCAATTCCCACCCAGCTCTCCCTGGCAACTCGAATGGAAGAATGGACTTCCCTGGGCCAACACAAGAGGAAGCCTGAATTCCCCGTCGTAAGTCAACAATCCCATCGCAACTCGAAAAAAACCACGTGGTTTCCCCTTCATCACAAGATGAGGCCCTTGCCCACCACAGCGTCTCAAGAGAAGTCCCACGTTTCGTCTTGAAGTTTGAAACAGTATTTGGCAAGCTTCATGAGACCCCAAAAGTTCCCTGACATACCAGTCTCACTCAAGGGGAACACCGAGGTTCCCGGCACCACTTCATCTGAGCCCCTTCTCCCCTCCTGATCGCGACAGTAGGGTCGATTAACCTGCTTTGTCTGGAAGGCTTTCCCGACCTTCCAGGGGCACCTCAGCATGAGGCCCATCTCACGAGGAAATTCGAGATGTAGCCTCGTGTGTGGTGCCGCATTCCAAAAGACGCCGATTTCCTGGTCCGCTCTTGATAAGAACCCAATGCCCGCACACCACTTCAAAGGCAACCCTGTGGATGAAAGCACATCACGAAGGGGCACTGACACCACCGTGCATTGTCTGGAAAAAACCGCAGGTTCCACACACAGCTCGACAAGTGGCCTGTCACTCCTTGAACAACTTGAGAGGCAAGCGGAGTTCCATTCCTCCACACAAGACGAGGCCTGACTCTCCTGTCCCAACTCTGCAAGGACCCTGCGATCTGAGTCCGAAATGGAGAGGAACCCTGAGGTTCCTTCCTGATCTCGAGATTAGGCCCTCTTCCATTGCAGCAAACCCAGTGGAGTCCCGAGAGGCCTCTCCCAGCTCCATAGTATCCCTGACTTCTCAGAGGCACCCTGAGAAGCTACCTGAGGTCACAGGCACAAGTCGAGGGAACCCAGGGTTTCCTGCCGCAACCCGAGAAAGACCTCGAGCGTCCTTTTTCATTGTGCTGAGCCCTGATTCCTCTACCATGACTCGAGAGCAATGACGTGTGCCCCCTCGCCACTCGTATGGAGACTTGACTTCCCTGACACCACACGAGAGGCTCCCTGAGCTCCCGGTCATACCTTGTGAGAAACCCCACACTGGCACCGCAGCTCCAGAAAAACCACGAGACTCCCCCGACATCGCGAGATGAGGGCCTGCTTTTCCTGCATGGCCTGGAGAGCAATCCCGCATGCTCTCTCCAAACTCCACAAGAGAGGAGCCAAGATTGCTGAGGAGTAGGACGGGGAGAACTCTTTCCCCCCCCCCAAACAACTTCATCAAAAGAGCATTTAAACGTCGAGTAAATTCCACAATACAACTTATGAATGCTGCCAGAGGACATCAGGCACCCAGAAAAGCAACCCAACTCTTGGAAAGTAGGTAGGAAAAAGTATAAAAGACAAAAAAAGAGACAAAAGAGGGAGGGAGGGATTTCCGTCCTGGGAAGATAGTCTTAAAAAGAGAAAAGTTTCCAAACACCAGGAAAGCTTTTCACTGCCAAATCTTTGCCAAGCTTTGGAAGCACAAAGGGCAACATAAGGGGGATAAAAATAAATAAACAATTAAAACTCGCAGATTGCAAGCCCTATGGTAACTCCCCCAGCCGCGAAGCAGTGCAGACGCCTGCTCACACCATTAGCAAGCAGGGGCTGGGCAGGGAGGCGCGGCGCGGGCTGCATCGCTTAGAGTAAGAATCTGGCCTGAATACCATGAGCGCTATCTGAACGAAATAACTTGGGCTAGCAAACCAGACTCTGGGATATCTACCACGCAAAAAGCCAGCCCTAACCTAAGACACCGCCAGGCCCGCGCACGGAACAAAGGACTGAACAGAGATAGCAGGCTGCAGACCTTCCCCCTCCGGTGACAGGCAGCCAGAGCCGGAAGGGGGCAATTGCAGCCCTAGAGAGACATTATCTATAAAACTGTAAGCAGGCTTCTTTGCTAACTAAAACTTCTTGGGGATCTGGACGGTCAACATCTGCCTGAGAAAGTGCGCCTGTTTTACACCCAGATAACCGAGTGGCGGGGAGGCGATAAGTCACAACATTGGCGCTCGCCAAACACCTCATCACCTGAGCTGCTCGGACCTGGGAAGAGCACAAAACGCAGGCCGAACTGAGTCTGTGCGTCTGAGGACTACCCGAGTGCCTGAACCTGAGCGGCTTGGACCTGGGAGGTGCATGCAGCCCAGGGCCAGCCTCGGATTGTTCCCGGTGGAACAACCTAGAGCCCGAGCAGTGTGGGCAGGAAGGCTACACGCGCCGTGAGCGGGGGCAGACCCAGTGTGGCTGAGGCACTGCGAATGCACGCCAGTGTTATTTGTTTGCAGCATCACTCCCTCCCTCCTTCCCCACAGCGCAACTGAACAAGTGAGCCTAAAAAAAAAAAGTGTCCTCCACCGTCCCCTTTGTGTCAGGGCGTAAACCAGACACTGAAGAGACCAGCAAACAAAAGAAGCTATAACAGAGGGAAACGCCTTGGAAGCTACAGGCAATAGATTAAAACCCTGTGGTTATTAGGACTACATAGGAAGGCGCCTATAGATCTTGAGAAATATAAGTCGGACCAAGGAACTAGCCAAAAATGAACCGAACCCACGATACTCACAACAAAACCAGAGAAAGTCCTAGATATATTTTTATGATCATTCTTTCTTTTTTTTATTTTTTTTAATTTTAAGTCCTCTATTGTTCATTTAATTTTCACTTTTATAACCTATTACTTTGCAAAAAAAAGACCCTATTTTTTTCTTCTTCAGCAAACTTCATATATATATATTTATATATATATATAATAATTTTTTGACCTTGTTTTTTTGTTTTGTTTTTTTTTCTTCTTTTCTTTAACATTGTATTTTTGAAATTCCAAACTGTACTCTAGATTTTTAATTTATGCTTTTTGATATTTGATATCAATTTTGTACCTGTAGTTTCTTTATAATTTTTGCGACATTGCTTGTTTTTGTTTGTTTGTTTTCTCTTTAGTTTTCTTCTTCCTTTTTTTTAACATTGTATTTTTGAAATTCCAAACTCTACTCTAGATTTTTAATTTTTGCTTTTTGGTATTAGTTATCAATTTTGTACCTGTATTTTCTTGATAATTTTTGCGACCTTGTTTGTTTTTCTTTGTTCGTTTTTTCTCTCTTTCTTTTCCTTCTTCTTTTCTTTAACATCGTATTTTTGAAATTCCAAACTCTACTCTAGATTTTTAATTTTTGCTTTTATGTATTTGTTACCAATTTTGTACCTTTAAGAACCCAATCTTCAGTACCCATTTTTCACTAGGGAGCGAGATTACTGGCTTGACTGCTCTCTCTCCCTTTGGACTCTCCTTTTTCTCCACCAGGTCGCCTGTGTCTCCTCCCTAACCCCTCTCTACTCTACCCAACTCTGTGAATTTCTGTGTATTCCAGACGGTGGAGAACACTTAGGGAACTGATTACTGGCTGGATCTGTCTCCCTCCTTTTCATTCCCCCCTTTTATCCTTCTGGCCACCTCTGTCTCCTTCCTCCTTCTTCTCGTCTCTGTATAACTCTGTGAACATCTCTGAGCGGTCCAGTTGTGGAGTGCACATAAGGAAGTGATTACTGGCCAGCCCACTCTCTCCACTATTGATTCCACCTCATCTCATTTGGGTCACCTCTAACTCCCTCCTCCCTCTTCTCTTCTCCATGTAACGCTGTGAACCTTTCTGAGTGACCCTCACAGTAGAGAAAATTTTCTTCTTTAACGTAGATGCTTTATCAATGGTGCTGTATAGAAGGAGAAGTTTTGAAACTACTGTAAAAGTAAGACAGATAACTGGAAGCAGGAGGCTTAAGTCCAAACCCTGATTCCAGGGAACTCCTGACTCCAAGGAACATTAATTGACAGGAGCTCATCAAATGCCTCCATACCGACACTGAAATCAAGCACCACACAAGGGCCAACAAGTTCCAGGGCAAGACATACCAAGCAAATTCTGCAGCAACAAAGGAACGCAGCCCTGAGCTTCAAGATACAGGCTGCCCAAAGTCACCCCAAAACCACAAACATCTCATAACTCATTACTGGACACTTCATTGCACTCCAGAGAGAAGAAATACAGCTCCACCCACCAGAACATGGACACAAGCTTCCCTAACCAGGAAACCTTGACAAGACACCTGTACAAACCCACACACAATGAGGAAATGCCACAGTAAAGAACTCCACAAACTGCCAGAATACAGAAAGGACACCCCAAACTCAGCAATTTAAACAAGATGAGACAGAGGAATACCCAGCAGATAAAGGAACAGGATAAATGCCCACCAAACCAAACAAAAGAGGAAGAGATAGGGAATCTACCTGATAAAGAATTCCGAGTAAGGATAGTGAAATGGATCTAAAATCTTGAAATTAAAATGGAATCACAGATAAATAGCCTGGAGACAAGGATTGAGAAGATGCAAGAAAGGTTTAACAAGGACCTAGAAGAAATAAAAAAAGAGTCAATATATAATGAATAATGCAATAAATGAAATTAAAAACACTCTGGAGGCAACAAATAGTAGAATAACAGAGACAGAAGATAGGATTAGTGAATTCGAAGATAGAATGGTAGAAATAAATGAATCAGAGAGGATAAATGAAAAAAGAATTAAAAGAAATGAGCACAATCTCAGAGACCTCCAGGACAATATTAAACGCTACAACATTCGAATCATAGGGGTCCCAGAAGAAGAAGACAAAAAGAAAGACCGTGAGAAAATACTTGAGGAGATAATAGTTGAAAACTTCCCTAAAATGGGGAAGGAAATAATCACTCAAGTCCAAGAAACCCAGACAGTCCCAAACAGGATAAAGCCAAGGCGAAACCCCCCAAGACACATATTAATCACATTAACAAAAATCAAACACAAAGAACAAATATGAAAAGCAGCAAGGGAAAAACAACAAATAACACACAAGGGAATTGCCATAAGGATAACAGCTGATCTTTCAATAGAAACTCTTCAAGCAAGGAGGGAATGGCAAGACATACTTAAAATGATGAAAGAAAATAACCTACAGCCCAGATTATTGTACCCAGCAAGGATCTCATTCAAGTATGAATGAGAAATCAAAAGCTTTTCAGACAGGCCAAAGCTGAGAGAATTCTGCACCACCAAACCAGCTCTCCAACAAATACTAAACAGGAAACACAAAAACGGTGTATAAATTCGAACCCCAAACAATAAAGTAAATGGCAATGGGATCATACTTATCAGTAATTACCTTAAACGTAAATGGGTTGAATGCTCCAACCAAAAGACAAAGACTGGCTGAATGGATACAAAAACAAGACCCCTACATATGTTGTCTACAAGAGACCCACCTCAAAACAGGGGATACATACAGACTGAAAGTGAAGGGCTGGAAAAAGATTTTCCATGCAAATAGGGACCAAAAGAAAGCAGGAGTAGCGATACTCACGTCAGATAAAATAGACTTTAAAACAAAGGCTGTGAAAAGAGACAAAGAAGGTCACTACATAATGATCAAAGGATCAATCCAAGAAGAAGATATAACAATTATAAATATATATGCACCCAACGTGGGAGCACCACAGTATGTAAGACAAATGCTAACAAGTATGAAAGGAGAAATTAACACTAACACAATAATAGTTGGAGATTTTAATACCCCACTCACACCTATGGATAGATCAACTAAACAGAAATTTAACAAGGAAACACAAACTTTAAATGATACAATAGACCAGTTAGACCTAATTGATATCTATAGGACATTTCATCCCAAAACAATGAATTTCAACTTTTTCTAAAGTGCACATGGAACCTTCTCCAGGATAGATCACATCCTGGGCCATAAAGCTAGCATTGGTAAATTCGAAAAAATAGAAATCATTCCAAGCATCTTTTCTGACCACAATGCAGTAAGATTAGATCTCAATTACAGGAGAAAAACTATTAAAAATTCCAACATATGGAGGCTGAACAACACGCTGCTGAATAACCAACAAATCACAGAAGAAATCAAAAAAGAAATCAAAATTTGCATAGAAACGGATGAAAATGAAAACACAACAACCCAAAACTTGTGGGACACGGTAAAAGCAGTCCTAAGGGGAAAGTTCATAGCAATACAGGCACACCTCAAGAAACAAGAAAAAAGTCAAATAAATAAACTAACTCTACACCTAAAGCAACTAGAAAAGGAAGAAATGAAGAACCCCAGGGTTAGTAGAAGGAAAGAAATCTTAAAAATTAGAGCAGAAATAAATGCAAAAGAAACAAAAGAGACCATAGCAAAAATCAACAAAACCAAAAGCTGGTTCTTTGAAACGATAAATAAAATTGACAAACCATTAGCCAGACTCATCAAGAAACAAAGGGAGAAAAATCAAATCAATAAAATTAGAAATGAAAATGGAGAGATCACAACAGATAACACAGAAATACAAAGGATCATAAGAGACTACTATCAACAATTATATGCCAATAAAATGGACAACGTGGAAGAAATGGACAAATTCTTAGAAAAGTACAACTTTCCAAAACTGGACCAGGGAAGAAATAGAAAATCTTAACAGACCCATCACAAGCACGGAAATAGAAACTGTAACCAAAAATCTTCCAGCCAACAAAAGCCCAGGTCCAGACGGCTTCACAGCTGAATTCTACCAAAAATTTAGAGAAGAGCTAACACCTATCCTGCTCAAACTCTTCCAGAAAATTGCAGAGGAAGGTAAACTTCCAAACTCATTCTATGAGGCCACCATCAGCCTAATACCAAAACCTGCCAAAGATCCCACAAAAAAAGAAAACTACAGGCCAATATCACTGATGACATAGATGCAAAAATTCTTAACAAAATTCTAGCAATCAGAATCCAACAACACATTAAAAAGATCATACACCATGACCAAGTGGGCTTTATCCCAGGGATGCAAGGATTCTTCAATATCCGCAAATCAATCAATGTAATACACCACCTTAACAAATTGAAAAATAAAAACCATATGATTTTCTCAATAGATGCAGAGAAAGCCTTTGACAAAATTCAACATCCATTTATGATAAAAAATCTCCAGAAAGCAGGAATAGAAGGAATATACCTCAACATAATAAAAGCTATATATGACAAACCCACAGCAAACATTATCCTCAATGGTGAAAAATTGAAAGCATTTCCTCTAAAGTCAGGAACAAGACAAGGGTGCCCACTTTCACCATTACTATTCAACATAGCTTTGGAAGTTTTGGCCACAGCAATCAGAGCAGAAAAAGAAACAAAAGGAATCCAAATTGGAAAAGAAGAAGTAAAACTCTCACTGTTTGCAGATGACATGATCCTCTACATAGAAAACCCTAAAGACTCCAGCAGAAAATTACTAGAACTAGCCAATGACTATAGTAAAGTTGCAGGATATAAAATCAACACACAGAAATCCCTTGAATTCCTATACACTAATAATGAGAAAACAGAAAGAGAAATTAAGGAAACAATTTCATTCACCATTGGAACGGAAAGAATAAAATACTTAGGAATATACCTACCTAAAGAAACTAAAGACCTATATATAGAAAACTATAAAACACTGGTGAAAGAAATCAAAGAGGACACTAATAGGTGGAGAAATATACCATGTTCATGGATTGGAAGAATCAATATAGTGAAAATGAGTATACTACCCAAGGCAATTTATAGATTCAATGCAATCCCTATCAAGCTACCAACAGTATTCTTCACAGAGCTAGAACAAATAATTTCACAATTTGTATGGAAATACAAAAAACCTCGAATAGCCAAAGCGATCTTGAGAAAGAAGAATGGAACTGGAGGAATCAACCTACCTGATTTCAGGCTCCGCTACAAAGCCACAGTTATCAAGACAGTATGGTACTGGCACAAAGACAGAAATATAGATTAGTGGAACAAAATAGAAAGCTCAGAGATAAATCCACACACATATGGACACCTTATCTTTGACAAAGGAGGCAAAAATATACAATGGATTAAAGACAATCTCTTTAACAAGTGGTGCTGGGAAATCTGGTCAACCACTTGTAAAAGAATGAAACTAGAACACTTTCTAACACAATACACAAAAATAAACTCAAAATGGATTAAAGATCTAAACGTAAGACCAGAAACTATAAAACTCCTAGAGGAGAACATAGGCAAAACACTCTCTGAAATACATCACAGCAGGATCCTCTATGACCCACCTCCCAGAATATTGGAAATAAAAACAAAAATAAACAAATGGGGCCTAATTAACCTTAAAAGCTTCTGCACATCAAAGCAAACTATTAGCAAGGTGAAAAGACAGCCTTCGGACTGGGAGAAAATAATAGGAAATGAAGCAACTGACAAACAACTAATCTCAAAAATATACAAGCAACACCTACAGCTCAACTCCAGAAAAATAGATGACCCAATCAAAAAATGGGCCAAAGAACTAAATAGACATTTCTCCAAAGAAGACATACAGATGGCTAACAAACACATGAAAAGATGCTCAAAATCACTCATTATCATAGAAATGCAAATCAAAACAACTATGAGGTACCATTTCACGCCAGTCAGAATGGCTGCAATCCAAAAGTCTACAAATAATAAATGCTGGAGAGGGTGTGGAGAAAAGGGAACCCTCTTACACTGTTGGTGGGAATGCAAACTAGTACAGCCACTATGGAGAACAGTGTGGAGATTCCTTAAACAACTGGAAATAGAACTGCCTTATGATCCAGCAATCCCACTGCTGGGCATACACACTGAGGAAACCAGAAGGGAAAGAGACACGTGTACCCCAATGTTCATCGCAGCACTGTTTATAATAACCAGGACATGGAAGCAACCTAGATGTCCATCAGCAGATGAATGGATAAGAAAGCTGTGGTACATATACACAATGGAGTATTACTCCGCCATTAAAAAGAATAGAATGAATCAGTTCTAATGAGGTGGATGAAACTGCAGCCTATTATACAGAGTGAAGTAAGCCAGAAAGAAAAACACCAATACAGTATACTAACGCATATATATGGAACTTTGAAAGACGGTAACAATAACCCTGAGTACGAGACAGCAAAAGAGACACTGATGTATAGAAGAGTCTTATGGACTCTGTGGGAGAGGGAGAAGGTGGGAAGATTAGGGAGAATGGCATTGAAACATGTAAAATATCATGTATGAAAAGAGTTGCCAGTCCAGGTTTGATGCATGACACTGGATGCTTGGGGCTAGTGCACTGGGACGACCCAGAGGGATGCTATGGGGGGGAGGAGGGAGGAGGGTTCAGGATGGGGAGCACATGTATACCTGAGGCGGATTCATTTTGATATTTGGAAAAACTAATACAATTATGTAAAGTTTAAAAATAAAATAAAATTAAAAAAAAATCCACAGGAGGCTTGACTCCCTTTAGGCTACTCAGTGGTCTCCAAGAAATACCCGTCGGGACTCGAGAGCAGAGCAGAGTCCTTTCCTTCCTCTCGAGATAAGGCCTGACTCCTCAGGTGTGTCTAAAATGCAACCCCGAGATCTCTGTCGCCCCTGGAGAGGAACATTAGGTCCCGGACACAAGCTTAGATGAGGTCTCTTTTGCCCTGAAGTGACTCGAGAGCAATCCCTAGCTCTCTCTCGCAACTCTAATGGAAGATTGGACTTCCCTGGGCCAACACAAGAGGAAGCCTGAATTCCCCATCATAACTCGAGAATCCCGCCGAAACTCGAGAAAAAGCACATGGTTACCCCGTCATCGCAAGATGAGGCCCTTGCCCGCTACAGCGTCTAAAGAGAAGTCCCAGGTTTCTTCTTGAAGTGTTTTCACACTTCAAGTGTGAAAACTTGGCACCCTTGATGCGATTACAAAAGTTCCCCAACACCCTGGTCTCTCTCGAGGGGAACACCGAGGTTCCCGGTACGACTTCATCTGAGCCACTTCTCCCCTCCTGATTGCGACTGGAGGGTCGACTCCCGTGCTTTGTCTGGAAGGGGTTCCCAACCTTCCCGGCGCACCTCAGGATGAGGCCGGTCTAACGAGAATATTTGAGACGTAGCTTCATGGGTGGTAACACATGCTGAAAGACCCCGATTCCCCGGTCCGCTCTTGATAAGAACCCGATGCCCGGACACCTCTTCAAAGGCAACCCTGTGGAAGAAGGCACAACACGAAGGGGCACTGACACCCTCGTGCATCGTCCGGAAAAACCCGCAGATTCCAAACACAGTTCGACAAGTTGCCTGTCACCCCATGAATAACTCGAGAGGCAAGCAGAGTTCCATTCCTCCTTACAAGACGAGGCCTGACTCTCCTGTCCCAACTCTGCAGGGACCCTGCGATCAGAGTCAGAAATGGAGATGAACCTTGAGGTTCCTGCCTCCACTCGAGATGAGGCCCTCTTCTATTGCACCAAACCCAGTGGAGTCCCGAGAGGGCCTTCCCAACTCCAGGGTATCCCTGACTTCTCAGAGGCACACTGAGAAGCTCCCTGAGGCCACCGGCACTAGTCGAGGGAACCCAGGGTTTACTGCCGTGACCCAAGAAACACCTTGAAAGTCCTTCTTTAACGGTTCTTGAGGCCCAATACACTTTCCATGACTCTAGAGCAATGACGCGCTCCCCCTCGCAATGCGCATGGAGACCTGACTTCCCAAGCGCCACATGAGAGGCTCCCTGAGCTCCCCGTACTACCTCATGAGAAACCCCACACTGGCGCTGCAGCTCGAGAAAACCCACGAGACGCCCCCTTCATCGCGAGATGATGGCCTTCTTTTCCTGCATGGCCTGGAGAGCAATCCCGAGTCCTCTCTCCAAACTCCACAGGAGGCTTGACTCCCTTTAGGCCACTCAGTGGGCTCCAAGAGATACCCGTCGCAACTCGAGAGGAGAGCGGAGTCCTTCGCTTCCCCTCGAGACAAGGACTGACTCCCCGGGTGCATCAGGAAAGCAACCCCGAGATCCCTGTCCCCCCTGGAGACGAACATTATGTCCTGGACACAAGCCTAGATAAGGTCTCTTTTGCCCTGCAGTAACTCAAGCGCAATCCCTAGCTCTCCCTCGCAACTCGAATGGAAGACTGGACTTCCCTGGGCCAACACAAGAGGAAGCCTGAATTTCCTGACCTAACTCGAGAATCCCGCCACAACTCGAGAAAAACGACGTGGTTAACCCGTCACCACAAGATGAGGCCCTTGCCAGCTACAGCGTCTCAAGAGAAGTCTCACGTTCCGTCTTGAAGTTTGAAACGGTACTTAGCACCTTTGATGTGACTCCAAAAGTTCCCCGACATCCCAGTTTTACTCGAGGGGAACATCGAGGTTCCCGGCACCACTTCATCTGAGCCCCTTCTCCCCTCCTGATCGGGACAAGAGGGTCGATTCACTTGCTTTGTCTGAAAGGGTTACCGACCTTCCTGGTGCACCTCAGGTTGAGGTCCGTCTCAAGAAGAAATTCGAGACGTAGGCTTGTGGGTGGTGCCACATGCCGAAAGACCCTGATTTCCTGGTCTGCTCTTGATAAGAACCTGAAGGCTGGATACCTCTTCGAAGGCAACCCTGTGTATGAAGGCAAAAAACAAAGGGGAACTGACACCCCCATGCATCGTCCGGATAAAACCGCAGGTTCCACACACAGCTCGACAAGTGGCCTGTTATCTGGTGAACAACTCGAGAGTCCAGTGGAGTTCCATTCCTCCACACAAGACGAGGCCTGACTCTCCTGTCCTAACTCTGTAGGGACTCTGTGTTCAGAGTCAGAAATGGAGAGCAACCCTGAGTTTCCTGCTTCAAATCGAGATGAGGCCCTCTTCTGACAAGGTCCAGCCTCGGCTGGTCCAGGGTTTTCAAAGGGGAGACAGAGTAGGCGACCTATTGATTTATTTATCAAAGATATAAAGAGTAATAGAATGAGGATAGCTCGGTAGGAAAATTTAGTGGAGAAAAGAAGCTGAGTAGCTTGGTTTATGCGGAAAATCAGTATAACCCGTGACACCAGGTTAGCTCTTACCATGGAGGCCGCAGTCTCCCTCTCGAAGAGCGAAAAGTGCCCCACCTTAGACATCTTCTTAAGTGGTCTTCGAAGCCCAGGCAAATAAATGGTCGCAGAGGATATCCGCGCTCCAGATGGACACTCATCTGAAAATTGAGGGGAAGAATGACATTAGGAGACTAAGCGTTGGCAATCAAGGCCCGTAGCTTTAGTTTCAACAGGGGTTTTTATACCCTAAGTTACACATAGAGGATAATGGGGATGCAAAGTCAGCAGCCTTTGATCCTTATCAAAAACCAGGGTTTCTTTCCTGCAAATGTATCATATACAAATGGTTTAGGTGATTTACATCATCTTCTAGCCAGAAGACCTATTAACATTTTATGACTCTTGACGAAGACTTATCAACCGTAAGACTTATTTTCTCTAAGAGTAATTATTTTAAGGTTTGGCCCCATCTTTCGAAGATAAAATTGCATTCCTATAGGGCAGATATGTAATGGGTTTACAACAAAGGAAAGAATTTATTACCTTAAGGGTCTAAAGTTAGTAACACCAAGGCCACTACTTATTTCTTCTACATACCAACTATATTAATTAATACACATTCAATTATACAATTCAGGGGATGTGGAAACTTGGCAACAAGCATTGGTTCATCAATGAAATCTTTTACTAGTTTTATTCTGACAGTTTCTAACTCTCTGAGAGGCTCTAAGCTATTTGAACATCTTAAACTTCCCGTGCCTCTCGAGGCTCGGAGACTGTAAACAATTGTATGCATTGCTGTAGGAGTCCGGGTAAACTTGTCAGGCGAGTTAGAGAGCCATCTGACGTGTTTGGATTTAAACACTCCTAATTGCCCAGGAACTTTATTAATTGGAGCTGTAAGTTAGCTCTTTGACAGAAAGAGTGAGATGGTGGTGGGGGACAGCCCCCAGTAAAGTCAGAGGTGAGAGCACAAAGCAATAAAGTAGGCAGACACTGGTTTTGGGGGGTAGATGCTCAAGAATATCCGGGAGGACTCCCGAGGCTCGATCCCGCCTTTGTGTATGCCCAGCCTCCTTCCTCATGACCTTTGTCACGAGTGGAATGTCTCTCGCCGGCTCCCGGCATCTCCCCATTTTTTATTTCTTAAAACAGCCAGATGTAGCTCAGTCGCGAGCCTCTGAATACTCTGCCGAAGAATCCTGACAATACAAGGAAGAATGATTATGAGAAGCAGAATTAAAGCAGCCACCGCAGCATAGCTAAAGACATTAGACAGAATATTCTTTCCTGAGATGTAGTTAGGGAAAGTATGGAAGAAATCATTTGCTGTTCCAGCAGCAGTAAAATCTAATCGGGAGTGCTCCATGGTTGCTATTTGATAGTGAAGTTTCCCTACGTCTCAACCAATGTCAGAGCTGTTCCAGATACCTGAAATATGGTTTTTAATCTTTTCCATTCAAAATCTGTCTCATTTACTTTCAGGGGTGTTCCACATATCCACCGATAGTCAGCATGACAAGACAATGCCATTTTCACCTTTAAAGCCTGCAATTCAGTCCCAATATGTATTACTGCTTCCTCTAGGGCGTCTACCCTCATTTCTAATTTTCTCTCTATAGCTTCCTGTGTTGCCAATGTTAAAGAAACATTTTTGGGCATAGAATCAACATATTGAGCAGTATGTACTTGTTGAGTCAATGATATTTCTGCCACAGTAACAGAAGTGATTGCACTTATCAAAGCTGCTGTTCCCAAGATAATTAAGCCCACAAACTGTCGTGTTTGCATTAAATCCTGTAGTTGTTGTAATACAGCAAGACCATAATTCAATAAGTGGTTACATCATAAGATAAGGTGGATGTTGTAGCATTACAAAGGAGCAAACATTATATTGAGGGTTTAAACAAGATGAACCAGGGAGCAGCTGTAGGCGTCAGCCCGGGGGAGCAGTGTCCCCAGCATCAGGAGGCAGAACGCGAGCGGCAGGCTGTGGGCCAAGGCGCCTATGGTGGGCGGAGGGGCAGGGTTCGTGGTTTAGGGCTAGCCGCCACCGCTTGGGCTCAGGGCGGTCCCCTCTCGCCGGTGGGGCCACGCTGGTCTGGACGGCACTCTGCGGGTGCGCTTTCCTCTCTGGCCCTCACTCGCTGCACAGACTTCTTTGCTCTAGGTCACGGGGTGCAGCGAGGTGGGTGCGAGGCGCTGCTGGTGGCACGGAGGCGAGAGCTGGCTGGGGGAGGGGGAGCGAGCGAGTGCGCGCGCCGCAAACCTGGTCTTTGGGGAATGTGACATGACGAATTTGTCTGAGATCCAAACCGGAGAATCTGCATTCTGTAGAAATATACAAGCATACCCTCTCCCACAAGTTAGCAACACATCTGGCCTTTTTCACTCTCCCGTAAGGAGGCCTTTTTACTTGACCAGGGGCCGAGTCGTAGCCTGTAATTCAGGCATCTAGTGTCTCATCATTGTAGTCTGCTCCTGTGTGTTTACGTTTAAGTGATTAATTACAATTGGAACATAACTTCACTATTTGTCTAGCTGTTTCCCTATGGATATGTTAATTTAGGTCTAATGTTTAGTTTAGGTCTCTGTATAAATTTAAGTAATAAATGTATAACCTCCTTATCTCATTTTGGTATACAGGTATACAGATATACCTAAATGCAAAATGCATTTATATATGTATTTATATATGGCAACAAGTATAAAGTTATTGACATATAATATATATAAATCAATATACTTGAATTAATCTTTATAATTAATATATTAATTAATATATATTACAACAATACAACACATACACAGCTAATACCAACCAACACAAACCAATATACTGTAATAATACATGTCACACATTTATAATTATACAGTATATAGAACATTTATCATCACAGCACATCAATCCATACCAATTAATATCAGCCACACACACATTATATTCTGCCATATATATTTAATTATACAGTATATATATATGTGTGTGTATATAGTATACATATTAATTTATATACAAATTAATTAAGTATAGATCTATAAATAGAATTAGGTATACCTTTATTATATTTTATTTATACCCATACCTAATTAGGCAAACTGTAATTAGGCAAATACATTTATATTATGTATTTATAACAATATATAAAGTATTGTTAAATGTACCACCTGTGCAGCATCTCCACCCCACATACCACTTTCTCTAATCCCACCAACTCATTTTCAGTATTATGTGTTGGCCAGGAGCTGGGCCAGTCTTTCCCAGCAATGTTAAGAGACGTCTGTTCCTGTGTCTAATAGCCCTGGCGTTTTATTCTCTTGAATTAAAAGATCTTTTAAAGGCCTTGGAACTGTAATTTCCTGCACCCAAAAGGCTAGATCACTAGATCCAAATGTTTTGTGGCTCTTAGCTTGAGAAGTCAAGTTTTTCCTTGTCTGATAGTAAGGTAAAAGTAAAAGCTGTGTTACTCTTTGACCTTTATTAATTTGTACAGTTTTGATAGGCAGTGAGATCAAGACTTTAATTTCTCAATATCATCAGAATCTACTACACCATGCACCAGCGAAATTTCTTTTCTTTCTTTTTTTTTTTTTTTATTTTTTTTTTTAAAGAAAGCGAGCTACGCCCCAGGACAAATCTTAAAATGTCCTCAGATAGGGGGCCAGCCACTCCGGTTGGAATTGGAGTAAGTGGCACATCAGGGGTTAATATTGTTATTAAATCTCCTTGCCTTTTCGCTTTTCTCCTAGCCTGGGTGAGACCCCCCTGAGGGAGTTTTCTCCAAGGAGCACGCTCTGAATATTGTGTACTAAAAGCTCCTTTGTTTAAAAAACTTTTTATCTTCCTCAGTCTTAGGCAACACTTTGGGAGGCTTTGGGGGCAAAGTGGGGAACTCCTGGGTCCTGGGAGGCACAATCGAAGGCGGTGGTGGTCTCCTTAAATCAAAAAGTGGTGGATAAGTTTTTTAAAGGTTTGTGCAGAGGGGGAGGGAGCTCGCCAGGGCTCTCGGCCGCAGCGTCCTGTAAGCCCTCTCCTTCCTCGGGAGGTAGACCACTTTCTCCCTCCTTTTTTTTTTTTCAATGGCAGAAAATATGATCTGTGCAGTAAATGGAGACTCACCACCATCCACCTCTATAGCCTCCCCCATAGGCTATTTAACAGCCTCGTGACAGAGGTCCAGGACATTTCTAATCATATTCCACAGTCAATAAATATTTGTCTATTCTTAGATGCAGAGAAATCCATTTTTAATTTTTTTTTTAATTTTAGAGAATATTTTTATTTATTTTGTAACCTCTTTACCCTGGCTAAACTTCAGAGGGGACTAGAAAAGAAGCCTCAAGGTGAGGATCGAGTTCATCCTTGGGACTAGAGAAAATCCTTCTCCGGGAAACTCCTAGCGGTGGCCCTTTACCCCGACATGGAGGAGGAGGCATAGGGGGATGGGAGCGTCCCGAAGTTTTCCTCTTCTGTTCCGGAGATCCTTTAACTGTTTGGTAACTAAATCTTACGAACTGTCTGATCGGGGATGTTTCCCTCAACCTCCTAGGAGCGGATGGTCTGATTAGGGATGTTTTCTTAAACTTTTAGGAGCATCTTTAGCTTAAAAAAAAAAAAATCCTCATCAGAATGGCATCGAGCTGCTGTTTCCTCTAAACCTTTTTCAAATTGAGGGGAGAGCTGATCTTTCTTTTCATCCCTATCTTTTACATGCTCATTGGCAGTCATAGCGGCTAGCCATTCATTTAGCTGTCGATAGCTAGGTATAGCCTCTTCATTTTCACTTTTCTTTATAACAGGTACCTTTTCAGATTTGCTTTTTTGTTTAACAGGTACTTTTCCAACTTTACTTTCCTCTTTAACAGGTACCTTTTCAAATTCATGAGCTGGATCTAAAACATCTCTAGTCATATTCCACAGAGGAAAGGTGTAAGTAGGGATTTTTTCCAAACCTTGCTGAGCACAATAAGCTCTTAGCTGTTTTCCTAGTTTTTTCAAGATATCGAGGTTAACAGTGCCTTGTTGTAGAAACCAAGGGCAGTGGTCTAGTACAAATGTAAAAAATGATTGAATGGAAGATTTTTTAACCTTGATTCTTCTTTTACTTAATAACTGTAAAATTACTCCTATAAAGAGCTATCTTTCATTTGATTCAGTGTTGCCCATGTCAGAAACTTAAGGATAGTAAAAGATTTTGCTTTTAGCTATCTAAAGATTAGGCCCTTTTTGTCAGCCTTTTTAGAAACCGTTTTTTCTCTCTAACTCTTCAACACTTCCCACTCCTCTCACCCTGTCTATTCTACAGGGGGATCTGCAGCCCCCTAAGTGGGATCCTATCTGTCCCCAAAACTGAACACTGGGGGAATGGGGTTGGGGATTTACCTTCGAAATGCCTGTCTCGGGCGCCACCTGCAGAGGTCCAGCCCCAGCTGATCCAGGGTATTTGAAGGGAAGATGGAGTAGGCGACCTATTTATATATTTATTTATTCATCAAAGATATACAGAGTAATAGAATGAGGATAGCTCAGTAGGAAAATTCAATGGAGAAAAGCAGCTGAGTAGCTTGGTTTACGCGGAAAATCAATATAACCCATGACACCAGGTTAGCTCTGACCACGGAGGCTGCAAGTGCCCTCTAGAATAGAGGAAGTTGCCCCACCTTAGACACCTTATCGAGTAGGTCTTCGAAGCCCAGGCAAATAAATGGTCGCAGAGGATATCCGCGCTCCAGATGGACACTCATCTGAAAATTGAGGGGAATAATGACATGGGGAGACCAAGCGTTGGCGAGCAAGGCCCGTAGCTTTATTTTCAACACAGGTTTTAATACCCTAAGTTACACATAGAGGATAATAGGGGATGCAAAGTCAGCAGTCTTTAATCCTTATCAAAAACCAGGGTTTCTTTTCTGCAGATTTATCGTATTAAAATGGTTTAGATGATTTACATCATCTTCTGGCCAGAAGACCTATTAACATTTTATGACTCTTGACAAAGACTTATCAACCATAAGAGTTATTTTCTCTAAGAGTAATTGTTTAAGGTTTGGCGCCATCTTTCGAAGATAAAATTGCTTTCCTATAGGGAGGATGTGTAATGGGTTTACAACAAAGAAAAGAATTTATTACCTTAAGGGTCTAAAGTTACTAACATCAAGGCCAGTACTTATTTTTTCTACATACCAACTATATTAATTAACACACATTCAAGGATACAATTCAGGGGATGTGGAAACTTGGCAAAAAGGATTGGTTCATCAATGAAATCTTTTTACTAGTTTTATTCTGACAGTTTCTAACTCTCTGAGAGGCTCTAAGCTATTTGAATATCTTAAACTTCCCGTGCGTCTCGAGGCTGGGAGACTGTACACAATCGTATGCATAGCTGTAGGAGACCGGGTAAACTTGTCAGGCGAGTTAGAAAACCATCTGAGGGGTTTGGATTTAAACACTACTAATTGCCCAGGAACATTATTAGTTGGAGCTGTAAGTTAGCTCTTTGACAGAGAGAGTGAGATGGTGGTAGGGGACATCCCCAGTAATGTCAGAGGTGAGAGAACAAAGCCATAAAAAAGGCAGACTTTGGTTTTTGGGGGTAGATGCTCAAGAATATACGGGGGAACTCCCGGAAGCTCGATCCCGCCTTTGCGTATGCCGAGACTCTTTCCTCATGACATTTGTCACGAGTGGAATGTCTCTCGCTGGCTCCCGGCAATCTTCCATTGCACCAAACGCAGTGGAGTCCCGAGAGGCCCCTCCCAACACCACAGTATCAGTGTCTTCTCAGAGGAACCCTGAGAAACTCCCTGAGGTCACCGGCACAAGTCGAGGGAACACAGGGTCTCCTGCCGCAACGCGAGAAAGACCTCAAGAGTCCGTCTTCAACGCGTCTTGAGGACGGATTCCCCTACCATGACTCGAGAGCAATGACACGCTCCCCCTCGCCATGTGCATGGACACCTGACTTCACTGGCGCCACATGAGAGGCTCCCTGAGCTCCCCGTCATACCTCGTGAGAAACCCCACACTGGCGCCGCAGCTCGGGAAAACCCACGAGACGCCACCGTCATCGCGAGATTGGGGACTTCTTTTCCTGCCTGACCTGGAGAGCAATCCCTGGTCCTTTCTCCAAACTTCACAGGAGGCTTTACTCCCTTTAGGCCACTCAATGGGCTCCAAGAGATACCTGTCGCGACTTGAGAGGAGAGCAGAGTACTTTGTTTCCCCTCGAGATGAGGCCTTACCTCGGGTGAGTCTGGAATGCGACCCCAAGATCCCTGTTGCCCCTGGAGAGGAACATTATGTCCTGCACAAAAGCCTAGATGAGGTCTATTTTGCCCTACAGTGACTCGAGAGCAACACCCATCTCTCCCTCGCAATTCGAATGGAAGATTGGTCTTCACTGGGCCAACACAAGAGGAAGTCTGAATTTCCCGTTGTAATTCGAGAATTCAGCCTCAAGTCTTAAAAACCATGTGGTTCCCCCTTCATTGCAATATGAGGCCCTTGCCAGCTAGAGTCTCAAGAGAAGTCCCACGTTCCTTCTTAAAGTTCGAAATGCTACTTGGCACCCTTGATTCGACCCCAAAAGTTCCCCAATATACCGGTCTCACTCCAAGGGAACACCGAAGTTCCTGGCACCACTTCATTTGAGCCCCTTCTCCGCTCCTGATCACGGCAGGAAGGTCGATCCCCCTGCTTTGTCTAGAAGGGGTTCCCGACCTTCATGGTGCACCTCAGGATGAGGCCAGTCTCACGAAGAAATTCGAGACGTAGCCTCGTGTTGGTGCCACGTGCCGAAAGACCACGATTTCTCGGTCTTGCTCTTGATAAGAACCCGATGCCCGGACACCTCTTCTAAGGCAACCCTGTGGATGAAGGCACTACACGAGGGGGCACTGGCAACCCTGTTCATCGTCCGGAAAATCCCACAGGATCCACATACAGCTCCACAACTGGCCTGTCACCCCTTTAACAATGAGAAAGGCAAGCGGAGTTCCCTTCCTCAGACAAGACGAGGCCTGAGTATCCAATCCCAACTCTGCAGGCACGCTTCGATCTGAGTCAGAAATGGAGAGGAAACCTGAGGTTCCTGCCTCAACCCGAGATGAGGCCCTCTTCCATTAATACAAACCCAGTGGAGTCCCGAGAGGCCACTCCCATCTCCACAGTATCCCTGACTTCTCATAGGCATTCTGATAAGCTCCTTGAGGCCACCGGCAAACGTCCAGGGAAATAAGGGTTTCCTGCCACAATCGAAGAAAGACCTCGAGAGTCCTTCTTCAGTGCGTCTTGAGGTCAGATTCCCTACCATGGCTCGAGAGCAATAACGCGCTCCCCCTCGCCACGCACATGGAGACCTGACTTCCCTGGCGCCACATGAGAGGCTCCCTGAGCTCCCTGACGTACCTCGTGTGAAACCCCAAACTGGCGCCGCAGCTCGAGAAAACCCTCAAGACCCCTCCGTCATCGCGAGATGAGGGCCATCTTTTCCTGCATGGCCTGGAGAGCAGTCCCAAGTCCTCTCTCCAAACTTCACAGGAGGCTTGACTCCCTTTAGGCCACAAAGTGGGCTCCAAGAGGTGCCCGTCGTGACTCGAAAGGAGAGCGGAGTCCTTTGCTTCCCTTCGACACGAGGCCTGACTCCCTGGGTGAGTCTGGAATGCAAACCTGAGATCCCTGTGGCCCTTGGAGAGGAACATTAGGTCCTGGACACAAGCCTAGATGAGGTCTCCTTGGCCATGCAGTGACTCGAGCGCAACCCCCAGCTCTCGCTTGCAACTCGAATGGATGATTGGACTTCCCTGGCCCAACACAAGAGGAAGCCGGAAATCCCCGTCGTAACTCGAGAATCCCGCCGCAACTCGAGAAAAACCACGTGGCTCCCCCGTCATCGCAAGATGAGGCCCTTGGCCGCTACAGCGTATCAAGAGAAGTCCCACGTTCCATCCTGAAGTACAAAACGGTACTTGGCACCCTTGATGCGACCCCCAAAGTTCCCTGACATACCGGTCTCACTCGAGGGAAACACCAAAGTTCACGGCACCACTTCCTGTGAGCCCCTTCACCCCTCCTGATCGCGACAGGAGGGTCGACTCCAATTCTTTGTCTGCAAGGGGTTCCCGACGTTCCCCGCGAACCTCTGGATGAGGCCGGTCTCATGAGGAAATTCGAAAAGTAGCCTCATGGTTGGTGCCACATGCTGAAAGATCCCGAATTCCCGGTCCACTCTAGATAAGAACCTGACGCCCGGACATCTCTTCGAAGGCAACCCTGTGGATGAAGGCACAACACGAAGGGACACTGACATCCCCATGCATTGTCTGGAAAAACCCGCCGATTCCACTCACAGCTCCAAATGTGGACTGTCACCCCGTGAACAACTCGAGAGGCAAGTGAAGTTGCATTCCTTCACACAAGACGAGGCCTTACTCTCCTGGCCCAACTCTTCAGGGACCCTGCGATCGGAGTCAGAAATGGAGAGGAAGCCTGAGGTTCCTGCCTCAACTAGAGAAGAGGCCCTCTTCCATTGAACCAAACTCAGTGGTGTCCGAGAGGCCCCTCCCAACACCACAGTATCCCTGAATTCTCAGAGGCTCCCTGAGAAGCTACCTGAGGTCACTGGCACAAGTCGAGGGAACCCAGAGTTTCCTGAAGTAACCCGAGAAAGACTTGGAGAGTCCTTTTTCAACGTCTCTTGATGCCCGATTCCCCTACCATGACTCCAGAGCAAGGACGCGCTCCCCTTGCCACAAGCAGGAAAACTGACTTCCCTAGTACCACACAAGAGGCTCCCTGAGTACCCCATCGTACCTCGTGAGAAAACACACAGTGGCGCCGCAGTTCGAGAAAAACCACAAGATGCCCCCGTCAAGGAGAGATGGGGGCCTTCTTTTCCTGCCTGACCTGGAGAGCAATCCCTGGTCCTCTCTCCAAACTTCACAGGAGGATTGACTCCCTTTAGGCCACTCAGTTGGGTCCAAGAAATACCCGGTGCGACTCGAGAGGAGAGCGGAGTCCTTTGCTTCCCTGAAGACGAGGCCTGACTCCCCGGGTGAGTTTGGAATGCAACCCCGAGATCCCTGTCGCCCCTGGAGTGGAACATTATGTCCTAGACACAAGCCTAGATGAGGTCTATTTTGCCCTACAGTGACTCGAGAGCAACCTCCATCTCTCCCTCACAATTTGAATGGAAGATTGGTCTTCCCATGGTCAACACAAGAGGAAGTCTGAATTTCCCATCGTAATTCGAGAATTCAGCCTCAAGTCTTAAAAACCATGTGGTTCCCCCTTCATTGCAATATGAGGCCCTTGCCAGCTAGAGTCTCAAGAGAAGTCCCACGTTCCATCTTAAAGTTCGAAATGCTACTTGGCACCCTTGATGCGACCCCAAAGTTCCCCAACATACCGGTCTCACTCCAGGGGAAGACCGAAATTCCCGGCGTCTCCAGGGAAGTCCCATGTTCCGTCCTTAAGTGTGAAACGGTACTTGACACCCTTGATGAGACCGCAAAAGTTCGCCGACACGCTGGGTGCCTCGAGGGGAACACCGAGGGTCCCGGCACCACTTCATCTGAGCCCCTTCTCCCCTCCTGATCGCGACAGGAGAGTCGATTCGCCTGCTTTCTCTGGAAGGGGTTCCCGGCCTTCCTGGTGCACCTCAGGATGAGGCCGGTCTCAGGAGGAAATTCGAGACTAGCCATGTGTGAGGTGCCACGTGCCGAACGACCCCGATTTTCCGGTCCGCTCTTGATAAGAACCCGATGCCCGGACACCTCTTCGAAGGCAACCCTGTGAGTGAAGGCACAACACGAAGGGGCACTGACACCCCCGTGCATCATCCGGAAAAACCCGCAGGGTCTACACACAGCTCGACAAGGGGCCTGAGACTCCCGGAACAACTCGAGAGGCAACCAGAATTCCATTCCTCAGACAAGACGAGGCATGACTCTCCTGTCCCAACACTGCAGGGACCGTGCAGTCGGAGTCAGAATCGGAGAGGAAGCCTGAGGTTCCTGCCTCCCCTCGAGATGAGGCCCTCTTCCATTGCGCCGAACCCAGCAGAGTCCCGAGAGGCCCTGCCAACTCCACAGCATCCCTCACCTCTCAGAGTCACCATGGGAAGTTCCCTATAGTCCCCTGCAGAAGTCGAGGGAAACGAGGGTTTCCCGCCGCCACCCGAGAAAGACCTCGAGAGTCCTTCTTCAACGCGTCTTGAGGCCCTAGTCACTTCCCATGACTCGAGAGTGATGACCAGCTCCCCCTCGACATGAGTTCCCTGGCACCGCACGAGAGGCTCCCTGAGGTCCTCGTCGTGCCTCGTGAGAAAACCCCCATGGGAGCCGCAGCCTGAGGAAACCCATGAGACGCCCCCGTCATCGCTAGATGAGGGCCTTCTTTTCCTGCCTGGCCTGGAGAGCAATCCCGAGTCCTCTCTCCAAACTGAAGAGGAGGCTCGACACCCTTGAGTCCACTCATTGGGCTCCAAGAGATCCGTGTCGCGACTTGAGAGGAAAGCGGAGTCCTCTGCTTCCCCTCGAGGCGAGGCCTGACTCCCTGGGGGAGTCTGGAATGGAAACCCGAGATCCCTGTCTTCCCTTGAGAGGAATATTAGGTCCTGGACACACGCCTCGATGAGGTCTCTTTGGCCCTGTAGTGACTCGAGCAGAACCCCCAGCTTTCCCTCGCAACTCCAGGGGAAGATTGGGCTTCCCAGGGCCAACCCAAGAGGAAGCCTGAAATCCCCGTCGTTTTCGAGAATCCAGACTCAACTCGAGAAAAACGACGTGGTTCCAACGTCTTCACAGAATGAGGCCCTTGCCCGCTACAGCGTCCCCAGGGAAGTCACATGTTCCGTCCTGAAGTGGGAAACGGTACTTGGCTCCCTTGTTGCGACCCCTAAAGTTCCCTGAAATGCCGGGTTCCCTCGAGTGGAACACCTAGAGTCCCGGCCCCACTTCATCTGAGCCCCATCTCCCCACCTGATCACGACAGGAGAGTCGATTCCCCTTCTTTGTGTGGAAGGTGTTCCCGGCCTTCCCGGCGCACCTCAGGATGATGCTGGTCTCACGAGGAAATTCGAGATGAGCCACGTTGGTGCTGCCACATGCCGAACGACCCCGATTTCCTGGTCCGCTCTTGAAATGAACCCGATGCCCGGACACCTCTTTGAAGGCAACCCTGTGGGGGAAGGCACAAAATGAAGGGGCAATGACACCCCTGTGCATCTTCTGGAAACACCCGCAGGTTCCACACACAGCTCGACAAGGGGCCTGAAACCCACTGAACGACTCCAGAGGCAAGCAGAGTTCCATTCCTCAGACAAGACGAGGCCTGACTCTCCTGTCCCAACCCTGCAGGGACCCTGCGGTCGGAGTCAGAAATGGAGAGGAAGCCTGAGGTTCCTGCCTCCAATCGAGATGAGGCCCTCTTTCATTTCGTCAAACCTAGTCGAGTCCCGAGAGGCCCCTCTAACTCCTCAGTATCCCTCACCTCTCAGAGGCACCTTGGAAGTTCCCTAAGGTCCCCGGTAGAGGTCGAGGGAAATAAGTGTTTCCCGCCCCTACCCAAGAAAGACCTCGAGAGTCCTTCTTAAATGCGTCTTGAGGCCCTAGTCCCTCCCATGACTCCAGAGCAATGACGCGATCTGCCTGGCCACACGCATGGAGGCCTGACTTCTCTGGCGCCACACGAGAGGCTCCCTGAGCTCCCCATCATATCTCGTGAGAAACCCCACACTGACGCCGCAGCTCGAGAAAACCCATGAGATGCTCCCGTCATCAAGAGAGGAGGGCCATCTTTAACTGAATGGTATGCAGATCAAGCGTGAACCTTCTGTCCAAGCTACACAGGACGCTTGACTCCCTTTAGGCCACTCATTGGGCTCCAAGAGTTACACATCGTGACTCGAGAGGATAGTGGAGTCCTTTGCTTCCACTCGAGACGAGGCGTGACCCACCAGGTGAGACTGGAATGCAACCCCGATATCCCTGTTGCCCCTGGAGAGGAACACTACGTCCTGGACCCAAGCCTAGATGAGGACTCTTTGCCCTGAAGTGACTCGAGAGCAACCCACAGCTCTCTGTGACAAGTTGAATGGAAGATTGGACTTCCTGGGCCAACACAAGAGGAAGCCTGAATTCCCCGTCGTAACTCGAGAATCCCGCCGCATCTCGAGAAAAACCACGTGTTTCCCTCGTCATCGCAATATGAGGCCCTTGCCCGCTAGAGCATCTCCAGAGAATTCCCACGTTCCGTCTTGAAGTGCGAAACTGTACTTGGCACCCTTGATGCGACCTCAAAAGTGCCGTGACATACCGGTCTCACTCGAGGGGACCACCGAGGTTCCCGGCACCACTTCATCTGAGCCCCTTCTCCCCTTCTGATCGTGACCGGTGGATCGATTCCCCTGCTTTGTCTGCAAGGGTTTCCCTACCTTCCCGGCGAACCTCAGGATGAGGCCGGTCTCCCGAGGAAATTCGAGACCTAGCCTCGTGGGTGGTACCACATGCTGAAAGACCCCAATTTTCTGGTACGCTCTTGAAAAGAACCCGATGCCCGGAAACCTCTTTGAAGGCAACCCTGTGGATGAAGGCACAACACGAAGGGGCACTGACACCCCCGTGCATCGTCCGGAAAAACCCGCAGGTTCCACACTCAGCTCAACAAGTGGCCTGTCACTCCGTGAACAACTCGAAAGGCAAGGGGAAATCCATTCCTCCACAGAAGACGAGGCGTGACTCTCTTGTCCATACTCGGCAGGTACTCTGCGACCCGAGTCAGAAATGGAGAGGACCCCTGAGGTTCCTGCCTCCATTCGAGATGAGGCCCTCTTCGATTGCACCAAACCCAGTTGAGTAACGAAAGGCCCCTCCCAAATCCACAGTGTCCCTGACTTCTCAGAGGCACCCTGAGAAGTTGCCTGAGGTCACCAACACAAGTCGAGGGTACCCAGGGTTCCCTGCCGCAACACGAGAAAGACCTCGAGAGTCCTTCTTCAATGCGTCTTGAGGCCCAATTCGCCTACTATGACTCGATAGCAATCACGCACTCCCCTTCACCACATGCACGGAGACCTGACGTCCCTAGCACCACACGAGAGGCTCTCTGAGTTCCCCGTCGTACCTCGTGAGAAATCTGATACTGGCGCCGCAGCTGGAGAAAACCCACGAGACGCCCCCGTCATCGCGAGATGAGGGCCTTTTTTCCTGCATGGCCAGGAAAACAATCCCGAGTCATCTCTCCAAACTCCATAGGAGGCTTCACTCCCTTTACGCCACGCAGTGGGCTCCAAGAGATACCAGTCGCGAATCGACAGGAGAGTGGAGTCCTTTTTTTCCCCTCAAGACGAGGCCTGACTCTCCGGGTGAGTCGAGAATGCAACCCTGAGATCCCTGTCGGCCAGTAGTGGAACACTAGGTCCTGGACACAAGCGTAGATGATGTCTATTTTGCCCTGCAGTGACTGGAGAGCAATCCCCAGTTCTAACTTGCAACTCGAAAGGAATACTGGATTTTCCTGGCGCCACACAAGAGGCTCCCTGAGATCCTCGTGGTACTTCATGAGACACCCCACACTGGCGCCGCAGCTCGAGAAAACCCACGAGACGCCACCGTCATCTCGAGATGAGGGCCTCCTTTTCCTGCATGGCCTGGAGTCCAATCCCGAGTCCTCTCTCCAAACTCCACAGGAGGCTTGACTCCCTTTAGTACACACATTGGGCTCCAAGAGATACCCATCGCGACTCGAGATGAGAGCGGAATTCTTTGCTTACCCTCGAGGTGAGAACTGACTCCCCGGATGAGTCTGGAATGCAAACCCGAGATCCCTGTCGCCCCTGGAGAGCAACATTAGATCCTGGACACAAGCCCAGATTAGGTCTCTTTTGCCCTGCAGTGACTCTAGTGCAATCCCCAGCTCCCCCTCGCAACCCGAATGGAAGATTGGATTTCAAGGCCAACAAGAGGAAGCCTAAATTCCCGGTCATAACTCGAGAATCCCGCCGCAACTCGAGCAAAACCACGTGGTTCTCCCGTCATCGCAAGATGAGGCCCTTGCCCACTACAGCGTTTCAAAAGATGTCCCAGGTTCCATCTTGAAATGCGAAACGGTACTTGGCACCCTTGATGCGACCCCAAAATTCCCCCAACACGCCGGTTTCACTCAAGGGGAACACCGAGGTTCCCGGCACCACTTCATTTAAGCCCCTTCTCCCCTCCTGATCGTTACCGGTGGGTCGATTCCCCTGCTTTGTCTGCAAGGGGGCCCGACCTTCCCTGCACAACTCAGGATGAGGCCGGTCTCATGGGGAAATTCGATACGTAGCTTTGTGGGTGGTGCCACTTGCCGAAAGACTCCAATTTCCCGGTCCGCTCTTGATAAGAATCCGATGCTCGGACACCTCTTGGAAGGCAGCCTTGAGTATGAAGGTACAACACGAAGGGGCACTAACACACCTGTGCATCATCCGGAAAAACGGGCAGGTTACATACACAGCTCGACAAGTGGCCTGTCACCTCGAGAACAACTCGAGAGGCAAGAGGAGTCCCATCCTCCAGAAAAGACGAGGCCTGACTCTCCTGTACCAACATGCAGGGACCTTGCGATCTGAGTCAGAAATGGAGAGGAACACTGAGGTTCCTGCTTCAACTCGAGATGAGTCCCTCTTACATTCCACCAAATGCAGAGGAGTCTCGAGAGGCCCCTCCAAACTGCACAGTATCCCTGACTTCTCAGAGGCACTCTGAGAAGCTCCCTGAGGTCGCAGGCACAAGTCAAGGGAACCCTGGGTTTTATGCAGTAACCCGAGAAAAACCTTGAGAGTCCTTCTTCAACCCGTCTTGAGGCCCGATTACCCTACCATGACTCGAGAGCAATGACGAACTCCCCCTAGCCATCTCATGGGGACCTGACTTCCCTGGAGCCACACGAGAGGCTCCCTGAGCTCCCTCTCGTACCTCGTCAGAAACCCGGCACTAGCGCGGCAGTCTAGAAAACCCACGAGACGCCGCCGTCATCGCGAGATGAGGGCCTTCTTTTCCTGCATGGCCTGGAGAGGAATCCCGAGTCCTCTTTCCAAACAGCACAGGAGGCTTGACTCCCTTTAGGGCACACAGTGGGCTCCAAGAGATACCCATCGCGACTCAAAAGGACAGCGGAGTTCTTTGCTTCCCCTCGAGACGAGGCCTGATTCCCCGGGTGAGTCTGGTATGCAACCCCCAGATCCCTGTCGCCCCTAGGGACGAACATTAAGTCCTGGACACAAGCCTAGATGAGGTCTATTTTGCCCTGCAGTGACTCGTGGACAATCCCCAGCTCTCCCTTGAAACTCGAATGGAAGATAGGACTTCCCTGGGCCAACACATGAGGAAGACTGTATTCCCCGTCGAAACTCGAGAATCCCGCCACAACTCGAGAAACGCCACGTGGTTCCCCCGTCATCGCAAGATGAGGACCTTGCCCCCTACAGCGTCTCAAGAGAAGTCCCACGTTCCGTCTTGAAGTGCGAAACGGTATCGGCACCCTTGATGCGACCTCAAAAGTTCCTCGACACACCGGTCTGACTCGACGAGAACACCGAGGTTCCCGGCACCACTACATCTGGGCCCCTTCTCCCCTCCTGATAGTGACAGGAGGGTTGATTCCCCTGTTTTGTCTTGAAGGGGTTCCCGCCTTTCCCGGTGCATCTCAGGATGAGGCCGGTCTCACGAGGATATTCGAGACATAGCCTCGTGGATGGTGACACATGCCGAAAGACTCCGATTTCCCGGTTCACTCTTGATAAGATCCCAATGCCCGGACACCTCTTTGAAGATAACCCTTTTGATGAAGGCACAACACGAAGGGGCTCTGACACCCCCAGGTATCGTCCGGAGAAACCCGCAGGTACCACACACAGCTCGAGAAGTGACCTGTCACCCCGTGAACAACTGGAGAGGCAAGCAGAGTTCCATTCCTCCACACAAGACGAGGCCTGACTCTCCTGTTCGAACTCTGCAGCGAAACTGAGATCCGAGTCAGATCTGGCCCAGGGGAAGTCAGGAGAGGAAACATGAGTTTCCTGCCTCCACTCGAGATGAGGCCCTCTTCCATTGCACCGAACCCAGTGGAGTCCCGAGAGGCCCCTCGCAACTGCACAGTATCCCTGACTTCTCAGAGGCACCCTTAGACCTTCCTGAGATCACCGGCACAAGTCGAGGGAACCAAGGGTTTCCTGCCCCAACCCGTAAAAGACCTCGAGAGTCCTTCTTCAACACGTCTTGAGGTGCGATTCCCCTACCATGACTCGAGAGCAATGACGCGCTCCCCCTAGCCACGCGCATAGAAACCTGACTTCCCTGGCGCCACAGGAGAGGCTCCCTGAGCTCCCCATTATACCTCGTGAGCAACACCACACTGGAGCCGCAGCTCGAGAATACACACGAGACGCCCCAGTCCTCACGAGATGAGGGCCTTCTTTTTCTGTATGGCCTGGAGAGCAATCCTGAGTCCTCTCTCCAAACTCCACAGGAGGCTTGACTCATTTTAGGCCACACAGTGAGCTCCAAGATATACCCGTCGCGACTCGAGAGGAGAGCGGTGTCCTTGGCTTCCCCTCGAGACGAGGCCTGATTCCCAGGGTGAGTCGAGAATGCAATGCCGAGATCACTGTCGCCCCAGCAGAGGAACATTAGGTCCTGGACACAAGCCTAGATGAGGTCTATTTGGCCCTGCAGTGTCTCGAGAGCAATCCCCAGTTCTAACTCGCAATTCGAATGAAAACTGGACTTGCCTGGGCCAGTTGAAGAGGAAGCCTGAATTCCCCGTCGTAACTCGAGAATCCCGCCACAACTCAAGAAAAACCACGTGGTTCCCCCGTCATCGAAAGATGAGGCCCTTGCCCGCTACAGCGTCTCAAGAGAAGTCCCACGTTCCGTATTGAAGAGCGAAAAGTTACTTGGAACCCTTGATGCGACCCCAAAAGTTCCCCGACATACCAGTCTCACTTGAGGAGAACACCGAGGTTCCCGGCACCACTTCATCTGAGACTCTTCTCCCCTCTTGATCGCGACAGGAGGTTCGATTCCCCTGCTTTGTCTGGAAGGCGTTCCCGACCTTCCTGGCGCACATCAAGATGAGGCCAGTCTCACGAGGAAATTCGAGACATAGCCTCATGGGTGGTGCGACATGCCAAAAGACCCCGATTCCCTGGTCTGCTCTTGATAAGAACCCGATGGCAGAACCCAACTCGAAGGCAATCCTGTGGATCAAGGCACAACACGAAGGGGCAGTGACACCCCGGTGCATCGTCCAGAAAAACCCGCAAGTTCCACATACAAATCGACAAGTGGCCTGTCACCCCATGAACAACGCGAGAGTCAAGCGGAGTTCCATTCCTCCACACAAGACGAGGCCTGACTCTCCTGTCCCAACTCTGCAGGGACTCTGCGATCCGAGTCAGATCCGGCGCATTCGAAGCCAGGAGAGGAACCCTGAGGTTCCTGCCTCAACTTGTCATGAGGCCCTCTTCCATTGCACCAAACCCAGTGGAGTTCCGAGAGGCCCCTCCCAACTCCACAGTGACCCTGACTTCTCAGAGGCACGCTGAGAAGCTTCCTGAGGTCACTGGCACAAGTCGATGGAACCCAGGGTTTCCTGCTGCAACCCAAGAAAGGCCTTGAGAGTCCTTCTTTAACACTTCTTCAGGCCCAATTCCCCTACCATGACTCGAGAACAATGACGGGCTCCCTCTCACCACGTGCATAGAGACCTGACTGCCCTGGCACCACGTGAGAGGCTCACTGAGCTCCCAGTCTTACTTCGTGAGAAACCCCACACTAGCGCCACAGCTCGAGAAAACCTACGAGACGCCCCAGTCATTGGGAGATGAGGGCCTTCATTTCATGCATTGCCTGGAGAGCAATCCCGTGTCCTCCCTCCAAACACCAGAGGAGGTTTGACTCCCTTTAAGCCACTCAGTGGGATCCAAGACATACCCGTCCGACTCGAGAGGAGAGCAGAGTCCTTTGCTTCCCCTCGAGACGAGGCCTGACTCCAAGGTGAGTCTGGAATGCAACCCCGAGATTTCTGTAGAGTCTTGAGATGAACATTAGGTCCTGCACACAAGCCTTGGTGGGGTCTCTTTTGCCTTCAGTGACTAGAGCGCACCTCCAGCTCTTCCTCGAATCTCGAATGGAAGATAAGACTTTTGTGGGCCAACACAAGAGGAAGCATGAATTCCCTGTGGTAACTCAAATATCCCACCGCAACTCGAGAAAAACCAAGTGGTTCCGCAGTCATTCCAAGATGAGGCCCTTGCCCGCTGGAGCACCCCAAGAGAAGTCCAACGTTCCATTTTGAAGAGTGAAACGGTACTTGGAACGCATTATGCGACCCCAAAAGTTACCCAACATACCTGTCTCACTTGAGGGAAACACCGAGGTTCCCAGCAGCACTTCATCTGAGCCACTTCTCCCCTCCTGATCGCCACAGGAGGGTCGATTCCTCTGCTTTGTCTGGAAGAGTTTCATGACCTTCGCGGCACACCTCAGGATGAGGCCGGTTTCATGAGGAAATTCGAGACAACCCACGTGGGTGCTGCCAAATGCTGAACGACCCCGATATCCCGGTCCGCTCTTCATAAGAACCCGATGCCCGGACACCTCTTCGAAGGCAACCCTGTGGATGAAGGCACAAATCGAAGGATCACTGACACCCCCGTGCATCGTCTGGAAAAACCTGCAGATTCCACACACAGTTTGACAAGGGGTCTGAAACCCGATGAACAACTCGAGAGGCAAGCGGAGTTCCATTCCTCAGAAAAGACGTAGCCTGACTCTCCTGTCCCAACTCTGCAGGGACCCTGCGGTCGGAGTCTGAAACAGAGAGGAAGTCTGAGGTTCCTGCCTCCCCTCGAGATGAGGCCCTCTTCCATTGCGACAAACCCAGCGGAGTCCCGAGAGGCCCCGCAAACTCCACAGTATCCATCAAGTCTCAGAGACACCCTGGGAAGTTCCCTAAGGTCTCCGGCAGAAATCGAGGGAAATGACTTTTCCCGACACAACCAGAGAAAGACCTCGATAGTCCCTCTTCAACGCGTCTCGAGGCCCTAGTCCCCTCCCGTGACTCAAGAGCCATGACGCGCTCCCCCTCGCCACGCGCAGGGAGACCTGACTTCCCTGGCGCCGAACGAGAGGCTCCCTGAGATCCTCGTCGTGCCTCGCGAGAAAACCCCCAAGGGCGCCGCAGCTCGAGGAAACCCCTGAGACGCCCCCGTCCTCACGAGGTGAAGGGCCTTCTTTTCCTACATGGCCTGGAGAACAATCCCGAGCCCTCTCTCCAAAATGAAGAGGAGGCTTGACTACACTGAGGCCACTAGGGGTCTCCAAGAGATCCGCGTCACGACTCGGGAGGACAGCGGAGTCCTTGGCTTCCCCTCGAGATGAGGCCTGGCAACCCGGGGGATCCTGGAATGCAACCCCGAGATCCCTGCCTTCCCTGGATAGGAACATTAGGTCCTGGACACACGCCTAGATGAGGTCTCTTTGGCCCTGCAGTGACTCAAGGCAGCCCCCAGCTTTCCCTCGCCACTCGAATGGAAGACGGGGCTTCCCAGGGCCAACAGAGGAGGAAGCCTGTAATCCCCGTCGTCACTCGAGAATCCCACCGCAAATCGAGAAAAAACACGTGGTTTCAACCTCTTCGCAAGATGAGGCCCTTGCCCACTACGGCGTCTCAAGGGAAGTCCCATGTTCCGCCCTGAAGTGCGAAACGGTACCTGACACCCTTCGTACGACACCAAAAAGTTCCCTGACACGCCAGGTTCCCTCGAGGGGAACACCGAGAGTCCCGGCACAGCTTCATCTGAGCCCCTTCTCCCCTCCTGATCGCGACAGGAGAGGCGATTCCCCTGCGTGGACCAGAAGGGGTTCCCGGCCTTCCCGGCGCACCTCAGGATGAGGCCGGTCTCACGGGGAAATTCGAGACGAGCCACGTGGGTGGTGCCACATGCCGAACGCCCCCGATTCCCCGGTCCGCTCTTGAGAAGGACCCGAGGCCCGGACCCCTCTTCGAAGGCAACCCTGTGGGAGAAGGTACCACTCGAAGGGGCACTGACACCCCCGTGAGTCGTCCGGAAAAACCCGCGGTTTCCACACACAGCTCGACGAGGTACGTGAGACACCCTGAGCAATTCGAGAGGCAAGCGGAGTTCCCTTCCTCAGACAAGACGAGGCCTGACTCTCCTGTCCCAACTCTGCAGGGACCCTGTGGTTGGAGTCCGAAAAGGAGAGGAAGCCTAAGTTTCCTGTCTCCCCTCGAGATGAGGCCCTCTTCCATTGCGCCAAGCCCAGCGGAGTCCCGAGAGGCCCCGCCAACTCCACAGCATCCCTCACCTATCAGAGGCACCATGGGAAGTTCCCTCAGGTCCCTGGCAGAAGTCGAGGGAAATGAGGCTTTCCCGCCACCACCCCAGAAAGACCTCGAGTGTCCTTCTTCAACGCGTCTGGAGGCCCTAGTCCTCTCCCATGACTCGAGAGCCATGACGCGCTCCCCCTCGCCACGCGCACAGAGACCTGACTTCCCTGGCACCGCACGAGAGGCTCCCTGAGATCCTCGTCTTGCCTCGTGAAAAACACCCACGGGCGCCGCAGCTCGAGGAAACCCCTGAGAAGCCCCCATCCTCGCGAGGTGAGGGCCTTCTTTTCCTGCCTGACCCAGACCGCAATCCTGAGTCCTCTCTCCAAACTGAAGAGAAGGCCTGACTCCCTTGAGGCCACTCAGTGGGCTCCAAGAGATCTGCGTCGCGACTTGAGAGGAGAGCGGCATCCTTTGCTTGCCCTCGAGGCTAGGCCTGACTCCCCGGGGGAGTCTGGAACGCCACCCTGAGATCCCTGTCTTCCCTTGAGAGGAACGTTAAGTCCCGGACACAGGCCTAGATGAGGTCTCTTTGGCCCTGCAGTGACTCGAGTGCAACCCCAAGCTTTCCCTCGCAACTCGAATGGAAGATTAGGCTTCCCAGGGCCAACACAAGAGGAAGCCTGAAATCCCCGTCGTAACTCTAGAATCCCACCGCAACTCGAGAAAATCCACATGGTTCCAACGTCTTCGCAAGATGAGGCCCTTGCCCCCTACGGCGTCTCAAGGGAAGTCCCAGGTTCTGTCCTGAAGTGCGAAATGGTACCTGACTCCTTTCATGCAACCCCCAAAAGTCCCCCACACGCCGGTTTCTCTCGAGGGTAACACCGAGGGTTCCGGCCCCACTTCATCTGAGCCCCTTCTCCCCTCCTGATGGCGACAGGAGAGTCGATCCCCCTGCGTTGTCTGGAAGGGTCCCCGGCCTTCCCGGCACACGTCAGGATGAAGCCGGCCTCACTAGGAAATTTGAGACTAGCCCCGTGGGTTGTCCCACATGCCGAAAGACCCCGATTTCCCGGTCCGCTCTTAAAAAGAACCCGAGGCCCAGACAACTCTTCGAAGGCAACCCAGTGGGTGAAGGCACAACACGAAGGGGCACTGTCACCGTCGTGCATTTCCGGAAACACCCGCAGGTTCCACACACAGCTCAACAAGGGGCCTGAGACCCCCTGAGCACCTCGAGAGGCAAGCGGAGTTCCCTTCCTCAGACAAGACGATTCCTGACTCTCCTGTCCCAACTCTGCAGGGACCCTGTGGTTGGAGTCCGAAACGGAGAGGAAGCCTGAGGTTCCTGCCTTCCCTGGAGATGAGGCCCTCTTCCATTGCGCCAAACCCAGCAGAGTCCTGAGAGGCCCCGCCAACTCCACAGCATCCCTCATCTGTCAGAAGCACACTGGGAAGTTCCCTAAGTTCACCGGTAAACTCTTATTGCACAAGGTCCCCATGAAAAGGCCCACGCAGCAGGACAGCCACAGATTCTGTCTGCCATTAAAGGGCAGTAAGGTGCCCTCCCCTCTTCTTTGCTGCCTCGGCGGCCACCAGGGTGCAATTCGCATACCCTTCCCTTTCCCATCCTAGCAGGTGCTCCAGGGCCCGCTGGCCTACAAAGTGCCAGAAGCAGGGCTGGGCCAGCCGGCCAGAATTCAGGGTTCTGTCCCTTGGACTTCCAGCAGACACTAGGCTGCTTGGGAAAACCGTGCAGACTCTGAGGATTTTCAGCAGAGGGGTGGAGTGGTAAAGGCCTTGACCCCAAAGACGAGGCCTTCCTGCGACCGCCAGGTTGGGGAGCTCTGAGACTGTGCCAACACAGGGCGGAATACATGGTTCCCTGCTCCACGCAGTCCCCGTTCCCTTACCTGTGTTCCGCACCCCTCCGCTGTGGCCAATGGATGCCGATCCTTGGGGATCCAGGAGTTCACGAAATGGGCATTCCCAGCCGCAATGGCGACCCCCAACAGCACATCTGGAAAGCCCTCCCCCACCCCTGCCAGGAGCCGACCCCCGCTGCGAACGGACCCCCACCCCGCCCCGCGCCGCCAGGTTTCGTCCCGGCCCTGCCGGGCTCCCGGCGGGTTCCCAGCCATATTGGCGACCCCCGGGAGCACAACAGGGACCGACCCCCCACCCACAGCGAGCGGAATCACGACCTGTGCAGCCCAGGTTTACCCCACCCTGGCTGCGCTCCCGGAGCGTTTCCAGCCACAGTGGCCATCTCCGAGAGCACAACTGGGAAGCCCTCCCCTACCCCCGCCAGGAGCCAACACCCGCCCTGCGCCGCCCGGGGCGCCCCACCCCTGCCGCGCTCCAGGGGCGCTGCCCACCTTCACCAGCGGCTCTCGGTGAGCCCCGTCCCCACGCCCGGTTCCAGGAGAGGCTCTTGGACCTCGCTGCTGCCGCCAGGTCAAACATGAGGACAATACATACACCCCACAGAGACAATCCAAGCTGTCTATGATTTAGGGATAAAACGAGGACTACAGAAAGGCAAGATGACCTGACCTAGGAGGGCCATGATATTCTATAGAACCAGACAAAGTTGGTTACCAAGGAAACTTTTTTCCTTGGAACCCGGAAAGCTGGTTCTTTGCATATGCAATGACCAACAATTAGCTTGTTACCCAAGCCTGCCTTACTGCCACCTCCATCCCCCCACTCCCCAGAAGACTGGCTCAAAGAAATATTTTAAATCTCAGGCGGAAACCTGGAAGATGTCTTGTCTGTCTGTTTGGATTAAGGTATGTGTCAGTGTGAGCCTTGTGTTTTTTGATAATATTGCTCAAGTTCTGAGTTCTGATTTCAATGGTCTCAAGACAAGGCAGCCCTTCCAAATCAAACTGCTGGAAATACAAGAAAACATTGACCTAAATGAATGTCAGAGTCCCGTGAACTGGGAACTAGTCAATATTAAATATCTAGTATTTTTGGTTTTGCTCCTCCACTATAGACATGTCTAAGAGTCAACAACATTAAGCACAACATGTTCATAGTGCCTAGGTTTCTTTTGTGGTAAAAATTGCTCTATTGTTATATCTGTCAAAAGCTTGTCAGCAAGAAACTACCTGGAAACGACAACAACAAAAGTAAAAAATGTAAATGTGATATGAGCTTTTAGACAAACTCTTTACAATAATTATACTCTAAAATATCTGCCTCTCATAGTCTTGATTGAAGGCAGAGGAGAAGGGGATGACAAGGGTAGGATGGTTGGATGGCATCACTGACTCGATGGACATGAGTTTGAGCAAGCCCCTGGAGCTGGTGACAGACACGGAAGCCTGGCGTCCTTCAGGCCACGGGGTCCCAAAGAGTCAGACACGACTGAGCAACTGAACTGAACTGAACTAACAAACGTTTCTCCAGGTGTTTTGGTTACCCGCGTTTCTATCCTTGTGACGACAGTGTATTGAATAGCTAGGTCATTTCCAAATAAATGAAAGTTCTGAAACATTCACGACTTGAAAGGACCTCCCTTTTACACAGAAACAAAAGAGATTTTTGACTCTCCATGAATAGTGTCTGGCACCATCCTGACATGTTAAATGTAAGAAAGCAATTGTTTTGTTTTGTTTTGTTCTGTTCTTGGGGGTGGGGGGAGGGGGGCGGGCTATAGCCAATGCCAATATAAAAGTCAGTTCTTGGTTGCTGAAGGGAAATGTATGACTTGTTATATCAAGAAAGTATGTGGAATGCAATGGCACTTGAGGAAGGAAAACGAAGTAGTTCTGTCTTACAGGTGGCAGTTTCAGGATGGGAGAAGCAAAGGAATGGGTACAGAATGGGATAAGGAGGTTGTAGGGAAAGTGGACCCCCAGAAAAGAGTTCTGTGCCTAGCACAAGTTTTCTTGAGATGTCGAATTGCCTTTGCTAATGGAGTTTAAGTTTCTTTACCTCTTAAGTGATCTCTTCTAGGTTGACCTAGAACAGAAATCTTTGGTTAGCTTTGGCTAAGTGGACAAGTAGTGTTTCACGGTGACATATGTGATCCTTCCTGACTGTTTGCAGCCCTTTTGATATCGATGCCTTGCTTCTGCTGCTGCTGCCGCCGCCGCTGCTGCTAAGTCGTTTCAGTCGTGTCCGACTCTGTGCGACCCCATAGACGGCAGCCCACCAGGCCCCGCAGTCCCTGGGGTTCTCTAGGCAAGAACACTGGAGTGGGTTGCCATTTCCTCCTCCCATGCATGAAAGTGAAAAGTGAACGTGAAGTCGCTCAGTGGTGTCCGACTCTTAACCACCCCATGGACTGCAGCCTACCAGGCTCCTCCATCCATGGGATTTTCCACGCAAGAGTACTGGAGTGGGGTGCCATTGCCTTCTCCCATATCTATGCACAAGCCTGCCTAAATAATTGACTTCTAGCTAGCTTTGGGATGCCAATGACCATCCACCCTTACCAGGCAACAGAGAAGAGAAAAACACTTACCACAGGAGGTCCTGGTAAGGAACAAGGAACTAACAAGCTCCCGCCAACCAGGATTCTGCAGAGGTCAACAAGAGGTCAGTAAGAGATGGAAGACTGCAGTCCAGAGGTCCTAGCAACTTCCATCTTGCAGCAGAGACCCAGCATAGTCAAAACGAATTCAATGTTGCAAAAAATAAGTAAACAAATAAAGGACAGAAGTCCTTTGAACACATGACTGAGATTAGGGGTGAGGCAGTACATGTACGGTGCCCGGAAAATCTTAAAGTATGAGAAAGGAAAGAATTTAAAGACAACTATCAAGCTGTCCGAACTGATAAAAACGAAAGATTACACAGTTTTTTCTGTATATATTAGCAGATAATAATCTGAAAAGGAATTAAAAAAAATTCCCTTTCAATAATGTCAACATGAATACAACACTTTGCCATGGATGTAACGAGGATGACAAGACTGGCACACTGGAAATTATACACCTTGGCTGAAAACTATCCTGAATACATGGACAGATATTCCATAACAATGGAAAGACTTAAGATGGCAATACCATGGAATGCATCTTCAATCTGAAATGAAGATTTGATATGATTTGACCGCTCAGAGCTTTTGTGTCATCAATTGTTATTAAAGTATAAATGAGATGGAGAAAGCTGCTGACTTAGACTTGAGGTGGGGTGTACGCCCTGCTGGTCTCTAGCCAGATATTCTACAGGCACTAGCAGTCAGCTAAGGAAAGAAAGGCACTGTCTCAGGGAATGGCACCAGGCTCCTCCCCCACGACATGCCTTGAGGTCACATTGGCAGCAGGTGAGTCATCCTGGGCCAAAAACTGTTTGACATGAATCTTGAAGAAAGGCAGTATTCCAGGCAAATATATCATTTCCTTAACATAGATTAGGAGAACAAGGTACGAGGAAAACATACTGTTTTGTTCAAGTCGCTTCTGAGCCTATTGGGGGAACAGACCTGAAGCCAGAGTCCAGCGGATATACATAGGATATTTACATCGCTTAAGACAAACATTTCCTCAGGAACAAATGCATTGCTTAGCTCAAGGTTTGTCTGCGAAATTCTTACACATCAGGAGATGGCTCCGAGCTGGGTTTCTACACACAAGAACATGAATGCAAAGGACAAGCCTGCACAGCCCATCTGCCCCCCTCCCCCACAGCCAGCAGCATTTCCAAGTGACCTCCTAAGGCCTTCCCCAAAATACAGGGGCACCTCTGGGTTTCCTGTTTCAAGCTCTTCGAACACTTTTCTTAAAAAAAAAAAAAAATCCTGCACACTTCTTGATAGAATGCCACAGTGCAAGGAAAACAGGCCTTCAATACTTAAACCTCCCTGTGCCAAACACTTGGGGCTTGGTTTTGTTTTGTTTTGTTTTTTAATTACACCACCACATAATTTAAACTTTTTACAATTTCTAATTATTCAGTACCAAAACACCAAACTTTTATTGCACAAGGTCCCCATGAAAAGGCCCACGCATCAGGACAGCCACAGATTCTGCCATGAAAGGGCAGCAAGGTGCCCTCCCCCCTTCTTTGCTGCCTGGGCGGCCAGCAGGGTTTGAAATCCATGCACCATACTAACTTTCTAGGGTGCAATTCGCGGACCCTTCCCTTTCTCATCCTAGCAGGTGCTCCAGGGCCCGCTGGCCTACAAAGTGCCAGAAGCAGGGCTGGGCCAGCCGGCCAGAGTTCAGGGTTCTGTCCCTTGGACTTCCAGGGGACACTAGGCTGCTTGGGAAAACCGTGCAGACTGAGATTTTTCAGCAAAGGGGTGGAGCGGTAAAGGCCTTGACACCAAGGGCGAGGCCTTTCTGCAACCGCCAGGTTGGGGAGCTCCGAGAATGTGCCAACAGAGGGCGGAATACGTGGTTCCCTGCTCCAAGCAGTCCCAGTTCTCTGACCTGTGGCCCGCAGCCCTCCGCTGCACCCACTAGATGTGGATCCTTGGGGACACATTAGCATAGGAAATGGGCGTTCCTAGCCGCAGTGGCGACCCCCGAGAGCACAACTGGGACCGAACCCCCACCCACAGCCATCTAAATCTCGACCCGCGCAGCCCAGGTTTACCCTGCCCCGGGTGCGCTCCCGGCGCGTTTCCAGCCTCAGTGGCCACCACCGAGAGCACAACTGGGAAGCCCTCCCCCACCCCCGCCAGGAGCCGAACCCCGCCCCGCGCCACCAGGGTTCACCCCGCCCCTGCCGCACTCCCAGCGCGTTTCCAGCTGCAGTGGGGACCCCCGAGAGCACAACTGTTACCACCCCCCACCCCCTCCCGACCGGAACCCCGACCTGCGCCACCCGGGATCGCCCCGCCCCTGGCGCGCTCCCGGCGCATTGCCCACTTCCACCAGGGGCTCCCGGTGAGCCCTGTCCCCACGCCCGGTTCCAGCAGAGTCTCTCGGACCTCGCTACTGCCGCCAGGTCAAACACGAGGACAATACATCCACCCCACAGAGACAATCCAAGCTGTCTATGATTTAGGGTTCAAACGAGGACTACAGAAAGGAAAGATGTCCTGACCTAGGAGGGCCATGAGAGTCTATAGATCCAAACAAAATTGGGTACCAAGGAAGCTTTTTTCCTTGGAACCCGGAAAGCTGGTTCTTTGCATATGCAATGACCAACAATTAGCTTGTTACCCAAGCCTGCCACGCTGCCACCCCCACTCCCCCACCCACTTCCCAGGAAAACGGCTCAAAGAAATATTTTAAATCTCAGGCGGAAAACTGGAAGATGTCTTGTCTGTCTGTCTGGATTAAGGTATATGTCAGTGTGAGCCTTGTGTTTTTTGATAATATTGCTCAAGTTCTGAGTTCTGATTTCAATGGTCTCAAGACAAGGCAGCCCTTCCAAATCAAACTGCTGGAAATACAAGAAAACATTGACCTAAATGAATGGCAGAGTCCCGTGAACTGGGAACTAGTCAATATTAAATATCTAGTATTTTTGGTTTTGCTCCTCCACTATAGACATGTCTAAGAGTCAACAACATTAAGCACAACATGTTCATAGTGCCTAGGTTTCTTTTGAGGTAAAAATTGCTCTATTGTTATATCTGTCACAAGCTTGTCAGCAAGAAAGTACCTGGAAACAGCAACAACCAATGTAAAATATGTAAATGTGATATGAGCTTTTAGATAAACTCTTAACAATAATTATACTCTAAAATATCTGCCTCTCATATTCTTGATTGAAGGCAGAGGAGAAGGGGATGACAGAGGATAAGATGGTTGGATGGCATCACTGACTCGATGGACATGAGTTTGAGCAAGCCCCTGGAGTTGGTGATGGACACGGAAGCCTGGCGTCCTGCAGGCCACGGGGTCACAAAGAGTCAGACTCGACTGAGCAACTGAACTGAACTGAACTTACAATCGTTCCTCCAGGTGTTTTGGTTACCTGAGTTTCTATCCTGGTGCTAAACTAAGTGATGACAGTGTATTGAATAGCTAGGTCACTTCCAAATAAATGAAACTTCTTAAACATTCACGACTTGAAAGGACCTCCCTTTTACACAGAAACAAAAGAGATTTTTGACTCTGCATGAATAGTGACTGGCACCATCCGAACATATTAAATGTAAGAAAGCAATTTTTTTGTTTTGTTTTGTTTTGTTTTGTTCTGTTCTTGCAGGAAGCGGGGTGGGCGCTATTATCACTGATAGGTATGCTCACCAATCTATCAAATGCCAATATAAGAGTCAGTTCTTGGTTGCTGAAGGGAAATGTATGACTTGTTATTACAAGAATGTATGGAATGCAATCACACTTTAAGAAGGAAAACGAAGTAGTTCTGTCTTACAGGTGGCATTTTCAGGACAGGAGAAGCAAAGGAATGGGTACAGAATGGGATAAGGAGGTTGTAGGGAAAGTAGGCCCCCAGAAAAGAGTTTTGTGCCTAGCACAAGTTTTCTTGAGATGTTGAACTGCCTTTGCTAATGGAGTTTAAGTTTCTTTACCTCTTAAGTGATCTCTTCTAGTTTGACCTAGAACAGAAATATTTCATTAGCTTTGGCTAAGAGGAGAAGTATTGTTTCACGATGACATATGTGATCCTACCTGACTGTTCTCATCCCCTTTGATATCTATGCACTGCTGCTGCTGCTGCTGCAGCTGCTAAGTGGTTCAGTTGAGGCCGACCCTGTGCCACGCCATAGATGGCAGCCCACCAGGCCCCGCAGTCTCTGGGGTTCTCTAGGCAAGAACACTGGAGTGGGTTGCCATTTCCTCCTCCTATGCATGAAAGTGAAAAGTGAAAATGAAGTCACTCAGTGGTGTCCGACTCTTAGCCACCCCATGGACTGCAGCCTACCAGGCTCCTCCATCCTTGGGATTTTCCAGGAGTGGGGTGCCATTGCCTTCGCCCATATCTGTGCACAAGCCTGCCTAAATAATTGACTTCTAGCCAACTTTGGGATGCCCATGACCACCCACCCTTACCAGGCAACAGAGAAGAGAAAAACACTTACCACAGGAGGTTCTGATAAGGAACAAGGAACTAACAAGCTCCCACCTACCAGGATTCTGCAGAGGTCAACAAGAGGTCAGCAAGAGATGAGAGACTGCAGTCCAGAGGTCCTAGCTACTTCCATCTAGCAACAAACACCCAGCATAGTCAAAACGATTTCAATGTTAAAGAATAAATAAATAAATAAATAAATAAATAAATAAAGGACAGAAGTTCTTTGAACACATGTCTGAATTTAGGGGTGAGGCATTACATATGTGTCCCAGGATAATCTTAAAGTGTCAGAAAGTAAAGAAATTAAAGACAACTATCAAGCTGTCCAAACTGATAAAAATGAATGATTACACAGTTTTATCTGTATACATTAGCAGATAATAATCTGAAAAGGAATTTTAAAAAATTCCCTTTCAATAATATCAACATGAATAAAACACTTTGCCATGGATGTAACGAGGATGACAAGACTGGCACACTGGAAATTATACACCCTGGCTGAAAACTATCCTGAATACATGGACAGATATTCCATAACGATGGAAAGACTTAAGATGGCAATACCATGGAATGCATCTTCAATCTGAAATGAAGATTTGATATGATTTGATCGCTCAGAGCTTTTGTGTCATCAAGTGTTATTAAAGTATTAAAGAGATAGAGAAAGCTGCTGACTTAGACTCGAGGCGGGGTGGGGGGTTAGTAAGAGTACCCCCTGCTGGTCTTTAGCCAAATATTCTACAGGCACTAGCAGTCAGCTAAGGAAAGAAAGGAACTGTTTCAGGGAATGGCACCAGGCCCCTCCCCCACGACATGCATTGAGATAATATTGGCAGCAGGTGAGTCATCCCGGGCCAAAACTTGATTGACATGAATCTTGAAGAAAGGCAGTATTGCAGGCAAATATATCATTTCCTTAACATAGATAAGGAGAACAAGCTAGGAGGAAAATATGCTGTTTTGTTCAAATCGCTTCTGAGCCTTTTGGGGGAACCGACCTGAAGCCAGAGTCTAGCGGAAATACATAGGATATTTACATCGCTTAAGACAAACATTTTCTTAGGAAAAAATGCATTGCTTAGCTCAAGGTTTGTCTGCGAAATTCTTACACATCAGGAGATGGCTCCGAGCTGGGTTTCCACACACAAGAACATCCATGCAAAGGACAAGCCTGCACAGCCCATCTGCCCCCCTCCCGCACAGCCAGCAGCATTTCCAAGTGACCTCCTAAGGCCTTCCCCAAAATACAGGGGCACCTCTGGGTTTCCTGTTTCCCTCACTTCGAACACTTTTCTTAAAAAAAAAAAAATCCTGCACACTTCTTGATAGAATGCCACAGTGCAAGGAATACAGTCCTTCAATATTTAAACCTCCATTTGCAAAACACTTGGAGCTTGGTTTTGTTTTGTTTTGTTTTTTAATTACACCACCACATAATTTAAAGCTTTTACAATTTCTAATTATTCAGGTCCAAAACACCAAACTTTTATTGCACAGGGTCCTCATGAAAAGGTCCACGCAGCTGGACAACCACAGATTCTGCCATGAAAGGGCAGCAAGGTGCCCTCCCCCCTTCTTTGCTGCCTGGGCGGCCACCAGGGTTTGAAATCCATGCACCCTACTAAGTTTCTAGGGTGCAATCCATGGACCCTTCCCTTTCCCATCCCAGCAGGTGCTCAAGGGCCCGCTGGCTTACAAAGTGCCAGAAGCAGGGCTGGGCCAGCCGGCCAGAGTTCAGTGTTCTGTCCCTTGGACTTCCAGCGGACACTAGGCTGCTTGGAAAAACCGTGCAGACTCTGAGATTTTTCAGCAGAGGGGTGGAGCGGTAAAGGCCTTGACCCCAAAGGCAAGGCCTTTCTGCGACCGCCAGGTTGGGGAGCTCCGAGAATGTGCCAACAGACGGCGGAATACTTGGTTCCCTGCTCCACGCAGTCCCAGTTCCCTTACCTGTGGTCCGCAGCCCTCCGCTGCACCCACGGGATGGCGATCCTTGGGGACCCAGGAGCGGACGAAATGGGCGTTCCCAGCCGCAGTTGCAACCCCCGAGAACGCAACTGGGAACCCCTCCCCATCCCCCCCGTGAGCCGACCCCGCCCCGCTCCGCCAGGGTTAGCCCCGCCCCTGCCGCGCTCCCTGCGCGTTCCCAGCTGCAGTGGCGACCCCGGGAGCACAACTGGGACCGACCCCCACCCAAAGCCATCTGAATCTCGACCCCCGCAGCCCGGGTTTACCCAGTCCCGGGTGCGCTCCCGGCGCGTTTTCAGCCTCAGTGTCCACCTCTGAGAGCACAACTGGGAAGCCCGCCCCCACCCCCGCCAGAAGCCGACCCCCGCCCCACGCCGCCCGCGTTCGCCCCGCCCCTGCACGGTCCAGGTACCTTCCCAGCTTCTAGCGTTCACGCCCGGGTAGGAGCAGGATGTAGGAGTATGGGAGATGTGTCTGGAGCCTGACAGCCTCAGCTCCGCTCTGGCCTGCCCTTTGGACCTAGGAGCCAGGCCAACTTGCAGAGGGCTTAGGGCCCCATTGTATGCAAACTACCAAGGCCTACCGCAAGGAGAGCTCTGTCCGAGGGAAGGGAAGTGCCCCAGGCTGCGTTCCCAAGCTGTTGCTTGGCAATGCAGACTCAGCGGTAAACGGAGGGAATCAGGCTCTCTGTAGCCGCAGCTTCACACACAGGTGTGTCTCCGTAGGAATCAAGAAAGATCCTGACAGGGTGAGGTTCATTAGAGCTATACTAAAGAGCAAAGGCTTGTCCATGTGGTCTTGCCTTCCCCTGTGCCTTTGGGTCTCCAGGCTCGGCCCCAGCTCCGTGGAAACAACCCCTGAGAAAATATCTTCAAGATCCACTTTTCCCAGTGTCTGGGAACCGGGGTTCGTAGGAGGAGAGAAAAGCACGCCTCCATCGGGAACAAAAATGCAGCCCACCTGCCTGTGTTTTGAAGCCTCTATTTGGAAGGAATGGGTTAGCTTCTCCTAAAGGAGACCTCCAGATCTGCTCAGAAGTCGGTAATTCCAGAGGCAGGGTACTGGTTCCTGACTGCCCTTTGCTAGCCTTGCAAAGATATTCCTAGATTCTAGAGTTATTTTCCATGAAGGAGCAGGCTTCGGGAATGTGTCAGACGGGACTGGCTCCTTATTGACCTCAGCTCAGCTATTGCCTTTCCATTCAAACTAGGGCAAGGCCCTAGTTTATGAAGGGTAAGGGTCTTCTTCTTTGCAAACTGCCAAGGGCTACAGCAATGAGACCTCTGTCAAGGTGAGGGAAGCCTAAGAGGATGGATTCTCAAGCAGGTGCTTTGCCACAAAGCATCAGCACCCCACGGAGAGAATCAAGCTCCCTGTGCACCAATGTTGGGAGTGTAGCTTCACACACAGAGTTGTCTCTATAGGAGCCAAGAATGTTCCTGAGAGATTAGGTTCACTAAACCTCTCCTACAGAGCATAGACCTGTCAATGTGGTTTTGCCTTCCCCTGTGAGTTGGGTCCTCGAGGTCCGCCACACCTCCGGGGAAACTGTCCCTGAGAAAAGATCTCCAGGAACCGCTTCGCCGAGGCTGGGAAATGCTGTTCACAGGAAGTAAGGCAAGCGAATCTCCTGCAGAGTAAAAGAGGCCTTACAGTCCCTGGAGGAGCAGGCTGCCAGAATGTGTGAAACCTGACTGTTGCCTTACTGGCCTCAGCTCCGCCATTGCCTGTTCATCCGAGCTAGCACCCAGGCCTACTTGGAAAAGCGTTTGGGTGCAGATTTCTACAAAGTGCCAAGGGCTACAGCAGTGAGAATTCTCTCAGAGGTAAGGGAGAGCATTTTATGGATTCTCAAGCTGTTTTCTGAATGACAGCGTCAAAATGAACAGAGAGAATCAGGCTCTCTGTGCCCCTATGTTAGGTACGCAGCTTCACACACAGAGGTGTCTCTATAGGAGCCAAGAATGCTCCTGAGAGATGAGGTTCACTAGAGGTCTGCTACAGAGCATAGACCTGTCCATGTGGTCTTGCCTTCCCCTGTGCCTTTGGGCCCCGGGCTCGGCCCCAGCTCCGTGGAAAGAACCCCTGAGAAAATATCTTCAAGATAAGCTTTTCCCAGAGGCTGGGAACTGGAGTTCATAGGAGGAGAGAAAAGCAAGCCTCCTTCGGGCACGAAATGCAGCCAACCTGCCTGTGTTTTGAAGCCTCTCTTTGGAAGGAATGGGTTAGCTTCTCCTAAAGGACACCTCCAGATCTGCTCAGAAGTCGGTAATTCCAGAGGCAGGGTGCTGGTATCTGATTGCCCTTTGCCAGCCTTGCAAAGACATTCCAAGATTCTAGAGTTATATTCCATGAAGGAGCAGGCTTCGGGAATGTGTCAGAGGGGACTGGCTCCTTATTGGCCTCAGCTCAGCTATTGCCTTTCCATCCAAACTAGGACAAGGGCCTAGTTTATGAAGTGTAAGGGTCTTCTTCTTTGAAACTGCCAAGGGCTACAGCAATGAGACTTCTGTCAAGGCGAGGGAAGCCTAAGAGGACGGATTCTCAAGCAGGTGCTTTGCTACAAAGCATCAGCACCCCACGGAGAGAACCAAGATCCCTGTTCCCCAATGTTGGGAGTGTAGCTTCACACACAGAGTTGTCTCTATAGGAGCCAAGAATGTTCCTGAGAGATTAGGTTCACTAAACCTCTCCTACAGAGCATAGACCTGTCCATGTGGTTTTTCCTTCCCCTGTGAGTTGGGTCCCCGAGGTCCACCACACCTCCGGGGAAACTGTCCCTGAGAAAAGATCTCCAGGAACGGCTTCGCTGAGGCTGGGAAACGCTGTTCACAGGAAGTAAGGCAAGCGAGCCTCCTGAAGGGAAATAGAGGCCTTACTGTCCCTGGAGGAGCAGGCTGCCAGAGTGTGTGACACCTGACTGGTGCCTTACTGGCCTCAGCTCCGCTATTGCATGTTCATCTGAACTTGAACCCAGGCCTACTTGGAGAAGTGTTTGTGTGCCGATTTCCAGAAACTGCGAAGGGCTACAGCAATGATAACTCTCTCAGTGGTAAGGGAGAGCATTGTGTGGATTCTCAATTTGTTGTTTGAACGACAGCGTCAAAGCTGCACAGAGAGAATCAGGTCTCTGTGTCTCTATGTTGGCTATGCAGCTTCCCACACAGAGATGTCCCCGTTGGAGCCAAGAACATTCCTCATAGACTGAGGTTCACTAGAGCACTCCTAGAGAGCAAAGACTTATCCATGCGGTTTTCCCTTCCCCTGTGCGTGTGGGTCTCCGGGATCGGCCCCTGCTCCGTGGAAACAGCCTCTGAGAAAAGATCTCCAAGAACCTCTTATCCCCCAGGCTGGGAAGCGGAGATCGCAGGAGGTGGGATAAGCAAGCTTCCTTCGGCAAGAAGAGACAGCCAACCGGCCTGTGTTTGGAAGCCTATTTTTGCAAGGAATGGGTTAGTTTCTCCTGACCGAGACCTCCGGATGTGCTGAGAAGATAGAAATTCCAGAGGCAGGGTCGAGGTTCCTGACTGCCCTTTGCCAGCCTTGCAAAGACATTCCCAGATTCTAACGTTATTTTCCATGAAGGAGCAGGCATCGGGAATATGTCAGACTTGACTGGCGCCTTACTGGCCTCAGCTCAGCTACTGCCTTTCCATTCAAACAAGGACAAGGGCCTACTTGGTGAAGGGTAAGGGTCAGCTTCTTTCCAAACTGCCAAGGACTACAGCAATGAGACCTCTGTCAAGGTGAGGGAAGCCTATGCGGATGGATTCTTAGCAGGTGCTTTGCCACAAAGCATCAGCACCCACGGAGAGAATCAGACTCCCTTTGCCACTATGTTGGGTGTGTAGCTTCATGCACAGAGGTGTCTCTGTAGAAGCCAAGAATGTTCCTGAGAGATGAGGTTCACTAGAGCTCTCCTACAGAGCATAGACCTGTCCATGTGGTTTTGTCTTCCCCTGTGAGTTGGGCCCCCGAGGTCCGACCCAGCTCCAGGGAAACAGCCCCTGAGAAAAAATCTCCAGGAACAGCTTTGCGCCCAGGCTGGGAAATGCAGTTCACAGGAGGCAAGGCAAGCGAGCCTCCTGCAGGGAAAAAGAGGCCTTACTGCTCCTGGACGATCAGGCTGCAAGAGTGTGTGAGACCTCACTTGTGCCTTACTGGCCTCAGCTCCGCCGTTGCCTGTTGTTCCGAGCTAGGACCCAGGCCTACTTGGAGAAGGGTTAGGGTGCGGATTTCTACAAACTGTCAAGGACTACAGCAATGAGAATTCTCTTAGCAGTAAGGGAGAGCATTGTATGGATTCTCAAGCTGTTGTTTGAATGACAGCTTCAAAGCTACACAGAGAGAATCAGGCTCTCTGTTCCCCTATTTTGGCTGTGCAGCTTCACACACAGAATTTGACTCTGTTGGAGCCAGAAATATTCCTGAAAGACTTAGGCTCACCAAAGCTGTCCTCCAGAGCAAAGACATTGGATGTGGTTTTGCCTTCCCTTGCCAGTATGGGTCCCCTAGCTTGGCCCCAGCTCCGGGGATACAGCCTCTGAAAAAAATCTTCCAAGAAGCGATTTTCCTCCAGGCTGTTAAGCGGAATTCGCAGTTTGCAAGTTAAGGAAGCCTGCTTCGTGGAAGAGCAAGCAGCCAACTGGCCCTGTGTTAGGAAGCCTGTATTTGAAAGGAATGGGTTAGCTTCTACAGCGGGAGAACCTCAGATCTGCTCAGGGGGCTGAAATACTAGAGTCAGGGTCGAGGTTCTCCCTTGTCCTTTGCGCACCTTGCAAAGACATTCCTAGCTTCTAGCGTTAGTGTCCCTGTAGTAGCAGGCTGCAGGAGCGTGTGATAAATGACTGCCGCGTTCCTGTCCTCAGCTCCGCTATTGACTTTCTATTCGAACTAGAACCCAGGCCTACTTTGAGAGGGGTTAGGGTCCAGTGTTTCCAAACTGCCAAGGGCTACGGCAATGCGAGCTCTGTCAGAGGTAAGAAAAGAGCAATTGGTTGGATTTTTCAGCTGCTGCGTGGCTGCACAGCTTCCGCGCTGCATGGAGAGCGTGAGGCTCCTTGTGGCCCTATTTTGGATACGCAGCAACATGCACACAGAATGTCTGTGTTCACTTATGTACAGTCTTATGTACACTAGAGCTCTCCTACAGAGCAAAGACCACTCAGTGGGCTCCAAGAGATACCTGTCGCGGCTCGAGAAGAGAGTGGAGTCCTTTGCTTCCCCTCGAGATGAGGCCTGACTCCCCGGGTGAGTATGGAATGCAACCCCAAATCCCTGTCGCCTATGGAGAGGAACATTAAGTCCTGGATACAAGCCTAGATGAGGTCTAGTTTGCCCTTCAGTGAATGGAGCCCAATCCACAGCTCTCCCTGGCAACTCGAATGGAAGATTAGACTTCCTGGGCCAAAACAAGAGGAAGCCTGAATTCCCCGTCGTAACTCGAGAATCCCACCGAAACTCGAGAAAATCCACGTGCTTCCCTCGTCATCGCAAGATGAGGCCCTTTGTCCGCTACAGCATCTCAAGAGAAGACCCACGTTCCATCCTGAAGTGCGAAACGGTACTTGGCACCCTTGATGCGACCCCAAAAGTTCCACGACATACCAGACTCACTCAAGGGGAACACCGAGGTTCCCGGCACCACTTCATCTGACCCCTTCTCCTCTCCTGATTGCGACAGGAGGGTCGACTCCCCTTCTCTGTCTGCAAGGGGTTCCCGACCTTCCGGGCGCACCTCAGGATGAGGCCGGTCTCACGAGGAGATTCGAGGCGAGCCACGTGGGTGGGGCCACATGCCGAACGCCCCCGATTCCCCGGTCCGCTCTTGAGAAGTACCCGAGGCCCGGACCCCTCTTCGAAGGCAACCCTGTGGGTGAAGCACAACACGAAGGGGCACTGCCACCCTCGTGCATCGTCCGCAAAGACCCGCGGGTTCCACACACAGCTCGACGAGGGGCCTGAGACCCCCTGAGCAGCTCGAGAGGCCAGCAGGGTTCCCTTCCTCAGACAAGATGAGGCCTGACTCTCCTGTCCCAACCCTGCAGGGACCCTGCGGTCGGAGTCCGAAACGGAGAGGAAGCCTGAGGTTCCTGCCTCCCCTCGAGGTGAGGCCCTCTTCCGTTGCGCCAGACCCAGCGGAGTCCCGAGGGGCACCGCCACCTCCACAGGATCCCTCACCTCTCAGAGGCACCCTGGGAAGTTCCCTAAGGTCCCCGGCAGAAGGCGAGGGACACGAGGGTTTCCCGCCGCCCCCCGACAAAGACCTCGAGAGTCCTTCTTCAACGCGTCTCGAGGCCCTAGTCCCCTCCCGTGACTCGAGAGCCAGGACGCGCTCCCCCTCGCCACGGGCATTGAGACCTGACTTCGCTGGCGCCGCACGAGAGGCTCCCTGAGATCCTCATCGTGCCTCGGGAGAAAACCCCCACGGGCGCCGCAGCTCGAGGAAACCCCTGAGACGCCCCCGTCCTCGCAAGCTGAGTGCCTTCTTTTCCTGCATGGCCTGGAGAGCAATCCCGGGTCCTCTCTCCAAACGCAAGAGGAGGCTGGACTCCCTTGAGGCCGCTCAGGGGGCTCCAAGAGACCCGCGTCGCGACTCGAGAGGAGAGCGGAGTCCTTGGCTTCCCCTCGAGACGAGGCCTGACTCCCCGGGGGAGCCTGGAATGCAACCCCGAGATCCCTGCCTTCCCTGGAGAGGAATATTAGGTCCCGGACACACGCCTAGGTGAGGTCTCTTCGGCCCTGCAGTGACTCGAGCGCAACCCCCAGCTTTCCCTCGCAACCCGAGGGGAAGATTTGGCTTCCCAGGGCCAACCCCAGGGGAAGGCTGAGATCCCCGTCGTAACTCGAGAATCCCGCCGCAACTCGAGAAAAACCACGTAGTTCCCACCTCTTGGCAAGATGAGGCCCTTGCCCGCGACAGCGTCTCAAAGGAAGTCCCCTGTTCCGCCCTGAAGGGCGAAACGGTCCCTGACAGCCTTCCTGCGACCCCCCAAAGTAGCCCGACACGCCGGGGTCCCCCGAGGGGAACACCGAGGGTCCCGGCACCGCTTCCACTGAGCCCCTTCTCCCCTCCTGATCGCGACAGGAGAGGCGATTCCCCTGCGTGGTCTGGAAGGGGTTCCTGGGCTTCCCGGCGCACCTCAGGATGAGGCCGGTCTCACGAGGAGATTCGAGGCGAGCCACGTGGGTGGGGCCACATGCCGAACGCCCCCGATTCCCCGGTCCGCTCTTGAGAAGGACCCGAGGCCCGGACCCCTCTTCGAAGGCAACCCTGTGGGTGAAGCACAACACGAAGGGCCACTGCCACCCCCGTGCATCGTCCGCAAAGACCCGCGGGTTCCACACACAGCTCGACGAGGGGCCTGAGACCCCCTGAGCAACTCGAGAGGCCAGCGGGGTTCCCTTCCTCAGACAAGACGAGGCCTGACTCTCCTGTCCCAACTCTGCAGGGACCCTGCGGTCGGAGTCCGAAACGGAGAGGAAGCCTGAGGTTCCTGCCTCCCCTCGAGGTGAGGCCCTCTTCCGTTGCGCCAGACCCAGCGGAGTCCCGAGGGGCCCCGCCACCTCCACAGGATCCCTCGCCTCTCAGAGGCACCCTGGGAAGTTCCCTAAAGTCCCCGGCAGAAGGCGAGGGAAACGAGGGTTTCCCGCCGCCCCCCGAGAAAGACCTCGAGAGTCCTTCTTCAATGCGTCTCGAGGCCCTAGTCCCCTCCCGTGACTCGAGAGCCAGGACGCGCTCCCCCTCGCCACGCGCATGGAGACCTGACTTGCCTGGCGCCCCACGAGAGGCTCCCTGAGATCCTCGTCGTGCCTCGGGAGAAAACCCCCACGGGCGCCGCAGCTCGAGCAAACCCCGGAGACGCCCCCGTCCTCGCGAGCTGAGGGCCTTCTTTTCCTGCATGGCCTGGAGAGCAATCCCGGGTCCTCTCTCCAAACGGAAGAGGAGGCTGGACTCCCTTGAGGCCGCTCAGGGGGCTCCAAGAGACCCGCGTCGCGACGCGAGAGGAGAGCGGAGTCCTTGGCTTCCCCTCGAGACGAGGCCTGACTCCCCGGGGGACCTGGAATGCAACCCCGAGATCCCTGCCTTCCCTGGAGAGGAATATTAGTTCCTGGACACACGCCTAGGTGAGGTCTCTTCGGCCCTGCAGTGACTCGAGCGCTACCCCCAGCTTTCCCTCGCAACCCGAGGGCAAGATTGGGCTTCCCAGGGCCAACCCAAGGGGAAGGCTGAGATCCCCGTCGTAACTCGAGAATGCCTCCGCAACTCGACAAAAACCACGTGGTTCCCACCGCTTGGCAAGATGAGGCCCTTGCCAGCGACGGCGTCTCAAGGGAACTCCCCTGTTCCGCCCTGAAGGGCAAAACGGTCCCTGACAGCCTTCCTGCGACCCCCAAAACTGGCCCGACACGCCGGGGTACCCCGAGGGGAACACCGAGGGTCCCGGCACCTCTTCCTCTAAGCGCCTTCTCCCCTCCTGATCGCGACAGGAGAGGCGATTCCCCTGCGTGGTCTGGAAGGGGTTGCCGGCCTTCCCGGCGCACCTCAGGATGAGGCCGGTCTCACGAGGAATTTCGAGACGAGCCACGTGGGTGGGGCCACATGCCGAACGCCCCCGATTCCCCGGTCCGCTCTTGAGAAGGACCCGAGGCCCGGACCCCTCTTCGAAGGCAACCCTGTGGGTGAAGGCACAACACGAAGGGGCACTGCCACCCCCGTGCATCGTCCGCACAGACCCGCGGGTTCCACACACGGCTCGACGAGGGGCCTGAGACCCCCTGAGCAACTCGAGAGGCCAGCGGGGTTCCCTTCCTCAGACAAGACGAGGCCTGACTCTCCTGTCCCAACTCTGCAGGGACCCTGCGGTCGCAGTCCGAAACGCAGAGGAAGCCTGAGGTTCCTGCCTCCCCTCGAGGTGAGGCCCTCTTCCATTGCGCCAGACCCAGCGGAGTCCCGAGGGGCCCCGCCACCTCCACAGGATTCCTCGCCTCTCAGAGGCACCCTGGGAAGTTCCCTAAGGTACCCGGCAGAAGGCGAGGCAAACGAGGGTTTCCCGCCGCCCCCCGACAAAGACCTCGAGAGTCCTTCTTCAACGCGTCTCGAGGCCCTAGTCCCCTCCCGTGACTCGAGAGCCATGACGCGATGCCCTTGGCCACGCGCATGGAGACCTGACTTCTCTGGCGCCGCACGAGAGGCTCCCTGAGATCCTCTTCGTGCCTCGGGTGAAAACCCCCACGGGCGCCGCAGCTCGAGGAAACCCCTGAGACGCCCCCGTCCTCGCGAGTTGAGGGCCTTCTTTCCCTGCATGGCCTGGAGAGGAATCCCGGGTCCTCTCTCCAAACGGAAGAGGAGGCTGGACTCCCTTGAGGCCGCTCAGGGGGCTCCAAGAGACCCGCGTCGCGACTCGAGAGGAGAGCGGAGTCCTTGGCTTCCCCTCGAGACGAGGCCTGACTCCCCGGGGGAGCCTGGAATGCAACCCCGAGATCCCTGCCTTCCCTGGAGAGGAATATTAGGTCACGGACACATGCCTAGGTGAGGTCTCTTCGGCCCTGCAGTGACTCGAGCCCAACCCCCAGCTTTCCCTCGCAATCCGAGGGGAAGATTGGGCTTCCCAGGGCCAACCCCAGGGGAAGGCTGAGATCCCCGTCGTAACTCGAGAATGCCGCCGCAACTCGAGAAAAACCACGTGGTTCCCACCTCTTGGCAAGATGAGGCCCTTGCCCGCACATCGTCTCAAGGGAAGTCCCCTGTTCCGCCCTGAAGGGCGAAACGGTCCCTGACAGCCTTCCTGCGACCCCCAAGAGTCCCCCGACATGCCGGGTTCCCCTGAGGGGAACACCGAGGGTTGCGGCACCACTTCCTCTGAGCCCCTTCTCCCCTCCTGATCGCGACAGGAGAGGCGATTCCCCTGCGTGGTCTGGAAGGGGTTCCCGGTTTCCCGGCGCACTTCAGGATGAGGCCCGTCTCACGAGGAAATTCGAGACGAGCCACGTGGGTGGGGCAACGTGCCGAACGCCCCCGATTCCCCGGTCCGCTCTTTAGAAGGACCCGAGGCCCGGACCCCTCTTCGAAGGCCACCCTGTGGGTGAAGGCACAACACGAAGGGGCACTGCCACCCCCGTGCATCGTCCGCAAAGACCCGCGGGTTCCACACACAGCCCGACGAGGGGCCTGAGGCACCCTGAGCAAATCGAGAGGCCAGCGGGGTTCCCTTCCTCAGACAAGACGAGGCCTGACTCTCCTGTCCCAACTGTGCAGGGACCCTGCGGTTGGAGTCCGAAACGGAGAGGAAGACTGAGGTTCCTTCCTCCCCTCGAGATGAGGCCCTCTTCCGTTGCGCCAGACCCAGCGGAGTCCCGAGGGGCCCCGCCACCTCCACAGGATCCCTCGCCTCTCAGAGGCACCCTTGGAAGTTCCCTAAGGTCCCCGGCAGAAGGCGAGGGAAACGAGGGTTTCCCGCCGCCCCCCGAGAAAGACCTCGAGAGTCCTTCTTCAATGCGTCTCGAGGCCCTAGTCCCCTCCCGTGACTCGAGACCAGGACGCGCTCCCCCTCGCCACGCGCATGGAGACCTGACTTCCCTGGCGCCGCACGAGAGGCTCCCTGAGATCCTCGTCGTGCCTTGGGAGAAAACCCCCACGGGCGCCGCAGCTCGAGGAAACCCCTGAGACGCCCCCGTCCTCGCGAGCTGAGGGCCTTCTTTTCCTGCATGGCCTGGAGAGCAATCCCGGGTCCTCTCTCCAAACGGAAGAGGAGGCTGGACTCCCTTGAGGCCGCTCAGGGGGCTCCAAGCGACCCGCGTCGCGACTCGAGAGGAGAGCGGAGTCCTTGGCTTCCCCTCGAGACGAGGCCTGACTCCCCGGGGGAGCCTGGAATGCAACCCCGAGATCCCTGCCTTCCCTGGGGAGGAATATTAGGTCCCGGACACACGCCTACGTGAGGTCTCTTCGGCCCTGCAGTGACCCGAGCGCAACCCCCAGCTTTCCCTCGCAACTCGAGGGGAAGATTGGGCTTCCCAGGTCCAACCCAAGAGGAAGCCTGAGATCTCCGTCGTAACTCGAGAATACCGCCGCAACTCGAGAAAAACCACGTGGTTCCCACCTCTTGGCAAGATGAGGCCCTTGCCCGCGACGGCGTCTCAAGGGAAGTCCCCTGTTCCGCCCTGAAGGGCGAAACGGTCCCTGACAGCCTTCCTGCGACCCCCAAAAGTCCCCCGACACGCCGGGGTCCCTCGAGGGCAACACCGAGGGTCCCAGCACCGCTTCCTCTGAGCCCCTTCTCCCCTCCTGATCGCGACAGGAGAGGCGATTCCCCTGCGTGGTCTGGAAGGGCTTCCCGGCCTTCCCGGCGCCCCTCAGGATGAGGCCGATCTCACGAGGAAATTCGAGACGAGCCACGTGGGTGGGGCCACATGCCGAACGCACCCGATTCCCCGGTCCGCCCTTGAGAAGGACCCGAGGCCCGGACCCCTCTTTGAAGGCAACCCTGTTGGTGAAGGCACAACACAAAGGGGCACTGCCACCCCCGTGCATCGTCCGCAAAGACCCGCGGGTTCCACACACAGCTCGACGAGGGGCCTGAGACCCCCTGAGCAACTCGAGAGGCCAGCGGGTTTCCCTTCCTCAGACAAGACGAGGCCTGACTCTCCTGTCCCAACTCTGCAGGGACCCTGGGGTCGGAGTCCGAAACTAAGAGGAATCCTGAGGTTCCTGTCTCCCCTCGAGGTGAGGCCCTCCTCCATTGCACCAAACCCTGATGAGTCGCGAGAGGCCCCTCCCAACTCCAAAGTATCCCTGAATTCTCAGAGGCACCTTGAGAATCTACCTGAGGTCACCGGCTCAAGTCCAGGGAACCCAAGGTTTCCTGCTGCGACCCGAGAAAGACCTAGAGAGTCCTTCGGCGCGTCTTGAGGCCCGATTCCCCTACCATGACTCGAGAGCAAAGACCCGCTCCCCATCGCCATGCGCATGGAGACCTGACTTCCCTGACTCCTGAAGAGAGTCTCCCTGAGCTCCCCGTCGTACCTCTTCGGAAACCCCATTCAGGCACTGCAGCTCGCGAAAACCCACGATACGCCCCCGTCATCACGAGATGAGGGACTTGTTTCCTGCCTGGCATGGAGAGCAAAACCGAGTCCTCTCTCCAGACTCCACAGGAGGCTTGACTCTCTTTAGGCCTCTCAGTTGGCTCCAAGAGATACCTGTCAGGACCTGAAGGGAGAGCAGAGTCCTTTGCTTCCCCTCGAGACGAGGCCTGACTCCCCGTGTGAGTCTGGAATGCAACCCCGAGTTCCTGTCACACCTGGAGAGGAAAACTCGGTCCTGGACACAAGCCTAGATGAGGTCTATTTTGCACTGCAGTTACTAGAGAGCAATCGCCAGCTCTCCCTCGCAAATCGAATTGAAGATTGGACTTCCCTGGGCCAATACAATTGGAATTCTGAATTCGACATCGTAACTCGAGAATCCCACCGAAACTCGAGAAAATCCACGTGGTTCCCCCATCAGCGCTAGATGAGGCCCTTGCCCGCTACAGCGACTCAAGAGAAGTCCCACTTTCTGTCTTGAAGTGCGAAACCGTACTTGGCACCCTTGATGCAATCTCAAAATTCCCTGACATACCGGTCTCACTCGAAAGGAACACCGAGGTTCCCGGAACCACTTCATTTGAGCTCCTTCTCCCCTCGTGATCACGACAGGAGTGTCGATTCCCCTGCTATGTCTGGAAGGGGTTCCCGACCTTTCCAGCGCGCCTAAGGATGAGGCAGGTCTCACGAGGAAATTCGAGACATAGCTTCGTGGGTGGTGCCACAAGCCGAAAGACCCCGATTTCCCGGTCTGCTCTTGATAAGAACGTGATGCCCTGACACCTTTACGAAGGAAAACCTGTGGATGAAAGCACAACACGTAGGGGCACTGACACCCCCGTGCATCGTCCAGAAAAACCCGCAGGTTACAAACACAGTTCAACAAGTGTTCTGTCACCCCGTGAACAACTCGACAGGCAAGTGGAGTTCCATTCCTCCACACAAGACGAGACCTGATTTTCTGTACCAACTCTGCAGGGAAACTGCGATCCGAGTCAGTACCAGCGACAGGAAACCCAGGAGAGGAAACATGAGGTTCCTGCCTCCACTCGAGATGAGGCTCTCATCCATTGCACCAAACCCAGTGGAGTCCAGAGAGGCCCCTCCCAACTCCACAGTACCCCTGACTTCTCAGAGGCACCCGGAGAAGCTCCATGAGGTCACCGGCACATGTCGAGGGAACCCAGGGTTTCCTGCCACAATGGGAAAAAGACCTCGAGAGTCCTACTTCAACGTGTCTTGAAGCCCGAATCTGCTTCCATGGCTCTATAGAAATGACACGCACCCCTTCGCCACGCACATGGAGACCTGACTTCCCTGGCGCCATAAGAGAGGCTCCCTGAGCTCCCTGTCGTACCTCGTGAGAAACCCCACACTGACGCCGCAGCTTGAGAAAACTCACCATACGCCCCTGTCATCGCGAGATGAGGGCCTTCTTTTCCTGCATGGCCTGGAGAGGAATCCCGAATCCTCTTTCCAAACTCCACAGGAGGCTTGACTCCCTTTAGGCCACTTAGTGGGCTCCAAGAGATACCCGTCGCGACTCGAGAGGAGAATGGAGTCCTTTGCTTCCCCTCGAGACAAGGCCTGACTCACCAGGTGGGTCTGGAATGCAACCCCGAGATCCCTGTCTCCCCTGGAGAGGAACATTAGGTCCTGGAAACAAGCCTAGATGAGGTCTCTTTTGCCCTTCTGTAACTCGAGAGCAATCCCCCGCTCTCCCTGACAACTCGAATGGAAGATTGGACTTCCCTGGGCCAACACAAGAGGAAGCCTGAATTCCCCTTCGTAACTCGAGAATCCCGCCGCAACTCGAGAAAAAGCACTTGGTTCCCTCATCATCACAAGATGAGGCCCTTGCCCGCTACAGCTTCTCAAGAAAAGTCCCACGTTCCGTCTTGAAGTGCAAAACGATACTTGACACCCTTGATGTGACCCCAAAAGTTCCCCGAAATATCGGTCTCACTCGAGGTGAACACCGAGGTTCCCGGCACCAGTTTATCTGAGCCCCTTCTCCCCTCCTGTTCGTGATAGGAGGGTCACTTCCCCTGCTTTGTTTGTAAGGGGTTCCCGACCTTCACGGGGCACTTCAGGATGAGGCCAGTCTCACGAGGAAATTCGAGACGTAGCTCGCGGGTGGTACCACATGCCAAAAGACTATGATTTCCCGGTACGCTCTTGATAAGAACCCGATGCCTGGACACCTCTTCGAAGGCAACCCTGTGGATGAAGGCACAACACAAAGGGGCACTGACACCCTCGTGCATCGTCCGGAAAAACCCGCAGGTTCCACATACAGCTCAACAAGTGGCTTGTCACCCCTGAAGAACTCGAGAGGCAAGTGGGGTTTCATTCCTCTACACAAGACGAGGCCTGACTCTCCTGTCCCAACTCTGCAGGGACTTTGCGATCCGATTCAGACCAGCGCCAGTGAAGTCACGAGAGGAACGCTGAGGTTCCTGCCTCCACTCGAGATTAGGACCTCTTCCATTGCACGAAACCCAGTGGAGTGCAGAGAGACGCGTCCCAGCTCCACAGTATCCCTGACTTCTCAGAGGCACCCTGAGAAGCTCCCTGAGGTCACCAGCACAATTCGAGTGAGCCCAGGGTTTACTGCCGCAACCATAGAAAGAACTCAAGAGTCCTTCTTCAACGCATTTTGAGGCCTGATTCCCCTACCATGACTCGAGGGCAATGACGCGCTCCCTCTGCTACACTCATGAAGCCCTGACTTCCCTGGCGCCACACGAGAGGCTCCCTGAGCTCCCCGTCATACCTCGTGAGAAACCAAACACTGGCGCCACAGATAGAGAAAACCCACGAGACGCCCCCATTTTCGCGACATGACGGCCTTCTTTTCTAGCATGGCCTGGAGAGCAATCCCGAGTCCTCTCTCCAAACTCCACAGTAGGCTTGACTCCCTTTTGGTCACTCAGTGGACTCCAAGACATACCCGTCGCGACTCGAGAGGAGAGCGGAGTCTTTTCCTTCCCCTCGAGGCGAGGCCTGACTCCTCGGGTGAGTCTGATATGCGAACCGGAGATCCCTGTCGCCCCTGGAGAGAAACATTAGGTCCTGGACACAAGCCTAGATGAGGTCTCTTTTTTCCTGCAGTGACTCGAGAGCAATCCCCAACTCTCCCTCGCAACTCGAATGGAAGACTGGACTTCCCTGGGCCAACAGAAGAGGAAGCCTGAATTTCCCGTTGTAACTCAAGAATCCCGCCACAACTCGAGAAAAACCACGTCGTTCCCTCTTCATCGCAAGATGCGGCCATTGCCGCTACAGCGTCTCAAAAGAAGCCTTACGTTCCATCTTGAACTGCGATACGGTACTTGGCACCTTTGATGCGACCCCAAAAGTTCCCCAACACACTGGTCTCACTGGAGGGGAACACCGAGGTTCCCGGCATCACCTCATCTGTGCCCCTTCTCCCCTCCTGATCGAGACAGGAGGGTCGATTCCCCTGCTTTGTCTGCAAGGGCTTCCGACCTTCCCGGCGCACCTCAGGATGAGGCCGGTCTCACTAGGAAATTCGAGACGTAGCCTGGTGGGTGGTGCCACATGCGGAAAGACCCCGATTTCCCGGTCCGCTCTTAATAAGAACCCGATGCCAGGACACCTCTTCGAAAGCAAACCTGTGGATGAATGCACAACACGAAGGGGTACTGACATCCCCATGCATAGTACGGAAAAACACGCAGATTCCAAACACAGATCGACAAGTGTCCTGTCATCCCTTGAAGAACTAGAGAGGCATGCGGAGTTCCGTTCCTCCACACAAGAGAAGGCCTGACTCTCCTTTCCCAACTCTGCAGGGACCGTGCGATCGGAGTCAGAAATGTAGATGAAACCTGACGTTCCTGCATCAACCCGATATGAGGCCCTCTTCCTTTGCGCCACACCCAGTGGAGTCCCGAGAGGCCCCTAAAACTCCACAGTATCCCTGATTCTCAGAGGCACCCTCAGAAGCTCTCTGCGGTCACTGGCACAAGTCGAGTGAACCCAGGGTTTCCTGCTGCATTCTGAGAAAGACCTTGAGAGTCCTTCTTTACCGCGTCTTGAGGCCCGATACCCTACCATGACTGGAGAGCAATGACGCATTCCCCTCGCCACGCCCATTGAAACCTAACTTCCCTGGCGCCACACGAGAGGCTCCCTGCGCTCCCCGTCCTACCTCATGAAAACCCCACACTGGCACCGCCGCTCGAGAAAACTCACGAGACGCCCCCATCATCGTAAGATGAGGGCCTTCTTTTCCTACATGACCTAGAGAGCAATCCCGAGTCCACTCTCCAAACTCCACTGGAGGCCTGACTCCCTTTAGGCCACTCAGTAGCCTCCAAGAGATACACGTCGCTACTCTAGAGGAGAGCAGAGTCCGTTGCTTCCCCTCGAGCCGAGGCCTGACTACTTGGGTGAGTCTGGAATGGGATCCCGAGATCCGTGTCGCCCCTGTAGAGGAAAACTCGGTCCTGGACACAAGCCTAAATGAGGTCTTTTTTGTCCTGCATTGACTCAAGTGCAATCCCCAGCTCTCCCTCGCAACTCGAATGGATGATTGGACTTCCCTGGGCCAACACAAGAGGAAGCCTGTATTCCCCATTGTAATTCGAGAATCCTGCGGCAACTGGAGAAAAACAACGTGGCTCCTCCGTCATCGAAATATGAGGCCCCTGTCAGCTATAGCGTCTCCAGGGAAGTCCCATGTTCCGTCTTGAAGTGTGAAACGGTACTTGGCACCCTTGATGCGACCCCCAAATTTCCCTGACACCCCGGTCTCACTCGAGGAGAACATGGAGGTTCCCAGCACTGCTTCAGCTGAGCCTCTTCTCCCCTCCTGATGGCGACAGGAGGGTCGATTCCCCTGCTTTGTCTGGAAGGGGTTCCCAGACTTCCCGGCGAACCTCAGGATGAGGCCAGTCTCACGAGGGAAGTCGAGACGTAGCCTCGTGGGTTGTGCCACATGCCGAAAGACCCCGATTTCCTGGTCCGCTATTGATAAGATCCCGATGCCCGGTCACCTCTTCGAAGGTAACCCTGTGGATGAAGGCACAACACGAAGGGGCACTGACACCCCTGTGCATCGTCCCCCAAAACCGCAGGTTCCACATACAACTCGACAGGTGGCCTGTCGTCCCGTGAACAACTCGAGAGGCAAGCAGAGTTCCATTACTCCACACAAGACGAGGTCTGACTCTCCTGTCCCAACTCTGCAGGGACCCTGCTATCCGAGTCAGAAATGGAGAGGAACCCTGACGTTACTGCCTCAATCCGAGATTAGGTCCTCTTCAATTGCACCAGTCCCTGTGATGTCCCGAGAAGCCCCTCTCAACTCCACAGTATCCCTGACTTCTCAGAGGAACCCCGCTAAGCTCCCTGAGGTCATGGGCACAAGTCGAGGGAACCCAGGGTTTCCTGCCACACCCCGAGAAAGACCTCGAGAGTTCTTCTTCGAAGCGTCTTGAGGCTCGATTCCCCTACCATGACTCGAGAGCAATGAGGCGCTCCCCCACGCCACGTCCATGGAGACCTGACTTCCGTGGCACCACAGGAGTCTCCCTGAGCTCCCCGTCCTATCTCGTGAGAAACCCCAACCAGGCACTGCACCTTGAGAAAACCCACGAGACGCCCCCGTCATCGCGAGATGAGGGCCTTCTTTTCCTGCATGGCCTAGAGAGCAATCCCGAGTCCTCTCTCCAAACTCCACAGGAGGTTTAACTCCATTTAGGCCACTCTTGGGCTCCAAGGGATACCCGTCGCGACTCGAGAGGAGAGCGGAGTCCATTCATTCCCTTCGAGACGAGGCCTGACTCCCTGGGTGAGTCTGTAATGCAACCCCGAGATCCCTGTCGCCCCTGGAGAGAAAAACTCGGCCCTGGACACAAACCTAGATGAACTCTATTTTGCCCTGCAGTGACTCGAGAGCAATCTCCAGCTCTCACTTGCAACTCGAATGGAAGATTGGACTTCCCTGGGCCAACACAAGAGGAAACCTGTATTCCCCATCATAACTCAAGAATCCTGCCGCAACTCGAGAAAAAACACGTGGGTCCCCCGTCAGCGCTAGATGAGGCCCTTGCCCACTACAGCATCTCAAGAGAAGTCCCAGGTTCCGTCTTGAAGTGCGAAACGGTACTTGGCACCCTTGATGCAACCCGAAAAGTTACCCGACTTTCAATCAAGGAGAGCACCGAGGTTCCCGGCACTACTTCATCTGAGCCCTTTCTCTCCTCCTGATCCCGAAAGGAGGGTCGATTCCCCTGCTTTGTTTGGAAAGGGTTCCCGGACTTTCCTGCGCGCCTCAGGATGAGGCCGGTCTCACGAGGAAATTCGAGACGTAGCCTCGTGGGTGGTGCAACATGCTGAAAGAACCCAATTTCCCGGTCCGCACTTGAGGAGAACTCGATGCCCGGACACCTCTTCGAAGGCAACCCTGTGGATGAAGGCACAACAGGAAGGAGCACTGACGCCCCCGTGCATCTCCGAAAAACCCGCAGGTTCCACACACATCACGAAAAGTGGTGTCATCCTTGAACAACTTGAGATGTAAGCGGAGTTCCATTCCTCCGCAGAACACGAGACCTGACACTCCTGAGCAAACTCAACAGGGAACCTGCGATCTGAGTCAGATCCGGCCTCCAGGAAGTCAGGAGCAGAACCCTGAGGTTCCTGCCTCAACTCGAGGTGAGGCCCTCTTCCATTGCACCAAACCCAGAGGAGTCCCGAGAGGCCTCTCCCAAATCCACAGTATCCCTGACTTCTCAGAGGCACCCTGAGACGCTCCCTGAGGTCACCGGCACAAGTCAAGGGAACCCAGGGTTTCCTGCCGCAACCCTAGAAAGACATCGAGAGTTCTTTTTCAACCCGTCATGAGGCCCGATTCCCCTACCCTGACTTGAGAGCAATGACGCGCTCCCCCTTGCCCCGCCCATGGAGACCTGACTTCCCTGTTGCCACACGAGAGGCTACCTGAACTCCCCGTCATACCTCGTGAGAAACCCCACACTGGCGCCGCAGCTCGAGAAAACCCACGAGACGCCCCCGTCATCTCGAGATGTGGGCCTTCTTTTCCTGCATGGCCTGGAGAGCAATCCCGAGTCCTCTCTCCAAACTGAAGAGGAGGGTTGACTCCCTTTAGACCACTCAGTGGGCTCCAAGAGATACGCGTCGCAACTCGAGAGGATAGCCGAGTCCTTTGCTTCCCCTCGAGACGAGGCCTAACTCCCCGGGTGAGTCTGTAATGCAAACCCGAGATCCCTGTCGCCCTTGGAGAGGATCATTGGGTCCTGAACACAAGGCTAGATGAGGTCGCTTTTGCCCTGCAGTAACTCAAGAGCACTCCCCAGCTTTCCCTCGCAACCCGAATGGAAGATTGGACCTCCCTGGGCCAACACAAGAGGAAGCCTGAATTCCCAGTAGTAATTCGAGAATTCCACCTCAACTTGAGAAAAACCACGTGGTTCCCCCGTCATTGCAAGATGAGGCCCTTGCCCGCTCCAGTGTCTCAAGAGTAGTCCCACGTTCTGTCTTCAAGTGCGAAATGATATTTGGCACCCTTAATGCTACCCCAAAAGTTCCCCGACATACGGGTCGCACTCGAGGGGAACACCGAGGTTCCTGGCACCACTTCATCTGAGCCCCTTCTCCCCTCCTGATCGCGAAAGGAGGGTCAATTCCCCTGCTTTGTATGCAAGGGGTTCCCGACCTTCTCCACACACCTCAGATGAGGCTGTCTCACGAGGAAATTCAAGACGTAGCCTCGATGGTGGTGCCACATGCCGAAAGACCGCGATTTCCCGATCCGCTCTTGATAAGAACGCGATGCCCAGACACCTATTCAAAGATAGTGTGGATGAAGGCACAACACGAAGAGGCACTGACACCCCCGTGCATCGTCCGGAAAAGACCGCAGGTTACTCATACAGCTCAACAAGTGCCTGTCACCCAGTGAACAACTCGAGAGGCAAGCGGAGGTCCATTCCTGCACACAAGACAAGGCCTGACTCACCTCTCCCAACTATGCAGGGGGCTGCGATCGGAATCAGAAATGGAGAGGAACCCTGAGGTTCCTGCCTCCCCTCGAGATGAGGCCCCCTTCCATTTCACCAAACCCAGTGGAGTCCCGAGAGGTCTTTCCCAACTCCACAGTATCCCTGACTTCTCAGAGGCACCCGGAGAATCTCCCTGAGGTCACCGGCACAAGTCGAGGGAACCCAGGTATTCTTGCCAAGACCCGAGAGAGATCTTGAGAGTCCTTCAACGTGTGTAGAGGCCTGATTCCCCTACCATGACTCGAGAGCAATGATGCGCTCCCTCTCGCCACACGCATCGAGACCTAACTTCCCTGGTGCCACACAAGAGGCTCCCTGAGCTCCCCGTCGTACCTCCTGAGAAACCAACACAGGCGCTGCAGCTCGGTAAAACCACCGAGACCCCCTGTCATCGTGAGATGAGGGCCATCTTTTCCTGCATGTCCTGGAGTGCAATCCCAAGTCCTCTCTCCAAACTCCAGAGGAGGCTTGACTCCCTTTAGTCCACTCAGTGGGCTCCAAGAAATACCCGTCGCGACTCGAGAAGAGAGAGAAGTCCTTTGTTTCCCCTCGAGAGGACGCCTGACTCCTGGGTGAGTCTAGAATGCAACCCCAAGATCCCAGTCATCCCTTGAGAGGAACATTAGGTCCTAGACACAAGCCTGGATGAGGTTTCTTTTGCCCTGCAGTGACTCGAGCGCAACCCCCAGCTCTCCCTCGCAACTCGAATGGAAGATTGGGCTTCCCTGGGCCAACACAAGAGGAAGCCAGAAATCCCCTTCGTAACTCGAGAATCCCGCCGAAACTCGAGAAAAACCACGTGTTTCCAACGTCATCCCAAGATGAGGCCCTTGCTGCTATGGCGTCACAAGAAAAGAACCACGTTCCGTCTTGAAGTGCGAAACGGTACTTTGCACCCTTGATGCGACACCAAATGTTCCCGGACACGCCGGTCTCACTCGACAGGAACACCGAGGTTCCCGCACCACTTCATCTGAGCACCTTCTCCCCTCCTGTTCGAGACAGGAGGGTCTATTCCCCTGCTTTGTTTGGAAGGGGTTCCCCACATTCCCGGCGCACCTAAGGATGAGGCCGGTCTCACGAGTAAATTCGAGACATAGAGTCGTGGGTGGTGTCACATGCCGAAATACCCCGATTTCCCGGCCCACTCTTGAGAAGAACCCGATGCCCGGACACCTCTTCGAAGGCAACCCTGTGGACGAAGGCACAAAACGAAGGGTCACTGACACTCCCGTGCATCATTCGGTAAAAGCCGCAGGTTCCACACACAGCTCGACAAGAGGCCTGTCATCCCATGAACAACTCGAGAGGCAAGCAGAGTTCCATTCCTCCACTCAAGACGAGGCCTGACTCTCCGGTCCCAACTCTGAAGGGACCCTGCGATCAGAGTCCGAAATGGAGAGGAACCCTGAGCTTCCTGACTCCACTCGAGATGAGGCCCTCTTCCATTACACCAAAAACAGTGGAGGCCCGAGAGGCCCCTCCCAAATCCACAGTATCGCGACTTCTCAGAGGCACCCTTAGAAGCTCCCTGAGGTCACTGGCACAAGTCGAGGGAACACAGGGTTTCCTGACGCAACCCGAGAAAGACCTCGAAAATCCTCCTTCAACGCATCTTGAATCCCGATTCCCCTACCATGACTCGAGAGCAATGACGCGTTCCCCCTCGCCACTCGCATGGAGACTTGACTTCCCTGGCGCCACACGAGAGGCTGCCTGAGCTCCCCGTCATACCTCGTGAGAAATCCCACACTGGCTCCCCAGCTCCAGAAAACCCACGAGACGCCTCCGTCATCGCGAGATGAAGGCCTTCTTTTCCTGCATGGCCTGGAGAGCAATCTCGAGGCCTCTCTTCAAACTCCACAGGAGGCCTGACTCCCTTTAGGCCACTCTGTGGGCTCCAAGAGATACCTGTTGGGACTCGAGAGGAGAGCAGAATTCTTTGCTTCCCCTATATACCAGGCCTGACTCCTCAGGTGAGTCTGGAATGCAACCCCGAGATCCCTGTCGCCCCTGGAGAGGAACATTAGGTCCTAGACACAAGCATAGATGAGGTCTCATTTGCCCTGAAGTGACTCGAGAGCAATCCCTAGCTCTCCCTCGCACCTCGAATGGAAGAATGGACTTCCCTGGGACAACACAAGAGGAAACCTGAATTCCCCGTCGTAATTCGAAAATCCCGCTGCAACTCGAGGAAAACCACGTGGTTCCCCCGTCATCGCAAGATGAGGCCCTTGCCAGCTACAGCGTCTCAGTAGAAGCCCTACGTTCCATCTTGAAGTTTAAAACGATAATTGGCAACCTTGATGTTAGCACAAAAGTTCCCCGACACCCTGCTCTCACTCGAGGGGAACACCAAGGTTCGGTGCACCGCTTGTTCTGAGCCCCTTATCCCCTCCTGATCGCGACGGGAGGGTCGATTACCCTGCTTTGTCTGGAAGGGGTTCCGGACCTTCCCGGCGCACCTCAGGATGAGGCCGGTCTCACGAGGAAATTCTAGACGTAGCCTTGTGGTTGGTGCCACACGCCGAAAGACCCCGATTTCCCTGTCTGCTCTTGATAAGAACCCAATGCTAGGACACCTCTTCGAAGGCAATCCTGTGGACGAAGGCACAAAACGAAGGGGTCTGACACCCTCCTGCATCGTTGGAAAAGCCCACAAGTTCCACATACAGATCGACAAGTGGCCTGTCACCCCGTGAACAACTCGAGAGGCAAGAGGAGTTAAATTCCTCCACACAAGACGAGGCCTGACTCTCCTGTCCCAACTCTGCATGGACACTGAGATCCGATTCAGAAATGGAGAGGAACCATGAGGTTCCTGCCTCAACTCGAGATAAGGCCCTCTTCTACTGCACCAAACCCAGTGGAGTTCGGAGCGGCCCCTCCCAACTGCACAGTATCCCTGACTTCTCAGAGACACCCTGAAAAGCTCCCTGAGGTCATGGGCATAAGTCGACGGAACCCAGGGTTTCCTGCCGTAACCTGAGAAAAACCTCGAGAGTCCTTCTTCACGCGTCTTGAGGCCCGATTCCCCTACCATGACTGGAGAAAAATGACGCGCTCCCCCTCGCCACGCGCATGAAGATCTGACTTCCCCGGCACCACATGAGAGGCTCCCTGAGCTCCCCATCGTACCTCGTGAGAAAACCCACACTGGCGCCGCAGCTCGAGAAAACCCACGAGACGCCCCTGTCATGGTGAAATGAGGGCCTTCTTTCCTGCATGACCTGAAGAGCAATCCCGAACCCTCTCTCCAAACTCCAAAGGAGGCTTGACTCCCTTTAGGTCACTCAGTGGGCTCCAAGAGATACCCGTCGATACTCAGGAGGAGAGCGGTGTCCTTTGCTTCCCCTCGAGATGAGGCCTGACTACGAGGGTGAGACTGGAATGCAACCCTGGATCCCTGTCGCCCCTGGAGATGAACCTTAGGTCCTGGACAAAAGCCTAGATGAGGTCTCTTTGGCCCTGCAGTGACTCAAGCGCAACCCCTAGCTTTCCCTTGCAACTCGAATGGAAGATTGGCCTTTCTGAGCCAACACAAGAGGAAGCCTGAATTTCCAGTTGTAATTTGAGAAACCCGCCGCAACTCGAGAAAAATCACGTGGTTCCCCGTATTGCAAGATGAGGCCCTTGCCCCCTACAGCGTCTCAAGAGAAGTCTCACATTCCGTCTTGAAGTGCAAAACAGTACTTGGCACCCTTGATGCGACCCCAAAAGTTCCCCTATATACCGATCTCACTAGAGGGGACACTGCAGTTCCCGGCACCACTTCATCTGAGGCCTTTCTCCTCTCCTGATCGCGATAGGAGGGTCGATTCCACTGCTTTGTCTCGAAGGGATTCCCGACCTTCCCGGCACACCTCAGGATGAGGCCGGTCTCACGAGGAAATTCGAGACGTAGCCTCGAGGGCCATACTACATGCCGAAAGACCCCGATTCCATGGTCCACTTTTGATCAAAACCAGACTCCTGGACACCTCTTCGAAGGCAAGCCTGTGGATGAAGGCACAACAGGTAGGGGCACTGACACCCCGTGCATCTTCCGGAAAAACCCGCAGGTTCCTCACACAGCTCCACAAGTGGTCTGTCACCTCGTGAACAACTCGGGAAGCAAGCGGAGTTCCATTCCTCCACACAAGACGATGCCTGACTCTCCTGTCACAACTCTAGGGACCTTGCGCACCGAGTCAGAAATGGAGAGGAAGCCTGAGGTTCCTGCCTCCACTCAAGATGATGCCCTTTTCCATTGCCACAAAACCAGTGGAGTCCCGAGAGGCCCGTCGCAAATCCACAGTATGCCTGACTTCTCAGAGGCACCCTGAGAAGCTCCCTAAGGTCACCGGCAGAAGTCGACGGAACCCAGGGTTTCCTGCCGCAACCCGAGAAAGACCTTGAGAGTCCTGCTTTAACGTGTCTTGAGGCCCGATTCCCGTATCATATCTCGAGAGCAATGACGCGCTCCCCCTTGCCATGCGCATGGAGACCTGAATTCCCTGGTGCCACACGAAAGGCTCGCTGAGCTTCCCGTCGCACCTCGTCAGAAACCGCACACTGGCACCGCAGCTCGAGAAAACCAACAAGACGCCCCTGTCATTGCGAGATGAGGGTCTTCTTTTCCTGCATGGCCTGGAGAGCAATCCTGAGTCCCCTCTCCAAACTCCACAGGGGGCTTGACTCCCTTTAGGCCACTCAGTGGGCTCCAAGAGACACCTGTGGTGACTCAAGAGGAGAGCGGGGTCCTTTGCTTCCCCTTGAGTCGAGCTCTGACTCCCAGGATGCGTCTGAAATGCAACCCTGAGATCGCTGTCGGCCCTGGAGAGGAATATTAGGTCCTGGACACAAGCCTAGATGAGGTCTCTTTTGCCCTGCAGTGACTCAAGAGCAAACCCCAGCTCTCCCTCGAAACTCGAATGGAAGATTGGACTTCCCTGGGCCAACACAAGAGGAAGCCTGAATTCCCCGTCGTAACTTGAGAATCCCGCCGCACCTTGAGAAAAACCACGTGATTCCCCCGTCATCCCAAGATGAGGCCCTTGCCCTCTACAGCGTGTCAAGAGAAGCCCCAAGTCCGTATTGAAGTGCAAAACGGTACTTGGCACCCTTGAAGTGACCCCAAAAGTTTCCCGACACACCGGTCCCACTCGAGGGGAACACCGAGGTTCCCGGCACGACTTCAACTGAGCCCTTTCACTCCTCCTGATCACGACAAGATGGTCGATTCCCCTGCTTTGTCTGGAAGGGGTTCCCGATCTTCATGGCGCACCTCAGGATGACGCCAGTCTAACGAAGAAATTCGAGACGTAGCCTCATGGATGGTGCCACGTACTGAAAGACCCCGATTTCCTGCTCTGCTATTGATAAGAACCCGATGTCCGGACACCTCTTTGAAGGCAACCCTGTGGATGAAGGCACAACACGAAGGGGCACTGACCCCCTCATGCATCTTACGGAAAAAACCGAAGGTTCCACTCACAGCTCGACAAATGGTCTGTTATCCTGTGAACAACTCGAGAGGCAAATGGAGTTCCATTCCTCCACACAAGACGAGGCCTGACTCTCCTGTCCCAACTCTTCAGGGACCCTGTGGTCGGAGTTTTAAATGGAGAGGAACCCTTAGGTTCCTGCCTCAACTCGAGATGAGAACCTTTGCCATTGCACCAAACCCAGTGGAGTTCCGAGAGCGCCTCCCAAGTCCACAGTATGCCTGACTTCTCAGAGGCACCCTGAGAAGCTCCCTGAGGTCACCGGTACAAGTCGAGGGAACCCAGGGTTTCCTGCCGCAACCTGAGAAAGACCTCGAGACTCCTTCTTCAACACGTCTTGAGTCCCGATTTCCCTACCATGACTCGAGAGCATTTATGGGCTCCTCCTCATCACACGCATAGACACCTGACTTTCCTGGCGCCACACGAGAGGCTCCCTGAGCTCCCCGTCGTACCTCGTGAGAAAACTCATACTTGCGCTCCAACTTGAGAAAACCCACAAGAAGCCCCCGTCATTGCGAGCTGAGGGCCTTCTTTCCTGTATGGCCTGGAGAGCAATCCCGAGTCCTCTCTCCAACTCCACAGGAGGCTTGACTCCCTGGAGGCCACTCAGTGGGCTCCAAGAGATACCTATCGCGACCCAGGAGGATATCAGAATGCTTTGCTTCCCCTCGAGCCGAGGCCTGACTCACTGGGTGAGTCTGGAATGCAACCCCGTGATCCCTATCGCCCCTGGAGAGGAACATTAGGTCCTGGACACAAGCCTAGATGAGGTCGATTTTGACCTGCCGTGACTCGAGAGCAATTCCCACCCAGCTCTCCCTGGCAACTCGAATGGAAGAATGGACTTCCCTGGGCCAACACAAGAGGAAGCCTGAATTCCCCGTCGTAAGTCAACAATCCCATCGCAACTCGAAAAAAACCACGTGGTTTCCCCTTCATCACAAGATGAGGCCCTTGCCCGCCACAGCGTGTCAAGAGAAGTCCCACGTTTCATCTTGAAGTTTGAAACAGTATTTGGCAAGCTTCGTGAGACCCCAAAATTTCCCTGACATACCGGCCTCACTCAAGGGGAACACCGAGGTTCCCGGCACCACTTCATCTGAGCCCCTTCTCCCCTCCTGATCGCGACAGTAGGGTCGATTAACCTGCTTTGTCTGGAAGGCTTTCCCGACCTTCCAGGGGCACCTCAGCATGAGGCCCGTCTCACGAGGAAATTCGAGACGTAGCCTCGTGTGTGGTGCCGCATTCCAAAAGACCCCGATTTCCTGGTCCGCTCTTGATAAGAACCCGATGCCCGCACACCACTTCGAAGGCAACCCTGTGGATGAAAGCACATCACGAAGGGGCACTGACACCCCCGTGCATTGTCTGGAAAAAACCGCAAGTTCCACACACAGCTCGACAAGTGGCCTGTCACTCCTTGAACAACTCGAGAGGCAAGCGGAGTTCCATTCCTCCACACAAGACGAGGCCTGACTCTCCTGTCCCAACTCTGCAGGGACCCTGCAATCTGAGTCAGAAATGGAGAGGAACCCTGAGGTTCCTTCCTGATCTCGAGATTAGGCCCTCTTCCATTGCAGCAAACCCAGTGGAGTCCCGAGAGGCCTCTCCCAGCTCCATAGTATCCCTGACTTCTCAGAGGCACCCTGAGAAGCTACCTGAGGTCACAGGCACAAGTCGAGGGAACCCAGGGTTTCCTGCCGCAACCCGAGAAAGACCTCGAGCGTCCGTTTTCATTGCGTTGAGCCCTGATTCCACTACCATGACTCGAGAGCAATGACGTGCACCCCCTCGCCACTGGTATGGAGACTTGACTTCCCTGACACCACACGAGAGGCTCCCTGAGCTCCCGGTCGTACCTTGTGAGAAACCCCACACTGGCACCGCAGCTCCAGAAAAACCACGAGACTCCCCCGACATCGCGAGATGAGGGCCTTCTTTTCCTGCATCGCCTGGAGAGCAATCCTGCGTGCTCTCTCCAAACTCCACAAGAGAGGAGCCAAGATTGCTGAGGAGTAGGACGGGGAGAACTCTTTCCCCCCCAAACAATTTCATCAAAAGAGCATTTAAACGTCGAGTAAATTCCACAATACAACTTATGAATGCTGCCAGAGGACATCAGGCACCCAGAAAAGAACCCAACTCTTGGAAAGTAGGTAGGAAAAAGTATAAAAGACAAAAAAAGAGACAAAAGAGGGAGGGAGGGATTTCCGTCCCGGGAAGATAGTCTTAAAAAGAGAAAAGTTTCCAAACACCAGGAAAGCTTTTCACTGCCAAATCTTTGCCAAGCTTTGGAAGCACAAAGGGCAACATAAGGGGGATAAAAATAAATAAACAATTAAAACTCGCAGATTGCAAGCCCTACGGTAATTCCCCAGCCGCGAAGCAGTGCAGACGCCTGCTCACACCATTAGCAAGCAGGGGCTGGGCAGGGAGGCGCAGCGCGGGCTGCATCGCTTAGAGTAAAAATCTGGCCTGAATACCCTGAGCGCTATCTGAACGAAATAACTTGGGCTAGCAAACCAGACTCTGGGATATCTACCACGCAAAAAGCCAGCCCTAACCTAAGACACCGCCAGGCCCGCGCACGGAACAAAGGACTGAACAGAGATAGCCGGCTGCAGACCTTCCCCCTCCGGTGACAGGCAGCCAGAGCCGGAAGGGGGCAATCGCAGCCCCAGAGAGACATTATCTATAAAACTGTAAGCAGGCTTCTTTGCTAAGTAAAACTTCTTGGGGATCTGGACGGTCAACATCTGCCTGAGAAGGTGCGCCTGTTTTACACCCAGATAACCGAGTGGCGGGGAGGCGATAAGTCACAACATTGGCGCTCGCCAAACACCTCATCACCTGAGCTGCTCAGACCTGGGAAGAGCACAAAACGCAGGCCCAACCGAGTCTGTGCCTCTGAGGACTACCTGAGTGCCTGAACCAGAGCGGCATGGACCTGGGAGGTGCATGCAGCCCAGGGCCAGCCTCGGATTGTTCCCGGTGGAACAACCTAGAGCCCGAGCAGTGTGGGCAGGGAGGCTACACGTGCCATGAGCGGGGGCAGACCCAGTGTGGCTGAGGCACTGCGAGCGCACGCCAGTGTTATTTGTTTGCAGCATCACTCCCTCCCTCCCTCCCCACAGCGCAACTGAACAAGTGAGCCTAAAAAAAAAAAAAGTGTCCTCCACCGTTCCCTTTGTGTCAGGGCGTAAACCAGACACTGAAGAGACCAGCAAACAAAAGAAGCTATAACAGAGGGAAACGCCTTGGAAGCTACAGGCAATAGATTAAAACCCTGTGGTTACTAGGACTACATAGGAAGGCGCCTATAGATCTTGAGAAATATAAGTCGGACCAAGGAACTAGCCAAAAATGAACCGAACCCATGATACTCACAACAAAACCAGAGAAAGTCCTAGATATATTTTTATGATCATTCTTACTTTTTTTTAATTTTTTTAATTTTAAGTTCTCTATTGTTCATTTAATTTTCACTTTTATAACCTATTACTTTGCAAAAAAAAGACCCTATTTTTTTCTTCTTCAGCAAACTTCATATATGTGTGTATATATATATATATATATATATATATATAAAATAATTTTTTGACCTTGTTTTTTTATTTTGTTTTTTTTTTCTTCTTTTCTTTAACATTGTATTTTTGAAATTCCAAACTGTACTCTAGATTTTTAATTTATGCTTTTTGATATTTGATATCAATTTTGTACCTGTAGTTTCTTTATAATTTTTGCGACATTGCTTGTTTTTGTTTGTTTGTTTTCTCTTTAGTTTTCTTATTCCTTTTTTTTAACATTGTATTTTTGAAATTCCAAACTCTACTCTAGATTTTTAATTTTTGCTTTTTGGTATTAGTTATCAATTTTGTACCTGTATTTTCTTGATAATTTTTGCGACCTTGTTTGTTTTTCTTTGTTCGTTTTTTCTCTCTTTCTTTTCCTTCTTCTTTTCTTTAACATCGTATTTTTGAAATTCCAAACTCTACTCTAGATTTTTAATTTTTGCTTTTATATATTTGTTACCAATTTTGTACCTTTAAGAACCCAATCTTCAGTACCCATTTTTCACTAGGGAGCGAGATTACTGGCTTGACTGCTCTCTCTCCCTTTGGACTCTCCTTTTTCTCCACCAGGTCGCCTGTGTCTCCTCCCTAACCCCTCTCTACTCTACCCAACTCTGTGAATTTCTGTGTATTCCAGACGGTGGAGAACACTTAGGGAACTGATTACTGGCTGGATCTGTCTCCCTCCTTTTCATTCCCCCCTTTTATCCTTATGGCCACCTCTGTCTCCTTCCTCCTTCTTCTCATCTCTGTATAACTCTGTGAACATCTCTGAGCGGTCCAGTTGTGGAGTGCACATAAGGAAGTGACTACTGGCCAGCCCACTCTCTCCACTATTGATTCCACCTGATCTCATTTGGGTCACCTCTAACTCCCTCCTCCCTCTTCTCTTCTCCATGTAACGCTGTGAACCTTTCTGAGTGGCCCTCACAGTAGAGAAACTTTTCTTCTTTAACGTAGATGTTTTATCAATGGTGCTGTATAGAAGGAGAAGTTTTGAAACTACTGTAAAAGTAAGACAGATAACTGGAAGCAGGAGGCTTAAGTCCAAACCCTGACTCCAGGGAACTCCTGACTCCAAGGAACATTAATTGACAGGAGCTCATCAAATGCCTCCATACCGACACTGAAATCAAGCACCACACAAGGGCCAACAAGTTCCAGGGCAAGACATACCAAGCAAATTCTCCAGCAACAAAGGAACGCAGCCCTGAGCTTCAAGATACAGGCTGCCCAAAGTCACCCCCAAACCACAAACATCTCATAACTCATTACTGGACACTTCATTGCACTCCAGAGAGAAGAAATACAGCTCCACCCACCAGAACACGGACACAAGCTTCCCTAACCAGGAAACCTTGACAAGACACCTGTACAAACCCACACACAGCAAGGAAATGCCACAGTAAAGAACTCCACAAACTGCCAGAATACAGAAAGGACACCCCAAACTCAGCAATTTAAACAAGATGAGACAGAGGAATACCCAGCAGATAAAGGAACAGGATAAATGCCCACCAAACCAAACAAAAGAGGAAGAGATAGGGAATCTACCTGATAAAGAATTCCGAGTAAGGATAGTGAAATGGATCTAAAATCTTGAAATTAAAATGGAATCACAGATAAATAGCCTGGAGACAAGGATTGAGAAGATGCAAGAAAGGTTTAACAAGGACCTAGAAGAAATAAAAAAAGAGTCAATATATAATGAATAATGCAATAAATGAAATTAAAAACACTCTGGAGGCAACAAATAGTAGAATAACAGAGGCAGAAGATAGGATTAGTGAATTCGAAGATAGAATGGTAGAAATAAATGAATCAGAGAGGATAAATGAAAAACGAATTAAAAGAAATGAGCACAATCTCAGAGACCTCCAGGACAATATTAAATGCTACAACATTCGAATCATAGGGGTCCCAGAAGAAGAAGACAAAAAGAAAGACCGTGAGAAAATACTTGAGGAGATAATAGTTGAAAACTTCCTTAAAATGGGGAAGGAAATACTCACTCAAGTCCAAGAAACCCAGAGAGTCCCAAACAGGATAAAGTCAAGGCGAAACCCCCCAAGACACATATTAATCACATTAACAAAAATCAAACACAAAGAACAAATATGAAAAGCAGCAAGGGAAAAACAACAAATAACACACAAGGGAATTGCCATAAGGATAACAGCTGATCTTTCAATAGAAACTCTTCAAGCAAGGAGGGAATGGCAAGACATACTTAAAATGATGAAAGAAAATAACCTACAGCCCAGATTATTGTACCCAGCAAGGATCTCATTCAAGTATGAAGGAGAAATCAAAAGCTTTTCAGACAAGCAAAAGCTGAGAGAATTCTGCACCACCAAACCAGCTCTCCAACAAATACTAAACAGGAAACACAAAAACGGTGTATAAATTCAAACCCCAAACAATAAAATAAATGGCAATGGGATCATACTTATCAGTAATTACCTTAAACGTAAATGGGTTGAATGCTCCAACCAAAAGACAAAGACTGGCTGAATGGATACAAAAACAAGACCCCTACATATGTTGTCTACAAGAGACCCACCTCAAAACAGGGGATACATACAGACTGAAAGTGAAGGGCTGGAAAAAGATTTTCCATGCAAATAGGGACCAAAAGAAAGCAGGAGTAGCGATACTCACATCAGATAAAATAGACTTTAAAACAAAGGCTGTGGAAAGAGACAAAGAAGGTCACTACATAATGATCAAAGGATCAATCCAAGAAGAAGATATAACAATTATAAATATATATGCACCCAACGTGGGAGCACCACAGTATGTAAGACAAATGCTAACAAGTATGAAAGGAGAAATTAACACTAACACAATAATAGTTGGAGATTTTAATACCCCACTCACACCTATGGATAGATCAACTAAACAGAAATTTAACAAGGAAACACAAACTTTAAATGATACAATAGACCAGTTAGACCTAATTGATATCTATAGGACATTTCATCCCAAAACAATGAATTTCAACTTTTTCTAAAGTGCACATGGAACCTTCTCCAGGATAGATCACATCCTGGGCCATAAAGCTAGCATTGGTAAATTCAAAAAAATAGAAATCATTCCAAGCATCTTTTCTGACCACAATGCAGTAAGATTAGATCTCAATTACAGGAGAAAAACTATTAAAAAATCCAACATATGGAGGCTGAACAACACACTGCTGAATAACCAACAAATCACAGAAGAAATCAAAAAAGAAATCAAAATTTGCATAGAAACGGATGAAAATGAAAACACAACAACCCAAAACTTGTGGGACACGGTAAAAGCAGTCCTAAGGGGAAAGTTCATAGCAATACAGGCACACCTCAAGAAACAAGAAAAAAGTCAAATAAATAAACTAACTCTACACCTAAAGCAACTAGAAAAGGAAGAAATGAAGAACCCCAGGGTTAGTAGAAGGAAAGAAATCTTAAAAATTAGAGCAGAAATAAATGCAAAAGAAACAAAAGAGACCATAGCAAAAATCAACAAAACCAAAAGCTGGTTCTTTGAAACGATAAATAAAATTGACAAACCATTAGCCAGACTCATCAAGAAACAAAGGGAGAAAAATCAAATCAATAAAATTAGAAATGAAAATGGAGAGATCACAACAGAAAACACAGAAATACAAAGGATCATAAGAGACTACTATCAACAATTATATGCCAATAAAATGGACAACGTGGAAGAAATGGACAAATTCTTAGAAAAGTACAACTTTCCAAAACTGGACCAGGGAAGAAATAGAAAATCTTAACAGACCCATCACAAGCACGGAAATAGAAACTGTAACCAAAAATCTTCCAGCCAACAAAAGCCCAGGTCCAGACGGCTTCACAGCTGAATTCTACGAAAAATTTAGAGAAGAGCTAACACCTATCCTGCTCAAACTCTTCCAGAAAATTGCAGAGGAAGGTAAACTTCCAAACTCATTCTATGAGGCCACCATCAGCCTAATACCAAAACCTGCCAAAGATCCCACAAAAAAAGAAAACTACAGGCCAATATCACTGATGACATAGATGCAAAAATCCTTAACAAAATTCTAGCAATCAGAATCCAACAACACATTAAAAAGATCATACACCATGACCAAGTGGGCTTTATCCCAGGGATGCAAGGATTCTTCAATATCCGCAAATCAATCAATGTAATACACCACCTTAACAAATTGAAAAATAAAAACCATATGATTTTCTTAATAGATGCAGAGAAAGCCTTTGACAAAATTTAACATTCATTTATGATAAAAACTCTCCAGAAAGCAGGAATAGAAGGAACATACCTCAACATAATAAAAGCTATATATGACAAACCCACAGCAAACATTATCCTCAATGGTGAAAAATTGAAAGCATTTCCTCTAAAGTCAGGAACTAGACAAGGGTGCCCACTTTCACCATTACTATTCAACATAGCTTTGGAAGTTTTGGCCACAGCAATCAGAGCAGAAAAAGAAGCAAAAGGAATCCAAATTGGAAAAGAAGAAGTAAAACTCTCACTGTTTGCAGATGACATGATCCTCTACATAGAAAACCCTAAAGACTCCACCAGAAAATTACTAGAACTAGTCAATGACTATAGTAAAGTTGCAGGATATAAAATCAACACACAGAAATCCCTTGAATTCCTATACACTAATAATGAGAAAACAGAAAGAGAAATTAAGGAAACAATTTCATTCACCATTGCAACGGAAAGAATAAAATACTTAGGAATATACCTACCTAAAGAAACTAAAGACCTATATATAGAAAACTATAAAACACTGGTGAAAGAAATCAAAGAGGACACTAATAGGTGGAGAAATATGCCATGTTCATGGATTGGAAGAATCAATATAGTGAAAATGAGTATATTACCCAAGGCAATTTATAGATTCAATGCAATCCCTGTCAAGCTACCAACAGTATTCTTCACAGAGCTAGAACAAATAATTTCACAATTTGTATGGAAATACAAAAAACCTCGAATAGCCAAAGCGATCTTGAGAAAGAAGAATGGAACTGGAGGAATCAACCTACCTGATTTCAGGCTCCGCTACAAAGCCACAGTTATCAAGACAGTATGGTACTGGCACAAAGACAGAAATATAGATTAGTGGAACGAAATAGAAAGCCCAGAGATAAATCCACACACATATGGACACCTTATCTTTGACAAAGGAGGCAAAAATATACAATGGATTAAAGACAATCTCTTTAACAAGTGGTGCTGGGAAATCTGGTCAACCACTTGTAAAAGAATGAAACTAGAACACTTTCTAACACAATACACAAAAATAAACTCAAAATGGATTAAAGATCTAAACGTAAGACCAGAAACTATAAAACTCCTAGAGGAGAACATAGGCAAAACACTCTCTGAAATACATCACAGCAGGATCCTCTATGACCCACCTCCCAGAATATTGGAAATAAAAACAAAAATAAACAAATGGGACCTAATTAACCTTAAAAGCTTCTGCACATCAAAGCAAACTATTAGCAAGGTGAAAAGACAGCCTTCGGAATGGGAGAAAATAATAGGAAATGAAGCAACTGACAAACAACTAATCTCAAAAATATACAAGCAACACCTACAGCTCAACTCCAGAAAAATAGATGACCCAATCAAAAAATGGGCCAAAGAACTAAATAGACATTTCTCCAAAGAAGACATACAGATGGCTAACAAACACATGAAAAGATGCTCAAAATCACTCATTATCATAGAAATGCAAATCAAAACCACTATGAGGTACCATTTCACGCCAGTCAGAATGGCTGCAATCCAAAAGTCTACAAATAATAAATGCTGGAGAGGGTGTGGAGAAAAGGGAACCCTCTTACACTGTTGGTGGGAATGCAAACTAGTACAGCCACTATAGAGAACAGTGTGGAGATTCCTTAAACAACTCGAAATAGAACTGCCTTATGATCCAGCAATCCCACTGCTGGGCATACACACTGAGGAAACCAGAAGGGAAAGAGACACGTGTACCCCAATGTTCATCGCAGCACTGTTTCTAATAGCCAGGACATGGAAGCAACCTAGATGTCCATCAGCAGATGAATGGATAAGAAAGCTGTGGTATATATACACAATGGAGTATTACTCCGCCATTAAAAAGAATAGAATGAATCAGTTCTAATGAGGTGGATGAAACTGGAGCCTATTATACAGACTGAAGTAAGCCAGAAAGAAAAACACCAATACAGTATACTAACGCATATATATGGAACTTTGAAAGACGGTAACAATAACCCTGAGTACGAGACAGCAAAAGAGACACTGATGTACAGAAGAGTCTTATGGACTCTGTGGGAGAGGGAGAAGGTGGGAAGATTTGGGAGAATGGCATTGAAACATGTAAAATATCATGTATGAAAAGAGTTGCCAGTCCAGGTTTGATGCATGACACTGGATGCTTGGGGCTAGTGCACTGGGACGACCCAGAGGGATGCTATGGGGGGGAGGAGGGAGGAGGGTTCAGGATGGGGAGCACATGTATACCTGAGGCGGATTCATTTTGATATTTGGAAAAACTAATACAATTATGTAAAGTTTAAAAATAAAATAAAATTAAAAAAAAAATCCACAGGAGGCTTGACTCCCTTTAGGCCACTCAGTGGTCTCCAAGAAATACCCGTGGGGACTCGAGAGCAGAGCAGAGTCCTTTCCTTCCTCTCGAGATGAGGTCTGACTCCTCGGGTGCGTCTAAAATGCAACCCCGAGATCTCTGTCGCCCCTGGAGAGGAACATTAGGTCCTGGACACAAGCTTAGATGAGGTCTCTTTTGCCCTGAAGTGACTCGAGAGCAATCCCTAGCTCTCTCTCGCAACTCCAATGGAAGATTGGACTTCCCTGGGCCAACACAAGAGGAAGCCTGAATTCCCCATCGTAACTCGAGAATCCCGCCGAAACTCGAGAAAAACCACATGGTTACCCTGTCATCGCAAGATGAGGCCCTTGCCCGCTACAGCGTCTAAAGAGAAGTCCCAGGTTTCTTCTTGAAGTGTTTTCACACTTCAAGTGTGAAAACTTGGCACCCTTGATGCGATTCCAAAAGTTCCCCGACACCCTGGTCTCTCTCGAGGGGAACACCGAGGTTCCCGGTACGACTTCATCTGAGCCACTTCTCCCCTCCTGATTGCGACTGGAGGGTCGACTCCCGTGCTTTGTCTGGAAGGGGTTCCCAACCTTCCCGGCGCACCTCAGGATGAGGCCGGTCTAATGAGAATATTTGAGACGTAGCTTCATGGGTGGTAACACATGCCGAAAGACCCCGATTCCCCGGTCCGCTCTTGATAAGAACCCGATGCCCGGACACCTCTTGAAAGGCAACCCTGTGGAAGAAGGCACAACACGAAGGGGCACTGACACCCTCGTGCATCGTCCGGAAAAACCCGCAGATTCCAAACACAGTTCGACAAGTTGCCTGTCACCCCGTGAATAACTCGAGAGGCAAGCGGAGTTCCATTCCTCCTTACAAGACGAGGCCTGACTCTCCTGTCCCAACTCTGCAGGGACCCTGCGATCAGAGTCAGAGATGGAGACGAACCCTGAGGTTCCTGCCTCCACTCGAGATGAGGCCCTCTTCTATTGCACCAAACCCAGTGGAGTCCCGAGAGGGCCCTCCCAACTCCAGGGTATCCTTGACTTCTCAGAGGCACACTGAGAAGCTCCCTGAGGCCACCGGCACTAGTCGAGGGAACCCAGTGTTTACTGCCGTGACCCAAGAAACACCTTGAAAGTCCTTCTTTAACGGTTCTTGAGGCCCGATACACCTTCCATGACTCTAGAGCAATGACGCGCTCCCCCTCGCAATGCGCATGGAGACCTGACTTCCCAAGCGCCACATGAGAGGCTCCCTGAGCTCCCCGTAGTACCTCATGAGAAACCCCACACTGGCACTGCAGCTCGAGAAAACCCACGAGATGCCCCCTTCATCGCGAGATGATGGCCTTCTTTTCCTGCATGGCCTGGAGAGCAATCACGAGTCCTCTCTCCAAACTCCACAGGAGTCTTGACTCCCTTTAGGCCACTCAGTGGGCTCCAAGAGATACCCGTCGCAACTCGAGAGGAGAGCCGAGTCCTTCGCTTCCCCTCGAGACAAGGACTGACTCCCCGGGTGCATCAGGAAAGCAACCCCGAGATCCCTGTCCCCCCTGGAGACGAACATTATGTCCTGGACACAAGCCTAGATAAGGTCTCTTTTGCCCTGCAGTAACTCAAGCGCAATCCCTAGCTCTCCCTCGCAACTCGAATGGAAGACTGGACTTCCCTGGGCCAACACAGGAGGAAGCCTGAATTTCCTGACCTAACTCGAGAATCCCGCCACAACTCGAGAAAAACGACGTGGTTAACCCGTCACCACAAGATGAGGCCCTTGCCAGCTACAGCGTCTCAAGAGAAGTCTCACGTTCCGTCTTGAAGTTTGAAACGGTACTTAGCACCTTTGATGTGACTCCAAAAGTTCCCCGACATCCCAGTTTTACTCGAGGGGAACATCGAGGTTCCCGGCACCACTTCATCTGAGCCCCTTCTCCCCTCCTGATCAGGACAAGAGGGTCGATTCACTTGCTTAGTCTGAAAGGGTTACCGACCTTCCTGGTGCACCTCAGGTTGAGGTCCGTCTCAAGAAGAAATTCGAGACGTAGGCTTGGGGGTGGTGCCACATGCCGAAAGACACTGATTTCCTGGTCTGCTCTTGATAAGAATCTGAAGGCTGGATACCTCTTTGAAGGCAACCCTGTGTATGAAGGCAAAAAACGAAGGGGAACTGACACCCCCATGCATCGTCCAGATAAAACCGCAGGTTCCACACACAGCTCGACAAGTGGCCTGTTATCCGGTGAACAACTCGAGAGTCCAGTGGAGTTCCATTCCTCCACACAAGACGATGCCTGACTCTCCTGTCCTAACTCTGTAGAGACTCTGTGTTCAGAGTCAGAAATGGAGAGCAACCCTGAGGTTCCTGCTTCAAATCGAGATGAGGCCCTCTTCTGACAAGGTCCAGCCTCGGCTGGTCCAGGGTTTTCGAAGGGGAGACAGAGTAGGCGACCTATTGATTTATTTATCGAAGATATAAAGAGTAATAGAATGAGGATAGCTCAGTAGGAAAATTTAGTGGAGAAAAGAAGCTGAGTAGCTTGGTTTATGCGGAAAATCAGTATAACCCGTGACACCAGGTTAGCTCTGACCACGGAGGCCGCAGGCTCCCTCTCGAATAGCGAAAAGTGCCCCACCTTAGACACCTTCTCAAGTGGTCTTCGAAGCCCAGGCAAATAAATGGTCGCAGAGGATATCCGCGCTCCAGATGGACACTCATCTGAAAATTGAGGGGAAGAATGACATTAGGAGACTAAGCGTTGGCAATCAAGGCCCGTAGCTTTACTTTCAACAGGGGTTTTTATACCCTAAGTTACACATAGAGGATAATGGGGATGCAAAGACAGCAGCCTTTGATCCTTCTCAAAAACCAGAGTTTCTGTCCTGCAAATGTATCGTATACAAATGGTTTAGGTGATTTACATCATCTTCTAGCCAGAAGACCTATTAACATTTTATGACTCTTGACAAAGACTTATCAACCGTAAGACTTATTTTCTCTAAGAGTAATTATTTTAAGGTTTGGCCCCATCTTTCGAAGATAAAATTGCATTCCTATAGGGCAGATGTGTAATGGGCTTACAACAAAGGAAAGAATTTATTACCTTAAGGGTCTAAAGTTTGTAACACCAAGGCCACTACTTATTTTTTCTACATACCAACTATATTAATTAATACACATTCAAGGATACAATTCAGGGGATGTGGAAACTTGGCAACAAGCATTGGTTCATCAATGAAATCTTTTACTAGTTTTATTCTGACAGTTTCTAACTCTCTGAGAGGTTCTAAGCTATTTGAATATCTTAAGCTTCCCGTGCCTCTCGAGGCTCGGAGACTGTAAACAATTGTATGCATTGCTGTAGGAGACCGGGTAAACTTGTCAGGCGAGTTAGAGAGCCATCTGACGTGTTTGGATTTAAACACTCCTAATTGCCCAGGAACTTTATTAATTGGAGCTGTAAGTTAGCTCTTTGACAGAGAGAGTGAGATGGTGGTGGGGGACAGCCCCCAGTAAAGTCAGAGGTGAGAGCACAAAGCAATAAAGTAGGCAGACTCTGGTTTTGGGGGGTAGATGCTCAAGAATATCCGGGAGGACTCCCGAGGCTCGATCCCGCCTTTGTGTATGCCCAGCCTCCTTCCTCATGACCTTTGTCATGAGTGGAATGTCTCTCGCCGGCTCCCGGCATCCCCCCGTTTTTTATTTCTTAAAACAGCCAGATGTAGCTCAGTTGCGAGCCTCTGAATACTCTGCCGAAGAATCCTGACAATACAAGGAAGAAAGATTATGAGAAGCAGAATTAAAGCAGCCACCGCAGCATAGCTAAAGACATTAGACAGAATATTCTTTCCTGAGATGTAGTTAGGGAAAGTATGGAAGAAATCATTTGCTGTTCCAGCAGCAGTAAAATCTAATCGGGAGTGCTCCATGGTTGCTATTTGATAGTGAAGTTTCCCTACGTCTCAACCAATGTCAGAGCTGTTCCAGATACCTGAAATATGGTTTTTAATCTTTTCCCATTCAAAATCTGTCTCATTTACTTTCAGGGGTGTTACACATATCCACCGATAGTCAGCATGACAAGACAATGCCATTTTCACCTTTAAAGCCTGCAATTCAGTCCCAATATGTATTACTGCTTCCTCTAGGGCGTCTACCCTCATTTCTAATTTTCTCTCTATAGCTTCCTGTGTTGCCAATGTTAAAGAAACATTTTTGGACATAGAATCAACATATTGAGCAGTATGTACTTGTTGAGTCAATGATATTGCTGCCACAGTAACAGAAGTGATTGCACTTATCAAAGCTGCTGTTCCCAAGATAATTAAGCCCACAAACCGTCGTGTTTGCAGTAAATCCTGTAGTTGTTGTAATACAGCAAGACCATAATTCAATAAGTGGTTACATCATAAGATAAGGTGGATGCTGTAGCATTACAAAGGAGCAAACATTATATTGAGGGTTTAAACAAGATGAACCAGGGAGCAGCTGTAGGCGTCAGCCCGGGGGAGCAGTGTCCCCAGCATCAGGAGGCAGAACGCGAGCGGCAGGCTGTGGGCCAAGGCGCCTATGGTGGGCGGAGGGGCAGGGTTCGTGGTTTAGGGCTAGCCGCCACCGCTTGGGCTCAGGGCGGTCCCCTCTCGCCGGTGGGGCCACGCTGATCTGGACAGCACTCCGCGGGCGCGCTTTCCTCTCTGGCCCTCACTCGCTGCACAGACTTCTTTGCTCTAGGTCACGGGGTGCAGAGAGGTGGGTGCGAGGCGCTGCTGGTGGCACGGAGGCGAGAGCTGGCTGGGGGAGGGGGAGCGAGCGAGTGCGCGCGCCGCGAACCTGGTCTTTGGGGAATGTGACATGACGAATTTGTCTGAGATCCAAACCGGAGAATCTGCATTCTGTAGAAATATACAAGCATACCCTCTCCCACAAGTTAGCAACACATCTGGCCTTTTTCACTCTCCCGTAAGGAGGCCTTTTTACTTGACCAGGGGCCGAGTCGTAGCCTGTAATTCAGGCATCTAGTGTCTCATCATTGTAGTCTGCCCCTGTGTGTTTACGTTTAAGTGATTAATTACAATTGGAACATAACTTCACTATTTGTCTAGCTGTTTCCCTATGGATATGTTAATTTAGGTCTAATGTTTAGTTTAGGTCTCTGTATAAATTTAAGTAATAAATGTATAACCTCCTTATCTCATTTTGGTATACAGGTATACAGATATACCTAAATGCAAAATGCATTTATATATGTATTTATATATGGCAACAAGTATAAAGTTATTGACATATAATATATATAAATCAATATACTTGAATTAATCTTTATAATTAATATATTAATTAATATATATTACAACAATACAACACATACACAGCTAATACCAACCAACACAAACCAATATACTGTAATAATACATGTCACACATTTATAATTATACAGTATATAGAACATATATCATCACAGCACATCAATCCATACCAATTAATATCAGCCACACACACATTATATTACTGCCATATATATTTAAATATACAGTATATATATATGTGTGTGTATATAGTATACATATTAATTTATATACAAATTAATTAAGTATAGATCTATAAATAGAATTAGGTATACCTTTATTATATTTTATTTATACCCATACCTAATTAGGCAAACTGTAATTAGGCAAATACATTTATATTATGTATTTATAACAATATATAAAGTATTGTTAAATGTACCACCTGTACAGCATCTCCACCCCACATACCACTTTCTCTAATCCCACCAACTCATTTTCAGTATTATGTGTTGGCCAGGAGCTGGGCCAGTCTTTCCCAGCAATGTTAAGAGACGTCTGTTCCTGTGTCTAATAGCCCTGGCGTTTTATTCTCTTGAAGTAAAAGATCTTTTAAAGGCCTTGGAACTGTAATTTCCTGCACCCAAAAGGCTAGATCACTAGATCCAAATGTTTTGTGGCTCTTAGATTGAGAAGTCAAGTTTTTCCTTGTCTGATAGTAAGGTAAAAGTAAAAGCTGTGTTACTCTTTGACCTTTATTAATTTGTACAGTTTTGATAGGCAGTGAGATCAAGACTTTAATTTCTCAATATCATCAGAATCTACTACACCATGCACCAGCGAAATTTCTTTTCTTTCTTTTTTTTTATTTAATTTTTTTTTTTAAAGAAAGCAAGCTACGCCCCAGGACAAATCTTACAATGTCCTCAGATAGGGGGCCAGCCACTCCGGTTGGAATTGGAGTAAGCGGCACATCAGGGGTTAATATTGTTATTAAATCTCCTTGCCTTTTCGCTTTTCTCCTAGCCTGGGTGAGACCCCCCTGAGGGAGTTTTCTCCAAGGAGCACGCTCTGCATATTGTGTACTAAAAGCTCCTTTGTTTAAAAAACTTTTTATCTTCCTCAGTCTTAGGCAACACTTTGGGAGGCTTTGGGGGCAAAGTGGGGAACTCCTGGGTCCTGGGAGCCACAATCGAAGGCGGTGGCAGTCGCCTTAAATCAGAAAGTGGTGGATAAGTTTTTTAAAGGTTTGCGCAGAGGGGGAGGGAGCTCGCCAGGGCTCTCGGCCGCAGCGTCCTGTAAGCCCTCTCCTTCCTCGGGAGGTAGACCACTTTCTCCCTCCTTTTTTTTTTTTTCAATGGCAGAAAATATGATCTGTGCAGTAAATGGAGACTCACCACCATCCACCTCTATAGCCTCCCCCATAGTCTATTTAACAGCCTCGTGACGGAGGTCCAGGACATTTCTAATCATATTCCACAGTCAATAAATATTTGTCTATTCTTAGATGCAGAGAAATCCATTTTTAATTTTTTTTAATTTTAGAGAATATTTTTATTTATTTTGTAACCTCTTTACCCTGGCTAAACTGCAGAGGGGACTAGAAAAGAAGCCTCAAGGTGAGGATCAAGTTCATCCTTGGGACTAGAGAAAATCCTTCTCCGGGAAACTCCTAGCGGTGGCCCTTTACCCCGACATGGAGGAGGAGGCATAGGGGGATGGGAGCGTCCCGAAGTTTTCCTCTTCTGTTCCGGAGATCCTTTAACTGTTTGGTAACTAAATCTTACGAACTGTCTGATCGGGGATGTTTCCCTCAACCTCCTAGGAGCGGATGGTCTGATTAGGGATGTTTTCTTAAACTTTTAGGAGCATCTTTAGCTTAAAAAAAAATCCTCATCAGAATGGCATCGAGCTGCTGTTTCCTCTAAACCTTTTTCAAATTGAGGGGAGAGCTGATCTTTCTTTTCATCCCTATCTTTTACATGCTCATTGGCAGTCATAGCGGCTAGCCATTCATTTAGCTGTCGATAGCTAGGTATAGCCTCTTCATTTTCACTTGTCTTTATAACAGGTACCTTTTCAGATTTGCTTTTTTGTTTAACAGGTACTTTTCCAACTTTACTTTCCTCTTTAACAGGTACCTTTTCAAATTCATGAGCTGGATCTAAAACATCTCTAGTCATATTCCACAGAGGAAAGGTGTAAGTAGGGATTTTTTCCAAACCTTGCTGAGCACAATAAGCTCTTAGCTGTTTTCCTAGTTTTTTCAAGATATCTAGGTTAACAGTGCCTTGTTGTAGAAACCAAGGGCAGTGGTCTTGTACAAATGTAAAAAATGATTGAATGGAAGATTTTTTAAACTTGATTCTTCTTTTACTTAATAACTGTAAAATTACTCCTATAAAGAGCTGTCTTTCATTTGATTCAGTGTTGCCCATGTCAGAAACTTAAGGATAGTAAAAGATTTTGCTTCTAGCTATCTAAAGATTAGGCCTTTTTTGTCAGCCTTTTTAGAAACCGTTTTTTCTCTCTAACTCTTCAACACTTCCCACTCCTCTCGCCCTGTCTATTCTACAGGGGGATCTGCAGCCCCCTAAGTGGGATCCTATCTGTCCCCAAAACTGAACACTGGGGGAATGGGGTTGGGGATTTACCTTCGAAATGCCTGTCTCGGGCGCCACCTGCAGAGGTCCAGCCCCAGCTGATCCAGGGTATTCGAAGGGAAGATGGAGTAGGCGACCTATTTATATATTTATTTATTCATCAAAGATATAAAGAGTAATAGAATGAGGATAGCTCAGTAGGAAAATTCAGTGGAGAAAAGCAGCTGAGTAGCTTGGTTTACGCGGAAAATCAATATAACCCGTGACACCAGGTTAGCTCTGACCACGGAGGCTGCAAGTGCCCTCTAGAATAGAGGAAGGTGCCCCACCTTAGACACCTTATCGAGCGGGTCTTCGAAGCCCAGGCAAATAAATGGTCGCAGAGGATATCCGCGGTCCAGATGGACACTCATCTGAAAATTGAGGGGAATAATGACATGGGGAGACCAAGTGTTGGCGAGCAAGGCCCGTAGCTTTATTTTCAACACAGGTTTTAATACCCTAAGTTACACATAGAGGATAATAGGGGATGCAAAGTCAGCAGTCTTTAATCCTTATCAAAAACCAGGGTTTCTTTTCTGCAGATTTATCGTATAAAAATGGTTTAGATGATTTACATCATCTTGTGGCCAGAAGACCTATTAACATTTTATGACTCTTGACAAAGACTTATCAACCATAAGAGTTATTTTCTCTAAGAGTAATTGTTTAAGGTTTGGCGCCATCTTTCGAAGATAAAATTGCATTCCTATAGGGAGGATGTGTAATGGGTTTACAACAAAGAAAAGAATTTATTACCTTAAGGGTCTAAAGTTACCAACATCAAGGCCACTACTTATTTTTTCTACATACCAACTATATTAATTAGCACACATTCAAGGATACAATTCAGGGGATGTGGAAACTTGGCAAAAAGCATTGGTTCATCAATGAAATCTTTTACTAGTTTTATTCTGACAGTTTCTAACTCTCTGAGAGGCTCTAAGCTATTTGAATATCTTAAACTTCCCGTGCGTCTCGAGGCTGGGAGACTGTACACAATCGTATGCATAGCTGTAGGAGACCGGGTAAACTTGTCAGGCGAGTTAGAAAACCATCTGAGGGGTTTGGATTTAAACACTACTAATTGCCCAGGAACATTATTAGTTGGAGCTGTAAGTTAGCTCTTTGACAGAGAGAGTGAGATGGTGGTGGGGGACATCCCCAGTAATGTCAGAGGTGAGAGAACAAAGCAATAAAGAAGGCAGACTTTGGTTTTTGGGGGTAGATGCTGAAGAATATACGGGGGAACTCCCGGAGGCTCGATCCCGCCTTTGCGTATGCCGAGACTCTTTCCTCATGACATTTGTCACGAGTGGAATGTCTCTCGCTGGCTCCCGGCAATCTTCCATTGCACCAAACGCAGTGGAGTCCCGAGAGGCCCCTCCCAACACCACAGTATCAGTGTCTTCTCAGAGGCACCCTGAGCAACTCCCTGAGGTCACCGGCACAAGTCGAGGGAACACAGGGTATCCTGCCGCAACCCGAGAAAGACCTCAAGAGTCCGTCTTCAACGCGTCTTGAGGCCGGATTCCCCTACCATGACTCGAGAGCAATGACACGCTCCCCCTCGCCATGCGCATGGACACCTGACTTCCCTGGCGCCACATGAGAGGCTCCCTGAGCTCCCCGTCATACCTCGTGAGAAACCCCACACTGGCGCCACAGCTCGGAAAAACCCACGAGACGCCACCGTCATCGCGAGATTGGGGACATCTTTTCCTGCCTTACCTGGAGAGCAATCCCTGGTCCTTTCTCCAAACTTCACAGGAGGCTTTACTCCCTTTAGGCCACTCAATGGGCTCCAAGAGATACCTGTCGCGACTCGAGAGGAGAGCGGAGTCCTTGGCTTCCCCTCGAGACGAGGCCTGACTCCCCGAGGGAGCCTGAAATGCAACCCCGAGATCCCTGCCTTCCCTGGAGAGGAATATTAGGTCCTGGACACAAGCCTAGATGAGGTCTCTTTGGCCCTGCAGTGACTTGAGCGCAACCCCCAGATTTCCCTCGCCAATCAAATGGAAGACTGGGCTTCCCAGGGCCAAAAGGGGAGGAAGCCTGTAATCCCCATCGTCACTCGAGAATCCCGCCGCAACTCCAGAAAAAACACGTGGTTCCAACGTCTTCGCAAGATGAGGCCCTTGCCCACTACAGCGTCTCAAGGGAAGTCCCATGTTCCGCCCTGAAGTGCGAAACAGTACCTGACACCCTTCGTGCGACCCCCAAAAGCTCCCCGACATGCCGGGTACCCTCGAGGGAACACCGAGAGTCCCGGCACAGCTTCATCTGTGCCCGTTCTCCCCTCCTGATCACGACAGGAGAGTCGATTCCCCTGCGTAGTTCAGAAGGGGTTCCCGGCCTTCCCGGTGCACCTCGGGATGAGGCAGGTCTCACAGGGAAATTCGAGACGAGCCACGTGTGTGGTGCCACATGCCAAATGCCCCCGATTCCCCGGTCCGCTTTTGAGAAGGACCCGAGGCCCGGACCCCTCTTCGAAGGCAACCCTGTGGGTGAAGGCACAACACGAAGGGGCACTGACACACCCGGGCATCGTCCGCAAAGACCCGCGGGTTCCACACACAGCTCGACCAGGGGCCTTAAAACCCCTGACAACACGAGAGGCAAGCGGGGTTCCCTTCCTCAGACAAGACGAGGCATGACTCTCCTGTCCCAACTCTGCAGGGACCCTGTGGTCGGAGCCGAAACGGAGAGGAAGCCTGAGGTTCCTGCCTCCCCTCGAGGTGAGGCCCTCTTCCGTTGCGCCAGACCCAGCGGAGTCCCGAGAGGCCCCGCCAACTCTACAAGATCCCTCGCCTCTCAGAGGCACCCTGGGAAGTTCCCTAAGATCCCCGGCAGAAGGCGAGGGAAACGAGGGTTTCCCGCCGCAACCTGAGAAAGACCTCGAGAGTCCTTCTTCAATGCGTCTCGAGTCCCTAGTCCCCTCCCGTGCCTCGAGAGCCATGACGCGCTCCCCCTCGCCACGTGCATGGAGACCTGACTTCCCTGGCGCCGCACGAGAGGCTCCCTGAGATCCTCGTCGTGCCTCGGGAGAAAACCCCCACGGGCGCCGCAGCTCGAGGAAACCCCTGAGACGCCCCCGTCCTCGCGAGCTGAGGGCCTTCTTTTCCTGCATGGCCTGGAGAGAAATCCCGGGTCTTCTCTCCAAACTGAAGAGGAGGCTGGATTCCCTTGAGGCCACTCAGTGGGCACCAAGAGATCCGCGTCGCCACTCGAGTGGAGAGTGGAGTCCTTGGCTTCCCCTCGAGACGAGGCCTGACTCCCCGAGGGAGCCTGAAATGCAACCCCGAGATCCCTGCCTTCCCTGGAGAGGAATATTAGTTCCCCGACACATGCCTTGATGAGGTCTCCTTGGCCCTGCAGTGACTCGAGCGCTACCCCCAGATTTCCCTCGCTACTTGAATGGGATATGGGGCTTCCCAAGGCCAACCCAAGAAGAAGCCTGAAATCCTCGTCGAAACTCGAGAATCCTGCCGCAACTCGAGAAAAACCACGTGGTTTCAACGTCTTCACAAGATGAGGCCCTTGCCCGGTACGGCGTCTCAAGGGAAGTCCCATGTTCCGTCGTGAAGTGAGACACGGTACCTGACACCCTTCATGCGACATCCAAAAGTTCCCCGACATGCCGGGTTCCCTTGAGGGGAACACCGAGAGTCCCGGCACCACTTCCTCTGAGCTCCTACTCCTCTCCTGTTCGCGACAGGAGAGTTGATTCCCCTGCGTGGTCTGGAAGGGGTTCCCGGCCTTCCCGGCGCCGCTCAGGATGAGGCCAGCCTCGCGAGGAAATTCGAGACAAGCCCCGTGGCTGGTGCCCCATGTTGAACGACCCTGATTTCCCGGTCCGCAGTTGAGGAGAACCCGATGCCCGGACACCTCTTCGAAGGCCACCCTGTGAGTGAAGGAACAACACGAAGGGGCACTGACACTCCCGTGCATCTTCCGGAAACACCCGAGGTTTCCACACACAGCTCCACAAGGGGACTGAGACTCCCTGAGCAACTCGAGAGGCAAGCGGAGTTCCCTTCCTCAGACAAGACGAGGCTTGACTCTCCTGCCCCAACGCTGCAGGGACACTGGTGTCGGAGTACGAAACGTAGAGGAAGACTGAGGTCCTGTCTCCCCTCGAGATGAGGCCCTCTTCGATTGCGCCAAACCCAGAGGAGTCCCGAGATGGCCCACCAACTCCACAGCATCCCTCACCTCTAAGAGGAACCCTGGGAAGTTCCCTCAGGTCACCGGGAGAAGTCGAGGGAAATGAGGGTTTCCCGCCGGCCCCCGAGAAAGACCTCGAGAGTCCTTCTTCTACACGCCTTGATGCCCTAGTCCCCTCCCAGGACTCGAGAACAATGACGCGCTCCCCCTCGCCACGCTCATGGAGACCTGACTTCCCTGGCGCCGCACGAGAGGCTCCCTGAGAACCTCGTCGTGCCTCGTGAGAAAAGCCCCACGGACGCCGCAGCTTGAGGAAACCCCTGAGAAGCCCCCGTCCTTGCGAGGTGAGGGCCTTCTTTTCCTGCCTTTCCTGGAGAGCAATCCTGAGTCCTCTCTCCAAACTGAAGATTAGGCTTGACTCCCTTGAGGCCACTCAGAGGGCTCCAAGAGATCCGCGTCGTGGCTCAAGAGAAGAACGGAGTCCTTTGCTTCCCCTCGAGGCGAGGCCTGACTCCACGGGGGACTCTGGAGTGCAACCCCGGGATCCCTTTCTTCCCTTGAGAGTACTACTAGGTCCTGGACACACGCCTAGATGAGGTCTCTTGGGCCCTGCAGTGACTCGAGCGCAACCCCCAGCTTTCCCTCGCAACTTGAATGGAAGATGGGGCTTCCCAGGGCCAACCCAAGAGGAAGCCTGAAATTCCCGTCGTAACTCGAGAATCCCGCCGCAACTCGAGAAAAACCACGTGGTCCCAACGTCTTCGCAAGATGGGGCCCTTGCCCGCTACGGCGTCTCAAGGGAAGTCTCACATTCCGTCCTGAGTTGCGAAACGGTACCTGACACCCTTCATGCGACCTCCAAAATTTCCCAGACACGCCGGGTTCCCTCGAGGGGAACACCGAGGGTCCTGGCACCCCTTCATCTGAGCCCCTTCTCCCCTCCTCATCACGACAGGAGAGTCGATTCCCCTGCGTATTCTGGAAGGGATTCCCAGCTTTCCCGGCACACCTCAGGATGAGGCCGGCCTCCCGAGGAAATTCTAGACGAGCCCCGTGGGTTGTGCCACATGCCGAACGACCCCGATTTCCCAGTCCGCTCTGGATAAGAACCCGATGCCCGGACACCTCTTCGAAGGCAACCCTGTGGGTGAAGTTACCTTTCGAAGGGGCACTGACACCCCCGTGCGTCGTCCGGAAAAACCCGCGGTTTCCACACACAGCTCGACGAGGTGCGTGAGACACCCTGAGCAATTCGAGAGGCAAGCGGAGTTCCCTTCCTCAGACAAGACGAGGCCTGACTCTCCTGTCCCAACTCTGCAGGGACCCTGTGGTTGGAGTCCGAAAAGGAGAGGAAGCCTAAGTTTCCTGTCTCCCCTCGAGATGAGGCCCTCTTCCATTGCGCCAAGCCCAGCGGAGTCCCGAGAGGCCCCGCCAACTCCACAGCATCCCTCACCTATCAGAGGCACCATGGGAAGTTCCCTCAGGTCCCCGGCAGAAGTCGAGGGAAACGAGGCTTTCCCGCCGCAACCCCAGAAAGACCTCGAGTGTCCTTCTTCATCGCGTCTGGAGGCCCTAGTCCTCTCCCATGACTGGAGAGCCATGACGCGCTCCCCCTCGCCACGTGCACAGAGACCTGACTTCCCTGGCACCGCACGAGAGGCTCCCTGAGATCCTCATCTTGCCTCGTGAGAAAACCCCCACGGGCGCCGCAGCTCGAGGAAACCCCTGAGAAGCCCCCATCCTCGCGAGGTGAGGGCCTTCTTTTCCTGCCTGACCCAGAGCACAATCCCGAGTCCTCTCTCCAAACTGAAGAGAAGGCCTGACTCCCTTGAGGCCACTCAGTGTGCTCCAAGAGATCTGCGTCGTGACTTGAGAGGAGAGCGGCATCCTTGGCTTGCCCTCGAGGCGAGGCCTGACTCCCCGGGGGAGTCTGGAACGCCACCCTGAGATCCCTGTCTTCCCTTGAGAGGAAAGTTAAGTCCCGGACACAGGCCTAGATGAGGTCTCTTTGGCCCTGCAGTGACTCGAGTGCAACCCTCAGCTTTCCCTCGCAACTCGAATGGAAGATTAGGCTTCCCGGGGCCAACACAAGAGGAAGCCTGAAATCCTCGTCGTAACTCTAGAATCCCGCCGCAACTCGAGAAAATCCACATGGTCCCAACGTCTTTGCAAGATGAGGCCCTTGCCCGCTACGGCGTCTCAAGGGAAGTCTCAGGTTCTGTCCTGAAGTGCGAAACGGTACCTGACTCCTTTCATGCAACCCTCAAAAGTCCCCCACACGCCGGTTTCCCTCGAGGGTAACACCGAGGGTTCCTTCCCCACTTCATCTGAGCCCCTTCTCCCCTCCTGATGGCGACAGGAGAGTCGATCCCCCTGCGTTGTCTGGAAGGGTCCCCGGCCTTCCCAGCACACCTCAGGATGAATCCGACCTCACTAGGAAATTTGAGACTAGCCCCGTGGGTGGTCCCACATGCCGAAAGACCCCGATTTCCCTGTCCGCTCTTGAAAAGAACCCGAGGCCCGGACACCTCTTCGAAGGCAACCCAGTGGGTGAAGGCACAACACGAAGGGGCACTGTCACCGTCGTGCATTTCCGGAAACACCCGCAGGTTCCACACACAGCTCAACAAGGGGCCTGAGACCCCCTGAGCACCTCGAGAGGCAAGCGGAGTTCCCTTCCTCAGACAAGACGATTCCTGACTCTCCTGTCCCAACTCTGCAGGGACCCTGCGGTCGGAGTCCGAAATGGAGAGGAAGCCTGAGGTTCCTGCCTTCCCTGGAGATGAGGCCCTCTTCCATTGCGCCAAACCCAGCGGAGTCCTGAGAGGCCCCGCCAACTCCACAGCAACCCTCATCTGTCAGAAGCACACTGGGAAGTTCCCTAAGGTCACCGGTAAACTTTTATTGCACAAGGTCCCCATGAAAAGGCCCACGCAGCAGGACAGCCACAGATTCTGTCTGTCATTAAAGGGCAGTAAGGTGCCCTCCCCCCTTCTTTGCTGCCTCGGCGGCCACCAGGGTGCAATTCGCGTACCCTTCCCTTTCCCATCCTAGCAGGTGCTCCAGGGCCCGCTGGCCTACAAAGTGCCAGAAGCAGGGCTGGGCCAGCCGGCCAGAATTCAGGGTTCTGTCCCTTGGACTTCCAGCGGACACTAGGCTGCTTGGGAAAACCGCGCAGGCTCTGAGGTTTTTCAGCAGAGGGGTGGAGCGGTAAAGGCCTTGACCCCAAAGACGAGGCCTTTCTGCGACCGCCAGGTTGGGGAGCTCTGAGACTGTGCCAACACAGGGCGGAATACATTGTTCCCTGCTCCAGGCAGTCCCCGTTCCCTTACCTGTATTCCGCACCCCTCCGCTGTGGCCAGTGGATGCCGATCCTTGGGGATCCAGGAGTTCACGAAATGGGCATTCCCAGCTGCAATGGCGACCCCCAACAGCACATCTGGAAAGCCCTCCCCCACCCCGGCCAGGAGCCGACCCCCACTGCGAACGGAACCCCACCCCGCCCCGCACCGCCAGGTTTCGCCCCGGCCCTGCCGGGCTCCCGGCGGGTTCCCAGCCATATTGGTGACCCCCGGGAGCACAACAGGGACCGACCCCCCACCCACAGCGAGCGGAATCTCGACCTGTGCAGCCCAGGTTTACCCCGCCCTGGCTGCGCTCCCGGCGCGTTTCCAGCTGCAGTGGCCATCTCCGAGAGCACAACTGGGAAGCCCTCCCCTACCCCCGCAAGGAGCCGACACCCGCCCTGTGCCGCCCGGGTTCGCCCCGCCCCTGCCGCGCTCCAGGGGCGCTGCCCACCTTCACCAGTGGCTCTCGGTGAGCCCCGTCCCCACGCCCGGTTCCAGGAGAGGCTCTCGGACCTCGCTGCTGCCGCCAGGTCAAACATGAGGACAATACATACACCCCACAGAGACAATCCAAGCTGTCTATGATTTAGGGATAAAACGAGGACTACAGAAAGGCAAGATGACCTGACCTAGGAGGGCCATGATATTCTATAGAACCAGACAAAGTTGGTTACCAAGGAAACTTTTTTCCTTGGAACCCGGAAAGCTGGTTCTTTGCATATGCAATGGCCAACAATTAGCTTGTTACCCAAGCCTGCCTTACTGCCACCCCCATCCCCCCACTCCCCAGAAGACTGGCTCAAAGAAATATTTTAAATCTCAGGCGGAAACCTGGAAGATGTCTTGTCTGTCTGTTTGGATTAAGGTATGTGTCAGTGTGAGCCCTGTGTTTTTTGATAATATTGCTCAAGTTCTGAGTTCTGATTTCAATGGTCTCAAGACAAGGCAGCCCTTCCAAATCAAACTGCTGGAAATACAAGAAAACATTGACCTAAATGAATGTCAGAGTCCCGTGAACTGGGAACTGGTCAATATTAAATATCTAGTATTTTTGGTTTTGCTCCTCCATTATACACATGTCTAAGAGCCAACAACATTAAGCACAACATGTTCATAGTGCCTAGGTTTCTTTTGAGGTAAAAATTGCTCTATTGTTATATCTGTCACAAGCTTGTCAGCAAGAAACTACCTGGAAACGACAACAACAAAAGTAAAAAATGTAAATGTGATATGAGCTTTTAGACAAACTCTTTACAATAATTATACTCTAAAATATCTGCCTCTCATAGTCTTGATTGAAGGCAGAGGAGAAGGGGATGACAGAGGATAAGATGGTTGGATGGCATCACTGACTCGATGGACATGAGTTTGAGCAAGCCCCTGGAGCTGGTGACGGACACGGAAGCCTGGCGTCCTTCAGGCCACGGGGTCCCAAAGAGTCAGACACGACTGAGCAACTGAACTGAACTGAACTAACAAACGTTTCTCCAGGTGTTTTGGTTACCCGAGTTTCTATCCTTGTGACGACAGTGTATTGAATAGCTAGGTCATTTCCAAATAAACGAAAGTTCTGAAACATTCACGACTTGAAAGGACCTCCCTTTTACACAGAAACAAAAGAGATTTTTGACTCTCCATGAATAGTGTCTGGCACCATCCTGATATGTTAAATGTAAGAAAGCAATTGTTTTGTTTTGTTTTGTTCTGTTCTTGGGGGTGGGGGGAGGGGGGCGGGCTATAGCGAATGCCAATATAAAAGTCAGTTCTTGGTTGCTGAAGGGAAATGTATGACTTGTTATTACAAGAAAGTATGTGGAATGCAATGGCACTTGAGGAAGGAAAACAAAGTAGTTCTGTCTTACAGGTGGCCGTTTCAGGATGGGAGAAGCAAAGGAATGGGTACAGAATGGGATAAGGAGGTGTAGGGAAAGTGGACCCCCAGAAAAGAGTTCTGTGCCTAGCACAAGTTTTCTTGAGATGTCGAACTGCCTTTGCTAATGGAGTTTAAGTTTCTTTACCTCTTAAGTGATCTCTTCTAGGTTGACCTAGAACAGAAATCTTTTGTTAGCTTTGGCTAAGTGGAGAAGTAGTGTTTCACGGTGACATATGTGATCCTTCCTGACTGTTTGCAGCCCTTTTGATATCGATGCACTGCTTCTGCTGCTGCTGCCGCCGCTGCTGCTGCTAAGTCGTGTCAGTCGTGTCCGACTCTGTGCAACCCCATAGACGGCAGCCCACGAGGCCCCGCAGTCCCTGGGGTTCTCTAGGCAAGAACACTGGAGTGGGTTGCCATTTCCTCCTCCCATGCATGAAAGTGAAAAGTGAACGTGAAGTCGCTCAGTGGTGTCCGACTCTTAGCGACCCCATGGACTGCAGCCTACGAGGCTTCTCCATCCATGGGATTTTCCACGCAAGAGTACTGGAGTGGGGTGCCATTGCCTTCTCTCATATCTATGCACAAGCCTGCCTAAATAATTGACTTCTAGCTAGCTTTGGGATGCCAATGACCATCCACCCTTACAAGGCAACAGAGAAGAGAAAAACACTTACCACAGGAGGTCCTGGTAAGGAACGAGGAACTAACAAGCTCCCACCAACCAGGATTCTGCAGAGGTCAACAAGAGGTCAGTAAGAGATGGAAGACTGCAGTCCAGAGGTCCTAGCGACTTCCATCTTGCAGCAGAGACCCAGCATAGTCCAAACGAATTCAATGTTGCAAAAAATAAGTAAACAAATAAAGGACAGAAGTCCTTTGAACACATGACTGAGATTAGGGGTGAGGCAGTACATGTACGGTGCCCGGAAAATCTTAAAGTATGAGAAAGGAAAGAAATTAAAGACAACTATCAAGCTGTCCGAACTGATAAAAACGAAAGATTACACAGTTTTTTCTGTATATATTACCAGATAATAATCTGAAAAGGAATTAAAAAAAATTCACTTTCAATAATGTCAACATGAATACAACACTTTGCCACGGATGTAACGAGGATGACAAGACTGGCACACTGGAACTTATACACCCTGGCTGAAAACTATCCTGAATACATGGACAGGTATTCCATAACAATGGAAAGACTTAAGATGGCAATACCATGGAATGCATCTTCAATCTGAAATGAAGATTTGATATGATTTGATCGCTCAGAGCTTTTGTGTCATCAATTGTTATTAAAGTATAAATGAGATAGAGAAAGCTGCTGACTTAGACTTGAGGCGGGGTGTACGCCCTGCTGGTCTCTAGCCAGATATTCTACAGGCACTAGCAGTCAGCTAAGGAAAGAAAAGCACTGTCTCAGGGAATGGCACCAGGCCCCTCCCCCACGACATGCCTTGAGGTCACATTGGCAGCAGGTGAGTCATCCTGGGCCAAAAACTGATTGACATGAATCTTGAAGAAAGGCAGTATTCCAGGCAAATATATCATTTCCTTAACATAGATTAGGAGAACAAGGTACGAGGAAAACATACTGTTTTGTTCAAGTCGCTTCTGAGCCTATTGGGGGAACCGACCTGAAGCCAGAGTCCAGCAGATATACATAGGATATTTACATCGCTTAAGACAAACATTTCCTCAGGAACAAATGCATTGCTTAGCTCAAGGTTTGTCTGCGAAATTCTTACACATCAGGAGATGGCTCCGAGCTGGGTTTCTACACACAAGAACATCCATGCAAAGGACAAGCCTGCACAGCCCATCTGCCGCCCTCCCGCACAGCCAGCAGCATTTCCAAGTGACCTCCTAAGGCCTTCCCCAAAATACAGGGGCACCTCTGGGTTTCCTGTTTCCCTCACTTCGAACACATTTCTTAAAAAAAAAAAAATCCTGCACACTTCTTGATAGAATGCCACAGTGCAAGGAAAACAGGCCTTCAATACTTAAACCTCCCTGTGCCAAACACTTGGAGCTTGGTTTTGTTTTGTTTTGTTTTTTAATTACACCACCACATAATTTAAACTTTTTACAATTTCTAAATATTCAGTACCAAAACACCAAACTTTTATTGCACAAGGTCCCCATGAAAAGGCCCACGCATCATGACAGCCACAGATTCTGCCATGAAAGGGCAGCAAGGTGCCCTCCCCACTTCTTTGCTGCCTGGGCGGCCACCAGGGTTTGAAATCCATGCACCCTACTAAGTTTCTAGGGTGCAATCCGTGGACCCTTCCCTTTCCCATCCCAGCAGGTGCTCAAGGGCCCGCTGGCTTACAAAGTGCCAGAAGCAGGGCTGGGCCAGCCGGCCAGAGTTCAGTGTTCTGTCCCTTGGACTTCCAGGGGACACTAGGCTGCTTGGGAAAACCGTGCAGACTGAGATTTTTCAGCAAAGGGGTGGAGCAGTAAAGGCCTTGACACTAAGGGTGAGGCCTTTCTGCAACCGCCAGGTTGGGGAGCTCCGAGAATGTGCCAGCAGAGGGCGGAATACTTGGTTCCCTGCTCCAAGCAGTCCCAGTTCCGTGACCTGTGGCCCGCAGCCCTCCGCTGCACCCACTAGATGTGGATCCTTGGGGACACAGGAGCGTAGGAAATGGGCGTTCCTAGCCGCAGTGGCGACCCCCGAGAGCACAACTGGGACCGAACCCCCACCCACAGCCATCTAAATCTCGACTCGCGCAGCCCAGGTTTACCCCGCCCCGGGTGCGCTCCCGGCGCATTTCCAGCCGCAGTGGCCACCACCGAGAGCACAACTGGGAAGCCCTCCCCCACCCCCGCCAGGAGCCGAACCCCGCCCCGCGCCACCCTGGTTCACCCCGCCCCTGCCGCACTCCCAGCGCGTTTCCAGCTGCAGTGGGGACCCCCGAGAGCACAACTGTTACCGCCCCCCACCCCCTCCCGACCAGAACCCCGACCCGCGCCGCCCGGGATCGCCCCGCCCCTGGCGCGCTCCCGGCGCGTTGCCCACTTCCACCAGGGGCTCCTGGTGAGCCCCGTCCCCACGCCCGGTTCCAGGAGAGGCTCTCGGACCTCGCTACTGCCGCCAGGTCAAACACGAGGACAATACATCCACCCCACAGAGACAATCCAAGCTGTCTATGATTTAGGGATAAAACGAGGACTACAGAAAGGAAAGATGTCCTGACCTAGGAGGGCCATGAGAGTCTATAGATCCAAACAAAATTGGGTACCAAGGAAACTTTTTTCCTTGGAACCCGGAAAGCTGGTTCTTTGCATATGCAATGACCAACAATTAGCTTGTTACCCAAGCCTGCCTCGCTGCCACCCCCACTCCCCCCCCCCCCACTTCCCAGGAAAACGGCTCAAAGAAATATTTTAAATCTCAGGCGGAAAACTGGAAGATGTCTTGTCTGTCTGTCTGGATTAAGGTATATGTCAGTGTGAGCCTTGTGTTTTTTGATAATATTGCTCAAGTTCTGAGTTCTGATTTCAATGGTCTCAAGACAAGGCAGCCCTTCCAAATCAAACTGCTGGAAATACAAGAAAACATTGACCTAAATGAATGTCAGAGTCCCGTGAACTGGGAACTAGTCAATATTAAATATCTAGTATTTTTGGTTTTGCTCCTCCACTATAGACATGTCTAAGAGTCAACAACATTAAGCACAACATGTTCATAGTGCCTAGGTTTCTTTTGAGGTAAAAATTGCTCTATTGTTATATGTGTCACAAGCTTGTCAGCAAGAAACTACCTGGAAACAGCAACAACCAATGTAAAAAATGTAAATGTGATATGAGCTTTTAGATAAACTCTTAACAATAATTATACTCTAAAATATCTGCCTCTCATAGTCTTGATGGAAGGCAGAGGAGAAGTGGATGACAGAGGATAAGATGGTTGGATGGCATCACTGACTCGATGGACATGAGTTTGAGCAAGCCCCTGGAGTTGGTGATGGACACGGAAGCCTGGCGTCCTGCAGGCCACGGGGTCCCAAAGAGTCAGACTCGACTGAGCAACTGAAGTGAACTGAACTTACAATCGTTCCTCCAGGTGTTTTGGTTACCTGAGTTTCTATCCTGGTGCTAAACTAAGTGACGACAGTGTATTGAATAGCTAGGTCACTTCCAAATAAATGAAACTTCTTAAACATTCACGACTTGAAAGGACCTCCCTTTTACACAGAAACAAAAGAGATTTTTGACTCTGCATGAATAGTGACTGGCACCATCCGAACATATTAAATGTAAGAAAGCAATTTTTTTGTTTTGTTTTGTTTTGTTCTGTTCTTGCAGGAAGCGGGGTGGGCGCTATTATCACTGATAGGTATGCTCACCAATCTATCAAATGCCAATATAAGAGTCAGTTCTTGTTTGCAGAAGGGAAATGTATGACTTGTTATTACAAGAATGTATGGAATGCAATCACACTTTAAGAAGGAAAACGAAGTAGTTCTGTCTTAGAGGTGGCATTTTCAGGACGGGAGAAGCAAAGGAATGGGTACAGAATGGGATAAGGAGGTTGTAGGGAAAGTAGGCCCCCAGAAAAGAGTTTTGTGCCTAGCACAAGTTTTCTTGAGATGTTGAACTGCCTTTGCTAATGGAGTTTAAGTTTCTTTACCTCTTAAGTGATCTCTTCTAGGTTGACCTAGAACAGAAATCTTTTGTTAGCTTTGGCTAAGAGGAGAAGTATTGTTTCACGGTGACATATGTGATCCTACCTGACTGTTCTCATCCCCTTTGATATCTATGCACTGCTGCTGCTGCTGCTGCAGCTGCTAAGTGGTTCAGTTGAGGCCGACCCTGTGCCACGTCATAGATGGCAGCCCACCAGGCCCCGCAGTCCCTGGGGTTCTCTAGGCAAGAACACTGGAGTGGGTTGCCATTTCCTCCTCCTATGCATGAAACTGAAAAGTGAAAATGAAGTCGCTCAGTGGTGTCCGACTCTTAGCCACCCCATGGACTGCAGCCTACCAGGCTCCTCCGTCCTTGGGATTTTCCACGCAAGAGTACTGGAGTGGGGTGCCATTGCCTTCTCTCATATCTATGCACAAGCCTGCCTAAATAATTGACTTCTAGCCAACTTTGGGATGCCCATGACCACCCACCCTTACCAGGCAACAGAGAAGAGAAAAACACTTACCACAGGAGGTTCTGATAAGGGACAAGGAACTAACAAGCTCCCACCTACCAGGATTCTGCAGAGGTCAACAAGAGGTCAGCAAGAGATGAGAGACTGCAGTCCAGAGGTCCTAGCTACTTCCATCTAGCAACAAACACCCAGCATAGTCAAAACGATTTCAATGTTAAAGAATAAATAAATAAATAAATAAATAAATAAAGGACAGAAGTTCTTTGAACACATGTCTGAATTTAGGGGTGAGGCATTACATATGTGTCCCAGGATAATCTTAAAGTGTCAGAAAGTAAAGAAATTAAAGACAACTATCAAGCTGTCCAAACTGATAAAAATGAATGATTACACAGTTTTATCTGTATACATTAGCAGATAATAATCTGAAAAGGAATTTTAAAAAATTCCCTTTCAATAATATCAACATGAATAAAACACTTTGCCATGGATGTAACGAGGATGACAAGACTGGCACACTGGAAATTATACACCCTGGCTGAAAACTATCCTGAATACATGGACAGATATTCCATAACGATGGAAAGACTTAAGATGGCAATACCATGGAATGCATCTTCAATCTGAAATGAAGATTTGATACGATTTGATCGCTCAGAGCTTTTGTGTCATCAAGTGTTATTAAAGTATTAAAGAGATAGAGAAAGCTGCTGACTTAGACTTGAGGCGGGGTGGGGGGGGTAATAAGAGTACCCCCTGCTGGTCTTTAGCCAGATATTCTACAGGCACTAGCAGTCAGCTAAGGAAAGAAAGGAACTGTTTCAGGGAATGGCACCAGGCCCTTCCCCCACGACATGCATTGAGATAATATTGGCAGCAGGTGAGTCATCCCGGGCCAAAACTTGATTGACATGAATCTTGAAGAAAGGCAGTATTGCAGGCAAATATATCATTTCCTTAACATAGATAAGGAGAATAAGCTAGGAGGAAAACATGCTGTTTTGTTCAAATCGCTTCTGAGCCTTTTGGGGGAACCGACCTGAAGCCAGAGTCTAGCGGAAATACATAGGATATTTACATCGCTTAAGACAAACATTTTCTTAGGAAAAAATGCATTGCTTAGCTCAAGGTTTGTCTGCGAAATTCTTACACATCAGGAGATGGCTCCGAGCTGGGTTTCCACACACAAGAACATCCATGCAAAGGACAAGCCTGCACAGCCCATCTGCCGCCCTCCCGCACAGCCAACAGCATTTCCAAGTGACCTCCTAAGGCCTTCCCCAAAATACAGGGGCACCTCTGGGTTTCCTGTTTCCCTCACTTCGAACACTTTTCTTAAAAAAAAAAAAATCCTGCACACTTCTTGATAGAATGCCACAGTGCAAGGAATACAGTCCTTCAATATTTAAACCTCCATTTGCAAAACACTTGGAGCTTGGTTTTGTTTTGTTTTGTTTTTTAATTACACCACCACATAATTTAAAGCTTTTACACGTTCTAATTATTCAGTTCCAAAACACCAAACTTTTATTGCACAGGGTCCTCATGAAAAGGCCCACGCAGCTGGACAACCACAGATTCTGCCATGAAAGGGCAGCAAGGTGCCCTCCCCCCTTCTTTGCTGCCTGGGCGGCCACCAGGGTTTGAAATCCATGCACCCTACTAAGTTTCTAGGGTGCAATCCGTGGACCCTTCCCTTTCCCATCCCAGCAGGTGCTCAAGGGCCCGCTGGCTTACAAAGTGCCAGAAGCAGGGCTGGGCCAGCCGACCAGAGTTCAGTGTTCTGTCCCTTGGACTTCCAGAGGACACTAGGCTGCTTGGAAGAACCGCGCAGACTCGGAGATTTTTCAGCAGAGGGGTGGAGCGGTAAAGGCCTTGACCCCAAAGGCAAGGCCTTTCTGCGACCGCCAGGTTGGGGAGCTCCGAGAATGTGCCAACAGACGGCGGAATACTTGGTTCCCTGCTCCACGCAGTCCCAGTTCCCTTACCTGTGGTCCGCAGCCCTCCACTGCACTAACGGGATGGCGATCCTTGGGGACCCAGGAGCGGACGAAATGGGCGTTCCCAGCCGCAGTTGCAACCCCCGAGAGCGCAACTGGGAACCCCTCCCCATCCCCCCCATGAACCGATCCCCGCCCCGCGCCCCCAGGTTTAGCCCCGCCCCTGCCGCGCTCCCCTCGCGTTCCCAGCCGTAGTGGCGACCCCCGGGAGCACAACTGGGACCGACCCCCACCCAAAGCCATCGGAATCTCGACCCGCGCAGCCCGGGTTTACCCAGTCCCGGGTGCGCTCCCGGCGCGTTTTCAGCCTCAGTGTCCACCTCCGAGAGCACAACTGGGAAACCCGCCCCCACCCCCGCCAGAAGCCGACCCCCGCCCCACGCCGCCCGCGTTCGCCCCACCCCTGCACGGTCCAGGTACCTTCCCAGCTTCTAGCGTTCACGCCCGGGTAGGAGCAGGATGTAGGAGTATGGGAGATGTGTCTGGAGCCTGACAGCCTCAGCTCCGCTCTGGCCTGCCCTTTGGACCTAGGAGCCAGGGCAACTTGCAGAGGGCTTAGGGCCCCATTGTATGCAAACTACCAAGGCCTACCGCAAGGAGAGCTCTGTCCGAGGGAAGGGAAGTGCCCCAGGCTGCATTCCCAAGCTGTTGTTTAGCCGCCCAGACTCAGCGCTGCACAGGGGTAATCAGGCTCTCTGTGCCCGCAGCTTCACACACAGGTGTGTCTTCGTAGGAATCAAGAAAGATCCTGACAGAGTGAGGTTCATTAGAGCTATACTAAAGAGCAAAGGCTTGTCCATGTGGTCTTGCCTTCCCCTGTGCCTTTGGGTCTCCAGGCTCGGCCCCAGCTCCGTGGAAACAACCCCTGAGAAAATATCTTCAAGATCCACTTTTCCCAGTGTCTGGGAACCGGGGTTCGTAGGAGGAGAGAAAAGCACGCCTCCATAGGGAACGAAAAGGCAGCCCACCTGCCTGTGTTTTGAAGCCTCTATTTGGAAGGAATGGGTTAGCTTCTCCTAAAGGAGACCTCCAGATCTGCTCAGAAGTCGGTAATTCCAGAGGCAGGGTACTGGTTCCTGACTGCCCTTTGCTAGCCTTTCAAAGATATTCCTAGATTCTAGAGTTATTTTTCATGAAGGAGCAGGCTTCGGGAATGTGTCAGATGGGACTGGCTCCTTATTGACCTCAGCTCAGCTATTGCCTTTCCATTCAAACTAGGACAAGGCCCTACTTTATGAAGGGTAAGGGACTTCTTCTTTGCAAACTGCCAAGGGCTACAGCAATGAGACCTCTGTCAAGGTGAGGGAAGCCTAAGAGGATGGATTCTCAAGCAGGTGCTTTGCCACAAAGCATCAGCACCCCACGGAGAGAATCAAGCTCCCTGTGCACCAATGTTGCGAGTGCAGCTTCACACACAGAGTTGTCTCTATAGGAGCCAAGAATGTTCCTGAGAGATTAGGTTCACTAAACCTCTCCTACAGAGCATAGACCTGTCCAAGTGGTTTTGCCTTCCCCTGTGAGTTGGGTCCTCGAGGTCCGCCACACCTCCGGGGAAACTGTCCCTGAGAAAAGATCTCCAGGAACCGCTTCGCCGAGGCTGGGAAATGCTGTTCACATGAAGTAAGGCAAGCGAATCTCCTGCAGAGTAAAAGAGGCCTTACAGTCCCTGGAGGAGCAGGCTGCCAGAATGTGTGAAACCTGACTGTTGCCTTACTGGCCTCAGCTCCACCATTGCCTGTTCATCCGAGCTAGCACCCAGGCCTACTTGGAAAAGCGTTTGGGTGCAGATTTCTACAAAGTGCCAAGGGCTACAGCAGTGAGAATTCTCTCGGTGGTAAGGGAGAGCATTTTATGGATTCTCAAGCTGTTTTCTGAATGACAGCGTCAAAATGAACAGAGAGAATCAGGCTCTCTCTGCCCCTATGTTAGGTACGCAGCTTCACACACAGAGGTGTCTCTGTAGGAGCCAAGAATGCTCCTGAGAGATGAGGTTCACTAGAGGTCTGCTACAGAGCATAGACCTGTCCATGTGGTCTTGCCTTCCCCTGTGCCTTTGGGCCCCGGGCTCGGCCCCAGCTCCGTGGAAACAACCCCTGAGAAAATATCTTCAAGATCCGCTTTTCTCAGAGTCTGGGAACTGGGGTTCATAGGAGGAGAGAAAAGCAAGCCTCCTTCGGGCACGAAAGGCAGCCAACCTGCCTGTGTTTTGAAGCCTCTATTTGGAAGGAATGGGTTAGCTTCTCCTAAAGGAGACCTCCAGATCTGCTCAGAAGTCGGTAATTCCAGAGGCAGGGTGCTGGTTCCTGACTGCCCTTTGCCAGCCTTGCAAAGACATTCCAACATTCTAGAGTTATATTCCATGAAGGAGCAGGCTTCGGGAATGTGTCAGAGGGGACTGGCTCCTTATTGGCCTCAGCTCAGCTATTGTCTTTCCAATCAAACTAGGACAAGGGCCTACTTTATGAAGGGTAAGGGTCTTCTTCTTTGAAACTGCCAAGGGCTACAGCAATGAGACCTCTGTCAAGGCGAGGGAAGCCTAAGAGGATGGATTCTCAAGCAGGTGCTTTACTACAAAGCATCAGCACCCCACGGAGAGAACCAAGATCCCTGTTCCCCAATGTTGGGAGTGTAGCTTCACACACAGAGTTATCTCTATAGGAGCCAAGAATGTTCCTGAGAGATTAGGTTCACTAAACCTCTCCTACAGAGCATAGACCTGTCCATGTGGTTTTGCCTTCCCCTGTGAGTTGGGTCCCCGACGTCCGCCACACCTCCGGGGAAACTGTCCCTGAGAAAAGATCTCCAGGAACCGCTTCGCTGAGGCTGGGAAACGCTGTTCACAGGAAGTAAGGCAAGCGAATCTCCTGCAGAGAGAAAGAGGCCTTACTGTCCCTGGAGGAGCAGGCTGCCAGAGTGTGTGAAACCTGACTGTTGCCTTACTGGCCTCAGTTCCACCATTGCCTGTTCCTCCGAACTAGGACCCAGGCCTATTTGGAGAAGCGTTTGGGTGCGGATTTCTACAAAGTGCCAAGGGCTACAGCAGTGAGAATTCTCTCAGCGGTAAAGGAGAGCATTTTATGGATTCTCAAGCTGTTTTCTGAATGACAGGGTCAAAATGAACTGAGAGAATTAGGCTCTCTGTGCCCCTATGATAGATACGCAGCTTCACACACAGAAGTGTCTCTATAGGAGCCAAGAATGTTCCTGAGAGATGAGGTTCACTAGAAGTCTGCTACAGAGCATAGACCTGTCCATATGGTTTTGCCTTGCCCTGTGAGTTGGGTCCCTGAGGTCCGCCCCAGCTCAGGGGAAGGAGCCCCTGAGAAAAGATCTCCAGGGACCGCTATTCCCGCAGGCTGGCAAACGCAATTCACAGGAGGTAACACAAGCGAGCCTCCTGCAAGGCACAACAGGCCTTAGTCTCCCTGGACGATCAGGCTGCCAGAGTGTGTGAGACCTGACTGGTGCCTTACTGGCCTCAGCTCCGCCATTGCGTGTTTCTCCAAACTAGGACCCAGGCCTACTAGGAGAAGGGTTTGGGTATGGATTTCTAAATACTGCCAAGGGGTATAGCAATGAGAACTGTGTCACGGGTAAGGAAGAGCATTGTATGGATTTTCAAGCTGTTGTTTGAACGACAGCTTCAAAGCTGCACAGAGAGAATCAGACTCTGTGTCTCCATGTTCGGTACACAGCTTCACAGACAGGGGTGTCTCCATAGGAAACAAGAACGTTCCTGACAGAGTGAGGTTCACTAGAGCTCTCCTAGAGAGCAAAGACTTGTCCATGTGGTTTTTCTTCCCCTGTGCGTTTGGGGCTCCAGGCTCGGCCCCAGCTCAGTGGAAACAACCCCTGAGAAAAGATCTTCAAGATCCGCTTTTCCCAGAGGCTGGGATGTGGGGTTCATAGGAGGCGGAAAAAGCAGGCCTCCTTCAGAGAGCAAGAGGCAGCCAATCGGCCTGCGTTTGGCAGCCTCTATTTGGAAGAATGGGTTAGCTTCCCCTAAGGGAGACCTCCAGATCTGTTCAGAAGTCGGTAATTCCAGAGGCAGGGTGCAGGATCCTGACTGCCCTTTGCCAGCCTTGCAGAGACATTCCTAGATTACAGCGTTATTTTCCATGAAGGAGCAGGCTTCGGGAATATGTCAGACTTGACTGGCGCCTTATTGGCCTCAGCTCAGCTCTTGCCTTTCCTTTCAAACTAGGACAAGGGCCCACTTTATGAAAGGTAAGGGTCCTCTTCTTTCCAAACTGCCAAGGGCTACAGCAATGAGACCTCTGTCAAGGCGAGGGAAGCGTAAGCTGATAGATTCTCAAGCAGGTGCTTTGCCACAAAGCATCAGCACCCCACGGAAAGAATCTGGCTCCCTTTGCCCCTACGTTGCGTGTGTAGCTACACGCACAGAGGTGTCTCGATAGGAGCCAAGAATGTTCCTGAGAGAGGAGGTTCACTGTTGGGGGCCAGAGTGAGGCACTCCGCCCATGGCAAAGGTCATGAGGAAGGAGGCTCGACATACGCAAAGGTGGGATCGAGCCTCAGGAGTCCCCCTGGAAATCCTCGAGCATCTACCCCCATCACCAGAGCCTGCCTACCTTACTACTTTGTGCTCTCACCTACACCTCTGACTTTACGGGGGGCTGTCCCCCACCACCTCTTTCGGAGAAGGAGTTAACCTAGAGCTCCAGTTGATAAAAACCCCTGGGTGTGACAAGAGTGTTTTAACCTACAAACTCCTCTGAAGGTTCTCTAGCCTGCCTGACAGGCTTGTCCGGCCACATGTGATTGCTCACAGCCTCCCAACCATGAGAGGCACGAGATGCTTTAAACCTTCTAAAAACAGGTTCCTTAGAAAAGTTAGAAAATTATTAGTATAAGTATAATGGGCTGATTAGAAATCATATTGGTGAAGGGTTTTTCATTTGTTGAGCTGATGTTTACTGCTAAGTCTCCACATCCCCTGCCCTTATACACATTAATGAATATATAGAAGAAATAAGTATTAACCTTTGATATAAATCACGTTAGACCTTAGGCTAAGTAAATTCTTTCCTTAACTAAAACCCACTACACCCTCACCCTATAGGAATGTAACTTTATTTGGGTGGCGTCTGTTTTAAGAATAATCACCCCTGGAGAAATAAGTGTCCTGGTTGACTGACCGCTGTCACAAGGAGAGGGTCGTAAATTGTCAGCAGGCCCCCCGGCCAGAAGATGATGTAACACCCCTAAGACCTCTGTATACTTTTGTATGAAGCACCTGACTTTGATAAAAGTCAGGACTGCTGACCCCACGTGACTTTTGCATAACATCTCAGTGTATAAAAGTAGACCATGGAAAATAAAGAATTGGGATCAGTTTCTCGAAATACTGGTCTCCCCATGTCTCTCTCTCTCTCTCACTCTGGTTGAGTCTCCATCTGGAGCACGGAACCCACCAAGCTTACTAATTTTGCCTGGGCTTCTAAGATCCGACCGGGGAGGCCTCAGTGTCTCCTCTCCTTCGGGAGAACGGAAGGACGCCTGCGGCCTACGTAAGTGGTGCAAGCTTCTTGTCTTGAAGTTTTATTGGTCCCCCGCGTAAACCAAGCTACTCAGCCTCTTTTCTCCACTGAATTTTCCTACTGAGCTATCCTCATTTTATTACTCTTTATATCCTTAATTAACGTTTAATTAAGCAGTTGTTCCCTGACCCTCGCCTACGCCGTCTCTGCTTCGAATACCCTGGATCAGCTGGGGCTGGACCCCGGCAGTTCACTAGAGATCTCCTACAGAGCATAGACCTGTCCATTTGGTTTTGCCTTCCCTTGTGAGTTGGGTCCCCGAGGTCCGCCCCAATTCCGGGGAAACAGCCCCTGAGAAAAGATCTCCAGGAACTGCTTTCCGCCCAGGCTGGGAAACGCTGTTCACAGGAAGTAAGGCAAGCGAGCCTCCTGAAGGGAAATAGAGGCCTTACTGTCCCTGAAGGAGCAGGCTGCCAGAGCGTGTGACACCTGACTGGTGCCTTACTGGCCTCAGCTCCGCTATTGCATGTTCATCTGAACTTGAACCCAGGCCTACTTGGAGAAGTGTTTGTGTGCCGATTTCCAGAAACTGCGAAGGGCTACAGCAATGATAACTCTCTCAGTGGTAAAGGAGAGCATTGTGTGGATTCTCAATTTGTTGTTTGAACGACAGCGTCAAAGCTGCACAGAGAGAATCAGGTCTCTGTGTCTCTATGTTGGCTATGCAGCTTCCCACACAGAGATGTCCCCGTTGGAGCCAAGAACATTCCCCATAGAGTGAGGTTCACTAGAGCACTCCTAGAGAGCAAAGACTTATCCATGCGGTTTTCCCTTCCCCTGTGCGTGTGGGTCTCCGGGATCGGCCCCTGCTCTGTGGAAACAGCCTCTGAGAAAAGATCTCCAAGAACCTCTTATCCCCCAGGCTGGGAAGCGGAGTTCGCAGGAGGTGGGATAAGCAAGCTTCCTTCGGCAAGAAGAGACAGCCAACCGGCCTGTGTTTGGAAGCCTATATTTGCAAGGAATGGGTTAGTTTCTCCTGACCGAGACCGCCAGATGTGCTGAGAAGATAGAAATTCCAGAGGCAGGGTCGAGGTTCCTGACTGCCCTTTGCCAGCCTTGCAAAGACATTCCCAGATTCTAACGTTATTTTCCATGAAGGAGCAGGCATCGGGAATATGTCAGACTTGACTGGCGCCTTACTGGCCTCAGCTCAGCTACTGCCTTTCCATTCAAACAAGGACAAGGGCCTACTTGGTGAAGGGTAAGGGTCTGCTTCTTTCCAAACTGCCAAGGACTACAGCAATGAGACCTCTGTCAAGGTGAGGGAAGCCTATACGAATGGATTCTTAGCAGGTGCTTTGCCACAAAGCATCAGCACCCACGGAGAGAATCAGACTCCCTTTGCCACTAGGTTAGGTGTGTAGCTTCATGCACAGAGGTGTCTCTGTAGAAGCCAAGAATGTTCCTGAGAGATGAGGTTCACTAGAGCTCTCCTACAGAGCATAGACCTGTCCATGTGGTTTTGTCTTCCCCTGTGAGTTGGGCCCCCGAGGTCCGACCCAGCTCCAGGGAAACAGCCCCTGAGAAAAAATCTCCAGGAACAGCTTTGCGCCCAGGCTGGGAAATGCAGTTCACAGGAGGCAAGGCAAGCGAGCCTCCTGCAGGGAAAAAGAGGCCTTACTGCTCCTGGACGATCAGGCTGCAAGAGTGTGTGAGACCTCACTTGTGCCTTACTGGCCTCAGCTCCGCCGTTGCCTGTTGTTCCGAGCTAGGACCCAGGCCTACTTGGAGAAGGGTTAGGGTGCGGATTTCTACAAACTGTCAAGGACTACAGCAATGAGAATTCTCTTAGCAGTAAGGGAGAGCATTGTATGGATTCTCAAGCTGTTGTTTGAATGACAGCTTCAAAGCTACACAGAGAGAATCAGGCTCTCTGTTCCCCTATTTTGGCTGTGCAGCTTCACACACAGAATTTGACTCTGTTGGAGCCAGAAATATTCCTGAAAGACTTAGGCTAACCAAAGCTGTCCTCCAGAGCAAAGACATTGGATGTGGTTTTGCCTTCCCTTGTCAGTATGGGTCCCCTAGCTTGGCCCCAGCTCCGGGGATACAGCCTCTGAAAAAAATCTTCCAAGAAGCGATTTTCCTCCAGGCTGTTAAGCGGAATTCGCAGTTTGCAAGTTAAGGAAGCCTGCTTCGTGGAAGAGCAAGCAGCCAACTGGCCCTGTGTTAGGAAGCCTGTATTTGAAAGGAATGGGTTAGCTTCTACAGCGGGAGAACCTCAGATCTGCTCAGGGGACTGAAATACTAGAGTCAGGGTCGAGGTTCTCCCTTGTCCTTTGCGCACCTTGCAAAGACATTCCTAGCTTCTAGCGTTAGTGTCCCTGTAGTAGCAGGCTGCAGGAGCGTGTGATAAATGACTGCCGCGTTCCTGTCCTCAGCTCCGCTATTGACTTTCTATTCGAACTAGAACCCAGGCCTACTTTGAGAGGGGTTAGGGTCCAGTGTTTTCAAACTGCCAAGGGCTACGGCAATGCGAGCTCTGTCAGAGGTAAGAAAAGAGCAATTGGTTGGATTCTTCAGCTGCTGCGTGGCTGCACAGCTTCCGCGCCGCATGGAGAGCATGAGGCTCCTTGTGGCCCTATTTTGGGTATGCAGCAACATGCACACAGAATGTCTGTGTTCACTTATGTACAGGCTTATGAACACTAGAGCTCTCCTACAGAGCAAAGACCACTCAGTGGGCTCCAAGAGATACCTGTCGTGGCTCGAGAAGAGAGTGGAGTCCTTTGCTTCCCCTCGAGATGAGGCCTGACTCCCCGGGTGAGTATGGAATGCAACCCCAAATCCCTGTCGCCTATGGAGAGGAACATTAAGTCCTGGATACAAGCCTAGATGAGGTCTAGTTTGCCCTTCAGTGAATGGAGCCCAATCCACAGCTCTCCCTGGCAACTCGAATGGAAGATTAGACTTCCTGGGCCAACACAAGAGGAAGCCTGAATTCCCCGTCGTAACTCGAGAATCCCACCGCAACTCGAGAAAATCCACGTGCTTCCCTCGTCATCGCAAGATGAGGCCCTTTGTCCGCTACAGCATCTCAAGAGAAGTCCCACGTTCCATCCTGAAGTGCGAAACGGTACTTGGCACCCTTGATGCGACCCCAAAAGTTCCGCGACATACCAGACTCACTCAAGGGGAACACTGAGGTTCCCGGCACCACTTCATCTGAGCCCCTTCTCCTCTCCTGATTGCGACAGGAGGGTCGACTCCCCTTCTCTGTCTGCAAGGGGTTCCCGACCTTCCGGGCGCACCTCAGGATGAGGCCGGTCTCATGAGGAAGTTCGAGACGTAGCCTCGTGGGTGGTGCCACATGTTGAAAGACCCCAATTTCACGGTCCACTCTTGAAAAGAACCCGATGCCAGCACACCTCTTTGAAGGAAAACCTGTGGATGAAGGCACAACACGAAGGGGCACTGACAACCGCGTGCATCGTCCAGAAAAACCCGCAGGTCCCACAGACATTTCGACAAGTGGCCTGTCACCCTGTAAACAACTCGAAAGGCAAACGAAGGTCCATTCCTCAACAGAAGACTAGGTGTGACTCTCTTGTCCTTACTCTGCAGGGACCATGGGATCCGAGTCAGAAACGGAGAGGAAGCCTGAGGTTCCTGCGTCCACTCGAGATGAAGCCCTCTTCCATTGCACCACAACCAGTGGAGTCCCGAGAGGCCCCTACCAACTCCACAGTATCCCTGAGTTCTCAGAGGCACAATGAGAAGCTCCCTGAGGTCACAGGCACAAGTCGAGGGAACCCTGGGTTTTCTGCCGTGACTCGAGAAAGACCTCGAGAGTGCTTCAAAATGTGTTGAGTCGCGATTCCCCTACCATGACTCGAGAGCCATGAGACGCTCCCCCTCGCAACACGCATGGAGACCTGACTAACCTGGCACTGCACGAGAGGCTCCATGAGTTCCTCATCGTACCTCGTGAGGAAACCCACACTGGCGCAGCAGCTCGAGGAAACACATGAGACACACCGGTCATCGCGAGATGAGGGCCTTATTTTCTTGCATGGCCTGGAGACCAATCACGAGTCCTCTCTCCAAACTGAAGAGGAGGCTGGACTCCCTTGAAGCCGCTCAGGGGGCTCCAAGAGATCCGCGTCGCGACTCGAGAGGAGATCGGAGTCCTTGGCTTCCCCTCGAGATGAGGCCTGACTCCCCGGGGGAGCCTGGAATGGAACCCCGAGATCCCCGCCTTCCCTGGAGAGGAATATTAGGTCCCGGACACACGACTAGGTGAGGTCTCTTGGCCCCTGCAGTGACTCGAGCGCAACCCCCAGCTTTCCCTCGCAACTCGAGGGGAAGATTGGGCTTCCCAGGGCCAACCCAAGAGGAAGTCTGAGATCCCCGTCAAAACTCGAGAATCCCACCGCAACTCGAGAAAAACCACGTGGTTCCCACCTCTTGGCAAGATGAGGCCCTTGCCTGGGACGGCGTCTCAAAGGAAGTCCACTGTTCCGCCCTGAAGGGTGAAACGGTCCTTGACAGCCTACCTGCGACCCCCAAAAGTTCCCCGACACGCCGAGTTCCTGCGAGGGGAACACCGAGTGTCCCGGCACAGCTTCCTCTGAGACCCTTCTCCCCTCCGGAACGCGACAGGAGAGTCGATTCCCCTGCGTGATCTGGAAGGGGTTCACGGCCTTCCCGGCGCACCTCAGGATGAGGCCGTCCTCACGAGGAAATTCGAGACCAGCCACGTGGGTGGGGCCACATGCCGAACGCCCCCGATTCCCCGGTCCGCTCTTGAGAATGACCCAAGGACCGGACCCCTCTTCGAAGGCAACCCTGTGGCTGAAGGCACAACACGAAGGGGCACTGCCACCCCCGTGCATCGTCCGCAAAGACCCGCGGGTTCCGCACACAGCTCGACGAGGGGCCTGAGACCCCCTGAGCAACCCGAGAGGCCAGCGGGTTGCCCTTCCTCAGACAAGACGAGGCCTGACGCTCCTGTCCCAACTCTGCAGGGACCCTGCGGTCGGAGTCCGAAACGGAGAGGAAGCCTGAGGTTCCTGCCTCCCCTCGAGGTGAGGCCCTCTTCCGTTGCGCCAGACCCAGCGGGGTCCCGAGGGGCCCCGCCACCTCCACAGGATCCCTCGCCTCTCCGAGGCACCCTGGGAAGTTCCCTAAGGTCCCCGGCAGAAGGCGAGGGAAACGAGGGTTTCCCGCCGCCCCCCGAGAAAGACCTCGAGAGTCCTTCTTCAACGCGTCTCGAGGCCCTAGTCCCCTCCCGTGACTCGAGGACCAGGACGCGCTCCCCCTCGCCACGCGCATGGAGACCTGACTTCCCTGGCGCCGCACGAGAGGCTCCCTGAGATCCTCGTCGTGCCTCGGGAGAAAACCCCCACGGGCGCCGCAGCTCGAGGAAACCCCTGAGACGCCCCCGTCCTCGCCAGCTGAGGGCCTTCTTTTCCTGCATGGCCTGGAGAGCAATCCCGGGTCCTCTCTCCAAACGGAAGAGGAGGCTAGACTCCCTTGAGGCCGCTCAGGGGGCTCCAAGAGACCCGCGTCGCGACTCGAGAGGAGAGCGGAGTCCTTGGCTTCCCCTCGAGACAAGGCCTGACTCCCCGGGGGAGCCTGGAATGCAACCCCGAGATCCCTGCCTTCCCTGGAGAGGAATATTAGGTCCCGGACACACGCTTAGGTGAGGTCTCTTCGGCCCTGCAGTGACTCGAGCGCAACCCCCAGCTTTCCCTCGCAACCCGAGGGGAAGATTGGGCTTCCCAGGGCCAACCCCAGCGGAAGGCTGAGATCCCCGTCGTAACTCGAGAGTGCCGCCGCAACTCGAGAAAAACAACGTGGTTCCCACCTCTTGGCAAGATGAGGCCCTTGCCCGCGACGGCGTCTCAAGGGAAGTCCCCTGTTCCGCCCTTAAGGGCGAAACGGTCCCTGACAGCCTTCCTGCGGCCCCCAAAAGTCCCCCGACACGCCGGGGTCCCCCGAGGGGAACACCGAGGGTCCCGTCACCGCTTCCTCTGAGCCCCTTCTCCCCTCCTGATCGCGACAGGAGAGTCGATTCCCCTGCGTGGTCTGGAAGGGGTTCCCGGCCTTCCCAGCGCACCTCAGCATGAGGCCGGTTCCACGAAGAAATTCGAGACGAGCCACGTGGGTGGTGCCACATGCCGAACGCCCCCGATTCCCCGGTCCGCTCTTGAGAAGGACCCGAGGCCCGGACCCCTCTTCGAAGGCAACCCTGTGGGTGAAGGCACAACACGAAGGGGCACTGCCACCCCCGTGCATCGTCCGCAAAGTCGCGCGGGTTCCGCACACAGCTCGTCGAGGGGCCTGAGACCCCCTGCGCAACTCCGGAGGCCAGCGGGGTTCCCTTCCTCAGACAAGACGAGGCCTGACTCTCCTGTCCCAACTCTGCAGGTACCCTGCGGTCGGAGTCCGAAACGGAGAGGAAACCTGAGATTCCTGTCTCCCCTCGAGGTGAGGCCCTCTTCCATTGCACCAATCCCAGATGAGTCGCGAGAGGCCCCTCCCAACTCCACAGTATCCCTGAATTCTCAGAGGCACCTTGAGAATCTACCTGAGGTCACCGGCTCAAGTCCAGGGAACCCAGGGTTTCCTGCTGCGACCCGAGAAAGACCTTGAGAGTCCTTCGGCGCGTCTTGAGGCCCGATTCCCCTACCATGACTCGAGAGCAAAGACCCGCTCCCCATCACCATGCGCATGGAGACCTGACTTCCCTGACTCCTGAAGAGAGTCTCCCTGAGTTCCCCGTCGTACCTCTTTGGAAACCCCATTCAGGCACCGCAGCTCGAGAAAACCCACGATACGCCCCCGTCATCACGAGATGAGGGACTTCTTTCCTGCCTGGCATGGAGAGCAAAACCGAGTCCTCTCTCCAGACTCCACAGGAGGCTTGACTCTCTTTAGACCTCTCAGTTGGTTCCAAGAGATACCTGTCAGGACCTGAAGGGAGAGCAGAGTCCTTTGCTTCCCCTCGAGATGAGGCCTGACTCCCCGTGTGAGTCTGGAATGCAACCCCGAGTTCCTGTCACACCTGGAGAGGAAAACTCGGTCCTGGACACAAGCCTAGATGAGGTCTATTTTGCACTGCAGTTACTAGAGAGCAATCGCCAGCTCTCCCTCGCAAATCGAATTGAAGATTGGACTTCCCTGGGCCAATACAATTGGAAGCCTGAATTCGACATCGTAACTCGAGAATCCCGCCGAAACTCGAGAAAATCCACGTGGTTCACCCATCAGCGCTAGATGAGGCCCTTGCCCGCTACAGCGACTCAAGAGAAGTCCCACTTTCTGTCTTGAAGTGCGAAACGGTACTTGGCACCCTTGATGCAATTTCAAAATTCCCCGACATACCGGTCTCACTCGAAAGGAACACCGAGGTTCCCGGAACCACTTCATTTGAGCTCCTTCTCCCCTCGTGATCGCGACAGGAGTGTCGATTCCCCTGCTATGTCTGGAAGGGGTTCCCGACCTTTCCAGCGCGCCTAAGGATGAGGCAGGTCTCACGAGGAAATTCGAGACATAGCCTCGTGGGTGGTGCCACAAGCCAAAAGACCCCAATTTCCCGGTCTGCTCTTGATAAGAACGGGATGCCCTGACACCTTTACGAAGGAAAACCTGTGGATGAAAGCACAACACGAAGGGGCACTGACACCCCCGTGCATCGTCCAGAAAAACCCGCAGGTTACAAACACAGTTCAACAAGTGGTCTGTCACCCCGTGAACAACTCGACAGGCAAGTGGAGTTCCATTCCTCCACACAAGACGAGACCTGATTTTCTGTACCAACTCTGCAGGGAAACTGCGATCCGAGTCAGTACCAGCGACAGGAAACCCAGGAGAGGAAACATGAGGTTCCTGCCTCCACTCGAGATGAGGCTCTCATCCATTGCACCAAACCCAGTGGAGTCCAGAGAGGCCCCTCCCAACTCCACAGTACCCCTGACTTCTCAGAGGCACCCGGAGAAGCTCGATGAGGCCACTGGCACATGTCGAGGGAACCCAGGGTTTCCTGCCACAATGGGAAAAAGACCTCGAGAGTCCTACTTCAACGTGTCTTGAAGCCCTAATCTGCTTCCATGGCTCTATAGAAATGACACGCACCCCCTCGCCACGCACATGGAGACCTGACTTCCCTGGCGCCATAAGAGAGGCTCCCTGAGCTCCCTGTCGTACCTCGTGAGAAACCCCACACTGACGCCGCAGCTTGAGAAAACTCACCATACGCCCCTGTCATCGCGAGATGAGGGCCTTCTTTTCCTGCATGGCCTGGAGAGGAATCCCGAATCCTCTTTCCAAACTCCACAGGAGGCTTGACTCCCTTTAGGCCACTTAGTGGGCTCCAAAAGATACCCGTCGCGACTTGAGAGGAGAATTGAGTCCTTTGCTTCCCCTTGAGACAAGGCCTGACTCACCAGGTGGGTCTGGAATGCAACCCCGAGATCCCTGTCTCCCCTGGAGAGGAACATTAGGTCCTGGAAACAAGCCTAGATGAGGTCTCTTTTGCCCTTCTGTAACTCGAGAGCAATCCCGCGCTCTCCCTGACAACTCGAATGGAAGATTGGACTTCCCTGGGCCAACACAAGAGGAAGCCTGAATTCCCCTTCGTAACTCGAGAATCCCGCCGCAACTCGAGAAAAAGCACTTGGTTCCCTCGTCATCACAAGATGAGGCCCTTGCCCGCTACAGCTTCTTAAGAAAAGTCCCACGTTCCGTCTTGAAGTGCGAAACGATACTTGACACCCTTGATGTGACCCCAAAAGTTCCCCGAAATATCGGTCTCACTCGAGGTGAACACCGAGGTTCCTGGCACCAGTTTATCTGAGCCCCTTCTCCCCTCCTGTTCGTGATAGGAGGGTCACTTCCCCTGCTTTGTTTGTAAGGGGTTCCCGACCTTCACGGGGCCCTTCAGGATGAGGCCAGTCTCACGAGGAAATTCGAGACATAGCTCGCGGGTGGTACCACATGCCAAAAGACTATGATTTCCCGGTATGCTCTTGATAAGAACCCGATGCCTGGACACCTCTTCGAAGGCAACCCTGTGGATGAAGGCACAACACAAAGGGGCACTGACACTCTCGTGCATCGTCCGGAAAAACCCGCAGGTTCCACATACAGCTCAACAAGTGGCTTGTCACCCCTGAAGAACTCGAGAGGCAAGTGGGGTTTCATTCCTCTACACAAGACGATGCCTGACTCTCCTGTCCCAACTCTGCAGGGACTTTGCGATCCGAATCAGACCAGCGCCAGTGAAGTCACGAGAGGAACGCTGAGGTTCCTGCCTCCACTCGAGATTAGGACTTCTTCCATTGCACGAAACCCAGTGGAGTCCCGAGAGACGCGTCCCAGCTCCACAGTATCCCTGACTTCTCAGAGGCACCCTGAGAAGCTCCCTGAGGTCACCAGCACAATTCGAGTGAGCCCAGGGTTTACTGCCGCCACCATAGAAAGAACTCAAGAGTCCTTCTTCAACGCATTTTGAGGCCTGATTCCCCTACCATGACTCTAGGGCAATGACGCGCTCCCTCTGCTACACTCATGAAGCCCTGACTTCCCTGGCACCACACGAGAGGCTCCCTGAGCTCCCCGTCATACCTCGTGAGAAACCAAACACTGGCGCCACAGATAGAGAAAACCCACGAGACGCCCCCATTTTCGCGACATGACGGCCTTCTTTTCTAGCATGGCCTGGAGAGCAATCCCGAGTCCTCTCTCCAAACTCCACAGTAGGCTTGACTCCCTTTTGGTCACTCAGTGGACTCCAAGACATACCCGTCGCGACTCGAGAGGAGAGCGGGGTCTTTTCCTTCCCCTCGAGGCGAGGCCTGACTCCTCGGGTGTGTCTGATATGTGAACCGGAGATCCCTGTCGCCCCTGGAGAGAAACATTAGGTCCTGGACACAAGCCTATATGAGGTCTCTGTTTTCCTGCAGTGACTCGAGAGCAATCCCCAACTCTCCCTCGCAACTCGAATGGAAGACTGGACTTCCCTGGGCCAACAGAAGAGGAAGCCTGAATTTCCCGTTGTAACTCAAGAATCCCGCCACAACTCGAGAAAAACCACGTCGTTCCCTCTTCATCGCAAGATGCGGCCATTGCCGCTACAGCGTCTCAAAAGAAGTCTTACGTTCCATCTTGAAGTGCGATACGGTACTTGGCACCTTTGATGCGACCCCAAAAGTTCCCCAACACACTGGTCTCACTGGAGGGGAACACCAAGGTTCCCGGCATCACCTCATCTGTGCCCCTTCTCCCCTCCTGATCGAGACAGGAGGGTCGATTCCCCTGCTTCGTCTGCAAGGGGTTCCGACCTTCCCGGCACACCTCAGGATGAGGCCGGTCTCACTAGGAAATTCGAGACGTAGCCTGGTGGGTGGTGCCACATGCGGAAAGACCCTGATTTCCCGGTCCGCTCTTAATAAGAACCCGATGCCAGGACACCTCTTCGAAAGCAAACCTGTGGATGAATGCACAACACGAAGGGGTACTGACATCCCCATGCATAGTACGGAAAAACACGCAGATTCCAAACACAGATCGACAAGTGTCCTGTCATCCCTTGAAGAACTAGAGAGGCATGGGGAGTTCCGTTCCTCCACACAAGAGAAGGCCTGACTCTCCTTTCCCAACTCTGCAGGGACCGTGCGATTGGAGTCAGAAATGTAGATGAAACCTGACGTTCCTGCATCAACTCGAAATGAGGCCCTCTTCCATTGCGCCATACCCAGTGGAGTCCCGAGAGGCCCCTAAAACTCCACAGTATCCCTGATTCTCAGAGGCACCCTCAGAAGCTCTCTGCGGTCACTGGCACAAGTCGAGTGAACCCAGGGTTTCCTGCTGCATTCTGAGAAAGACCTTGAGAGTCCTTCTTTACCGCGTCTTGAGGCCCGATACCCTACCATGACTGGAGAGCAATGACGCATTTCCCTCGCCACGCCCATTGAAACCTAACTTCCCTGGCGCCACACGAGAGGCTCCCTGCGCTCCCCGTCCTACCTCATGAAAACCCCACACTGGCACCGCCGCTCGAGAAAACTCACGAGACGCCCCCATCATCATAAGATGAGGGCCTTCTTTTCCTACATGACCTAGAGAGCAATCCCGAGTCCACTCTCCAAACTCCACTGGAGGCCTGACTCCCTTTAGGCCACTCAGTAGCCTCCAAGAGATACACGTCGCTACTCTAGAGGAGAGCAGAGACCGTTGCTTCCCCTCGAGCCGAGGCCTGACTACTTGGGTGAGTCTGGAATGGGATCCCGAGATCCGTGTTGCCCCTGTAGAGGAAAACTCGGTCCTGGACACAAGCCTAAATGAGGTCTTTTTTGTCCTGCATTGACTCAAGTGCAATCCCCAGCTCTCCCTCACAACTCGAATGGATGATTGGACTTCCCTGGGCCAACACAAGAGGAAGCCTGTATTCCCCATTGTAATTCGAGAATCCCGCGGCAACTGGAGAAAAACAACGTGGCTCCTCCGTCATCGAAATATGAGGCCCCTGTCAGCTATAGCGTCTCCAGGGAAGTCCTATGTTCCGTCTTGAAGTGTGAAACGGTACTTGGCACCCTTGATGCGACCCCCAAATTTCCCTGACACCCCGGTCTCACTCGAGGAGAACATGGAGGTTCCCAGCACCGCTTCAGCTGAGCCTCTTCTCCCCTCCTGATGGCGACAGGAGGGTCGATTCCCCTGCTTTGTCTGGAAGGGGTTCCCAGACTTCCCGGCGAACCTCAGGATGAGGCCAGTCTCACGAGGGAAGTCGAGACGTAGCCTCGTGGGTTGTGCCACATGCCGAAAGACCCCGATTTCCTGGTCCGCTATTGATAAGATCCCGATGCCCGGTCACCTCTTCGAAGGTAACCCTGTGGATGAAGGCACAACACGAAGGGGCACTGACACCCCTGTGCATCGTCCCCCAAAACCGCAGGTTCCACATACAACTCGACAGGTGGCCTGTCATCCCGTGAACAACTCGAGAGGCAAGCGGAGTTCCATTACTCCACACAAGACGAGGTCTGACTCTCCTGTCCCAACTCTGCAGGGACCCTGCTATCCGAGTCAGAAATGGAGAGGAACCCTGACGTTACTGCCTCAATCCGAGATTAGGTCCTCTTCAATTGCACCAGTCCCTGTGATGTCCCGAGAAACCCCTCTCAACTCCACAGTATCCCTGACTTCTCAGAGGAACCCCGCTAAGCTCCCTGAGGTCATGGGCACAAGTCGAGGGAACCCAGGGTTTCCTGCCACACCCCGAGAAAGACCTCGAGAGTTCTTCTTCGAAGTGTCTTGAGGCTTGATTCCCCTACCATGACTCGAGAGCAATGAGGCGCTCCCCCACGCCACGTCCATGGAGACCTGACTTCCGTGGCACCACAGGAGTCTCCCTGAGCTCCCCGTCCTATCTCGTGAGAAACCCCAACCAGGCACTGCTCCTTGAGAAAACCCACGAGACGCCCCCGTCATCACGAGATGAGGGCCTTCTTTTCCTGCATGGCCTAGAGAGCAATCCCGAGTCCTCTCTCCAAACTCCACAGGAGGCTTAACTCCATTTAGGCCACTCTTGGGCTCCAAGGGATACCCGTCATGACTCGAGAGGAGAGCGGAGTCCATTCATTCCCTTCGAGATGAGGCCTGACTCCCTGGGTGAGTCTGGAATGCAACCCCGAGATCCCTGTCGCCCCTGGAGAGAAAAACTCGGTCCTGGACACAAACCTAGATGAGCTCTATTTTGCCCTGCAGTGACTCGAGAGCAATCTCCAGCTCTCACTTGCAACTCGAATGGAAGATTGGACTTCCCTGGGCCAACACAAGAGGAAACCTGTATTCCCCATCGTAACTCAAGAATCCTGCCACAACTCGAGAAAAAACACGTGGGTCCCCCGTCAGCGCTAGATGAGGCCCTTGCCCACTACAGCATCTCAAGAGAAGTCCCAGGTTCCATCTTGAAGTGCGAAACGGTACTTGGCACCCTTGATGCAACCAGAAAAGTTACCCGACTTTCACTCAAGGAGAGCACCGAGGTTCCCGGCACTACTTCATCTGAGCCCTTTCTCTCCTCCTGATCCCGAAAGTAGGGTCGATTCCCCTGCTTTGTTTGGAAAGGGTTCCCGGACTTTCCTGCGCGCCTCAGGATGAGACCGGTCTCACGAGAAAATTCGAGACGTAACCTAGTGGGTGGTGCAACATGCTGAAAGACCCCAATTTCCCGGTCCGCACTTGAGGAGAACACGATGCCCGGACACCTCTTTGAAGGCAACCCTGTGGATGAAGGCACAACAGGAAGGAGCACTGACGCCCCTGTGCATCTCCGAAAAACCCGCAGGTTCCACACACATCACGAAAAGTGGTGTTATCCTTGAACAACTTGAGATGTAAGCGGAGTTCCATTCCTCCGCAGAACACGAGACCTGACACTCCTGAGCAAACTCAACAGGGACCCTGCGATCTGAGTCAGATCCGGCCTCCAGGAAGTCAGGAGCAGAACCCTGAGGTTCCTGCCTCAACTCGAGATGAGGCCCAATTCCATTGCACCAAACCCAGAGGAGTCCCGAGAGGCCTCTCCCAAATACACAGTATCCCTGACTTCTCAGAGGCACCCTGAGACGCTCCCTGAGGTCACCGGCACAAGTCAAGGGAACCCAGGGTTTCCTGCCGCAACCCTAGAAAGACATCGAGAGTTCTTTTTCAACCCGTCATGAGGCCCGATTCCCCTACCCTGACTGGAGAGCAATGACGCGCTCCCCCTTGCCCCGCCCATGGAGACCTGACTTCCCTGTTGCCACACGAGAGGCTACCTGAACTCCCCGTCGTACCTCGTGAGAAACCCCACACTGGCGCCGCAGCTCGAGAAAACCCACGAGACGCCCCCGTCATCTCGAGATGTGGGCCTTCTTTTCCTGCATGGCCTGGAGAGCAATCCCGAGTCCTCTCTCCAAACTGAAGAGGAGGGTTGACTCCCTTTAGACCACTCAGTGGGCTCCAAGAGATACGCGTCGCAACTCAAGAGGATAGCCGAGTCCTTTGCTTCCCCTCGAGACGAGGCCTAACTCCCCGGGTGAGTCTGTAATGCAAACCCGAGATCCCTGTCGCCCTTGGAGAGGATCACTGGGTCCTGAACACAAGGCTAGATGAGGTCGCTTTTGCCCTGCAGTAACTCGAGACCACTCCCCAGCTTTCCCTCGCAACCCGAATGGAATATTGGACCTCCCTGGGCCAACACAAGAGGAAGCCAGAAATCCCCTTTGTAACTCAAGAATCCCGCCGCAACTCGAGAAAAACCACGTGTTTCCAACGTCATCCCAAGATGAGGCCCTTGCTGCTATGGCCTCTCAAGAAAAGAACCACGTTCCGTCTTGAAGTGCGAAACGGTACTTTGCACCCTTGATGCGACACCAAATGTTCCCGGACACGCCGGTCTCACTCGACAGGAACACCGAGGTTCCCGCACCACTTCATCTGAGCACCTTCTCCCCTCCTGTTCGAGACAGGAGGGTCTATTCCCCTGCTTTGTTTGGAAGGGGTTCCCCACATTCCCGGCGCACCTAAGGATAAGGCCGGTCTCACGAGTAAATTCGAGACATAGCGTCGTGGGTGGTGTCACATGCCGAAATACCCCGATTTCCCGGCCCACTCTTGAGAAGAACCCGATGCCCGGACACCTCTTCGAAGGCAACCCTGTGGACGAAGGCACAAAACGAAGGGTCACTGACAGTCCCGTGCATCATTCGGTAAAAGCCGCAGGTTCCACACACAGCTCGACAAGAGGCCTGTCATCCCATGAACAACTCGAGAGGCAAGCAGAGTTCCATTCCTCCACTCAAGACGAGGCCTGACTCTCCGGTCCCAACTCTGAAGGGACCCTGCGATCGGAGTCCGAAATGGAGAGGAACCCTGAGCTTCCTGACTCCACTCGAGATGAAGCCCTCTTCCATTACACCAAAAACAGTGGAGGCCCGAGAGGCCCCTCCCAAATCCACAGTATCGCGACTTCTCAGAGGCACCCTTAGAAGCTCCCTGAGGTCACTGGCACAAGTCGAGGGAACACAGGGTTTCCTGACGCAACCCGAGAAAGACCTCGAAAATCCTCCTTCAACGCATCTTGAATCCCGATTCCCCTACCATGACTCGAGAGCAATGACGCGTTCCCCCTCGCCACTCGCATGGAGACTTGACTTCCCTGGCGCCACACGAGAGGCTCCCTGAGCTCCCCGTCATACCTCGTGAGAAATCCCACACTGGCTCCCCAGCTCCAGAAAACCCACGAGACGCCTCCGTCATCGCGAGATGAAGGCCTTCTTTTCCTGCATGGCCTGGAGAGCAATCCCGAGTCCTCTCTTCAAACTCCACAGGAGGCCTGACTCCCTTTAGGCCACTCTGTGGGCTCCAAGAGATACCTGTTGGGACTCGAGAGGAGAGCGGAATTCTTTGCTTCCCCTATATACCAGGTCTGACTCCTCAGGTGAGTCTGGAATGCAACCCCGAGATCCCTGTCGCCCCTGGAGAGGAACATTAGGTCCTAGACACAAGCATAGATGAGGTCTCATTTGCCCTGAAGTGACTCGAGAGCAATCCCCTGCTCTCCCTCGCACCTCGAATGGAAGAATGGACTTCCCTGGGACAACACAAGAGGAAACCTGAATTCCCCGTCGTAATTCGAAAATCCCGCTGCAACTCGAGGAAAACCACGTGGTTCCCCCGTCATCGCAAGATGAGGCCCTTGCCAGCCACAGCGTCTCAGTAGAAGCCCTACGTTCCATCTTGAAGTTTAAAACGATAATTGGCAACCTTGATGTTAGCACAAAAGTTCCCCGACACCCTGGTCTCACTCGAGGGGAACACCAAGGTTCGGTGCACCGCTTGTTCTGAGCCCCTTATCCCCTCCTGATCGCGACGGGAGGGTCGATTACCCTGCTTTGTCTGGAAGGGGTTCCGGACCTTCCCGGCGCACCTCAGGATGAGGCCGGTCTCACGAGGAAATTCGAGACGTAGCCTTGTGGTTGGTGCCACACGCTGAAAGACCCCGATTTCCCTGTCTGCTCTTGATAAGAACCCAATGCTAGGACACCTCTTCGAAGGCAATCCTGTGGACGAAGGCACAAAACGAAGGGGTCTGACACCCTCCTGCATCGTTGGAAAAGCCCGCAAGTTCCACATACAGATCGACAAGTGGCCTGTCACCCCGTGAACAACTCGAGAGGCAAGAGGAGTTAAATTCCTCCACACAAGACGAGGCCTGACTCTCCTGTCCCAACTCTGCATGGACACTGAGATCTGATTCAGAAATGGAGAGGAACCATGAGGTTCCTGCCTCAACTCGAGATAAGGCCCTCTTCTACTGCACCAAACCCAGTGGAGTTCGGAGCGGCCCCTCCCAACTGCACAGTATCCCTGACTTCTCAGAGGCACCCTGAAAAGCTCCCTGAGGTCACGGGCATAAGTCGATGGAACCCAGGGTTTCCTGCCGTAACCTGAGAAAAACCTCGAGAGTCCTTCTTCACGCGTCTTGAGGCCCGATTCCCCTACCATGACTGGAGAAAAATGACGCGCTCCCCCTCGCCACGCGCATGAAGATCTGACTTCCCCGGCACCACATGAGAGGCTCCCTGAGCTCCCCATCGTACCTCGTGAGAAACCCCACACTGGCGCCGCAGCTCGAGAAAACCTACGAGATGCCCCTGTCATGGTGAAATGAGGGCCTTCTTTCCTGCATGACCTGAAGAGCAATCCCGAATCCTCTCTCCAAACTCCAAAGGAGGCTTGACTCCCTTTAGGTCACTCAGTGGGCTCCAAGAGATACCCGTCGATACTCAGGAGGAGAGCGGTGTCCTTTGCTTCCCCTCGAGATGAGGCCTGACTACGAGGGTGAGTCTGGAATGCAACCCTGGATCCCTGTCGCCCCTGGAGATGAACCTTAGGTCCTGGACAAAAGCCTAGATGAGGTCTCTTTGGCCCTGCAGTGACTCAAGCGCAACCCCTAGCTTTCCCTTTCAATTCGAATGGAAGATTGGCCTTTCTGAGCCAACACAAGAGGAAGCCTGAATTTCCAGTTGTAATTTGAGAAATCCGCCGCAACTCGAGAAAAGTCACGTGGTTCCCCGTATTGCAAGATGAGGCCCTTACCCCCTACAGCGTCTCAAGAGAAGTCTCACATTCCGTCTTGAAGTGCAAAACAGTACTTGGCACCCTTGATGCGACCCCAAAAGTTCCCCTATATACCGATCTCACTAGAGGGGACACTGAAGTTCCCGGCACCACTTCATCTGAGGCCTTTCTCCTCTCCTGATCGCGATAGGAGGGTCGATTCCACTGCTTTTTCTCAAAGGGATTCCCGACCTTCCCGGCACACCTCAGGATGAGGCCGGTCTCACGAGGAAATTCGAGAGGTAGCCTCGAGGGCCATACTACATGCCGAAAGACCCCGATTCAATGGTCCACTTTTGATCAAAACCAGACTCCTGGACACCTCTTCGAAGGCAAGCCTGTGGATGAAGGCACAACACGTAGGGGCACTGACACCCCGTGCATCTTCCGGAAAAACCCGCAGGTTCCTCACACAGCTCCACAAGTGGTCTGTCACCTCGTGAACAACTCGAGAAGCAAGCGGAGTTCCATTCCTCCACACAAGACGATGCCTGACTCTCCTGTCACAACTCTAGGGACCTTGCGCACCGAGTCAGAAATGGAGAGGAAGCCTGAGGTTCCTACCTCCACTCAAGATGAGGCCCTTTTCCATTGCCACAAAACCAGTGGAGTCCCGAGAGGCCCGTCCCAAATCCACAGTATGCCTGACTTCTCAGAGGCACCCTGAGAAGCTCCCTAAGGTCACCGGCAGAAGTCGACGGAACCCAGGGTTTCCTGCCGCAACCCGAGAAAGACCTTGAGAGTCCTGCTTTAACGTGTCTTGAGGCCCGATTCCCGTATCATATCTCGAGAGCAATGACGCGCTCCCCCTTGCCATGCGCATGGAGACCTGAATTCCCTGGTGTCACACGAAAGGCTCGCTGAGCTTCCCGTCGCACCTCGTCAGAAACCGCACACTGGCACCGCAGCTCGAGAAAACCAACAAGACGCCCCTGTCATCGCGAGATGAGGGTCTTCTTTTCCTGCATGGCCTGGAGAGCAATCCTGAGTCCTCTCTCCAAACTCCACAGGGGGCTTGACTCCCTTTAGGCCACTCACTGGGCTCCAAGAGACACCTGTGGTGACTCAAGAGGAGAGCGGGGTCCTTTGCTTCCCCTCGAGTCGAGCTCTGACTCCCAGGATGCGTCTGGAATGCAACCCCGAGATCGCTGTCGGCCCTGGAGAGGAATATTAGGTCCTGGACACAAGCCTAGATGAGGTCTCTTTTGCCCTGCAGTGACTCAAGAGCAAACCCCAGCTCTCCCTCGAAACTCGAATGGAAGATAGGACTTCCCTGGGCCAACACAAGAGGAAGCCTGAATTCCCCGTCGTAACTCGAGAATCCCGCCGCACCTTGAGAAAAACCACGTGATTCCCCCGTCATCCCAAGATGAGGCCCTTGCCCTCTACAGCTTGTCAAGGGAAGCCCCAAGTCCGTATTGAAGTGCAAAACGGTACTTGGCACCCTTGAAGTGACCCCAAAAGTTTCCCGACACACCGGTCCCACTCGAGGGGAACACCGAGGTTCCCGGCACGACTTCAACTGAGCCCTTTCACTCCTCCTGATCGCGACAAGATGGTCGATTCCCCTGCTTTGTCTGGAAGGGGTTCCCGATCTTCATGGCGCACCTCAGGATGACACCAGTCTAACGAAGAAATTCGAGACGTAGCCTCATGGATGGTGCCACGTTCTGAAAGACCCCGATTTCCTGCTCTGCTATTGATAAGAACCCGATGTCCGGACACCTCTTTGAAGGCAACCCTGTGGATGAAGGCACAACACGAAGGGGCACTGACCCACTCATGCATCTTACGGAAAAAACCAAAGGTTCCACTCACAGCTCGACAAATGGTCTGTTATCCTGTGAACAACTCGAGAGGCAAGTGGAGTTCCATTCCTCCACACAAGACGAGGCCTGACTCTTCTGTCCCAACTCTTCAGGGACCCTGTGGTCGGAGTTTTAAATGGAGAGGAACCCTTAGGTTCCTGCCTCAACTCGAGATGAGAACCTTTGCCATTGCACCAAACCCAGTGGAGTTCCGAGAGCGCCTCCCAAGTCCACAGTATGCCTGACTTCTCAGAGGCACCCTGAGAAGCTCCCTGAGGTCACCGGTACAAGTCGAGGGAACCCAGGGTTTCCTGCCGCAACCTGAGAAAGACCTCGAGACTCCTTCTTCAACGCGTCTTGAGTCCCGATTTCCCTACCATGACTCGAGAGCATTTATGGGCTCCTCCTCATCACACGCATAGACACCTGACTTTCCTGGCGCCACACGAGAGGCTCCCTGAGCTCCCCGTCGTACCTCGTGAGAAAACTCATACTTGCGCTCCAACTCGAGAAAACCCACAAGACGCCCCCGTCATTGCGAGCTGAGGGCCTTCTTTCCTGTATGGCCTGGAGAGCAATCCCGAGTCCTCTCTCCAACTCCACAGGAGGCTTGACTCCCTGGAGGCCACTCAGTGGGCTCCAAGAGATACCTATCGCGACCCAGGAGGATATCAGAATCCTTTGCTTCCCCTCGAGCCGAGGCCTGACTCACTGGGTGAGTCTGGAATGCGTCCCCGTGATCCCTATCGCCCCTGGAGAGGAACATTAGGTCCTGGACACAAGCCTAGATGAGGTCTATTTTGACCTGCCGTGACTCGAGAGCAATTCCCACCCAGCTCTCCCTGGCAACTCGAATGGAAGAATGGACTTCCCTGGGCCAACAGAAGAGGAAGCCTGAATTCCCCGTCGTAAGTCAACAATCCCATCGCAACTCGAAAAAAACCACGTGGTTTCCCCTTCATCACAAGATGAGGCCCTTGCCCGCCACAGCGTCTCAAGAGAAGTCCCACGTTTCATCTTGAAGTTTGAAACAGTATTTGGCAAGCTTCGTGAGACCCCAAAAGTTCCCTGACATACCGGTCTCACTCAAGGGGAACACCGAGGTTCCCGGCACCACTTCATCTGAGCCCCTTCTCCCCTCCTGATCGCGACAGTAGGGTCGATTAACCTGCTTTGTCTGGAAGGCTTTCCCGACCTTCCAGGGGCACCTCAGCATGAGGCCCGTCTCACGAGGAAATTCCAGACGTAGCCTCGTGTGTGGTGCCGCATTCCAAAAGACCCCGATTTCCTGATCCGCTCTTGATAAGAATCCGATGCCCGCACACCACTTCGAAGGCAACCCTGTGGATGAAAACACATCACGAAGGGGCACTGACACCCCCGTGCATTGTCTGGAAAAAACCGCAGGTTCCACACACAGCTCGACAAGTGGCCTGTCACTCCTTGAACAACTCGAGAGGCAAGCGGAGTTCCATTCCTCCACACAAGACGAGGCCTGACTCTCCTGTCCCAACTCTGCAGGGACCCTGCAATCTGAGTCAGAAATGGAGAGGAACCCTGAGGTTCCTTCCTGATCTCGAGATTAGGTCCTCTTCCATTGCAGCAAACCCAGTGGAGTCCCGAGAGGCCTCTCCCAGCTCCATAGTATCCCTGACTTCTCAGAGGCACCCTGAGAAGCTACCTGAGGTCACAGGCACAAGTCGAGGGAACCCAGGGTTTCCTGCCGCAACCCGAGAAAGACCTTGAGCGTCCTTTTTCATTGCGTTGAGCCCTGATTCCACTACCATGACTCGAGAGCAATGACGTGCGCCCCCTCGCCACTCGTATGGAGACTTGACTTCCCTGACACCACACGAGAGGCTCCCTGAGCTCCTGGTCGTACCTTGTGAGAAACCCCACACTGGCACCACAGCTCCAGAAAAACCACGAGACTCCCCCGACATCGCGAGATGAGGGCCTTCTTTTCCTGCATGGCCTGGAGAGCAATCCCGCGTGCCCTCTCCAAACTCCACAAGAGAGGAGCCAAGATTGCTGAGGAGTAGGACGGGGAGAACTCTTTCCCCCCCAAACAATTTCATCAAAAGAGCATTTAAACGTCGAGTAAATTCCACAATACAACTTATGAATGCTGCCAGAGGACATCAGGCACCCAGAAAAGAACCCAACTCTTGGAAAGTAGGTAGGAAAAAGTATAAAAGACAAAAAAAGAGACAAAAGAGGGAGGGAGGGATTTCCGTCCCGGGAAGATAGTCTTAAAAAGAGAAAAGTTTCCAAACACCAGGAAAGCTTTTCACTGCCAAATCTTTGCCAAGCTTTGGAAGCACAAAGGGCAACATAAGGGGGATAAAAATAAATAAACAATTAAATCTCGCAGATTGCAAGCCCTACGGTAACTCCCCCAGCCGTGAAGCAGTGCAGACGCCTGCTCACACCATTAGCAAGCAGGGGCTGGGCAGGGAGGCGCAGCGCGGGCTGCATCGCTTAGAGTAAAAATCTGGCCTGAATACCCTGAGCGCTATCTGAACGAAATAACTTGGGCTAGCAAACCAGACTCTGGGATATCTACCACGCAAAAAGCCAGCCCTAACCTAAGACACCGCCAGGCCCGCGCACGGATCAAAGGACTGAACAGAGATAGCTGGCTGCAGACCTTCCCCCTCCGGTGACAGGCAGCCAGAGCCGGAAGGGGGCAATCGCAGCCCCAGAGAGACATTATCTATAAAACTGTAAGCAGGCTTCTTTGCTAACTAAAACTTCTTGGGGATCTGGATGGTCAACATCTGCCTGAGAAGGTGCACCTGTTTTACACCCAGATAACCGAGTGGCGGGGAGGCGATAAGTCACAACATTGGCGCTCGCCAAACACCTCATCACCTGAGCTGCTCGGACCTGGGAAGAGCACAAAACGCAGGCCCAACCGAGTCTGTGCCTCTGAGGACTACCTGAGTGCCTGAACCTGAGCGGCTTGGACCTGGGAGGTGCATGCAGCCCAGGGCCAGCCTCGGATTGTTCCCGGTGGAACAACCTAGAGCCCAAGCAGTGTGGGCAGGGAGGCTACACGTGCTGTGAGCGGGGGCAGACCCAGTGTGGCTGAGGCACTGCGAGCGCACGCCAGTGTTATTTGTTTGCAGCATCACTCCCTCCCTCCCTCCCCACAGCGCAACTGAACAAGTGAGCCTAAAAAAAAAAAGTGTCCTCCACCGTCCCCTTTGTGTCAGGGCGTAAACCAGACACTGAAGAGACCAGCAAACAAAAGAAGCTATAACAGAGGGAAACGCCTTGGAAGCTACAGGCAATAGATTAAAACCCTGTGGTTACTAGGACTACATAGGAAGGCGCCTATAGATCTTGAGAAATATAAGTCGGACCAAGGAACTAGCCAAAAATGAACCGAACCCACGATACTCACAACAAAACCAGAGAAAGTCCTAGATATATTTTTATGATCATTCTTACTTTTTTTTTAATTTTTTTAATTTTAAGTTCTCTATTGTTCATTTAATTTTCACTTTTATAACCTATTACTTTGCAAAAAAAAGACCCTATTTTTTTCTTCTTCAGCAAACTTCATATATATATATATATATATAATAATTTTTTGACCTTGTTTTTTTGTTTTGTTTTTTTTTTCTTCTTTTCTTTAACATTGTATTTTTGAAATTCCAAACTGTACTCTAGATTTTTAATTTATGCTTTTTGATATTTGATATCAATTTTGTACCTGTAGTTTCTTTATAATTTTTGCGACATTGCTTGTTTTTGTTTGTTTGTTTTCTCTTTAGTTTTCTTCTTCCTTTTTTTTAACATTGTATTTTTGAAATTCCAAACTCTACTCTAGATTTTTAATTTTTGCTTTTTGGTATTAGTTATCAATTTTGTACCTGTATTTTCTTGATAATTTTTGCGAACTTGTTTGTTTTTCTTTGTTCGTTTTTTCTCTCTTTCTTTTCCTTCTTCTTTTCTTTAACATCGTATTTTTGAAATTCCAAACTCTACTCTAGATTTTTAATTTTTGCCTTTATGTATTTGTTACCAATTTTGTACCTTTAAGAACCCAAACTTCAGTACCCATTTTTCACTAGGGAGCGAGATTACTGGCTTGACTGCTCTCTCTCCCTTTGGACTCTCCTTTTTCTCCACCAGGTCGCCTGTGTCTCCTCCCTAACCCCTCTCTACTCTACCCAACTCTGTGAATTTCTGTGTATTCCAGACGGTGGAGAACACTTAGGGAACTGATTACTGGCTGGATCTGTCTCCCTCCTTTTCATTCCCCCCTTTTATCCTTATGGCCACCTCTGTCTCCTTCCTCCTTCTTCTCATCTCTGTATAACTCTGTGAACATCTCTGAGCGGTCCAGTTGTGGAGTGCACATAAGGAAGTGACTACTGGCCAGCCCACTCTCTCCACTATTGATTCCACCTGATCTCATTTGGGTCACCTCTAACTCCCTCCTCCCTCTTCTCTTCTCCATGTAACGCTGTGAACCTTTCTGAGTGGCCCTCACAGTAGAGAAACTTTTCTTCTTTAACGTAGATGTTTTATCAATGGTGCTGTATAGAAGGAGAAGTTTTGAAACTACTGTAAAAGTAAGACAGATAACTGGAAGCAGGAGGCTTAAGTCCAAACCCTGCCTCCAGGGAACTCCTGACTCCAAGGAACATTAATTGACAGGAGCTCATCAAATGCCTCCATACCGACACTGAAATCAAGCACCACACAAGGGCCAACAAGTTCCAGGGCAAGACATACCAAGCAAATTCTCCAGAAACAAAGGAACACAGCCCTGAGCTTCAAGATACAGGCTGCCCAAAGTCACCCCAAAACCACAAACATCTCATAACTCATTACTGGACACTTCATTGCACTCCAGAGAGAAGAAATACAGCTCCACCCACCAGAACACGGACACAAGCTTCCCTAACCAGGAAAACTTGACAAGACACCTGTACAAACCCACACACAGCGAGGAAATGCCACAGTAAAGAACTCCACAAACTGCCAGAATACAGAAAGGACACCCCAAGCTCAGCAATTTAAACAAGATGAGACAGAGGAATACCCAGCAGATAAAGGAACAGGATAAATGCCCACCAAACCAAACAAAAGAGGAAGAGATAGGGAATCTACCTGATAAAGAATTCCGAGTAAGGATAGTGAAATGGATCTAAAATCTTGAAATTAAAATGGAATCACAGATAAATAGCCTGGAGACAAGGATTGAGAAGATGCAAGAAAGGTTTAACAAGGACCTAGAAGAAATAAAAAAAGAGTCAATATATAATGAATAATGCAATAAATGAAACTAAAAACACTCTGGAGGCAACAAATAGTAGAATAACAGAGGCAGAAGATAGGATTAGTGAATTCGAAGATAGAATGGTAGAAATAAATGAATCAGAGAGGATAAATGAAAAACGAATTAAAAGAAATGAGCACAATCTCAGAGACCTCCAGGACAATATTAAACGCTACAACATTCGAATCATAGGGGTCCCAGAAGAAGAAGACAAAAAGAAAGACCGTGAGAAAATACTTGAGGAGATAATAGTTGAAAACTTCCCTAAAATGGGGAAGGAAATACTCACTCAAGTCCAAGAAACCCAGAGAGTCCCAAACAGGATAAAGCCAAGGCGAAACCCCCCAAGACACATATTAATCACATTAACAAAAACCAAACACAAAGAACAAATATGAAAAGCAGCAAGGGAAAAACAACAAATAACACACAAGGGAATTGCCATAAGGATAACAGCTGATCTTTCAATAGAAACTCTTCAAGCAAGGAGGGAATGGCAAGACATACTTAAAATGATGAAAGAAAATAACCTACAGCCCAGATTATTGTACCCAGCAAGGATCTCATTCAAGTATGAAGGAGAAATCAAAAGCTTTTCAGACAAGCAAAAGCTGAGAGAATTCTGCACCACCAAACCAGCTCTCCAACAAATACTAAACAGGAAACACAAAAACGGTGTATAAATTCAAACCCCAAACAATAAAGTAAATGGCAATGGGATCATACTTATCAGTAATTACCTTAAACGTAAATGGGTTGAATGCTCCAACCAAAAGACAAAGACTGGCTGAATGGATACAAAAACAAGACCCCTACATATGTTGTCTACAAGAGACCCACCTCAAAACAGGGGATACATACAGACTGAAAGTGAAGGGCTGGAAAAAGATTTTCCATGCAAATAGGGACCAAAAGAAAGCAGGAGTAGCGATACTCACATCAGATAAAATAGACTTTAAAACAAAGGCTGTGAAAAGAGACAAAGAAGGTCACTACATAATGATCAAAGGATCAATCCAAGAAGAAGATATAACAATTATAAATATATATGCACCCAACGTGGGAGCACCACAGTATGTAAGACAAATGCTAACAAGTATGAAAGGAGAAATTAACACTAACACAATAATAGTTGGAGATTTTAATACCCCACTCACACCTATGGATAGATCAACTAAACAGAAATTTAACAAGGAAACACAAACTTTAAATGATACAATAGACCAGTTAGACCTAATTGATATCTATAGGACATTTCATCCCAAAAAATAATTTCAACTTTTTCTAAAGTGCACATGGAACCTTCTCCAGGATAGATCACATCCTGGGCCATAAAGCTAGCATTGGTAAATTCAAAAAAATAGAAATCATTCCAAGCATCTTTTCTGACCACAATGCAGTAAGATTAGATCTCAATTACAGGAGAAAAACTATTAAAAATTCCAACATATGGAGGCTGAACAACACGCTGCTGAATAACCAACAAATCACAGAAGAAATCAAAAAAGAAATCAAAATTTGCATAGAAATGGAAGAAAATGAAAACACAACAACCCAAAACTTGTGGGACACGGTAAAAGCAGTCCTAAGGGGAAAGTTCATAGCAATACAGGCACACCTCAAGAAACAAGAAAAAAGTCAAATAAATAAACTAACTCTACACCTAAAGCAACTAGAAAAGGAAGAAATGAAGAACCCCAGGGTTAGTAGAAGGAAAGAAATCTTAAAAATTAGAGCAGAAATAAATGCAAAAGAAACAAAAGAGACCATAGCAAAAATCAACAAAACCAAAAGCTGGTTCTTTGAAACGATAAATAAAATTGACAAACCATTAGCCAGACTCATCAAGAAACAAAGGGAGAAAAATCAAATCAATAAAATTAGAAATGAAAATGGAGAGATCACAACAGAAAACACAGAAATGCAAAGGATCATAAGAGACTACTATCAACAATTATATGCCAATAAAATGGACAACGTGGAAGAAATGGACAAATTCTTAGAAAAGTACAACTTTCCAAAACTGGACCAGGGAAGAAATAGAAAATCTTAACAGACCCATCACAAGCACGGAAATTGAAACTGTAATCAAAAATCTTCCAGCCAACAAAAGCCCAGGTCCAGACGGCTTCACAGCTGAATTCTACGAAAAATTTAGAGAAGAGCTAACACCTATCCTGCTCAAACTCTTCCAGAAAATTGCAGAGGAAGGTAAACTTCCAAACTCATTCTATGAGGCCACCATCAGCCTAATACCAAAACCTGACAAAGATCCCACAAAAAAAGAAAACTACAGGCCAATATCACTGATGACATAGATGCAAAAATCCTTAACAAAATTCTAGCAATCAGAATCCAACAACACATTAAAAAGATCATACACCATGACCAAGTGGGCTTTATCCCAGGGATGCAAGGATTCTTCAATATCTGCAAATCAATCAATGTAATACACCACCTTAACAAATTGAAAAATAAAAACCATATGATTTTCTCAATAGATGCAGAGAAAGCCTTTGACAAAATTCAACATCCATTTATGATAAAAACTCTCCAGAAAGCAGGAATAGAAGGAACATACCTCAACATAATAAAAGCTATATATGACAAACCCACAGCAAACATTATCCTCAATGGTGAAAAATTGAAAGCATTTCCTCTAAAGTCAGGAACAAGACAAGGGTGCCCACTTTCACCATTACTATTCAACATAGCTTTGGAAGTTTTGGCCACAGCAATCAGAGCAGAAAAAGAAACAAAAGGAATCCAAATTTGAAAAGAAGAAGTAAAACTCTCACTGTTTGCAGATGACATGATCCTCTACATAGAAAACCCTAAACACTCCACCAGAAAATTACTAGAACTAGCCAATGACTATAGTAAAGTTGCAGGATATAAAATCAACACACAGAAATCCCTTGAATTCCTATACACTAATAATGAGAAAACAGAAAGAGAAATTAAGGAAACAATTTCATTCACCATTGCAACGGAAAGAATAAAATACTTAGGAATATACCTACCTAAAGAAACTAAAGACCTATATATAGAAAACTATAAAACACTGGTGAAAGAAATCAAAGAGGACACTAATAGGTGGAGAAATATACCATGTTCATGGATTGGAAGAATCAATATAGTGAAAATGAGTATACTACCCAAGGCAATTTATAGATTCAATGCAATCCCTATCAAGCTACCAACAGTATTCTTCACAGAGCTAGAACAAATAATTTCACAATTTGTATGGAAATACAAAAAACCTCGAATAGCCAAAGCGATCTTGAGAAAGAAGAATGGAACTGGAGGAATCAACCTACCTGATTTCAGGCTCCGCTACAAAGCCACAGTTATCAAGACAGTATGGTACTGGCACAAAGACAGAAATATAGATTAGTGAAACAAAATAGAAAGCCCAGAGATAAATCCACACACATATGGACACCTTATCTTTGACAAAGGAGGCAAAAATATACAATGGATTAAAGACAATCTCTTTAACAAGCGGTGCTGGGAAATCTGGTCAACCACTTGTAAAAGAATGAAACTAGAACACTTTCTAACACAATACACAAAAATAAACTCAAAATGGATTAAAGATCTAAACGTAAGACCAGAAACTATAAAACTCCTAGAGGAGAACATAGGCAAAACACTCTCTGAAATACATCACAGCAGGATCCTCTATGACCCACCTCCCAGAATATTGGAAATAAAAACAAAAATAAACAAATGGGACCTAATTAACCTTAAAAGCTTCTGCACATCAAAGCAAACTATTAGCAAGGTGAAAAGACAGCCTTCAGAATGGGAGAAAATAATAGGAAATGAAGCAACTGACAAACAACTAATCTCAAAAATATACAAGCAACACCTACAGCTCAACTCCAGAAAAATAGATGACCCAATCAAAAAATGGGCCAAAGAACTAAATAGACATTTCTCCAAAGAAGACATACAGATGGCTAACAAACACATGAAAAGATGCTCAAAATAACTCATTATCATAGAAATGCAAATCAAAACCACTATGAGGTACCATTTCACGCCAGTCAGAATGGCTGCAATCCAAAAGTCTACAAATAATAAATGCTGGAGAGGGTGTGGAGAAAAGGGAACCCTCTTACACTGTTGGTGGGAATGCAAACTAGTACAGCCACTATGGAGAACAGTGTGGAGATTCTTTAAAAAACTGGAAATAGAACTGCCTTATGATCCAGCAATCCCACTGCTGGGCATACACACTGAGGAAACCAAAAGGGAAAGAGACACGTGTACCCCAATGTTCATCGCAGCACTGTTTCTAATAGCCAGGACATGGAAGCAACCTAGATGTCCATCAGCAGATGAATGGATAAGAAAGCTGTGGTACATATACACAATGGAGTATTACTCCGCCATTCAAAAGAATAGAATGAATCAGTTCTAATGAGGTGGATGAAACTGGAGCCTATTATACAGAGTGAAGTAAGCCAGAAAGAAAAACACCAATACAGTATACTAACGCATATATATGGAACTTTGAAAGACGGTAACAATAACCCTGAGTACGAGACAGCAAAAGAGACACTGATGTATAGAAGAGTCTTATGGACTCTGTGGGAGAGGGAGAAGGTGGGAAGATTTGGGAGAATGGCATTGAAACATGTAAAATATCATGTATGAAAAGAGTTGCCAGTCCAGGTTTGATGCATGACACTGGATGCTTGGGGCTAGTGCACTGGGACGACCCAGAGGGATGCTATGGGGGGGAGGAGGGAGGAGGGTTCAGGATGGGCAGCACATGTATACCTGAGGCGGATTCATTTTGATATTTGGAAAAACTAATACAATTATGTAAAGTTTAAAAATAAAATAAAATTAAAAAAAAATCCACAGGAGGCTTGACTCCCTTTAGGCCACTCAGTGGTCTCCAAGAAATACCCGTGGGGACTCGAGAGCAGAGCAGAGTCCTTTCCTTCCTCTCGAGATGAGGCCTGACTCCTCGGGTGCGTCTAAAATGCAACCCCGAGATCTCTGTCGCCCCTGGAGAGGAACATTAGGTCCTGGACACAAGCTTAGATGAGGTCTCTTTTGCCCTGAAGTGACTCGAGAGCAATCCCTAGCTCTCTCTCGCAACTCCAATGGAAGATTGGACTTCCCTGGGCCAACACAAGAGGAAGCCTGAATTCCCCATCGTAACTCGAGAATCCCGCCGAAACTCGAGAAAAACCACATGGTTACCCTGTCATCGCAAGATGAGGCCCTTGCCCGCTACAGCGTCTAAAGAGAAGTCCCAGGTTTCTTCTTGAAGTGTTTTCACACTTCAAGTGTGAAAACTTGGCACCCTTGATGCGATTCCAAAAGTTCCCCGACACCCTGGTCTCTCTCGAGGGGAACACCGAGGTTCCCGGTACGACTTCATCTGAGCCACTTCTCCCCTCCTGATTGCGACTGGAGGGTCGACTCCTGTGCTTTGTCTGGAAGGGGTTCCCAACCTTCCCGGCGCACCTCAGGATGAGGCCGGTCTAATGAGAATATTTGAGACGTAGCTTCATGGGTGGTAACACATGCCGAAAGACCCCGATTCCCCAGTCCGCTCTTGATAAGAACCCGATGCCCGGACACCTCTTGAAAGGCAACCCTGTGGAAGAAGGCACAACACGAAGGGGCACTGACACCCTCGTGCATCGTCCGGAAAAACCCGCAGATTCCAAACACAGTTCGACAAGTTGCCTGTCACCCCGTGAAAAACTCGAGAGGCAAGCGGAGTTCCATTCCTCCTTACAAGACGAGGCCTGACTCTCCTGTCCCAACTCTGCAGGGACCCTGCGATCAGAGTCAGAGATGGAGACGAACCCTGAGGTTCCTGCCTCCACTCGAGATGAGGCCCTCTTCTATTGCACCAAACCCAGTGGAGTCCCGAGAGGGCCCTCCCAACTCCAGGGTATCCTTGACTTCTCAGAGGCACACTGAGAAGCTCCCTGAGGCCACCGGCACTAGTCGAGGGAACCCAGGGTTTACTGCCGTGACCCAAGAAACACCTTGAAAGTCCTTCTTTAATGGTTCTTGAGGCCCAATACACCCTCCATGACTCTAGAGCAATGACGCGCTCCCCCTCGCAATGCGCATGGAGACCTGACTTCCCAAGCGCCACATGAGAGGCTCCCTGAGCTCCCCGTACTACCTCATGAGAAACCCCACACTGGCGCTGCAGCTCGAGAAAACCCACGAGATGCCCCCTTCATCGCGAGATGATGACCTTCTTTTCCTGCATGGCCTGGAGAGCAATCACGAGTCCTCTCTCCAAACTCCACAGGAGTCTTGACTCCCTTTAGGCCACTCAGTGGGCTCCAAGAGATACCCGTCGCAACTCGAGAGGAGAGCCGAGTCCTTCGCTTCCCCTCGAGACAAGGACTGACTCCCCGGGTGCATCAGGAAAGCAACCCCGAGATCCCTGTCCCCCCTGGAGACGAACATTATGTCCTGGACACAAGCCTAGATAAGGTCTCTTTTGCCCTGCAGTAACTCAAGCGCAATCCCTAGCTCTCCCTCGCAACTCGAATGGAAGACTGGACTTCCCTGGGCCAACACAGGAGGAAGCCTGAATTTCCTGACCTAACTCGAGAATCCCGCCACAACTCGAGAAAAACGACGTGGTTAACCCGTCACCACAAGATGAGGCCCTTGCCAGCTACAGCGTCTCAAGAGAAATCTCACGTTCCGTCTTGAAGTTTGAAACGGTACTTAGCACCTTTGATGTGACTCCAAAAGTTCCCCGACATCCCAGTTTTACTCGAGGGGAACATCGAGGTTCCCGGCACCACTTCATCTGAGCCCCTTCTCCCCTCCTGATCAGGACAAGAGGGTCGATTCACTTGCTTAGTCTGAAAGGGTTACCGACCTTCCTGGTGCACCTCAGGTTGAGGTCCGTCTCAAGAAGAAATTCGAGACGTAGGCTTGGGGGTGGTGCCACATGCCGAAAGACACTGATTTCCTGGTCTGCTCTTGATAAGAATCTGAAGGCTGGATACCTCTTTGAAGGCAACCCTGTGTATGAAGGCAAAAAACGAAGGGGAACTGACACCCCCATGCATCGTCCAGATAAAACCGCAGGTTCCACACACAGCTCGACAAGTGGCCTGTTATCCGGTGAACAACTCGAGAGTCCAGTGGAGTTCCATTCCTCCACACAAGACGAGGCCTGACTCTCCTGTCCTAACTCTGTAGGGACTCTGTGTTCAGAGTCAGAAATGGAGAGCAACCCTGAGGTTCCTGCTTCAAATCGAGATGAGGCCCTCTTCTGACAAGGTCCAGCCTCGGCTGGTCCAGGGTTTTCGAAGGGGAGACAGAGTAGGCGACCTATTGATTTATTTATCGAAGATATAAAGAGTAATAGAATGAGGATAGCTCAGTAGGAAAATTTAGTGGAGAAAAGAAGCTGAGTAGCTTGGTTTATGCGGAAAATCAGTATAACCCGTGACACCAGGTTAGCTCTGACCACGGAGGCCGCAGGCTCCCTCTCGAATAGCGAAAAGTGCCCCACCTTAGACACCTTCTCAAGTGGTCTTCGAAGCCCAGGCAAATAAATGGTCGCAGAGGATATCCGCGCTCCAGATGGACACTCATCTGAAAATTGAGGGGAAGAATGACATTAGGAGACTAAGCGTTGGCAATCAAGGCCCGTAGCTTTATTTTCAACAGGGGTTTTTATACCCTAAGTTACACATAGAGGATAATGGGGATGCAAAGACAGCAGCCTTTGATCCTTCTCAAAAACCAGAGTTTCTGTCCTGCAAATGTATCGTATACAAATGGTTTAGGTGATTTACATCATCTTCTAGCCAGAAGACCTATTAACATTTTATGACTCTTGACAAAGACTTATCAACCGTAAGACTTATTTTCTCTAAGAGTAATTATTTTAAGGTTTGGCCCCATCTTTCGAAGATAAAATTGCATTCCTATAGGGCAGATGTGTAATGGGCTTACAACAAAGGAAAGAATTTATTACCTTAAGGGTCTAAAGTTTGTAACACCAAGGCCACTACTTATTTTTTCTACATACCAACTATATTAATTAATACACATTCAAGGATACAATTCAGGGGATGTGGAAACTTGGCAACAAGCATTGGTTCATCAATGAAATCTTTTACTAGTTTTATTCTGACAGTTTCTAACTCTCTGAGAGGTTCTAAGCTATTTGAATATCTTAAGCTTCCCGTGCCTCTCGAGGCTCGGAGACTGTAAACAATTGTATGCATTGCTGTAGGAGACCGGGTAAACTTGTCAGGCGAGTTAGAGAGCCATCTGACGTGTTTGGATTTAAACACTCCTAATTGCCCAGGAACTTTATTAATTGGAGCTGTAAGTTAGCTCTTTGACAGAGAGAGTGAGATGGTGGTGGGGGACAGCCCCCAGTAAAGTCAGAGGTGAGAGCACAAAGCAATAAAGTAGGCAGACTCTGGTTTTGGGGGGTAGATGCTCAAGAATATCCGGGAGGACTCCCGAGGCTCGATCCCGCCTTTGTGTATGCCCAGCCTCCTTCCTCATGACCTTTGTCATGAGTGGAATGTCTCTCGCCGGCTCCCGGCATCTCCCCGTTTTTTATTTCTTAAAACAGCCAGATGTAGCTCAGTCGCGAGCCTCTGAATACTCTGCCGAAGAATCCTGACAATACAAGGAAGAAAGATTATGAGAAGCAGAATTAAAGCAGCCACCGCAGCATAGCTAAAGACATTAGACAGAATATTCTTTCCTGAGATGTAGTTAGGGAAAGTATGGAAGAAATCATTTGCTGTTCCAGCAGCAGTAAAATCTAATCGGGAGTGCTCCATGGTTGCTATTTGATAGTGAAGTTTCCCTACGTCTCAACCAATGTCAGAGCTGTTCCAGATACCTGAAATATGGTTTTTAATCTTTTCCCATTCAAAATCTGTCTCATTTACTTTCAGGGGTGTTACACATATCCACCGATAGTCAGCATGACAAGACAATGCCATTTTCACCTTTAAAGCCTGCAATTCAGTCCCAATATGTATTACTGCTTCCTCTAGGGCGTCTACCCTCATTTCTAATTTTCTCTCTATAGCTTCCTGTGTTGCCAATGTTAAAGAAACATTTTTGGGCATAGAATCAACATATTGAGCAGTATGTACTTGTTGAGTCAATGATATTTCTGCCACAGTAACAGAAGTGATTGCACTTATCAAAGCTGCTGTTCCCAAGATAAGTAAGCCCACAAACCGTCGTGTTTGCATTAAATCCTGTAGTTGTTGTAATACAGCAAGACCATAATTCAATAAGTGGTTACATCATAAGATAAGGTGGATGTTGTAGCATTACAAAGGAGCAAACATTATATTGAGGGTTTAAACAAGATGAACCAGGGAGCAGCTGTAGGCGTCAGCCTGGGGGAGCAGTGTCCCCAGCATCAGGAGGCAGAACGCGAGCGGCAGGCTGTGGGCCAAGGCGCCTATGGTGGGCGGAGGGGCAGGGTTCGTGGTTTAGGGCTAGCCGCCACCGCTTGGGCTCAGGGCGGTCCCCTCTCGCCAGTGGGGCCACGCTGGTCTGGACGGCACTCCGCGGGCGCGCTTTCCTCTCTGGCCCTCACTCGCTGCACAGACTTCTTTGCTCTAGGTCACGGGGTGCAGAGAGGTGGGTGCGAGGCGCTGCTGGTGGCACGGAGGCGAAAGCTGGCTGGGGGAGGGGGAGCGAGCGAGTGCGCGCGCCGCGAACCTGGTCTTTGGGGAATGTGACATGACGAATTTGTCTGAGATCCAAACCGGAGAATCTGCATTCTGTAGAAATATACAAGCATACCCTCTCCCACAAGTTAGCAACACATCTGGCCTTTTTCACTCTCCCGTAAGGAGGCCTTTTTACTTGACCAGGGGCCGAGTCGTAGCCTGTAATTCAGGCATCTAGTGTCTCATCATTGTAGTCTGCCCCTGTGTGTTTACGTTTAAGTGATTAATTACAATTGGAACATAACTTCACTATTTGTCTAGTTGTTTCCCTATGGATATGTTAATTTAGGTCTTATGTTTAGTTTAGGTCTCTGTATAAATTTAAGTAATAAATGTATAACCTCCTTATGTCATTTTAGTACACAGGTATACAGATATACCTAAATGCAAAATGCATTTATATATGTATTTATATATGGCAACAAGTATAAAGTTATTGACATATAATATATATAAATCAATATACTTGAATTAATCTTTATAATTAATATATTAATTAATATATATTACAACAATACAACACATACACAGCTAATACCAACCAACACAAACCAATATACTGTAATAATACATGTCACACATTTATAATTATACAGTATATAGAACATATATCATCACAGCACATCAATCCATACCAATTAATATCAGCCACACACACATTATATTACTGCCATATATATTTAAATATACAGTATATATATATGTGTGTGTATATAGTATACATATTAATTTATATACAAATTAATTAAGTATAGATCTATAAATAGAATTAGGTATACCTTTATTATATTTTATTTATACCCATACCTAATTAGGCAAACTGTAATTAGGCAAATACATTTATATTATGTATTTATAACAATATATAAAGTATTGTTAAATGTACCACCTGTACAGCATCTCCACCCCACATACCACTTTCTCTAATCCCACCAACTCATTTTCAGTATTATGTGTTGGCCAGGAGCTGGGCCAGTCTTTCCCAGCAATGTTAAGAGACGTCTGTTCCTGTGTCTAATAGCCCTGGCGTTTTATTCTCTTGAAGTAAAAGATCTTTTAAAGGCCTTGGAACTGTAATTTCCTGCACCCAAAAGGCTAGATCACTAGATCCAAATGTTTTGTGGCTCTTAGATTGAGAAGTCAAGTTTTTCCTTGTCTGATAGTAAGGTAAAAGTAAAAGCTGTGTTACTCTTTGACCTTTATTAATTTGTACAGTTTTGATAGGCAGTGAGATCAAGACTTTAATTTCTCAATATCATCAGAATCTACTACACCATGCACCAGCGAAATTTCTTTTCTTTCTTTTTTTTTTTTGTTTATTTTTTTTTTAAAAGAAAGCAAGCTACGCCCCAGGACAAATCTTACAATGTCCTCAGATAGGGGGCCAGCCACTCCGGTTGGAATTGGAGTAAGCGGCACATCAGGGGTTAATATTGTTATTAAATCTCCTTGCTTTTTCGCTTTTCTCCTAGCCTGGGTGAGACCCCCCTGAGGGAGTTTTCTCCAAGGAGCACGCTCTGCATATTGTGTACTAAAAGCTCCTTTGTTTAAAAAACTTTTTATCTTCCTCAGTCTTAGGCAACACTTTGGGAGGCTTTGGGGGCAAAGTGGGGAACTCCTGGGTCCTGGGAGCCACAATCGAAGGCGGTGGCAGTCGCCTTAAATCAGAAAGTGGTGGATAAGTTTTTTAAAGGTTTGCGCAGAGGGGGAGGGAGCTCGCCAGGGCTCTCGGCCGCAGCGTCCTGTAAGCCCTCTCCTTCCTCGGGAGGTAGACCACTTTCTCCCTCCTTTTTTTTTTTTTTTCAATGGCAGAAAATATGATCTGTGCAGTAAATGGAGACTCACCACCATCCACCTCTATAGCCTCCCCCATAGTCTATTTAACAGCCTCGTGACGGAGGTCCAGGACATTTCTAATCATATTCCACAGTCAATAAATATTTGTCTATTCTTAGATGCAGAGAAATCCATTTTTAATTTTTTTTAATTTTAGAGAATATTTTTATTTATTTTGTAACCTCTTTACCCTGGCTAAACTGCAGAGGGGACTAGAAAAGAAGCCTCAAGGTGAGGATCAAGTTCATCCTTGGGACTAGAGAAAATCCTTCTCCGGGAAACTCCTAGCGGTGGCCCTTTACCCCGACATGGAGGAGGAGGCATAGGGGGATGGGAGCATCCCGAAGTTTTCCTCTTCTGTTCCGGAGATCCTTTAACTGTTTGGTAACTAAATCTTACGAACTGTCTGATCGGGGATGTTTCCCTCAACCTCCTAGGAGCGGATGGTCTGATTAGGGATGTTTTCTTAAACTTTTAGGAGCATCTTTAGCTTAAAAAAAAAATCCTCATCAGAATGGCATCGAGCTGCTGTTTCCTCTAAACCTTTTTCAAATTGAGGGGAGAGCTGATCTTTCTTTCAATCCCTATCTTTTACATGCTCATTGGCAGTCATAGCGGCTAGCCATTCATTTAGCTGTCGATAGCTAGGTATAGCCTCTTCATTTTCACTTTTCTTTATAACAGGTACCTTTTCAGATTTGCTTTTTTCTTTAACAGGTACTTTTCCAACTTTACTTTCCTCTTTAACAGGTACCTTTTCAAATTCATGAGCTGGATCTAAAACATCTCTAGTCATATTCCACAGAGGAAAGGTGTAAGTAGGGATTTTTTCCAAACCTTGCTGAGCACAATAAGCTCTTAGCTGTTTTCCTAGTTTTTTCAAGATATCTAGGTTAACAGTGCCTTGTTGTAGAAACCAAGGGCAGTGGTCTTGTACAAATGTAAAAAATGATTGAATGGAAGATTTTTTAACCTTGATTCTTCTTTTACTTAATAACTGTAAAATTACTCCTATAAAGAGCTGTCTTTCATTTGATTCAGTGTTGCCCATGTCAGAAACTTAAGGATAGTAAAAGATTTTGCTTCTAGCTATCTAAAGATTAGGCCTTTTTTGTCAGCCTTTTTAGAAACCGTTTTTTCTCTCTAACTCTTCAACACTTCCCACTCCTCTCGCCCTGTCTATTCTACAGGGGGATCTGCAGCCCCCTAAGTGGGATCCTATCTGTCCCCAAAACTGAACACTGGGGGAATGGGGTTGGGGATTTACCTTCGAAATGCCTGTCTCGGGCGCCACCTGCAGAGGTCCAGCCCCAGCTGATCCAGGGTATTTGAAGGGAAGATGGAGTAGGCGACCTATTTATATATTTATTTATTCATCAAAGATATAAAGAGTAATAGAATGAGGATAGCTCAGTAGGAAAATTCAGTGGAGAAAAGCAGCTGAGTAGCTTGGTTTACGCGGAAAATCAATATAACCCGTGACACCAGGTTAGCTCTGACCACGGAGGCTGCAAGTGCCCTCTAGAATAGAGGAAGGTGCCCCACCTTAGACACCTTATCGAGCGGGTCTTCGAAGCCCAGGCAAATAAATGGTCGCAGAGGTTGTCCGCGCTCCAGATGGACACTCATCTGAAAATTGAGGGGAATAATGACATGGGGAGACCAAGCGTTGGTGAGCAAGGCCCGTAGCTTTATTTTCAACACAGGTTTTAATACCCTAAGTTACACATAGAGGATAATAGGGGATGCAAAGTCAGCAGTCTTTAATCCTTATCAAAAACCAGGGTTTCTTTTCTGCAGATTTATCGTATAAAAATGGTTTAGATGATTTACATCATCTTCTGGCCAGAAGACCTATTAACATTTTATGACTCTTGACAAAGACTTATCAACCATAAGAGTTATTTTCTCTAAGAGTAATTGTTTAAGGTTTGGCGCCATCTTTCGAAGTAAAATTGCATTCCTATAGGGAGGATGTGTAATGGGTTTACAACAAAGAAAAGAATTTATTACCTTAAGGGTCTAAAGTTACCAACATCAAGGCCACTACTTATTTTTTCTACATACCAACTATATTAATTAGCACACATTCAAGGATACAATTCAGGGGATGTGGAAACTTGGCAAAAAGCATTGGTTCATCAATGAAATCTTTTACTAGTTTTATTCTGACAGTTTCTAACTCTCTGAGAGGCTCTAAGCTATTTGAATATCTTAAACTTCCCGTGCGTCTCGAGGCTGGGAGACTGTACACAATCGTATGCATAGCTGTAGGAGACCGGGTAAACTTGTCAGGCGAGTTAGAAAACCATCTGAGGGGTTTGGATTTAAACACTACTAATTGCCCAGGAACATTATTAGTTGGAGCTGTAAGTTAGCTCTTTGACAGAGAGAGTGAGATGGTGGTGGGGGACACCCCCAGTAATGTCAGAGGTGAGAGAACAAAGCAATAAAGAAGGCAGACTTTGGTTTTTGGGGGTAGATGCTGAAGAATATACGGGGGAACTCCCGGAGGCTCGATCCCGCCTTTGCGTATGCCGAGACTCTTTCCTCATGACATTTGTCACGAGTGGAATGTCTCTCGCTGGCTCCCGGCAATCTTCCATTGCACCAAACGCAGTGGAGTCCCGAGAGGCCCCTCCCAACACCACAGTATCAGTGTCTTCTCAGAGGCACCCTGAGCAACTCCCTGAGGTCACCGGCACAAGTCGAGGGAACACAGGGTATCCTGCCGCAACCCGAGAAAGACCTCAAGAGTCCGTCTTCAACGCGTCTTGAGGCCGGATTCCCCTACCATGACTCGAGAGCAATGACACGCTCCCCCTCGCCATGCGCATGGACACCTGACTTCCCTGGCGCCACATGAGAGGCTCCCTGAGCTCCCCGTCATACCTCGTGAGAAACCCCACACTGGCGCCACAGCTCGGAAAAACCCACGAGACGCCACCGTCATCGCGAGATTGGGGACATCTTTTCCTGCCTTACCTGGAGAGCAATCCCTGGTCCTTTCTCCAAACTTCACAGGAGGCTTTACTCCCTTTAGGCCACTCAATGGGCTCCAAGAGATACCTGTCGCGACTTGAGAGGAGAGCAGAGTACTTTGTTTCCCCTCGAGATGAGGCCTTACCTTGGGTGAGTCTGGAATGCAACCCCGAGATCCCTGTTGCCCCTGGAGAGGAACATTATGTCCTGGACAAAAGCCTAGATGAGGTCTATTTTGCCCTACAGTGACTCGAGAGCAACACCCATCTCTCCCTCGCAATTCGAATGGAAGATTGGTCTTCACTGGGCCAACACAAGAGGAAGTCTGAATTTCCCGTTGTAACTCGAGAATCCCGCCGCAACTCTTAAAAACCACGTGGTTCCCCATTCATCACAATATGAGGCCTTTGCCCGCTACAGAGTCTCAAGAGAAGTCCCATGTTTCGTCATAAAGTTCGAAATGCTACTTGGCACCCTTGATGCGACCCCAAAAGTTCCCCAATATACCGGTCTCACTCCAAGGGAACACCGAAGTTCCTGGCACCACTTAATTTGAGCCCCTTCTCCCCTCATGATCACGGCAGGAAGGTCGATTCCCCTGCTTTGTCTAGAAGGGGTTCCCGACCTTCATGGCGCACCTCAGGATGAGGCCAGTCTCACGAAGAAATTCGAGATGTAGCCTCGTGTTGGTGCCACGTGCCGAAAGACCCCGATTTCTCGGTCTTGCTCTTGGTAAGAACCCGATGCCCGGACACCTCTTCTAAGGCAACCCTGTGGATGAAGGCACTACACGAGGGGGCACTGGCAACCCTGTTCATCGTCCGGAAAATCCCACAGGATCCACATACAGCTCCACAACTGGCCTGTCACCCCTTAAGCAACGAGAGAGGCAAGCGGAGTTCCCTTCCTCAGACAAGACGAGGCCTAAGTATCCAATCCCAACTCTGCAGGCACGCTTCGATCTGAGTCAGAAATGGAGAGGAAACCTGAGGTTCCTGCCTCAACCCGAGATGAGGCCCTCTTCCATTAAAACAAACCCAGTGGAGTCCCGAGAGGCCACTCCCATCTCCACAGTATCCCTGACTTCTCATAGGCATTCTGAGAAGCTCCTTGAGGCCACCAGCAAACGTCGAGGGAAATAAGGGTTTCCTGCCACAACCGAAGAAAGACCTCGAGAGTCCTTCTTCAACGTGTCTTGAGGTCAGATTCCCCTACCATGGCTCGAGAGCAATAACGCGCTCCCCCTCGCCACGCACATGGAGACCTGACTTCCCTGGCGCCACATGAGAGGCTCCCTGAGCTCCCTGTCGTACCTCGTGTGAAACCCCACACTGGCGCCGCAGCTCGAGAAAACACACAAGACCCCTCCGTCATCGCGAGATGAGGGCCATCTTTTCCTGCATGGCCTGGAGAGCAGTCCCAAGTCCTCTCTCCAAACTTCACAGGAGGCTTGACTCCCTTTAGGCCACAAAGTGGGTTCCAAGAGGTGCCCGTCGCGACTCGAAAGGAGAGCGGAGTCCTTTGCTTCCCTTCGACACGAGGCCTGACTCCCTGGGTGAGTCTGGAATGCAAACCTGAGATCCCTGTGGCCCTTGGAGAGGAACATTAGGTCCTGGACACAAGCCTAGATGAGGTCTCCTTTGCCCTGCAGTGACTCGAGCGCAACCCCCAGCTCTCCCTCGCAACTCGAATGGATGATTGGACTTCCCTGGCCCAACACAAGAGGAAGCCTGAAATCCCCGTCGTAACTCGAGAATCCCGCCGCAACTCGAGAGAAACCACGTGGCTCCCCCGTCATCGCAAGATGAGGCCCTTGGCCGCTACAGCGTATCAAGAGAAGTCCCACGTTCCATCCTGAAGTACAAAACGGTATTTGGCACCCTTGATGCGACCCCCAAAGTTCCCTGACATACCGGTCTCACTCGAGGGAAACACCAAAGTTCATGGCACCACTTCCTGTGAGCCCCTTCACCCCTCCTGATCGCGACAGGAGGGTCGACTCCCATGCTTTGTCTGCAAGGGGTTCCCGACGTTCCCCGCGAACCTCCGGATGAGGTCGGTCTCATGAGGAAATTCGAAAAGTAGCCTCATGGTTGGTGCCACATGTTGAAAGATCCCGAATTCCCGGTCCACTCTAGATAAGAACCTGACGCCCGGACATCTCTTCGAAGGCAACCCTGTGGATGAAGGCACAACACGAAGGGACAATGACATCCCCATGCATCGTCTGGAAAAACCCGCCGATTCCACTCACAGCTCCAAATGTGGACTGTCACCCCGTGAACAACTCGAGAGGCAAGTGAAGTTGCATTCCTTCACACAAGACGAGGCCTTACCCTCCTGGCCCAACTCTTCAGGGACCCTGCGATCGGAGTCAGAAATGGAGAGGAACCCTGAGGTTCCTGCCTCAACTAGAGAAGAGGCCCTCTTCCATTGAACCAAACTCAGTGGTGTCCCGAGAGGCCCCTCCCAACACCACAGTATCCCTGAATTCTCAGAGGCTCCCTGAGAAGCTACCTGAGGTCACTGGCACAAGTCGAGGGAACCCAGAGTTTCCTGAAGTAACCCGAGAAAGACTTGGAGAGTCCTTTTTCAACGTCTCTTGATGCCCGATTCCCCTACCATGACTCCAGAGCAAGGACGCGCTCCCCTTGCCACAAGCAGGAAAACTGACTTCCCTAGTACCACACAAGAGGCTCCCTGAGTACCCCATCGTACCTCGTGAGAAAACACACAGTGGCGCCGCAGTTCGAGAAAAACCACAAGATGCCCACGTCAAGGAGAGATGGGGGCCTTCTTTTCCTGCCTGACCTGGAGAGCAATCCCTGGTCCTCTCTCCAAACTTCACAGGAGGATTGACTCCCTTTAGGCCACTCAGTTGGGTCCAAGAAATACCCGGTGCGACTCGAGAGGAGAGCGGAGTCCTTTGCTTCCCTCGAGACGAGGCCTGACTCCCCGGGTGAGTTTGGAATGCAACCCCGAGATCCCTGTCGCCCCTGGAGTGGAACATTATGTCCTAGACACAAGCCTAGATGAGGTCTATTTTGCCCTACAGTGATCGAGAGCAACCTCCATCTCTCCCTCACAATTTGAATGGAAGATTGGGCTTCCCACGGTCAACACATGAGGAAGTCTGAATTTCCCATCGTAATTCGAGAATTCAGCCTCAAGTCTTAAAAACCATGTGGTTCCCCCTTCATTGCAATATGAGGCCCTTGCCAGCTAGAGTCTCAAGAGAAGTCCCACGTTCCATCTTAAAGTTCGAAATGCTACTTGGCACCCTTGATGCGACCCCATAGTTCCCCAAAATACCGGTCTCACTCCAGAGGAACACCGAAATTCCCGGCGTCTCCAGGGAAGTCCCATGTTCTGTCCTTAAGTGCGAAACGGTACTTGACACCCTTGATGCGACCGCAAAAGTTCCCGACATGCTGGGTTCCCTCGAGGGGAACACCAAGGGTCCCGGCACCACTTCATCTGAGCCCCTTCTCCCCTCCAGATCGCGACAGGAGAGTCGATTCCCCTGCTTTCTCTGGAAGGGGTTCCCGGCCTTCCTGGTGCACCTCAGGATGAGGCCGGTCTCAGGAGGAAATTTGAGACTAGCCATGTGTGAGGTGCCACGTGCCGAACGACACCGATTTTCCGGTCCGCTCTTGATAAGAACCCGATGCCCGGACACCTCTTCGAAGGCAACCCTGTGAGTGAAGGCACAACACGAAGGGGCACTGACACCCCCGTGCATCATCCGGAAAAACCCGCAGGGTCTACACACAGCTCGATAAGGGGCCTGAGACTCCCGGAACAACTCGAGAGGCAACCAGAATTCCATTCCTCAGACAAGACGAGGCATGACTCTCCTGTCCCAACACTGCAGGGACCGTGCAGTCGGAGTCAGAATCGGAGAGGAAGCCTGAGGTTCCTGCCTCCCCTCGAGATGAGGCCCTCTTCCATTGCGCCGGACCCAGCAGAGTCCCGAGAGGCCCTGCCAACTCCACAGCATTCCTCACCTCTCAGAGGCACCCTGGCAAGTTCCCTATAGTCCCCTGCAGAAGTCGAGGGAAACGAGGGTTTCCCGCCGCCACCCGAGAAAGACCTCGAGAGTCCTTCTTCAACGCGTCTTGAGGCCCTAGTCACTTCCCATGACTCGAGAGTGATGACCAGCTCCTCCTCGCCATGCGCATGGAGACATGAGTTCCCTGGCGCCGCACGAGAGGCTCCCTGATGTCCTCGTCGTGCCTCGTGAGAAAACCCCCACGGGCGCTGCAGCCTGAGGAAACCCATGAGATGCCCCCGTCATCGCGAGATGAGGGCCTTCTTTTCCTGCCTGACCTGGAGAGCAATCCCGAGTCCTCTCTCCAAACTGAAGAGGAGGCTCGACACCCTTGAGTCCACTCATTGGGCTCCAAGAGATCCGTGTCGCGACTTGAGAGGAAAGTGGAGTCCTCTGCTTCCCCTCGAGGCGAGGCCTGACTCCCCGGGGGAGTCTGGAATGGAAACCCGAGATCTCTGTCTTCCCTTGAGAGGAATATTAGGTCCTGGACACACGCCTCGATGAGGTCTCTTTGGCCCTGTAGTGACTCGAGCAGAACCCCCAGCTTTCCCTCGCAACTCCAGGGGAAGATTGGGCTTCCCAGGGCCAACCCAAGAGGAAGCCTGAAATCCCCGTCGTTTTCGAGAATCCAGACGCAACTCGAGAAAAACGACGTGGTTCCAACGTCTTCACAGGATGAGGCCCTTGCCCGCTACAGCGTCTCCAGGGAAGTCCCATGTTCCGTCCTGAAGTGGGAAACGGTACTTGGCTCCCTTGATGCGACCCCTAAAGTTCCCTGAAACGCCGGGTTCCCTCGAGTGGAACACCTAGAGTCCTGGCCCCACTTCATCTGAGCCCCATCTCCCCTCCTGACCGCGACAGGAGAGTCAATTCCCCTTCTTTGTGTGGAAGGTGTTCCCGGCCTTCCCGGCGCACCTCAGGATGATGCTGGTCTCACGAGGAAATTCGAGATGAGCCACGTGGGTGGTGCCACATTTCGAACGACCCCGATTTCCCGGTCCGCTCTTGAAATGAACCTGATGCCCGGACACCTCTTTGAAGGCAACCCTGTGGGGGAAGGCACAAAATGAAGGGGCAATGACACTCCCGTGCATCTTCTGGAAACACCCGCAGGTTCCACACACAGCTCGACAAGGGGCCTGAGACCCCCTGAACGACTCGAGAGGCAAGCAGAGTTCCCTTCCTCAGACAAGACGAGGCCTGACTCTCCTGTCCCAACCCTGCAGGGACCCTGCGGTCGGAGTCAGAAATGGAGAGGAAGCCTGAGGTTCCTGCCTCCAATCGAGATGAGGCCCTCTTTCATTTCGTCAAACCTAGTGGAGTCCCGAGAGGCCCCTCTAACTCCTCAGTATCCCTCACCTCTCAGAGGCACCTGGGAAGTTCCCTAAGGTCCCCGGTAGAGGTCGAGGGAAACGAGTGTTTCCCGCCCCAACCCAAGAAAGACCTCGAGAGTCCTTCTTAAATGCGTCTTGAGGCCCTAGTCCCTCCCATGACTCCAGAGAAATGACGCGATCTGCCTGGCCACACGCATGGAGGCCTGACTTCTCTGGCGCCACACGAGAGGCTCCCTGAGCTCCCCATCATATCTCGTGAGAAACCCCACACTGGCGCCGCAGCTCGAGAAAACCCATGAGACGCTCCCGTCATCACGAGAGGAGGGCCATCTTTAACTGAATGGTATGCAGATCAAGCGTGAACCTTCTGTCCAAGCTACACAGGACGCTTGACTCCCTTTAGGCCACTCATTGGGCTCCAAGAGTTACACGTCGCGACTCGAGAGGATAGTGGAGTCCTTTGCTTCCACTCGAGACGAGGCATGACCCACCGGGTGAGACTGCAATGCGACCCCGATATCCCTGTTGCCCCTGGGGAGGAACACTACGTCCTGGACCCAAGCCTAGATGAGGACTCTTTGCCCTGAAGTGACTCGAGAGCAACCCACAGCTCTCTCTGACAAGTTGAATGGAAGATTGGACTTCCTGGGCCAACACAAGAGGAAGCCTGAATTCCCCGTCGTAACTCGAGAATCCCGCCGCAACTCGAGAAAAACCACGTGTTTCCCTCGTCATCGCAATATGAGGCCCTTGCCCGCTAGAGCATCTCCAGAGAATTCCCACGTTCCGTCTTGAAGTGCGAAACTGTACTTGGCACCCTTGATGCAACCTCAAAAGTGCCGTGACATACCGGTCTCACTCGAGGGGACCACCGAGGTTCCCGGCACCACTTCATCTGAGCCCCTTCTCCCCTTCTGATTGCGACCGGTGTGTCGATTCCCCTGCTTTGTCTGCAAGGGTTCCCTACCTTCCCGGCGAACCTCAGGATGAGGCCGGTCTCCCGAGGAAATTCGAGACGTAGCCTCGTGGGTGGTACCACATGCTGAAAGACCCCAATTTTCTGGTACGCTCTTGAAAAGAACCTGATGCCCGGACACCTCTTTGAAGGCAACCCTGTGGATGAAGGCACAACACGAAGGGGCACTGACACCCCTGTGCATCGTCCGGAAAAACCCGCAGGTTCCACACACAGCTCAACAAGTGGCCTGTCACTCCGTGAACAACTCGAAAGGCAAGCGGAGATCCATTCCTCCACAGAAGACGAGGCGTGACTCTCTTGTCCGTACTCGGCAGGTACTCTGCGACCCGAGTCAGAAATGGAAAGGACCCCTGAGGTTCCTGCCTCCATTCGAGATGAGGCCCTCTTCGATTGCACCAAACCCAGTTGAGTAACGAAAGGCCCCTCCCAAATCCACAGTGTCCCTGACTTCTCAGAGGCACCCTGAGAAGTTGCCTGAGGTCACCGACACAAGTCGAGGGAACCCAGGGTTCCCTGCCGCAACCCGAGAAAGACCTCGAGAGTCCTTCTTCAATGCGTCTTGAGGCCCGATTCGCCTACTATGACTCGAGAGCAATCACGCACTCCCCTTCACCACACGCACGGAGACCTGACGTCCCTAGCACCACACGAGAGGCTCTCTGAGCTCCCCGTCATACCTCGTGAGAAATCTGATACTGGCACCGCAGCTGGAGAAAACCCACGAGACGCCCCCGTCATCACGAGATGAGGGCCTTTTTTCCTGCATGGCCAGGAAAACAATCCCGAGTCATCTCTCCAAACACCATAGGAGGCTTCACTCCCTTTACGCCACGCAGTGGGCTCCAAGAGATACCCATCGCGACTCGACAGGAGAGCGGAGTCCTTTTTTTCCCCTCAAGACGAGGCCTGACTCTCCGGGTGAGTCGAGAATGCAACCCTGAGATCCCTGTTGGCCCAGTAGTGGAACACTAGGTCCTGCACACAAGCGTAGATGAGGTCTATTTTGCCCTGCAGTGACTGGAGAGCAATCCCCAGTTCTAAATTGCAACTCGAATGGAATACTGGATTTTCCTGACGCCACACAAGAGGCTCCCTGAAATCCCTGTGGTACTTCATGAGACACCCCACACTGGCGCCGCAGCTCGAGAAAACCCACGAGACGCCACCGTCATCTCGAGATGAGGGCCTTCTTTTCCTGCATGGCCTGGAGTCCAATCCCGAGTCCTCTCTCCAAACTCCACAGGAGGCTTGACTCCCTTTAGTACACACAGTGGGCTCCAAGAGATACCCATCGCGACTCGAGACGAGAGCGGAATTCTTTGCTTACCCTCGAGGTGAGAACTGACTCCCCGGATGAGTCTGGAATGCAAACCCGAGATCCCTGTCGCCCCTGGAGAGCAACGTTAGATCCTGGACACAAGCCTAGATTAGGTCTCTTTTGCCCTGCAGTGACTCTAGCGCAATCCCCAGCTCCCCCTCGCAACCCGAATGGAAGATTGGATTTCAAGGCCAACAAGAGGAAGCCTAAATTCCCGGTCATAACTCGAGAATCCCGCCGCAACTCGAGCAAAACCACGTGGTTCTCCCGTCATCGCAAGATGAGGCCCTTGCCCGCTACAGCGTTTCAAAAGATGTCCCAGGTTCCGTCTTGAAATGCGAAACGGTACTTGGCACCCTTGATGCGACCCCAAAAGTCCCCCAACACGCCGGTCTCACTCAAGGGGAACACCGAGGTTCCCGGCAGCACTTCATTTAAGCCCCTTCTCCCCTCCTGATCGTGACCGGTGGGTCGATTCCCCTGCTTTGTCTGCAAGGGGGCCCGACCTTCCCTGCACAACTCAGGATGAGGCCGGTCTCATGGGGAAATTCGATACGTAGCTTTGTGGGTGGTGCCACTTGCCGAAAGACTCCAATTTCCCGGTCCGCTCTTGATAAGAATCCGATGCTCGGACACCTCTTGGAAGGCAGCCTTGAGTATGAAGGTACAACACGAAGGGGCACTAACACACCTGTGCATCATCCGGAAAAACGGGCAGGTTACATACACAGCTCGACAAGTGGCCTGTCACCTCGAGAACAACTCGAGAGGCAAGAGGAGTCCCATCCTCCAGAAAAGACGAGGCCTGACTCTCCTGTACCAACATGCAGGGACCTTGCGATCTGAGTCAGAAATGGAGAGGAACACTGAGGTTCCTGCTTCAACTCGAGATGAGTCCCTCTTACATTCCACCAAATGCAGAGGAGTCTCGAGAGGCCCCTCCAAACTGCACAGTATCCCTGACTTCTCAGAGGCACTCTGAGAAGCTCCCTGAGGTCGCAGGCACAAGTCAAGGGAACCCTGGGTTTTATGCAGTGACCCGAGAAAGACCTCGAGAGTCCTTCTTCAACCCGTCTTGAGGCCCGATTACCCTGCCATGACTCGAGAGCAATGACGAACTCCCCCTAGCCATCTCATGGGGACCTGACTTCCCTGGCGCCACACGAGAGGCTCCCTGAGCTCCCTCTCGTACCTCGTCAGAAACCCGGCACTAGCGCGGTAGTCTAGAAAACCCACAAGACGCCGCCGTCATCGCGAGATGAGGGCCTTCTTTTCCTGCATGGCCTGGAGAGGAATCCCGAGTCCTCTATCCAAACAGCACAGGAGGCTTGACTCCCTTTAGGGCACACAGTGGGCTCCAAGAGATACCCATCGCGACTCAAAAGGACAGCGGAGTTCTTTGCTTCCCCTCGAGACGAGGCCTGATTCCCCGGGTGAGTCTGGTATGCAAGCCCGAGATCCCTGTCGCCCCTAGGGATGAACATTAAGTCCTGGACACAAGCCTAGATGATGTCTATTTTGCCCTGCAGTGACTTGAGGGCAATCCCCAGCTCTCCCTTGAAACTCGAATGGAAGATAGGACTTCCCTGGGCCAACACATGAGGAAGACTGTATTCCCCGTCGAAACTCGAGAATCCCGCCACAACTCGAGAAACGCTACGTGGTTCCCCCGTCATCGCAAGATGAGGCCCTTGCCCCCTACAGCGTCTCAAGAGAAGTCCCACGTTCCGTCTTGAAGTGCGAAACGGTATTGGCACCCTTGATGCGACCTCAAAAGTTCCTCGACACACTGGTCTGACTCGAGGAGAACACCGAGGTTCCCGGCACCACTACATCTGGGCCCCTTCTCCCCTCCTGATCGCGACAGGAGGGTCGATTCCCCTGTTTTGTCTTGAAGGGGTTCCCGCCTTTCCCGGTGCATCTCAGGATGAGGCCGGTCTCACGAGGATATTCGAGACATAGCCTCGTGGATGGTGACACATGCCGAAAGACCCCGATTTCCTGGTTCGCTCTTGATAAGATCCCAATGCCCGGACACCTCTTTGAAGATAACCCTTTTGATGAAGGCACAACACGAAGGGGCACTGACACCCCCGGGTATCGTCCGGAGAAACCCGCAGGTACCACACACAGCTCGAGAAGTGACCTGTCACCCCGTGAACAACTGGAGAGGCAAGCAGAGTTCCATTCCTCCACACAAGACGAGGCCTGACTCTCCTGTTCGAACTCTGCAGCGAAACTGCGATCCGAGTCAGATCTGGCCCAGGGGAAGTCAGGAGAGGAAACATGAGTTTCCTGCCTCCACTCGAGATGAGGCCCTCTTCCATTGCACCGAACCCAGTGGAGTCCCGAGAGGCCCCTCCCAACTGCACAGTATCCCTGACTTCTCAGAGGCACCGTTAGACCTTCCTGAGATCACCGGCACAAGTCGAGGGAACCAAGGGTTTCCTGCCCCAACCCGTAAAAGACCTCGAGAGTCCTTTTTCAACGTGTCTTGAGGTGCGATTCCCCTACCATGACTCGAGAGCAATGACGCGCTCCCCCTAGCCACGCGCATAGAAACCTGACTTCCCTGGCGCCACAGGAGAGGCTCCCTGAGCTCCCCATTATATCTCGTGAGCAACACCACACTGGAGCCGCAGCTCGAGAATACCCACGAGACGCCCCAGTCCTCACGAGATGAGGGCCTTCTTTTGCTGTATGGCCTGGAGAGCAATCCTGTGTCCTCTCTCCAAACTCCACAGGAGGCTTGACTCATTTTAGGCCACACAGTGAGCTCCAAGATATACCCGTCGCGACTTGACAGAAGAGCGGTGTCCTTGGCTTCCCCTCGAGACGAGGCCTGATTCCCCGGGTGAGTCGAGAATGCAATGCCGAGATCGCTGTCACCCCAGCAGAGGAACATTAGGTCCTGGACACAAGCCTAGATGAGGTCTATTTGGCCCTGCAGTGTCTCGAGAGCAATCCCCAGTTCTAACTCGCAATTCGAATGAAAACTGGACTTCCCTGGGCCAGTTGAACAGGAAGCCTGAACTCCCTGTCGTAACTCGAGAATCCCGCCGCAACTCAAGAAAAACCACGTGGTTACCCCGTCATTGAAAGATGAGGCCCTTGCCCGCTACAGCGTCTCAAGAGAAGTCCCACGTTCCTTATTGAAGAGCGAAAAGTTACTTGGAACCCTTGATGCGACCCCAAAAGTTCCCCGACATACCATTCTCACTTGAGGAGAACACCGAGGTTCCCTGCACCACTTCATCTGAGACTCTTCTCCCCTCTTGATCGCGACAGGAGGTTCGATTCCCCTGCTTTGTCTGGAAGGCGTTCCCGACCTTCCTGGCGCACATCAAGATGAGGCCAGTCTCACGAGGAAATTTGAGACATAGCCTCGTGGGTGGTGCGGCATGCCAAAAGACCCCAATTCCCTGGTCCGCTCTTGATAAGAACCCGATGGCAGAACCCAACTCGAAGGCAATCCTGTGGATGAAGGCACAACACGAAGGGGCAGTGACACCCCGGTGCATCGTCCAGAAAAACCCGCAAGTTCCACATACAAATCGACAAGTGGCCTGTCACCCCATGAACAACGCGAGAGTCAAGCGGAGTTCCATTCGTCCACACAAGATGAGGCCTGACTCTCCTGTCCCAACTCTGCAGGGACTCTGCGATCCGAGTCAGATCCGGCACATTCGAAGCCAGGGGAGGAACCCTGAGGTTCCTGCCTCAACTTGTCATGAGGCCCTCTTCCATTGCACCAAACCCAGTGGAGTTCCGAGAGGCCCCTCCCAACTCCACAGTGACCCTGACTTCTCAGAGGCACGCTGAGAAGCTTCCTGAGGTCACTGGCAAAAGTCGATGGAACCCAGGGTTTCCTGCTGCAACCCAGGAAAGACCTCGAGAGTCCTTCTTTAACACGTCTTCAGGCCCAATTCCCCTACCATGACTCGAGAACAATGACGGGCTCCCTCTCACCACGTGCATAGAGACCTGATTGCCCTGGCACCACGTGAGAGGCTCACTGAGCTCCCAGTCTTACTTCGTGAGAAACCCCACACTAGCGCCACAGCTCGAGAAAACCTACGAGACGCCCCAGTCATTGGGAGATGAGGGCCTTCATTTCATGCATTCCCTGGAGAGCAATCCCGTGTCCTCCCTCCAAACACCAGAGGAGGTTTGACTCCCTTTAAGCCACTCAGTGGGCTCCAAGATATACCCGTCCGACTCGAGAGCAGAGCAGAGTCCTTTGCTTCCCCTCGAGACGAGGCCTGACTCCAAGGTGAGTCTGGAATGCAACCCCGAGATTTCTGTCGAGCCTTGACATGAACATTAGGTCCTGCACACAAGCCTTGGTGGGGTCTCTTTTGCCTTCAGTGACTAGAGCGCACCTCCAGCTCTTCCTCGAATCTCGAATGGAAGATAAGACTTTTGTGGGCCAACACAAGAGGAAGCATGAATTCCCTGTGGTAACTCAAATATCCCACCGCAACTCGAGAAAAACCAAGTGGTTCCCCAGTCATTCCAAGATGAGGCCCTTGCCCGCTGGAGCACCCCAAGAGAAGTCCAACGTTCCATTTTGAAGAGCGAAACGGTACTTGGAACACTTTATGCGACCCCAAAAGTTACCCGACATACCTGTCTCACTTGAGGGAAACACTGAGGTTCCCAGCAGCACTTCATCTGAGCCACTTCTCCCCTCCTGATCGCCACAGGAGGGTCGATTCCTCTGCTTTGTCTGGAAGAGTTTCATGATCTTCGCGGCACACTTCAGGATGAGGCCGGTTTCATGAGGAAATTCGAGACAACCCACGTGGGTGGTGCCAAATGCTGAACGACCCCGATATCCCGGTCCGCTCTTCATAAGAACCCGATGCCCGGACACCTCTTCGAAGGCAACCCTGTGGATGAAGACACAAAACGAAGGGTCACTGACACCCCCGTGCATCGTCTGGAAAAACCTGCAGATTCCACACACAGTTTGACAAGGGGCCTGAAACCCCATGAACAACTCGAGAGGCAAGCGGAGTTCCATTCCTCAGAAAAGACGTAGCCTGACTCTCCTGTCCCAACTCTGCAGGGACCATGATGTCGGAGTCCCAAACAGAGAGGAAGTGTGAGGTTCCTGCCTCCCCTCGAGATGAGCCCCTCTTCCATTGCGACAAACCCAGCGGAGTCCCGAGAGGCACCGCCAACTCCACAGTATCCCTCAACTCTCAGAGACACCCTGGGAAGTTCCCTAAGGTCCCCGGCAGAAGTCGAGGGAAACGACTTTTTCCCGCCACAACCCGAGAAAGACCTCGAGAGTCCCTCTTCAACGCGTCTTGAGGCCCTAGTCCCCTCCCATTACTCGAGAGCCACAACGCGCTCCTCCTCGCTACGCGCAGGGAGACCTGACTTCCCTGGCGCCGCGCGAGAGGCTCCCTGAGATCCTCGCCGTGACTCGCGAGAAAACCCCCACGGGCGCCGCAGCTCGAGGAAACCCCTGAGACGCCCCCGTCCTCGCGAGCTGAGGGCCTTCTTTCCCTGCATGGCCTGGAGAGCAATCCCGGGTCCTCTCTCCAAACGGAAGAGGAGGCTGGACTCCCTTGAGGCCGCTCAGGGGGCTCCAAGAGACCCGCGTCGCGACTCGAGAGGAGAGCGGAGTCCTTGGCTTCCCCTCGAGACGAGGCCTGACTCCCTGAGGGAGCCTGAAATGCAACCCCGAGATCCCTGCCTTCCCTGGAGAGGAACATTAGGTCCTGGACACAAGCCTAGATGAGGTCTCTTTGGCTCTGCAGTGACTCGAGCGCAACCCCCAGCTTTCCCTCGCCAATCAAATGGAAGACTGGGCTTCCCAGGGCCAACAGAGGAGGAAGCCTGTAATCCCCATCGTCACTCGAGAATCCCGCCGCAACTCCAGAAAAAACACGTGGTTCCAACGTCTTCGCAAGATGAGGCCCTTGCCCATTACAGCGTCTCAAGGGAAGTCCCATGTTCCGCCCTGAAGTGCGAAACAGTACCTGACACCCTTCGTGCGACCCCCAAAAGCTCCCCGACACGCCGGGTACCCTCGAGGGAACACCGAGAGTCCCGGCACAGCTTCATCTGTGCCCGTTCTCCCATCCTGATCACGACAGGAGAGTCGATTCCCCTGCGTGGTTCAGAAGGGGTTCCCGGCTTTCCCGGTGCACCTCAGGATGAGGCCGGTCTCACAGGGAAATTCGAGACGAGCCACGTGGGTGGTGCCACATGCCAAATGCCCCCGATTCCCCGGTCCGCTTTTGAGAAGGACCCGAGGCCCGGACCCCACTTCGAAGGCAACCCTGTCGGTGAAGGCACAACACGAAGGGGCACTGACACACCCGGGCATCATCCGCAAAGACCCGCGGGTTCCACACACAGCTCGACCAGGGGCCTTAAAACCCCTGACAACTCGAGAGGCAAGCGGGGTTCCCTTCCTCAGACAAGACGAGGCATGACTCTCCTGTCCCAACTCTGCAGGGACCCTGTGGTCGGAGCCGAAACGGAGAGGAGCCTGAGGTTCCTGCCTCCCCTCGAGGTGAGGCCCTCTTCCGTTGCGCCAGACCCAGCGGAGTCCCGAGAGGCCCCGCCAACTCCACAGGATCTCTCGCCTCTCAGAGGCACCCTGGGAAGTTCCCTAAGATCCCCGGCAGAAGGCGAGGGAAACGAGGGTTTCCCGCCGCCACCTGAGAAAGACCTCGAGAGTCCTTCTTCAATGCGTCTCGAGTCCCTAGTCCCCTCCCGTGCCTCGAGAGACATGACGCGCTCCCCCTCGCCACGCGCATGGAGACCTGACTTCCCTGGCGCCGCACGAGAGGCTCCCTGAGATCCTCGTCGTGCCTCGGGAGAAAACCCCCACGGGCGCCGCAGCTCGAGGAAACCCCTGAGACGCCCCCGTCCTCGCGAGCTGAGGGCCTTCTTTTCCTGCATGGCCTGGAGAGAAATCCCGGGTCCTCTCTCCAAACTGAAGAGGAGGCTGGACTCCCTTGAGGCCACTCAGTGTGCTCCAAGAGATCCGCGTCGCCACTCGAGTGGAGAGCGGAGTCCTTGGCTTCCCCTCGAGACGAGGCCTGACTCCCCGAGGGAGCCTGAAATGCAACCCCGAGATCCCTGCCTTCCCTGGAGAGGAATATTAGTTCCCCGACACACGCCTTGATGAGGTCTCTTTGGCCCTGCAGTGACTCGAGCGCTACCCCCAGATTTCCCTCGCTACTTGAATGGGAGATGGGGCTTCCCAAGGCCAACCCAAGAAGAAGCCTGAAATCCTCGTCGAAACTCGAGAATACCGCCGCAACTCGAGAAAAACCACGTGGTTTCAACGTCTTCACAAGATGAGGCCCTTGCCCGGTACGGCGTCTCAAGGGAAGTCCCATGTTCCGTCGTGAAGTGAGACACGGTACCTGACACCCTTCATGCGACATCCAAAAGTTCCCCGACATGCCGGGTTCCCTTGAGGGGAACACCGAGAGTCCCGGCACCACTTCCTCTGCGCTCCTACTCCTCTCCTGTTCGCGACAGGAGAGTTGATTCCCCTGCGTGGTCTGGAAGGGGTTCCCGGCCTTCCCGGCGCCCCTCAGGATGAGGCCGGCCTCGCAAGGAAATTCGAGACAAGCCCCGTGGCTGGTGCCCCATGTTGAACGACCCTGATTTCCCGGTCCGCAGTTGAGGAGAACCCGATGCCCGGACACCTCTTCGAAGGCCACCCTGTGAGTGAAGGAACAACACGAAGGGGCACTGACACTCCCGTGCATCGTCCGGAAACACCCGAGGTTTCCACACACAGCTCCACGAGGGGACTGAGACTCCCTGAGCAACTCGAGAGGCAAGCGGAGTTCCCTTCCTCAGACAAGACGAGGCCTGACTCTCCTGCCCCAACGCTGCAGGGACACAGCTGTCGGAGTACGAAACGTAGAGGAAGCCTGAGGTCCTGTCTCCCCTCGAGATGAGGCCCTCTTCGATTGCGCCAAACCCAGAGGAGTCCCGAGATGGCCCACCAACTCCACAGCATCCCTCACCTCAAAGAGGAACCCTGGGAAGTTCCCTCAGGTCACCGGGAGAAGTCGAGGGAAACGAGGGTTTCCCGCCGCCCCCCGAGAAAGACCTCGAGAGTCCTTCTTCTACACGCCTTGATGCCCTAGTCCCCTCCCAGGACTCGAGAACAATGACGCGCTCCCCCTCGCCACGCTCATGGAGACCTGACTTCCCTGGCGCCGCACAAGAGGCTCCCTGAGAACCTCGTAGTGCCTCGTGAGAAAAGCCCCACGGACGCCGCAGCTCGAGGAAACCCCTGAGAAGCCCCCGTCCTTGCGAGGTGAGGGCCTTCTTTTCCTGCCTTTCCTGGAGAGCAATCCTGAGTCCTCTCTCCAAACTGAAGATTAGGCTTGACTCCCTTGAGGCCACTCAGAGGGCTCCAAGAGATCCGCGTCGTGGCTCAAGAGAAGGACGGAGTCCTTTGCTTCCCCTCGAGGCGAGGCCTGACTCCACGGGGGACTCTGGAGTGCAACCCCGGGATCCCTTTCTTCCCTTGAGAGTACTACTAGGTCCTGGACACACGCCTAGATGAGGTCTCTTGGGCCCTGCAGTGACTCGAGCGCAACCCCCAGCTTTCCCTCGCAACTTGAATGGAAGATGGGGCTTCCCAGGGCCAACCCAAGAGGAAGCCTGAAATCCCCGTCGTAACTCGAGAATCCCGCCGCAACTCGAGAAAAACCAGGTGGTCCCAACGTCTTCGCAAGATGGGGCCTTTGCCCGCTACGGCGTCTCAAGGGAAGTCTCACATTCCGTCCTGAGTTGCGAAACGGTACCTGACACCCTTCATGCGACCTCCAAAATTTCCCAGACACGCCGGGTTCCCTCGAGGGGAACACCGAGGGTCCTGGCACCCCTTCATCTGAGCCCCTTCTCCCCTCCTCATCACGACAGGAGAGTCGATTCCCCTGCGTATTCTGGAAGGGATTCCCGGCTTTCCCGGCACACCTCAGGATGAGGCCGGCCTCCCGAGGAAATTCTAGACGAGCCCCGTGGGTTGTGCCACATGCCGAACGACCCCGATTTCCCAGTCCGCTCTGGATAAGAACCCGATGCCCGGACACCTCTTCGAAGGCAACCCTGTGGGTGAAGTTACCATTCGAAGGGGCACTGACACCCCCGTGCGTCGTCCGGAAAAACCCGCGGTTTCCACACACAGCTCGACGAGGTGCGTGAGACACCCTGAGCAATTCGAGAGGCAAGCGGAGTTCCCTTCCTCAGACAAGACGAGGCCTGACTCTCCTGTCCCACCTCTGCAGGGACCCTGTGGTTGGAGTCCGAAAAGGAGAGGAAGCCTAAGTTTCCTGTCTCCCCTCGAGATGAGGCCCTCTTCCATTGCGCCAAGCCCAGCGGAGTCCCGAGAGGCCCCGCCAACTCCACAGCATCCCTCACCTATCAGAGGCACCATGGGAAGTTCCCTCAGGTCCCCAGCAGAAGTCGAGGGAAACGAGGCTTTCCCGCCGCAACCCCAGAAAGACCTCGAGTGTCCTTCTTCATCGCGTCTGGAGGCCCTAGTCCTCTCCCATGACTGGAGAGCCATGACGCGCTCCCCCTCGCCACGCGCACAGAGACCTGACTTCCCTGGCACCGCACGAGAGGCTCCCTGAGATCCTCATCTTGCCTCATGAGAAAACCCCCACGGGCGCCGCAGCTCGAGGAAACCCCTGAGAAGCCCGCATCCTCGCGAGGTGAGGGCCTTCTTTTCCTGCCTGACCCAGAGCACAATCCCGAGTCCTCTCTCCAAACTGAAGAGAAGGCCTGACTCCCTTGAGGCCACTCAGTGGGCTCCAAGAGATCTGCGTCGCGACTTGAGAGGAGAGCGGCATCCTTGGCTTGCCCTCAAGGCGAGGCCTGACTCCCCGGGGGAGTCTGGAACGCCACCCTGAGATCCCTGTCTTCCCTTGAGAGGAAAGTTAAGTCCCGGACACAGGCCTAGATGAGGTCTCTTTGGCCCTGCAGTGACTCGAGTGCAACCCTCAGCTTTCCCTCGCAACTCGAATGGAAGATTAGGCTTCCCGGGGCCAACACAAGAGGAAGCCTGAAATCCCCGTCGTAACTCTAGAATCCCGCCGCAACTCGAGAAAATCCACATGGTCCCAACGTCTTCGCAAGATGAGGCCCTTGCCCGCTATGGCGTCTCAAGGGAAGTCCCAGGTTCTGTCCTGAAGTGCGAAACGGTACCTGACTCCTTTCATGCAACCCCCAAAAGTCCCCCACACGCCGGTTTCCCTCAAGGGTAACACCGAGGGTTCCTTCCCCACTTCATCTTAGCCCCTTCTCCCCTCCTGATGGCGACAGGAGAGTCGATCCCCCTGCGTTGTCTGGAAGGGTCCCCGGCCTTCCCAGCACACCTCAGGATGAATCCGACCTCACTAGGAAATTTGAGACTAGCCCCGTGGGTGGTCCCACATGCCGAAAGACCCCGATTTCCCGGTCCGCTCTTGAAAAGAACCCGAGGCCCGGACACCTCTTCGAAGGCAACCCAGTGGGTGAAGGCACAACACGAAGGGGCACTGTCACCGTCGTGCATTTCCGGAAACACCCTCAGGTTCCACACACAGCTCAACAAGGGGCCTGAGACCCCCTGAGCACCTCGAGAGGCAAGCGGAGTTCCCTTCCTCAGACAAGACGATTCCTGACTCTCCTGTCCCAACTCTGCAGGGACCCTGCGGTCGGAGTCCGAAACGGAGAGGAAGCCTGAGGTTCCTGCCTTCCCTGGAGATGAGGCCCTCTTCCATTGCGCCAAACCCAGCGGAGTCCTGAGAGGCCCCGCCAACTCCACAGCAACCCTCATCTGTCAGAAGCACACTGGGAAGTTCCCTAAGGTCACCGGTAAACTTTTATTGCACAAGGTCCCCATGAAAAGGCCCACGCAGCAGGACAGCCACAGATTCTGTCTGTCATTAAAGGGCAGTAAGGTGCCCTCCCCCCTTCTTTGCTGCCTTGGCGGCCACCAGGGTGCAATTCGCGTACCCTTCCCTTTCCCATCCTAGCAGGTGCTCCAGGGCCCGCTGGCCTACAAAGTGCCAGAAGCAGGGCTGGGCCAGCCGGCCAGAATTCAGGGTTCTGTCCCTTGGACTTCCAGCGGACACTAGGCTGCTTGGGAAAACCGCGCAGACTCTGAGGTTTTTCAGCAGAGGGGTGGAGCGGTAAAGGCCTTGACCCCAAAGACGAGGCCTTTCTGCGACCGCCAGGTTGGGGAGCTCTGAGACTGTGCCAACACAGGGCGGAATACATTGTTCCCTGCTCCAGGCAGTCCCCGTTCCCTTACCTGTATTCCGCACCCCTCCGCTGTGGCCAATGGATGCCGATCCTTGGGGATCCAGGAGTTCACGAAATGGGCATTCCCAGCCGCAATGGCGACCCCCAACAGCACATCTGGAAAGCCCTCCCCCACCCCCGCCAGGAGCCGACCCCCACTGCGAACGGAACCCCACCCCGCCCCGCACCGCCAGGTTTCGCCCCGGCCCTGCCGGGCTCCCGGCGGGTTCCCAGCCATATTGGTGACCCCCGGGAGCACAACAGGGGCCGACCCCCCACCCACAGCGAGCGGAATCTCGACCTGTGCAGCCCAGGTTTACCCTGCCCTGGCTGCGCTCCCGGCGCGTTTCCAGCTGCAGTGGCCATCTCCGAGAGCACAACTGGGAAGCCCTCCCCTACCCCCGCAAGGAGCCGACACCCGCCCTGTGCCGCCCGGGTTCGCCCCGCCCCTGCCGCGCTCCAGGGGCGCTGCCCACCTTCACCAGTGGCTCTCGGTGAGCCCCGTCCCCACGCCCGGTTCCAGGAGAGGCTCTCGGACCTCGCTGCTGCCACCAGGTCAAACATGAGGACAATACATACACCCCACAGAGACAATCCAAGCTGTCTATGATTTAGGGATAAAACGAGGACTACAGAAAGGCAAGATGGCCTGACCTAGGAGGGCCATGATATTCTATAGAACCAGACAAAGTTGGTTACCAAGGAAACTTTTTTCCTTGGAACCCGGAAAGCTGGTTCTTTGCATATGCAATGGCCAACAATTAGCTTGTTACCCAAGCCTGCCTTACTGCCACCCCCATCCCCCCACTCCCCAGAAGACTGGCTCAAAGAAATATTTTAAATCTCAGGCGGAAACCTGGAAGATGTCTTGTCTGTCTGTTTGGATTAAGGTATGTGTCAGTGTTAGCCCTGTGTTTTTTGATAATATTGCTCAAGTTCTGAGTTCTGATTTCAATGGTCTCAAGACAAGGCAGCCCTTCCAAATCAAACTGCTGGAAATACAAGAAAACATTGACCTAAATGAATGTCAGAGTCCCGTGAACTGGGAACTGGTCAATATTAAATATCTAGTATTTTTGGTTTTGCTCCTCCATTATAGACATGTCTAAGAGTCAACAACATTAAGCACAACATGTTCATAGTGCCTAGGTTTCTTTTGAGGTAAAAATTGCTCTATTGTTATATGTGTCACAAGCTTGTCAGCAAGAAACTACCTGGAAACGACAACAACAAAAGTAAAAAATGTAAATGTGATATGAGCTTTTAGACAAACTCTTTACAATAATTATACTCTAAAATATCTGCCTCTCATAGTCTTGATTGAAGGCAGAGGAGAAGGGGATGACAGAGGATACGATGGTTGTATGGCATCACTGACTCGATGGACATGAGTTTGAGCAAGCCCCTGGAGCTGGTGACGGACACGGAAGCCTGGCGTCCTTCAGGCCACGGGGTCCCAAAGAGTCAGACACGACTGAGCAACTGAACTGAACTGAACTAACAAACGTTTCTCCAGGTGTTTTGGTTACCCGAGTTTCTATCTTGTGACGACAGTGTATTGAATAGCTAGGTCATTTCCAAATAAACGAAAGTTCTGAAACATTCACGACTTGAAAGGACCTCCCTTTTACACAGAAACAAAAGAGATTTTTGACTCTCCATGAATAGTGTCTGGCACCATCCTGATATGTTAAATGTAAGAAAGCAATTGTTTTGTTTTGTTTTGTTCTGTTCTTGGGGGTGGGGGGAGGGGGGCGGGCTATAGCGAATGCCAATATAAAAGTCAGTTCTTGGTTGCTGAAGGGAAATGTATGACTTGTTATTACAAGAAAGTATGTGGAATGCAATGGCACTTGAGGAAGGAAAACAAAGTAGTTCTGTCTTACAGGTGGCCGTTTCAGGATGGGAGAAGCAAAGGAATGGGTACAGAATGGGATAAGGAGGTGTAGGGAAAGTGGACCCCCAGAAAAGAGTTCTGTGCCTAGCACAAGTTTTCTTGAGATGTCGAACTGCCTTTGCTAATGGAGTTTAAGTTTCTTTACCTCTTAAGTGATCTCTTCTAGGTTGACCTAGAACAGAAATCTTTTGTTAGCTTTGGCTAAGTGGAGAAGTAGTGTTTCACGGTGACATATGTGATCCTTCCTGACTGTTTGCAGCCCTTTTGATATCGATGCACTGCTTCTGCTGCTGCTGCCGCCGCTGCTGCTGCTAAGTCGTGTCAGTCGTGTCCGACTCTGTGCGACCCCATAGACGGCAGCCCACCAGGCCCCGCAGTCCCTGGGATTCTCTAGGCAAGAACACTGGAGTGGGTTGCCATTTCCTCCTCCCATGCATGAAAGTGAAAAGTGAACGTGAAGTCGCTCAGTGGTGTCCGACTCTTAACCACCCCATGGACTGCAGCCTACCAGGCTCCTCCATCCATGGGATTTTCCACGCAAGAGTACTGGAGTGGGGTGCCATTGCCTTCTCCCATATCTATGCACAAGCCTGCCTAAATAATTGACTTCTAGCTAGCTTTGGGATGCCAATGACCATCCACCCTAACCAGGCAACAGAGAAGAGAAAAACACTTACCACAGGAGGTCCTGGTAAGGAACAAGGAACTAACAAGCTCCCGCCTACCAGGATTCTGCAGAGGTCAACAAGAGGTCAGTAAGAGATGGAAGACTGCAGTCCAGAGGTCCTAGCAACTTCCATCTTGCAGCAGAGACCCAGCATAGTCAAAACGAATTCAATGTTGCAAAAAATAAGTAAACAAATAAAGGACAGAAGTTCTTTGAACACATGACTGAGATTAGGGGTGAGGCAATACATGTATGGTGCCCGGAAAATCTTAAAGTATGAGAAAGGAAAGAAATTAAAGACAACTATCAAGCTGTCCAAACTGATAAAAACGAAAGATTACACGGTTTTTTCTGTATATATTAGCAGATAATAATCTGAAAAGGAATTAAAAAAAATTCCCTTTCAATAATGTCAACATGAATACAACACTTTGCCATGGATGTAACGAGGATGACAAGACTGGTACACTGGAAATTATACACCCTGGCTGAAAACTATCCTGAATACATGGACAGATATTCCATAACAATGGAAAGACTTAAGATGGCAATACCATGGAATGCATCTTCAATCTGAAATGAAGATTTGATATGATTTGATCGCTCAGAGCTTTTGTGTCATCAATTGTTATTAAAGTATAAATGAGATAGAGAAAGCTGCTGACTTAGACTTGAGGCGGGGTGTGCGCCCTGCTGGTCTCTAGCCAGATATTCTACAGGCACTAGCAGTCAGCTAAGGAAGGAAAGGCACTGTCTCAGGGAATGGCACCAGGCCCCTCCCCCACGACATGCCTTGAGGTCACATTGGCAGCAGGTGAGTCATCCTGGGCCAAAAACTGATTGACATGAATCTTGAAGAAAGGCAGTATTCCAGGCAAATATATCATTTCCTTAACATAGATTAGGAGAACAAGGTACGAGGAAAACATACTGTTTTGTTCAAGTCGCTTCTGAGCCTATTGGGGGAACCGACCTGAAGCCAGAGTCCAGCGGATATACATAGGATATTTACATCGCTTAAGACAAACATTTCCTCAGGAACAAATGCATTGCTTAGCTCAAGGTTTGTCTGCGAAATTCTTACACATCAGGAGATGGCTCCGAGCTGGGTTTCTACACACAAGAACATGAATGCAAAGGACAAGACTGCACAGCCCATCTGCCCCGCTTCCGCACAGCCAGCAGCATTTCCAAGTGACCTCCTAAGGCCTTCCCCAAAATACAGGGGCACCTCTGGGTTTCCTGTTTCCCTCACTTCGAACACTTTTCTTAAAAAAAAAAAATCCTGCACACTTCTTGATAGAATGCCACAGTGCAAGGAAAACAGGCCTTCAATACGTAAACCTCCCTGTGCCAAACACTTGGGGCTTGGTTTTGTTTTGTTTTGTTTTTTAATTACACCACCACATAATTTAAACTTTTTACAATGTCTAATTATTCAGTACCAAAACACCAAACTTTTATTGCACAAGGTCCCCATGAAAAGGCCCACGCATCAGGACAGCCACAGATTCTGCCATGAAAGGGCAGCAAGGTGCCCTCCCCCCTTCTTTGCTGCCTGGGCGGCCACCAGGGTTTGAAATCCATGCACCCTACTAACTTTCTAGGGTGCAATTCGCGGACCCTTCCCTTTCTCATCCTAGCAGGTGCTCCAGGGCCCGCTGGCCTACAAAGTGCCAGAAGCAGGGCTGGGCCAGCCGGCCAGAGTTCAGGGTTCTGTCCCTTGGACTTCCAGGCGACACTAGGCTGCTTGGGAAAACCGTGCAGACTGAGATTTTTCAGCAAAGGGGTGGAGCGGTAAAGGCCTTGACACCAAGGGCAAGGCCTTTCTGCAACCGCCAGGTTGGGGAGCTCCAAGAATGTGCCAACAGAGGGCGGAATACATGGTTCCCTGCTCCAAGCAGTCCCAGTTCCCTGACCTGTGGCCCGCAGCCCTCCACTGCACCCACTAGATGTGGATCCTTGGGGACACAGGAGCGTAGGAAATGGGCGTTCCTAGCCGCAGTGGCGACCCCCGAGAGCACAACTGGGACCAACCCCCCACCCACAGCCATCGAAATCTCGACCCGCGCAGCCCAGGTTTACCCCGCCCCGGGTGCGCTCCCGGCGCATTTCCAGCCGCAGTGGCCACCACCGAGAGCACAACTGGGAAGCCCTCCCCTACCTCCGCCAGGAGCTGAACCCCGCCCCGCGCCACCCGGGTTCACCCCGCCCCTGCCGCACTCCCAGCGCGTTTCCAGCTGCAGTGGGGACCCCCGAGAGCACAACTGTTACCGCCCCCCACCCCCTCCCGACCGGAACCGCGACCCGCGCCGCCCGGGATCGCCCCACCCCTTGCGCGCTCCCTGCGCGTTGCCCACTTCCACCAGGGGCTCCCGGTGAGCCCCGTCCCCACGCCCGGTTCCAGGAGAGGCTCTCGGACCTCGCTTCTGCCGCCAGGTCAAACACAAGGACAATATATCCACCCCACAGAGACAATCCAAGCTGTCTATGATTTAGGGATAAAACGAGGACTACAAAAAGGAAAGATGTCCTGACCTAGGAGGGCCATGAGAGTCTATAGATCCAAACAAAATTGGGAACCAAGGAAACTTTTTTCCCTGGAACCCGGAAAGCTGGTTCTTTGCATATGCAATGACCAACAATTAGCTTGTTACCCAAGCCTGCCTCGCTGCCACCCCCACTCCCCCCCCCCCACCACTTCCCAGGAAAACGGCTCAAAGAAATATTTTAAATCTCAGGCGGAAAACTGGAAGATGTCTTGTCTGTCTGTCTGGATTAAGGTATATGTCAGTGTGAGCCTTGTGTTTTTTGATAATATTGCTCAAGTTCTGAGTTCTGATTTCAATGGTCTCAAGACAAGGCAGCCCTTCCAAATCAAACTGCTGGAAATACAAGAAAACATTGACCTAAATGAATGTCAGAGTCCCGTGAACTGGGAACTAGTCAATATTAAATATCTAGTATTTTTGGTTTTGCTCCTCCACTATAGACATGTCTAAGAGTCAACAACATTAAGCACAACATGTTCATAGTGCCTAGGTTTCTTTTGAGGTAAAAATTGCTCTATTGTTATATCTGTCACAAGCTTGTCAGCAAGAAACTACCTGGAAACAGCAACAACCAATGTAAAATATGTAAATGTGATATGAGCTTTTAGATAAACTCTTAACAATAATTATACTCTAAAATATCTGCCTCTCATAGTCTTGATTGAAGGCAGAGGAGAAGGGGATGACAGAGGATAAGATGGTTGGATGGCATCACTGACTCGATGGACATGAGTTTGAGCAAGCCCCTGGAGTTGGTGATGGACACGGAAGCCTGGCGTCCTGCAGGCCACGGGGTCACAAAGAGTCAGACTCGACTGAGCAACTGAACTGAACTGAACTTACAATCGTTCCTCCAGGTGTTTTGGTTACCTGAGTTTCTATCCTGGTGCTAAACTAAGTGACGACAGTGTATTGAATAGCTAGGTCACTTCCAAATAAATGAAACTTCTTAAACATTCACGACTTGAAAGGACCTCCCTTTTACACAGAAACAAAAGAGATTTTTGACTCTGCATGAATAGTGACTGGCACCATCCGAACATATTAAATGTAAGAAAGCAATTTTTTTGTTTTGTTTTGTTTTGTTCTGTTCTTGCAGGAAGCGGGGTGGGCGCTATTATCACTGATAGGTATGCTCACCAATCTATCAAATGCCAATATAAGAGTCAGTTCTTGGTTGCTGAAGGGAAATGTATGACTTGTTATTACAAGAATGTATGGAATGCAATCACACTTTAAGAAGGAAAACGAAGTAGTTCTGTCTTAGAGGTGGCATTTTCAGGACGGGAGAAGCAAAGGAATGGGTACAGAATGGGATAAGGAGGTTGTAGGGAAAGTAGGCCCCCAGAAAAGAGTTTTGTGCCTAGCACAAGTTTTCTTGAGATGTTGAACTGCCTTTGCTAATGGAGTTTAAGTTTCTTTACCTCTTAAGTGATCTCTTCTAGGTTGACCTAGAACAGAAATCTTTCGTTAGCTTTGGCTAAGAGGAGAAGTATTGTTTCACGATGACATATGTGATCCTACCTGACTGTTCTCATCCCCTTTGATATCTATGCACTGCTGCTGCTGCTGCTGCAGCTGCTAAGTGGTTCAGTTGAGGCCGACCCTGTGCCATGCCATAGATGGCAGCCCACCAGGCCCCGCAGTCTCTGGGGTTCTCTAGGCAAGAACACTGGAGTGGGTTGCCATTTCCTCCTCCTATGCATGAAAGTGAAAAGTGAAAATGAAGTCACTCAGTGGTGTCCGACTCTTAGCCACCCCATGGACTGCAGCCTACCAGGCTCCTCCATCCTTGGGATTTTCCAGGAGTGGGGTGCCATTGCCTTCTCCCATATCTGTGCACAAGCCTGCCTAAGTAATTGACTTCTAGCCAACTTTGGGATGCCCATGACCACCCACACTTACCAGGCAACAGAGAAGAGAAAAACACTTACCACAGGAGGTTCTGATAAGGAACAAGGAACTAACAAGCTCCCACCTACCAGGATTCTGCAGAGGTCAACAAGAGGTCAGCAAGAGATGAGAGACTCCAGTCCAGAGGTCCTAGCTACTTCCATCTAGCAACAAACACCCAGCATAGTCAAAACGATTTCAATGTTAAAGAATAAATAAATAAATAAATAAATAAATAAAAGGACAGAAGTTCTTTGAACACATGTCTGAATTTAGGGGTGAGGCATTACATATGTGTCCCAGGATAATCTTAAAGTGTCAGAAAGTAAAGAAATTAAAGACAACTATCAAGCTGTGCAAACTGATAAAAATGAATGATTACACAGTTTTATCTGTATACATTAGCAGATAATAATCTGAAAAGGAATTTTAAAAAATTCCCTTTCAATAATATCAACATGAATAAAACACTTTGCCATGGATGTAACGAGGATGACAAGACTGGCACACTGGAAATTATACACCCTGGCTGAAAACTATCCTGAATACATGGACAGATATTCCATAACGATGGAAAGACTTAAGATGGCAATACCATGGAATGCATCTTCAATCTGAAATGAAGATTTGATATGATTTGATCGCTCAGAGCTTTTGTGCCATCAACTGTTATTAAAGTATGAAAGAGATAGAGAAAGCTGCTGACTTAGACTCAAGGCGGGGTGGGGGGGGGTAGTAAGAGTACCCCCTGCTGGTCTTTAGCCAGATATTCTACAGGCACTAGCAGTCAGCTAAGGAAAGAAAGGAACTGTTTCAGGGAATGGCACCAGGCCCCTCCCCCACGACATGCATTGAGATAATATTGGCAGCAGGTGAGTCATCCCGGGCCAAAACTTGATTGACATGAATCTTGAAGAAAGGCAGTATTGCAGGCAAATATATCATTTCCTTAACATAGATAAGGAGAACAAGCTAGGAGGAAAACATGCTGTTTTGTTCAAATCGCTTCTGAGCCTTTTGGGGGAACCGACCTGAAGCCAGAGTCTAGCGGAAATACATAGGATATTTACATCGCTTAAGACAAACATTTTCTTAGGAAAAAATGCATTGCTTAGCTCAAGGTTTGTCTGCGAAATTCTTACACATCAGGAGATGGCTCCGAGCTGGGTTTCCACACACAAGAACATCCATGCAAAGGACAAGCCTGCACAGCCCATCTGCCCCCCTCCGGCACAGCCAGCAGCATTTCCAAGTGACCTCCTAAGGCCTTCCCCAAAATACAGGGGCACCTCTGGGTTTCCTGTTTCCCTCACTTCGAACACTTTGCTTAAAAAAAAAACAAATCCTGCACACTTCTTGATAGAATGCCACAGTGCAAGGAATACAGTCCTTCAATATTTAAACCTCCATTTGCAAAACACTTGGAGCTTGGTTTTGTTTTGTTTTGTTTTTTAATTACACCACCACATAATTTAAAGCTTTTACACGTTCTAATTATTCAGTTCCAAAACACCAAACTTTTATTGCACAGGGTCCTCATGAAAAGGCCCACGCAGCTGGACAACTACATATTCTGCCATGAAAGGGCAGCAAGGTGCCCTCCCCCCTTCTTTGCTGCCTGGGCGGCCACCAGGGTTTGAAATCCATGCACCCTACTAAGTTTCTAGGGTGCAATCCGTGGACCCTTCCCTTTCCCATCCCAGCAGGTGCTCAAGGGCCCGCTGGCTTACAAAGTGCCAGAAGCAGGGCTGGGCCAGCCAGCAAGAATTCAGTGTTCTGTCCCTTGGACTTCCAGCGGACACTAGGCTGCTTGGAAGAACCGCGCAGACTCTGAGATTTTTCAGCAGAGGGGTGGAGCGGTAAAGGCCTTGACCCCAAAGGCAAGGCCTTTCTGCGACCGCCAGTTTGGGGAGCTCCGAGTATGTGCCAACAGACGGCGGAATACTTGGTTCCCTGCTCCACGCAGTCCCAGTTCCCTTACCTGTGGTCCGCAGCCCTCCGCTGCACCCATGGGATGGCGATCCTTGGGGACCCAGGAGCGGACGAAATGGGAGTTCCCAGCCGCAGTTGCAACCCCCGAGAGCGCAACTGGGAACCCCTCCCCATCCCCCCCATGAGCCGACCCCCGCCCCGCGCCGCCAGGGTTAGCCCCGCCCCTGCCGCGCTCCCGGCGCGTTTTCAGCCTCAGTGTCCACCTCCGAGAGCACAACTGGGAAGCCCGCCCCCACCCCCGCCAGAAGCCGACTCCCGCCCCACGCCGCCCGTGTTTGCCCCGCCCCTGCACGGTCCAGGTACCTTCCCAGCTTCTAGCGTTCACGCCCGGGTAGGAGCAGGATGTAGGAGTATGGGAGATGTGTCTGGAGCCTGACAGCCTCAGCTCCGCTCTGGCCTGCCCTTTGGACCTAGGAGCCAGGCCAACTTGCAGAGGGCTTAGGGCCCCATTGTATGCAAACTACCAAGGCCTACCGCAAGGAGAGCTCTGTCCGAGGGAAGGGAAGCGCCCCAGGCTGCGTTCCCAAGCTGTTGCTTGGCAATGCAGACTCAGCGGTAAACGGAGGGAATCAGGGTCCTAGTGCCCCTGTCTTGGGCAGGAAGCTCCACAGCCAGAGTGTTCCTCCCTTTGTGCCCAGAAAGCGCCTGCCAGACTGGGCTTCCCCGGAGCTCTGTTGCAGAGCAGAGACGTGTGGATGTGTTTTGGGGCCTTGACATGTGCGTTTGGGCTCCCTAGCACAGCCCCAGCGTAGGGGAACCAGCCCCTGAGCAAAGAGCTCCAGGCAGTGCTTTGTGCCAGGCCTGGATGCCCAGTCCCAGCACGCGGGAGAGATGAGGTAGGCTGCCGGCGGGTCCTTGCAAGCCTGTATTGGAAAGGACCGAGTGAGCTTCCACACCGTCGGAGCTGCAGACCTGCGCCCAGGCGCGATAGGACAGAGCCCCTGTCGAGAGGCTGCTCTGCCTGGGCGAGCCTCGCCAAGCCCTTCCCAGCTTCTAGCGTTTGCACCTGCAAAGGAGCAGGCTGCGGGAGTGTGGGCGACATGACTGGCTCCTGACTGGCCTCAGCTCTGCTCTTGCCTTCCCTTTGGACCTAGGAGCCAGGCCTCCTAGCAGACGGCTTAGGGCACAGGGGTGTGCAAACTGCGAAAGCCTCCCGCAAGGAGACCTCTGTCTGAGGGAAGGGAAATGCCCCAGGTTGCATTCCCAAGCTGTTGCTTGGTAGTCCAGACTCAGCGCTGAACGGAGGGAATCAGGGTCCCAGTGCCCCTGTCGTGGGGAGGGAGCTCCACAGCCAGAGTGTTCCTCCGTTTGTGTTCAGAAACCGCCTTACAGACTGGGCTTCCCCGGAGCTCAGCTCCAGAGCAGAGTCATGTGCATGTGGTTTGGGGCCTTCCCCTGTGCCTTTGGGCTCCCTAGCACAGTCCCAGCGCAGGGGAACCAGCCCCTGAGCAGAGAGCTCCAGGCAGTGCTCTGTGCTCTGGATTGGAAGCCCACTCCCAGCACGCGGGAGAATAGAGTCAGGCCGCCGTCGGGTGCTTGCAAGCCTGTATTGGGAAGGACTGAATGAGCTTCCACTCCGGCGGAGCTCCAGATCTGCACCCAGGCGCGATATCGCAGAGCCCCGGCCTAGAGGCTGCTCTGCCTGGGCGAGCCACGCCAAGCCCTTCCCAGCTTCTAGCTTTCGCGCAGGGGAAGGAACAGACTGCGGAAGTGGGGGAGACGTGACTGGCGGGCGCCTTACTGGCCTCAGCTCCGCTCTTCCTTTCCCTTTGCACCTATGATCCATGCCTCCTTGCAGAGGGCTTAGGGACCGAAGGAGAGCTCTGTCAGAGGGAAGGGAAGCGCCCCAGGCTGCATTCCCAAGCTGTTGTTTAGCCGCCCAGACTCAGCGCTGCACAGGGGTAATCAGGCTCTCTGTGGCCGCAGCTTCACACACAGGTGTGTCTCCGTAGGAATCAAGAAAGATCCTGACAGAGTGAGGTTCATTAGAGCTATACTAAAGAGCAAAGGCTTGTCCATGTGGTCTTGCCTTCCCCTGTGCCTTTGGGTCTCCAGGCTCGGCCCCAGCTCCGTGGAAACAACCCCTGAGAAAATATCTTCAAGATCCACTTTTCCCAGTGTCTGGGAACCGGGGTTCGTAGGAGGAGAGAAAAGCACGCCTCCATCGGGAACGAAAAGGCAGTCCACCTGCCTGTGTTTTGAAGCCTCTATTTGGAAGGAATGGGTTAGCTTCTCCTAAAGGAGACCTCCAGATCTGCTCAGAAGTCGGTAATTCCAGAGGCAGGGTACTGGTTCCTGACTGCCCTTTGCTAGCCTTGCAAAGATATTCCTAGATTCTAGAGTTATTTTCCATGAAGGAGCAGGCTTCGGGAATGTGTCAGACGGGACTGGCTCCTTATTGACCTCAGCTCAGCTATTGCCTTTCCATTCAAACTAGGGCAAGGCCCTACTTTATGAAGGGTAAGGGTCTTCTTCTTTGCAAACTGCCAAGGGCTACAGCAATGATACCTCTGTCAAGGTGAGGGAAGCCTAAGAGGATGGATTCTCAAGCAGGTGCTTTGCCACAAAGCATCAGCACGCCACGAAGAGAATCAAGCTCCCTGTGCACCAATGTTGGGAGTGTAGCTTCACACACAGAGTTGTCTCTATAGGAGCCAAGAATGTTCCTGAGAGATTAGGTTCACTAAACCTCTCCTACAGAGCATAGACCTGTCAATGTGGTTTTGCCTTCCCCTGTGAGTTGGGTCCTCGAGGTCCGCCACACCTCCGGGGAAACTGTCCCTGAGAAAAGATCTCCAGGAACCGCTTCGCCGAGGCTGGGAAATGCTGTTCACAGGAAGTAAGGCAAGCGAATCTCCTGCAGAGTAAAAGAGGCCTTACAGTCCCTGGAGGAGCAGGCTGCCAGAGTGTGTGAAACCTGACTGTTGCCTTACTGGCCTCAGCTCCGCCATTGCCTGTTCATCCGAGCTAGCACCCAGGCCTACTTGGAAAAGCGTTTGGGTGCAGATTTCTACAAAGTGCCAAGGGCTACAGCAGTGAGAATGCTCTCGGTGGTAAGGGAGAGCATTTTATGGATTCTCAAGCTGTTTTCTGAACGACAGCGTCAAAATGAACAGAGAGAATCAGGCTTTCTGTGCCCCTATGTTAGGTACGCAGCTTCACACACAGAGGTGTCTCTATAGGAGCCAAGAATGCTCCTGAGAGATGAGGTTCACTAGAGGTCTGCTACAGAGCATAGACCTGTCCATGTGGTCTTGCCTTCCCCTGTGCCTTTGGGCCCCGGGCTCGGCCCCAGCTCCGTGGAAAGAACCCCTGAGAAAATATCTTCAAGACCCGCTTTTCCCAGAGGCTGGGAACTGGGGTTCATAGGAGGAGAGAAAAGCAAGCCTCCTTCGGGCACGAAAGGCCGCCAACCTGCCTGTGTTTTGAAGCCTCTTTTTGGAAGGAATGGGTTAGCTTCTCCTAAAGGAGACCTCCAGATCTGCTCAGAAGTCGGTAATTCCAGAGGCAGGGTGCTGGTTCCTGACTGCCCTTTGCCAGCCTTGCAAAGACATTCCAAGATTCTAGAGTTATATTCCATGAAGGAGCAGGCTTCAGGAATGGGCCAGAGGGGACTGGCTCCTTATTGGCCTCAGCTCAGCTATTGCCTTTCCATTCAAACTAGGACAAGGGCCTACTTTATGAAGTGTAAGGGTCTTCTTCTTTGAAACTGCCAAGGGCTACAGCAATGAGACCTCTGTCAAGGTGAAGGAAGCCTAAGAGGACGGATTCTCAAGCAGGTGCTTTGCTACAAAGCATCAGCACCCCACGGAGAGAACCAAGATCCCTGTTCCCCAATGTTGGGAGTGTAGCTTCACACACAGAGTTGTCTCTATAGGAGCCAAGAATGTTCCTGAGAGATTAGGTTCACTAAACCTCTCCTACAGAGCATAGACCTGTCAATGTGGTTTTGCCTTCCCCTGTGAGTTGGGTGCCCGAGGTCCACCCCAGCTCCGAGAAAACAGCCTCTGAGAAAAGATCTCCAGGAACCGCTTTTCGCCCAGGCTGGGAAAAGCTGTTCACAGGAAGTAAGGCAAGTGAGCCTCCTGCAGAGAAAAAGAAGCCTTACTGTCCCTGGAGGAGCAGGCTGCCAGAGTGTGTGAAAACTGACTGGTGCCATACTGGTCTTAGCTCCGCCATTGCTTGTTCCTCCGAACTGGGACTCAGGCCTACTTGGAGAAGGGTTTAGGTGCAGATTTCTACAAACTGCCAAGGGCTACTGCAATGAGAACTCTCTCAGAGGTAAGGGCGAGAATTGTATGGATTCTCAAGCTGTTTTCTGAACGACAGCATTAAACCTGCACAGAGAGAATCAGGCTCTCTGTCGCCATGTTGGGTACGCAGTTTCACACACAGAGGTGTCCGCATAGGAGCCAAGAACGTTCGTCAAAGACTGAGGTTCACTAGAGCTCTCTTAGAGAGCAAAGACTTGTTCATGTGGTTTTGCCTTCCCCTGTATGTGTGGGTCTCTGGGCATAACCCCAGCTCCTTGGAAACAACCCCTGAGCAAAGATCTCCAAGATCTGCTTTTCCCCCATGCTGGAAACCAGGGATCATAGGAGGCAGGAAAAGCAAGCCTCCTTCAGGCAAGAAGAGGCAGCCAACCGGCCTGTGTTTGGAAGCCTCTATTTGCAAGGAATGGGTTAGCTTCTCCAGAAGGAGACCTCCAGATCTGCTCAGAAGATAGATATTCCAGAGGCAGGGTCGTGGTTCCTGACTGCCCTTTGCCAGCCTTGCAAAGACATTCCTAGATTCTAGCAATATTTTCCATGAAGGAGCAGGCATCGGGAATATGTCACAGTTGACGGGTGCCTCACTGGCCTCAGCTCAGCTTTTGCCTTTCCTTTCAAACTAGGATCAGGGCCTACTTGGTGAAGGGTAAGGGTCTGCTTCTTTCCAAACTGCCAAGAGACACAGCAATGAGACCTCTGTCAAGGCGAGGGAAGCGTAAGCGGATGGATTCTCAAACAGGTGCTTTGCCACAAAGCATCAGCACCCCATGGAGAGAATCAGGCTCCCTGTGCCCCTATGTTCGGTGTGTAGCTTTACACACAGAGGTGTCTCTGTACTAGCCAAGAATGTTCCTAAGAGATGAGACACACTAACGTCTCCTACAGAGCATAGACCTGTCCATGTGGTTTTTCCTTCCCCTGTGAGATGGGTCCCCGAGGTCCACCCCAGCTCTGGGGATAGAGCCCCTGAGAAAAGATCTCCAGGAACCGCTGTTTGCCCAGGCTTGGAAACGCAGTTCACAGGAGGCCAGGCAAGCGAGCCTCCCACAGGGAAAAATAGGCCTTACTGTCCCTGGAGGAGCACGCTGCCAGATTGTGTGACACCTGACTGGTGCCTTACTGACCTCAGCTCCGCCACTGCATGGCCATCCAAACCAGGACCCAGGCCTACTTGGAGAAGGGTTTGGGTGCGGATTTGTAAAAACTGCCAAGGGTTACAGCAATGAGAAGTCTCTCAGAGGTAAGGGAGAGCATTGTATGGATTCTTAAGCTGTTGTTTGAATGACAGCTTCAAAGCTGCAAAGAGAGAATCAGGCCCTGTGTGCCCCCTTGCTGGGTACGCAGCTCCACACACAGAGGTATCCCCGTGGAATCCAAGACTTTCCTCACATACTGAGGTTAACTAGAGTTCTCCTACAGAGCAAAGACTTGTCCATGTGGTTTTGCCTTCCTCTGTGCGTGTGGGTCTCCGGGCTCGGCTCCAACTCCGTTGAAATAGCCCCTGAAAAAAGATCTCCAAGAACCACTTTTCCCCCAGGCGGGAAGCGGAGTTCACAGGAAGCGGAACAAGCAAGCCTCCTTCGGGCAAGTAGATGCAGCCAACTAGCCTGTGGTTGGAAGCCTCTATTTGGAAGGAATGGTTAGCTTCTCCAAAAGAAGACCTCCAGATCTGCTCAGAAGATGGAAATTCCAGAGGCAGGGTCGAGGTTCCTGACTGTCCTTTACCAGCCTTGCAAAGACATTTCTAGATTCTAGCGTTATTTTCCATGAAGGAGCAGGCTTCAGGAATATGTCAGACTTGACTGGCGCCTTACTGGCCTCAGCTCAGCTATCGCCTTTCCGTTCAAACTAGGACAAGGGCCTACTTGGTGAAGGGTAAGGGTCTGCTTCTTTCCAAACTGCCAAAGGCTACAGCAAAGAGACCTCTGTCAAAGAGAGGGAAGTGGAAGCGGATGGATTCTCAAACAGGTGCTTTGCCACAAAGCATCTGTACCCCACGGAGAGAATCAGGCTGCATTTGCCCCTATGTTGGGTGTGTAGCTTCAAACACAGAGGTGTCTCTATAGGAGCCAAGAATGTTCCTGGGAGATGAGGTTCACTAGAGCTCTGCTACAGAGCATAGACCTGTCCATATGGTTTTGCCTTCCCCTGTGAGTTGGGTTCCCGATGTTCGCCCCAGCTCCGAGGAAGAAACCCCTGAGAAAACACCTCCAGGAACTGCTTTTCGTCCAGACTGGGAAACGCAGTTCACAGAAGGCAAGGCAAGCGAGCCTCCTGCAGAGAAAAAGAGGCCTTACTGCCCCTGGAGGAGCAGGCTGCAAGAGTGTGTGAGACCTGACTGGTGCCTTACTGGCCTCAGCTCCGCCATTGCATGTTCCTCTGAACTAGGACCCAGGCCTACTAGGAGAAGTGTTTGGGTGCGGATTTCTAAAAAACTGCCAAGGGCTACAGCAATGAGAACTCTCTCAGAGATAAGGGAGAGAATTGTATGGATTCTCAAGCTGTTTTCTGAACGACAGCGTTAAACCTTCACAGAGGGAATCAGGCTCTCTGACCCCATAAGTTGTCCCTGTAGGAACCAAGAACGTTCGTCAAAGACTGAGGTTCACTAGAGCTCTCTTAGAGAGCAAAGACTTGTTCATGTAGTTTTGCTTTCCTCTGTATGTGTGGGTCTCCGGGCATAACCTCAGCTCCGTGGAAACAACCCCTGAGCAAAGATCTCCAAGATCTGCTTTTCCCCCATGCTGGGAACCAGGGATCATAGGAGGCAGGAAAAGCAAGCCTCCTTCGGGCAAGAAGAGGCAGCCAACTAGCCTGTGTTTGGAAGCCTCTATTTGCAAGGAATGGGTTAGCTTCTCCAGAAGGAGACCTCCAGATCTGCTCAGAAGATAGATATTCCAGAGGCAGGGTCGAGGTTCCTGACTGCCCTTTGCCAGCCTTGCAAAGACATTCCTAGGTTCTAGCGCTATTTTCCATGAAGGAGCAGGCATCGGGAATATGTCACAGTTGACGGGTGCCTTACTGGCCTCAGCTCAGCTATTGCCTTTCCTTTCAAACTAGGATCAGGGCCTACTTGGTGAAGGGTAAGGGTCTGCTTCTTTCCAAACTGCCAAGGGACACAGCAATGAGACCTCTGTCAAGGCGAGGGAAGCGTAAGCGGATGGATTCTCAAACAGGTGCTTTGCCACAAAGCATCAGCACCCCACGGAGAGAATCAGGCTCCCTGTGCCCCTATGTTCGGTGTGTAGCTTTACACACAGAGGTGTCTCTGTACGAGCCAAGAATGTTCCTAAGACTTGAGATTCACTAAGGTCTCCTACAGAGCATAGACTTGTCCGTGTAGTTTTGCCTTCCCCTGTGAGTTTGGTCCCCGAGGTCCACCCCAGCTCCGGGGAAACAACTCCTTAGAAAAGATCTCCAGGAACCGCTTTTCGCCCAGGCTGGGAAACACAGTTCACAGGAGGCAAGGCAAGCGAGACTCCTGCAGGGAAAAAGAGGCCTTACTGTCCCTGGAGGAGCAGGCTACCAGAATGTGTGACACCTGACTGGTGCCTTACTGACCTCAGCTCCGCCATTGCATGGCCATCCAAACCAGGACCCAGGCCTACTTGGAGAAGGGTTTGGGTGCGGATTTCTAAAAACTGCCAAGGGCTACAGCAATGAGAACTCTCTCAGAGGTAAAGGAGAGCATTGTATGGATTCTCAAGCTGTTGTTTGAATGACAGCTTCAAAGCTGCAAAGAGAGAATCAGTCTCTCTGTGCCCCCTTGTTGGGTACGCAGCTTCACACACAGGGGTGTCTCCATAGGAGTCAAGAACGTTCCTGACAGAGTAAGTTTCACTTAGAGGTCTCCTGGAGAACAAAGACTTGTCCATGTGGTTTTCCTTCCCCTGTGCAATTGGGTCTCTGGTCTCGGCCCCAGCTCCATGGAAAAAACCCCTGAGAAAAGATCTTCAATATCCGCTTTTCCCAGAGCCTGGGAAGCTGGGTTCATAGGAGGCAGGAAAAGCAAGCCTCCTTCGGGCACGAAGAGGCAGCCGACCGGCCTGTTTTTGGAAGTCTCAATATGGAAGGAATGAGTTAGATTCTCCTAAAGGAGACCTCCAGATCTGCTCAGAAATCGGTAATTCCAGAGGCAGGGTGCAGGCTCCTCACTGCCCTTTGCCAGCCTTGCAGAGACATTCCTAGATTCCAGCGTTATTTTCCATGAAGGAGCAGGCTTCGAGAATATGTCAGACTTGACTGGCGCCTTATTGGCCTCAGCTCAGCTCTTGCCTTTCCTTTCAAACTAGGACAAGGGCCCACTTTATGAAAGGCAAGGGTCCTCTTCTTTCCAAACTGCCAAGGGCTACAGCAATGAGACCTCTGTCAAGGCGAGGGAAGCGTAAGCTGATAGATTCTCAAGCAGGTGCTTTGCCACAAAGCATCAGCACCCCACGGAAAGAATCTGGCTCCCTTTGCCCCTACGTTGCGTGTGTAGCTACACACACAGAGGTGTCTCGATAGGAGCCAAGAATGTTCCTGAGAGAGGAGGTTCACTGTTGGGGGCCAGAGTGAGGCACTCCGCCCATGGCAAAGGTCATGAGGAAGGAGGCTCGACATACGCAAAGGCGGGATTGAGCCTCAGGAGTCCCCCTGGAAATCCTCGAGCATCTACCCCCATAACCAGAGCCTGCCTACCTTACTACTTTGTGCTCTCACCTACACCTCTGACTTTACGGGGGGCTGTCCCCCACCACCTCTTTCGGAGAAGGAGTTAACCTAGAGCTCCAGTTGATAAAAACCCCTGGGTGTGACAAGAGTGTTTTAACCTACAAACTCCTCTGAAGGTTCTCTAGCCTGCCTGACAGGCTTGTCCGGCCACATGTGATTGCTCACAGCCTCTCAACCATGAGAGGCACGAGATGCTTTAAACCTTCTAAAAACAGGTTCCTTAGGAAAGTTAGAAAATTATTAGTATAAGTATAATGGGCTGATTAGAAATCATATTGGTGAAGGGTTTTTCATTTGTTGAGCTGATGTTTACTGCTAAGTCTCCACATCCCCTGCCCTTATACACATTAATGAATATATAGAAGAAATAAGTATTAACCTTTGATATAAATCACGTTAGACCTTAGGCTAAGTAAATTCTTTCCTTAACTAAAACCCACTACACCCTCAGCCTATAGGAATGTAACTTTATTTGGGTGGCGTCTGTTTTAAGAATAATCACCCCTGGAGAAATAAGTGTCCTGGTTGACTGACCGCTGTCACAAGGAGAGGGTCGTAAATTGTCAGCAGGCCCCCCCGGCCAGAAGATGATGTAACAGCCCTAAGACCTCTGTATACTTTTGTATGAAGCACCTGACTTTGATAAAAGTCAGGACTGCTGACACCACGTGACTTTTGCATAACATCTCAGTGTATAAAAGTAGACCATGGAAAATAAAGAATTGGGATCAGCTTCTCGAAATACTGGTCTCCCCATGTCTCTCTCTCTCTCTCTCACTCTGGTTGAGTCTCCATCTGGAGCGCGGAACCCACCAAGCTTACTAATTTTGCCTGGGCTTCTAAGATCCGACCGGGGAGGCCTCAGTGTCTCCTCTCCTTCGGGAGAACGGAAGGACGCCAGCGGCCTACGTAAGTGGTGCAAGCTTCTTGTCTTGAAGTTTTATTGGTCCCCCGCGTAAACCAAGCTACTCAGCCTCTTTTCTCCACTGAATTTTCCTACTGAGCTATCCTCATTTTATTACTCTTTATATCCTTAATTAACGTTTAATTAAGCAGTTGTTCCCTGACCCTCGCCTACGCCGTCTCTGCTTCGAATACCCTGGATCAGCTGGGGCTGGACCCCGGCAGTTCACTAGAGATCTCCTACAGAGCATAGACCTGTCCATTTGGTTTTGCCTTCCCCTGTGAGTTGGGTCCCCGAGGTCCGCCCCAACTCCGGGGAAACAGCCCCTGAGAAAAGATCTCCAGGAACTGCTTTCCGCCCAGGCTGGGAAACGCTGTTCACAGGAAGTAAGGCAAGCGAGCCTCCTGAAGGGAAATAGAGGCCTTACTGTCCCTGGAAGAGCAGGCTGCCAGAGTGTGTGACACCTGACTGGTGCCTTACTGGCCTCAGCTCCGCTATTGCATGTTCATCTGAACTTGAACCCAGGCCTACTTGGAGAAGTGTTTGTGTGCCGATTTCCAGAAACTGCGAAGGGCTACAGCAATGATAACTCTCTCAGTGGTAAGGGAGAGCATTGTGTGGATTCTCAATTTGTTGTTTGAACGACAGCGTCAAAGCTGCACAGAGAGAATCAGGTCTCTGTGTCTCTATGTTGGCTATGCAGCTTCCCACACAGAGATGTCCCCGTTGGAGCCAAGAACATTCCCCATAGAGTGAGGTTCACTAGAGCACTCCTAGAGAGCAAAGACTTATCCATGCGGTTTTCCCTTCCCCTGTGCGTGTGGGTCTCTGGGATCGGCCCCTGCTCCGTGGAAACAGCCTCTGAGAAAAGATCTCCAAGAACCTCTTATCCCCCAGGCTGGGAAGCGGAGTTTGCAGGAGGTGGGATAAGCAAGCTTCCTTCGGCAAGAAGAGACAGCCAACCGGCCTGTGTTTGGAAGCCTATATTTGCAAGGAATGGGTTAGTTTCTCCTGACCGAGACCGCCAGATGTGCTGAGAAGATAGAAATTCCAGAGGCAGGGTCGAGGTTCCTGACTGCCCTTTGCCAGCCTTGCAAAGACATTCCCAGATTCTAACGTTATTTTCCATGAAGGAGCAGGCATCGGGAATATGTCAGACTTGACTGGCGCCTTACTGGCCTCAGCTCAGATACTGCCTTTCCATTCAAACAAGGACAAGGGCCTACTTGGTGAAGGGTAAGGGTCAGCTTCTTTCCAAACTGCCAAGGACTACAGCAATGAGACCTCTGTCAAGGTGAGGGAAGCCTATGTGGATGGATTCTTAGCAGGTGCTTTGCCACAAAGCATCAGCACCCACGGAGAGAATCAGACTCCCTTTGCCACTATGTTGGGTGTGTGGCTTCATGCACAGAGGTGTCTCTGTAGAAGCCAAGAATGTTCCTGAGAGATGAGATTCACTAGAGCTCTCCTACAGAGCATAGACCTGTGCATGTGGTTTTGTCTTCCCCTGTGAGTTGGGCCCCCAAGGTCCGACCCAGCTCCAGGGAAACAGCCCCCGAGAAAAAATCTCCAGGAACAGCTTTGCGCCCAGGCTGGGAAATGCAGTTCACAGGAGGCAAGGCAAGCGAGCCTCCTGCAGGGAAAAAGAGGCCTTACTGCTCCTGGACGATCAGGCTGCAAGAGTGTGTGAGACCTCACTTGTGCCTTACTGGCCTCAGCTCCGCCGTTGCCTGTTGTTCCGAGCTAGGACCCAGGCCTACTTGGAGAAGGGTTAGGATGCGGATTTCTACAAACTGTCAAGGACGACAGCAATGAGAATTCTCTTAGCAGTAAGGGAGAGCATTGTATGGATTCTCAAGCTGTTGTTTGAATGACAGCTTCAAAGCTACACAGAGAGAATCAGGGTCTCTGTTCCCCTATTTTGGCTGTGCAGCTTCACACACAGAATTTGACTCTGTTGGAGCCAGAAATATTCCTGAAAGACTTAGGCTCACCAAAGCTGTCCTCCAGAGCAAAGACATTGGATGTGGTTTTGCCTTCCCTTGCCAGTATGGGTCCCCTAGCTTGGCCCCAGCTCCGGGGATACAGCCTCTGAAAAAAATCTTCCAAGAAGCGATTTTTCCTCCAGGCTGTTAAGCGGAATTCGCAGTTTGCAAGTTAAGGAAGCCTGCTTCGTGGAAGAGCAAGCAGCCAACTGGCCCTGTGTTAGGAAGCCTGTATTTGAAAGGAATGGGTTAGCTTCTACAGCGGGAGAACCTCAGATCTGCTCAGGGGGCTGAAATACTAGAGTCAGGGTCGAGGTTCTCCCTTGTCCTTTGCGCACCTTGCAAAGACATTCCTAGCTTCTAGCATTAGTGTCCCTGTAGTAGCAGGCTGCAGGAGCGTGTGATAAATGACTGCCGTGTTCCTGTCCTCAGCTCCGCTATTGACTTTCTATACGAACTAGAACCCAGGCCTACTTTGAGAGGGGTTAGGGTCCAGTGTTTCAAAACTGCCAAGGGCTACGGCAATGCGAGCTCTGTCAGAGGTAAGAAAAGAGCAATTGGTTGGATTCTTCAGCTGCTGTGTGGCTGCACAGCTTCCGCGCTGCATGGAGAGCGTGAGGCTCCTTGTGGCCCTATTTTGGGTACGCAGCAACATGCACACAGAATGTCTGTGTTCACTTATGTACAGGATTATGTACACTAGAGCTCTCCTACAGAGCAAAGACCACTCAGTGGGCTCCAAGAGATACCTGTCGCGGCTCGAGAAGAGAGTGGAGTCCTTTGCTTCCCCTTGAGATGAGGCCTGACTCCCCGGGTGAGTATGGAATGCAACCCCAAATCCCTGTCGCCTATGGAGAGGAACATTAAGTCCTGGATACAAGCCTAGATGAGGTCTAGTTTGCCCTTCAGTGAATGGAGCCCAATCCACAGCTCTCCCTGCCAACTCGAATGGAAGATTAGACTTCCTGGGCCAACACAAGAGGAAGCCTGAATTCCCCGTCGTAACTCGAGAATCCCACCGAAACTCGAGAAAATCCACGTGCTTCCCTCGTCATCGCAAGATGAGGCCCTTTGTCCGCTACAGCATCTCAAGAGAAGTCCCACGTTCCATCCTGAAGTGCGAAACGGTACTTGGCACCCTTGATGCGACCCCAAAAGTTCCGCGACATACCAGACTCACTCAAGGGGAACACCGAGGTTCCCGGCACCACTTCATCTGACCCCTTCTCCTCTCCTGATTGCGACAGGAGGGTCGACTCCCCTTCTCTGTCTGCAAGGGGTTCCCGACCTTCCGGGCGCACCTCAGGATGAGGCCGGTCTCATGAGGAAGTTCGAGACGTAGCCTCGTGGGTGGTGCCACATGCCGAAAGACCCCAATTTCACGGTCCACTCTTGAAAAGAACCCGATGCCAGCACACCTCTTTGAAGGAAAACCTGTGGATGAAGGCACAACACGAAGGGGCACTGACACCCGCGTGCATCGTCCAGAAAAACCCGCAGGTCCCACAGACATTTCGACAAGAGGCCTGTCACCCTGTAAACAACTCGAAAGGCAAACGAAGGTCCATTCCTCAACAGAAGACTAGGTGTGACTCTCTTGTCCCTACTCTGCAGGGACCATGGGATCCGAGTCAGAAACGGAGAGGAAGCCTGAGGTTCCTGCATCCACTCGAGATGAGGCCCTCTTCCATTGCACCACACCCAGTGGAGTCCCGAGAGGCCCCTACCAACTCCACAGTATCCCTGAGTTCTCAGAGGCACAATGAGAAGCTCCCTGAGGTCACAGGCACAAGTCGAGGGAACCCTGGGTTTTCTGCCATGACTCGAGAAAGACCTCGAGAGTGCTTCAAAATGTGTTGAGTCGCGATTCCCCTACCATGACTCGAGAGCCATGACACGCGTCCCCTCTTCACGCGCATGGAGACCTGACTAACCTGGCACTGCACGAGAGGCTCCCTGAGATCCTCATCGTACCTCGTGAGGAAACCCACACTGCCGCGGGAGCTCGAGGAAACACATGAGACACCCCGGTCATCGCGAGATGAGGGCCTTATATTCCTGCATGGCCTGGAGACCAATCACGAGTCCTCTCTCCAAACTGAAGAGCAGGCTGGACTCTGTTGAGGCCGCTCAGGGGGCTCCAACAGATCCTTGTCGCGACTCGAGAGGAGAGCGGAGTCCTTGGCTTCCCCTCGAGACGAGGTCTGACTCCCTGGGGGAGCCTGGAATGCAACCCCGAGATGCCTGCTTTCCCTGGAGAGGAATAGTAGGTCCTGGACACACGCCTAGGTGAGGTCTCTTCGGCCCTGCAGTGACTCGAGCGCAACCCCCAGATTTCCCTTGCAACTCGAGGGGAAGATTGGGCTTCCCAGGGCCAACCCAAGAGGAAGGCTGAGATCCCCATTGTAACTCGAGAATCCCGCCGCAACTCGCGAAAAACCACGTGGTTCCCAACTCTTGGCAAGATGAGACCCTTGCCCGCGACGGCGTCTCAAGGGAAGTCCCCTCTTCCGCCCTGAAGGGCGGAAAGGATCCTGCCAGCCTTCATGCGACCCCCAAAAGTTCCCCGACACGCCGGGTTCCCTCGAGGGGAACACCGAGGGTCCCGGCACCGCTTCTTCTGAGCCCCTTCTCCCCTCCTGATCGCGACAGGAGAGTCGATTCCCCTGCGTGGTCTGGAAGGGGTTCCCGGCCTTCCCGGCGCACCTAAGGATGAGGCCGGCCTCACGAGGAAATTGGAGACGAGCCACGTGGGTGGTGCCACATGCCGAACGCCCCCGATTCCCCGGTCCGCTCTTGAGAAGGACCCGAGGCCCGGACCCCTCTTCGAAGGCAACCCTGTGGGTGAAGGCACAACACGAAGGGGCACTGCCAACCCCGTGCACCGTCCGCAAAGACCCGCGGGTTGAAAACACAGCTCGACGAGGGGCCTGAGACCCCCTGAGCAACTCGAGAGGCAAGCGGGGTTCCCTTCTTCAGACAAGACGAGGCCTGACTCTCCTGTCCCAACTCTGCAGGGACCCTGCGGTCGGAGTCCGAAACGGAGAGGAAGCCTGAGGTTCCTGCCTCCCCTCGAGCTGAGGTGCAATTCCGTTGCGCCAGACCCAGCGGAGTCCCGAGGGTCACCGCCAACTCCACAGGATCCCTCGCCTCTCAGAGGCACCCTGGGAAGTTCCCTAAGGTTCCCGGCAGAAGGCGAGGGAAACGAGGGTTTCCCGCCGCCCCCCGAGAAAGACCTCGAGAGTCCTTCTTCAACGCGTCTCGTGGCCCTAGTCCCCTCCCGCGACTCGAGAGCCATGAGGCGCTCGCCCTCGCCACGCGCATGGAGACCTGACTTCCCTGGCGCCGCACAGGAGGCTCCCTGAGATTCTCATCGTGCCTCGGGAGAAAACCCCCAGGGGCGCCGCAGCTCGAGGAAACCCCTGAGACGGCCCCGTACTCGCGAGCTGAGGGCCTTCTTTTCCTGCATGTCCTGGAGAGCAATCCCGGGTCCTCTCTCCAAACGGAAGAGGAGTCTGGTCAATTGAGGCCGCTCAGGGGGCTCCAAGAGAGCCGCGTCGCGACTCGAGAGGAGAGCGGAATTCTTGGCTTTCCCTCGAGACGAGGCCTGACTCCCCGGGGGAGCCTGGAATGCAACCCCGAGATCCCTGCCTTCCCTGGAGAGGAATATTAGGTCCCGGACACACGCCTAGGTGAGGTTTCTTGGGCCCTGCAGTGACTCGAGCGCAACCCCCAGCTTTCCCTCGCAACTCGAGGCGAAGATTGGGCTTCCCAGGGCCAACCCAAGAGGAAGCCTGAGATCCCCGTCGTATATCGAGATTCCCGCCGCAACTCGAGAAAAACCACGTGGTTCCCACCTCTTGGCAAGATGAGGCCCTTGCCCGCGACGGCGTCTCAAGGGAAGTCCCCTCTTCCGCCCTGAAGGGCGAAACGGTCCCTGACAGCCTTCCTGCGACCCCCAAGTTCACCGACACGCCGGGTTCCCTCGAGGGGAACACCGAGGGTCCCGGCACCGCTTCATCTGAGCCCCTTCTCCCCTCCGGATCGCGACAGGAGAGTCGATTCCCCTGCGTGGTCTGGAAGGGGTTCCCGGCCTTCCAGGCGCACCTCAGGATGAGGCCGGCCTCACGAGGAAATTCGAGACGAGCCACGTGGGTGGTGCCACATGCCGAACGCCCCCGATTCCCGGGTCCGCTCTTGAGAAGGACCCGAGGCCCGGACCCCTCTTCGAAGGCAACCCTGTGGGTGAAGGCACAACATGAAGGGGCACTGCCACCCCCGTGCATCGTCCGCAGAGGCCAGCGGGTTCCACACACAGCTCGACGAGGGACCTGAGACCCCCTGAGCAACTCGAAAGGCCAGCGGGATTCCCTTCCTCAGACAAGACGAGGCCTGACTCTCCTGTCCCAACTCTGCAGGGACCCTGCGGTCGGAGTCCGAAACGGAGAGGAAGCCTGAGGTTCCTGCCTCCCCTCGAGGTGAGGCCTTCTTCCGTTGAGCCAGACCCAGCGGAGTGCGGAGGGGCCCCCCCACCTCCGCAGGATCCCTCGCCTCTCAGAGGCACCCTGGGAAGTTCCCTAAGGTCCCCGGCAGAAGGCGAGGGAAACGAGGGTTTCCCGCCGCCCCCCGAGAAAGAAATCGTGAGTCCTTCTTCAACGCGTCTCGAGGCCCTAGTCCCCTCCCGTGACTCGAGAGCCATGACGCGCTCCCCCTCGCCATGCGCATGCAGACCTGACTTCCCTGGCGCCGCACGAGAGGCTCCCTGAGATCCTCGTCGTGCCTCGGGAGAAAACCCCCATGGGCACCACAGCTCGAGGAAAGCACTGAGACCCCCCCGTCCTCGCGAGCTGAGGGCCTTCTTTTCCTGCATGGCCTGCAGAGCAATCCCGGGTCCTCTCTCCAAACGGAAGAGGAGGCTGGACTCCCTTGAGGCAGCTCAGGGGGCTCCAAGAGACCCACGTCGCGACTTGAGAGGAGAGCGGAGTCCTTGGCTTCCCCAAGAGACGAGCCCTGACTCCCCGGGGGAGCCTGAAATGCAACCCCGAGATCCCTGCCTTCCCTGGAGAGGAATATTAGGTCCCGGACACAGGCCTAGGTGAGGTCTCTTCGGCCCTGCAGTGACCCGAGCGCAACCCCCAGCTTTCCCTCGCAACTCGAGGGGAAGATTGGGCTTCCCAGGGCCAACCCAAGGGGAAGCCTGAGATCCCGGTCGTAACTTGAGATTCCCGCCGCAACTCGAGAAAAACCACGTGGTTCCCACCTCTTGGCAAGATGAGGCCCTTGCCCGCGACGGCGTCTCAAGGGAAGTCCCCTGTTCCGCCCTGAAGGGCGAAACGGTCCCTGACAGCCTTCCTGCGACACCCAAAAGTTCCCCGACACGCCGGGTTCCCTCGAGGGGAATACCGAGGGTCCCGGCACCGCTTCATCTGAGCCCCTTCTCGCCTCCTGATCGCGACAGGAGTGTCGATTCCCCTGCGTGGTCTGGAAGGGGTTCCCGGCCTTCCCGGCGCACCTCAGGATGAGGCCGGTCTCACGAGGAAATTCGAGACGAGCCACCTGGGTGGTGCCACATGCCGAACGCCCCCGATTCCCGGGTCCGCTCTTGAGAAGGACCCGAGTCCTGGACTCTTCTTCGAAGGCAACCCTGTGGGTGAAGGCACAACACGAAGGGGCACAGCCACCCCCGTGCATCGTCCGCAAAGACCCGCGGGTTCCACACACAGCTCGACGAGGGGCCTGAGACCCCCTGAGCAACTCGCGAGGCAAGCGGGGTTCCCTTCCTCAGACAAGACGAGGCCTGACTCTCCTGTCCCAACTCTGCAGGGACCCTGCGGTCGGAGTCCGAAACGGAGAGGAAGCCTGAGGCTCCTGCCTGCCCTCGAGGTGAGGCCCTCTTCCGTTGCGCCAGACCCAGTGCAGTCCCGAGAGGCCTCGCCAATTCCTCAGGATCCCTCGCCTCTCAGAGGCACCCTGGGAAGTTCCCTAAGGTCCCCGGCAGAAGGCGAGGGAAACGAGGGTTTCCCGCCGCCCCCCGAGAAAGACCTCGAGAGTCCTTCTTCAACGCGTCTCGAGGCCCTAGTCCCCTCCCGTGACTCGAGAGCCAGGACGCGCTCCCCCTCGCCACGCGCATAGAGTCCTGACTTCCCTGGCGCCGCACGAGAGGCTCCCTGAGATCCCCGTCGTGCTCGGGAGAAACCCCACACTGGCGCCGCAGCTCGAGAAAACCCACGAGACGCCCCCGTTATCGTGAGATGAGGGCCATCATTAACTGCATGGCCTGGAGGGCAATCCCGAGTCGTCTCTCCAAACTCCACGGGAGGCTTGACTCACTAAGGCTACCCAGTGCGCTCAATAGGTACCCGTCGCGACTCGAGAGGTAAGCGGAATACTTTGCTTCCCCTAGAAACAAGGCCGGACTTCCTGGGTGAGTCTGGAATGCCACCCCGAGATCCCTGTCACCCCTGGAGAGGAATATTCGGTCCTGGACACAAGCCTAGATATGGTCTATTTTGCCCCGCAGTGACTTGAGTGGGATCCCAGCTCACCCTCGCAACTCGAATGGAAGATTGGACTTCCATGGGCCAACACAGGAGGAAATCTGAATTCCCCGTCGAAACTCGAGACTCACGCCACAATGCGAGCAAAAGCACGTGGTTCACTCGTCATCCCAAGATGAGGCCCTGGCCCGCTACAGCGTCTCAAGTGAAGTCCCACGTTCCATCTTGAAGTGCGAAATGCTACTTTTCACCCTTGATGTAACCCCAAAAGTTCCCCGACACACTGTTCTCACCGAGGGGAACACCGAAGTTCCCGGCACCACTTCATCTGATCACTTTCTCCCCTCCTGATCACGACAGGAGGGTATATTCCCCTGCTTTGTCTGGAAGGAGTTCCCGCCCATCCCGGCGCACCTAAGGATGAGGCCTTTCTCAGGAGGAAATTCGAGACGTAGCCTCGTGGGTGGTGCCACATGCCGAAAGACCCCGATGGTGCGGTCCAATCTGGATAAGAACCCGATGCCCGGACACCACTTCGAAGGCAACCCTGTGGATGAAGGCACCACAGAAGGGTTACTAAAACTCCCGTGCATCGTCCAGAAAAACCCACAGGTTCTACACACAGCTCGACAAGTGGAATGTCACCCCGTGAACAACTCTATAGGCAAGCGGAGTTCGATTCCTCCACACAAGATGAGGCCTGACTCTCCTGTCCCAACTCTTCACGGACCCTGCCATCCGAGTTAGAAATGGAGAGGAAACCTGAGGTTCCTGTCTCAACTCGAGGTGAGGCCCTCTTCCATTGCACCAAACCCAGATGAGTCGCGAGAGGCCCCTCCCAACTCCACAGTATCCCTGAATTCTCAGAGGCACCTTGAGAATCTACCTGAGGTCACCGGCACAAGTCAAGGGAACCCAGGGTTTCCTGATGCGACCCGAGAAAGACCTTGAGAGTCCTTCAGCGCGTCTTGAGGCCCGATTCCCCTACCATGACTCGAGAGCAAAGACCCGCTCCCCATCGCCATGCGCATGGAGACCTGACTTCCCTGACGCCTGAAGAGAGTCTCCCTGAGCTCCCCGTCGTACCTCTTCGGAAACCCCATTCAGGCACCGCAGCTCGAGAAAACCCACGATACGCACCCGTCATCACGAGATGAGGGACTTCTTTCCTGCCTGGCATGGAGAGCAAAACCGAGTCCTCTCTCCAGACTCCACAGGAGGCTTGACTCTCTTTAGGCCTCTCAGTTGGCTCCAAGAGATAGCTGTCAGGACTTGAAGGGAGAGAGGAGTCCTTTGCTTCCCCTCGAGATGAGGCCTGACTCCCCGTGTGAGTCTGGAATGCAACCCCGAGTTCCTGTCGCACCTGGAGAGGAAAACTCGGTCCTGGACACAAGCCTAGATGAGGTCTATTTTGCACTGCAGTTACTAGAGAGCAATCGCCAGCTCTCCCTCGCAAATCGAATGGAAGATTGGACTTCCCTGGGCCAATACAATTGGAAGCCTGAATTCGACATCGTAACTCGAGAATCCCGCCGAAACTCGAGAAAATCCACGTGGTTCCCCCATCAGCGCTAGATGAGGCCCTTGCCCTCTACAGCGACTCAAGAGAAGTCCCACGTTCTGTCTTGAAGTGCGAAACGGTACTTGGCACCCTTGATGCAATCTCAAAATTCCCCGACATACCGGTCTCACTCAAAAGGAACACCGAGGTTACCGGAACCACTTCATTTGAGCTCCTTCTGCCCTCGTGATCGCGACAGGAGTGTCGATTCCCCTGCTATGTCTGGAAGGCGTTCCCGACCTTTCCAGCGCGCCTAAGGATGAGGCAGGTCTCAGGAGGAAATTCGAGACATAGCCTCGTGGGTGGTGCCACAAGCCGAAAGACCCCGATTTCCCGGTCTACTCTTGATAAGAACGCGATGCCCTGACACCTTTACGAAGGAAAACCTGTGGATGAAAGCACAACACGAAGGGGCACTGACACCCCCGTTTATCATCCAGAAAAACCCGCAGGTTACAAACACAGTTCAACAAGTGGTCTGTCACCCCGTGAACAACTCGAGAGGCAAGTGGAGTTCCATTCCTCCACACAAGGCGAGACCTGATTTTCTGTACCAACTCTGCAGGGAAACTGCAATCCGAGTCAGTACCGGCGCAAGGAAACCCAGGAGAGGAAACATGAGGTTCCTGCCTCCACTCGAGATGAGGCTCTCATCCATTGCACCAAACCCAGTGGAGTCCAGAGAGGCTCCTCCCAAGTCCACAGTACCCCTGACTTCTCAGAGGCACCCGGAGAAGCTCCATGAGGTCACCGGCACATGTCGAGGGAACCCAGGGTTTCCTGCCACAATGCGAAAAAGACCTCGAGAGTCCTACTTCAACGTGTCTTGAAGCCCGAATCTGCTTCCATGGCTCTATAGAAATGACACGCACCCCCTCACCACGCACATGGAGACCTGACTTCCCTGGCGCCATAAGAGAGGCTCCCTGAGCTCCCTGTTGTACCTGGTGAGAAACCCCACACTGACGCCGCAGCTTGAGAAAACCCACCATACGCCCCTGTCATCGCGAGATGAGGGCCTTCTTTTCCTGCATGGCCTGGAGAGGAATACCGAATCCTCTTTTCAAACTCCACAGGAGGCTTGACTCCCTTTAGGCCACTTAGTGGGCTCCAAGAGATACCCATCGCGACTCGAGAGGAGAATGGAGTCCTTTGCTTCCCCTCGAGACAAGGCCTGACTCACCAGGTGGGTCTGGAATGCAACCCCGAGATCCCTGTCTCCCCTGGAGAGGAACATTAGGTCCTGGAAACAAGCCTAGATGAGGTCTCTTTTGCCCTTCTGTAACTCGAGAGCAATCCCCCGCTCTCCCTGACAACTCGAATGGAAGATTGGACTTCCCTGGGCCAACACAAGAGGAAGCCTGAATTCCCCTTCGTAACTCGAGAATCCCACCGCAACTCGAGAAAAAGCACTTGGTTCCCTCGTCATCGCAAGATGAGGCCCTTGCCCGCTACAGCTTCTCAAGAAAAGTCCCACGTTCCGTCTTGAAGTGCGAAACGATACTTGACACCCTTGATGTGACCCCAAAAGTTCCCCGAAATATCGGTCTCACTCGAGGTGAACACCGAGGTTCCCGGCACCAGTTTATCTGAGCCCCTTCTCCCCTCCTGTTCGTGATAGGAGGGTCACTTCACCTGCTTTGTTTGTAAGGGGTTCCCGACCTTCACGGGGCACTTCAGGATGAGGCCGGTCTCACGAGGAAATTCGAGACGTAGCTCGTGGGTGGTGCCACATGCCAAAAGACTATGATTTCCCTGTACACTCTTCATAAGAACCCGATGCCTGGACACCTCTTCGAAGGCAACCCTGTGGATGAAGGCACAACACAAAGGGGCACTGACACCCTCGTGCATCGTCCGGAAAAACCCGCAGGTTCCACATACAGCTCAACAAGTGGCTTGTCACCCCTGAAGAACTCGAGAGGCAAGTGGGGTTTCATTCCTCTACACAAGACGAGGCCTGACTCTCCTGTCCCAACTCTGCAGGGACTTTGCGATCCGAATCAGACCAGCGCCAGTGAAGTCACGAGAAGAACGCTGAGGTTCCTGCCTCCACTCGAGATTAGGACCTCTTCCATTGCACGAAAACCAGTGGAGTCCCGAGAGACGCGTCCCAGCTCCACAGTATCCCTGACTTCTCAGAGGCACCCTGAGAAGCTCCCTGAGGTCACCAGCACAATTCGTGTGAACCCAGGGTTTACTGCCGCCACCATAGAAAGAACTCAAGAGTCCTTCTTCAACGCATCTTGAGGACTGATTCCCCTACCATGACTCGAGGGCAATGACGCGCTCCCTCTGCTACACTCATGAAGCCCTGACTTCCCTGGCGCCACACGAGAGGCTCCCTGAGCTCCCCGTCATACCTCGTGAGAAACCCCACACTGGCGCCACAGATAGAGAAAACCCACGAGACGCCCCCGTTTTCGCGACATGACGGCCTTCTTTTCTAGCATGGCCTGGAGATCAATCCCGAGTCCTCTCTCCAAACTCCACAGTAGGCTTGACTCCCTTTTGGTCACTCAGTGGACTCCAAGACATACCCGTCACGAGTCGAGAGGAGAGTGGAGTCTTTTCCTTCCCCACAAGGCGAGGCCTGACTGCTCGGGTGAGTCTGATATGCGAACCGGAGATCCCTGTCGCCCCTGGAGAGAAACATTAGGTCCTGGACACAAGCCTAGACGAGGTCTCTTTTTTCCTGCAGTGACTCGAGAGCAATCCCCAACTCTCCCTCGCAACTCAAATGGAAGACTGGACTTCCCTGGGCCAACAGAAGAGGAAGCCTGAATTTCCCGTTGTAACTCAAGAATCCCGCCACAACTCGAGAAAAACCACATCGTTCCCTATTCATCGCAAGATGCGGCCATTGCCGCTACAGCGTCTCAAAAGAAGTCTTACGTTCCATCTTGAAGTGCGATACGGTACTTGGCACCTTTGATGCGACCCCAAAAGTTCCCCAACACACTGGTCTCACTGGAGGGGAACACCGAGGTTCCCGGCATCACCTCATCTGTGCCCCTTCTCCCCTCCTGATCGAGACAGGAGGGTCGATTCCCCTGCTTTGTCTGCAAGGGGTTCCGACCTTCCCAGCGCACCTCAGGATGAGGCCGGTCTCACGAGGAAATTCGAGACGAACCACGTGCGTGGTGCCACATGCCGAATGCCCCCGATGCCCCGGTCCGCTCTTGAGAAGGCCCTGAGGCCCGGACCCCTCTTCGAAGGCAACCCTGTGGGTGAAGGCACAACACGAAGGGGTACTGACATCCCCATGCATAGTATGGAAAAACACGCAGATTCCAAACACAGATTGACAAGTGTCCCGTCATCCCTTGAAGAACTAGAGAGGCATGCGGAGTTCCTTTCCTCCACACAAGAGAAGGCCTGACTCTCCTTTCCCAACTCTGCAGGGACCGTGCGATCGGAGTCAGAAATGTAGATGAAACCTGACGTTCCTGCATCAACTCGAAATGAGGCCTTGTTCCATTGTGCCATACCCAGTGGAGTCCCGAGAGGCCCCTCCCAACTCCACAGTATCCCTGATTCTCAGAGGCACCCTCAGAAGTTCTCTGCGGTCACTGGCACAAGTCGAGTGAACCCAGGGTTTCCTGCTGCATTCTGAGCAAGACCTCGAGAGACCTTCTTTACCGCATCTTGAGGCCCGATACCCTACCATGACTGGAGAGCAATGACGCATTCCCCTCGCCACGCCCATTGAAACCTAACTTCCCTGGCGCCACACGAGAGGCTCCCTGCGCTCCCCGTCCTACCTCATGAAAACCCCACACTGGCACCGCCGCTCGAGAAAACTCACGAGACGCCCCCATCATCGTAAGATGAGGGCCTTCTTTTCCTACATGACCTAGAGAGCAATCCCGAGTCCACTCTCCAAACTCCACTGGAGGCCTGACTCCCTTTAGGCCACTCAGTAGCCTCCAAGAGATACACGTCGCTACTCTAGAGGAGAGCGGAGTCCGTTGCTTCCCCTCGAGCAGAGGCCTGACTACTTGGGTGAGTCTGGAATGGGATCCCGAGATCCGTGTCGCCCCTGTAGAGGAAAACTCGGTCCTGGACACAAGCCTAAATGAGGTCTTTTTTGTCCTGCATTGACTCAAGTGCAATCCCCAGCTCTCCCTCCCAACTCGAATGGATGATTGGACTTCCCTGGGCCAACACAAGAGGAAGCCTGTATTCCCCGTTGTAATTCGAGAATCCCGCGGCAACTGGAGAAAAACAACGTGGCTCCTCCGTCATCGAAATATGAGGCCCCTGTCAGCTATAGCGTCTCCAGGGAAGTCCCATGTTCCGTCTTGAAGTGTGAAACGGTAGTTGGCACCCTTGATGCGACCCCCAAATTTCCCTGACACCCCGGTCTCACTCGAGGAGAACATGGAGGTTCCCAGCACCGCTTCAGCTGAGCCTCTTCTCCCCTCCTGATGGCGACAGGAGGGTCGATTCCCCTGCTTTGTCTGGAAGGGGTTCCCAGACTTCCCGGCGAACCTCAGGATGAGGCCAGTCTCACAAGGGAAGTCGAGACGTAGCCTCGTGTGTTGTGCCACATGCCGAAAGACCCCGATTTCCTGGTCCGCTATTGATAAGATCCCGATGCCTGGTCACCTCTTCGAAGGTAACCCTGTGGATGAAGACACAACACGAAGGGGCACTGACACCCCTCTGCATCGTCCCCCAAAACCGCAGGTTCCACATACAACTCGACAGGTGGCCTGTCATCCCATGAACAACTCGAGAGGCAAGCGGAGTTCCATTACTCCACACAAGACGAGGTCTGACTCTCCTGTCCCAACTCTGCAGGGACCCTGCTATCCGAGTCAGAAATGGAGAGGAACCCTGACGTTACTGCCTCAATCCGAGATTAGGTCCTCTTCAATTGCACCAGTCCCTGTGAAGTCCCGAGAAGCCCCTCTCAACTCCACAGTATCCCTGACTTCTCAGAGGAACCCCGCTAAGCTCCCTGAGGTCATGGGCACAAGTCGAGGGAACCCAGGGTTTCCTGCCACACCCCGAGAAAGACCTCGAGAGTTCTTCTACGAAGCGTCTTGAGGCTCGATTCCCCTACCATGACTCGAGAGCAATGAGGCGCTCCCTCACGCCACGTCCATGGAGACCTGACTTCCGTGGCACCACAGGAGTCTCCCTGAGCTCCCCGTCCTATCTCGTGAGAAACCCCAACCAGGCACTGCACCTTGAGAAAACCCACGAGACGCCCCCGTCATCGCGAGATGAGGGCCTTCTTTTCCTGCATGGCCTAGAGAGCAATCCCGAGTCCTCTGTCCAAACTCCACAGGAGGCTTAACTCCATTTAGGCCACTCTTGGGCTCCAAGGGATACCCGTCGCGACTCGAGAGGAGAGCGGAGTCCATTCATTCCCTTCGAGACAAGGCCTGACTCCCCGGGGGAGTCTGGAATGCAACCCCGAGATCCCTGTCGCCCCTGGAGAGAAAAACTCGGTCCTGGACACAAACCTAGATGAGCTCTATTTTGCCCTGCAGTGACTCGAGAGCAATCTCCAGCTCTCACTTGCAACTCGAATGGAAGATTGGACTTCCCTGGGCCAACACAAGAGGAAACCTGTATTCCCCATCGTAACTCAAGAATCCTGCCGCAACTCGAGAAAAAACACGTGGGTCCCCCGTCAGCGCTAGATGGGGCCCTTGCCCACTACAGCGTCTAAAGAGAAGTCCCAGGTTCCGTCTTGAAGTGCGAAACGGTACTTGGCACCCTTGATGCAACGCGAAAAGTTACCCGACTTTCACTCAAGGAGAGCACCGAGGTTCCCGGCACTACTTCATCTGAGCCCTTTCTCTCCTCCTGATCCCGAAAGGAGGGTCGATTCCCCTGCTTTGTTTGGAAAGGGTTCCCGGACTTTCCTGCGCGCCTCAGGATGAGGCCGGTCTCACGAGGAAATTCGAGACGTAGCCTCGTGGGTGGTGCAACATGCTGAAAGAACCCAATTTCCCGGTCCGCACTTGAGGAGAACCCGATGCCCGGACACCTCTTCGAAGGCAACCCTGTGGATGAAGGCACAACAGGAAGGAGCACTGACGCCCCCGTGCATCTCCGAAAAACCCGCAGGTTCCACACACATCACGAAAAGTGGTGTCATCCTTGAACAACTTGAGATGTAAGCAGAGTTCCATTCCTCCGCAGAACACGAGACCTGACACTCCTGAGCAAACTCAACAGGGACCCTGCGATCTGAGTCAGATCCGGCCTCCAGGAAGTCAGGAGCAGAACCCTGAGGTTCCTGCCTCAACTCGAGATGAGGCCCACTTCCATTGCACCAAACCCAGAGGAGTCCCGAGAGGCCTCTCCCAAATCCACAGTATCCCTGACTTCTCAGAGGCACCCTGAGACGCTCCCTGAGGTCACCGGCACAAGTCAAGGGAACCCAGGGTTTCCTGCCGCAACCCTAGAAAGACATCGAGAGTTCTTTTTCTACCCGTCATGAGGCCCGATTCCCCTACCCTGACTTGAGAGCAATGACGCGCTCCCCCTTGCCCCGCCAATGGAGACCTGACTTCCCTGTTGCCACAGGAGAGGCTACCTGAACTCCCCGTCGTACCTCGTGAGAAACCCCACACTGGCGCCACAGCTCGAGAAAACCCACGAGACGCCCCCGTCATCTCGAGATGTGGGCCTTCTTTTCCTGCATGGCCTGGAGAGCAATCCCGAGTCCTCTCTCCAAACTGAAGAGGAGGGTTGACTCCCTTTAGACCACTCAGTGGGCTCCAAGAGATACGCGTCGCTACTCGAGAGGAGAGCCGAGTCCTTTGCTTCCCCTCGAGACGAGGCCTAACTCCCTGGGTGAGTCTGTAATGCAAACCCGAGATCCCTGTCGCCCTTGGAGAGGATCATTGGGTCCTGAACACAAGGCTAGATGAGGTCGCTTTTGCCCTGCAGTAACTCGAGAGCACTCCCCAGCTTTCCCTCGCAACCCGAATGGAATATTGGACCTCCCTGGGCCAACACAAGAGGAAGCCTGAATTCCCAGTAGTAATTCGAGAATTCCACCTCAACTTGAGAAAAACCACGTGGTTTCCCCGTCATTGCAAGATGAGGCCCTTGCCCGCTCCAGCGTCTCAAGAGTAGTCCCACGTTCTGTCTTCAAGTGCGAAATGATATTTGGCACCCTTAATGCTGCCCCAAAAGTTCCCCGACATACGGGTCGCACTCGAGGGGAACACCGAGGTTCCTGGCACCACTTCATCTGAGCCCCTTCTCCCCTCCTGATCGCGAAAGGAGGGTCGATTCCCCTGCTTTGTCTGCAAGGGGTTCCCGACCTTCTCCACGCACCTCAGATGAGGCTGTCTCACGAGGAAATTCGAGACGTAGCCTCGATGGTGGTGCCACATGCCGAAAGACCGCGATTTCCCGATCCGCTCTTGATAAGAACACGATGCCCAGACACCTATTCGAAGATAGTGTGGATGAAGGCACAACACGAAGGGGCACTGACACCCCCGTGCATCGTCCGGAAAAGACCGCAGGTTACTCATACAGCTCAACAAGTTCCTGTCACCCAGTGAACAACTCGAGAGGCAAGCGGAGGTCCATTCCTGCACACAAGACAAGGCCTGACTCACCTCTCCCAACTATGCAGGGGGCTGCGATTGGAATCAGAAATGGAGAGGAACCCTGAGGTTCCTGCCTCCCCTCGAGATGAGGCCCCCTTCCATTTCACCAAACCCAGTGGAGTCCCGAGAGGTCTTTCCCAACTCCACAGTATCCCTGACTTCTCAGAGGCACCCGGAGAATCTCCCTGATGTCACCGGCACAAGTCGAGGGAACTCAGGTATTCTTGCCAAGACCCAAGAGAGATCTTAAGAGTCCTTCTTCAACGCGTCTAGAGGCCTGATTCCCCTACCATGACTCGAGAGCAATGACGCGCTCCCCCTTGCCACACGCATCGAGACCTAACTTCCCTGGCGCCACACAAGAGGCTCCCTGAGCTCCCCGTCGTACCTCCTGAGAAACCAACACAGGCGCTGCAGCTCGGTAAAACCACTGAGACCCCCCCCCCCCCGTCATCGTGAGATGAGGGCCTTCTTTTCCTGCATGTCCTGGAGTGCAATCCCGAGTCCTCTCTCCAAACTCCAGAGGAGGCTTGACTCCCTTTAGTCCACTCAGTGGGCTCCAAGAAATACCCGTCGCGACTCGAGAAGAGAGAGAAGTCCTTTGTTTCCCCTCGAGACGACGCCTGACTCCTGGGTGAGTCTGGAATGCAACCCCAAGATCCCAGTCACCCCTTGAGAGGAACATTAGGTCCTAGACACAAGCCTGGATGAGGTTTCTTTTGCCCTGCAGTGACTCGAGCGCAACCCCCAGCTCTCCCTCGCAACTCGAATGGAAGATTGGGCTTCCCTGGGCCAACACAAGAGGAAGCCAGAAATCCCCTTCGTAACTCGAGAATCCTGCTGAAACTCGAGAAAAACCACGTGTTTCCAACGTCATCCCAAGATGAGGCCCTTGCTGCTATGGCGTCTCAAGAAAAGAACCACGTTCCGTCTTGAAGTGCGAAACGGTACTTTGCACCCTTGATGCGACACCAAATGTTCCTGGACACGCCGGTCTCACTCGACAGGAACACCTAGGTTCCCACACCACTTCATCTGAGCACCTTCTCCCCTCCTGTTCGAGACAGGAGGGTCTATTCCCCTGCTTTGTTTGGAAGGGGTTCCCCACATTCCCGGTGCACCTCAGGATGAGGCTGGTCTCACGAGGAAATTCGAGACATAGCATCGGGGGTGGTGTCACATGCCGAAATACCCCGATTTCCCGGCCCACTCTTGAGAAGAACCCGATGCCCGGACACCTCTTCAAAGGCAACCCTGTGGACGAAGGCACAAAACGAAGGGTCACTGACACTCCCGTGCATCATTCAGTAAAAGCCGCAGGTTCCACACACAGCTCGACAAGAGGCCTGTCATCCCATGAACAACTCGAGAGGCAAGCAGCGTTCCATTCCTCCACTCAAGACGAGGCCTGACTCTCCGGTCCCAACTCTGAAGGGACCCTGCGATCGGAGTCCGAAATGGAGAGGAACCCTGAGGTTCCTAACTCCACTCGAGATGAGGCCCTCTTCCATTACACCAAAAACAGTGGAGGCCCGAGAGGCCCCTCCCAAATCCACAGTATCGCGACTTCTCAGAGGCACCCTTAGAAGCTCCCTGAGGTCACCGGCACAAGTCGAGGGAACACAGGGTTTCCTGACGCAACCCGAGAAAGACCTCGAAAATCCTCCTTCACGCGTCTTGAATCCCGATTCCCCTACCATGACTCGAGAGCAATGACGCGTTCCCCCTCGAAACTCGCATGGAGACTTGACTTCCCTGGCGCCACACGAGAGGCTCCCTGAGCTCCCCGTCATACCTTGTGAGAAATCCCACACTGGCTCCCCAGCTCGAGAAAACCCACGAGACGCCTCCGTCATCGCGAGATGAAGGCCTTCTTTTCCTGCATGGCCTGGAGAGCAATCTCGAGGCCACTCTTCAAACTCCACAGGAGGCCTGACTCCCTTTAGGCCACTCTGTGGGCTCCAAGAGATACCCATTGGGACTCGAGAGGAGAGCGGAATTCTTTGCTTCCCCTATATACCAGGCCTGACTCCTCAGGTGAGTCTGGAATGCAACCCCGAGATCCCTGTCGCCCCTGGAGAGGAACATTAGGTCCTAGACACAAGCATAGATGAGGTCTCATTTGCCCTGAAGTGACTCGAGAGCAATCCCCTGCTCTCCCTCGCACCTCGAATGGAAGAATGGACTTCCCTGGGACAACACAAGAGGAAACCTGAATTCCCCGTCGTAATTCGAAAATCCCGCTGTAACTCGAGGAAAACCACGTGGTTCCCCCGTCATCGCAAGATGAGGCCCTTGCCAGCTACAGCGTCTCAGGAGAAGCCCCACGTTCCATCCTGAAGTTTAAAATGATAATTGGCAACCTTGATGTTAGCACAAAAGTTCCCCGACACCCTGGTCTCACTCGAGGGGAACACCAAGGTTCGGTGCACCGCTTGTTCTGAGCCCCTTATCCCCTCCTGATCGCGATGGGAGGGTCGATTACCCTGCTTTGTCTGGAAGGGGTTCCGGACCTTCCCGGCGCACCTCAGGATGAGGCCGGTCTCACGAGGAAATTCAAGACGTAGCCTTGTGGTTGGTGCCACACGCCGAAAGACCCCGATTTCCCTGTCTGCTCTTGATAAGAACCCAATGCTAGGACACCTCTTCGAAGGCAATCCTGTGGACGAAGGCACAAAACGAAGGGGTCTGACACCCTCCTGCATCGTTGGAAAAGCCCGCAAGTTCCACATACAGATCGACAAGTGGCCTGTCACCCCGTGAACAACTCGAGAGGCAAGAGGAGTTAAATTCCTCCACACAAGACGAGGCCTGACTCTCCTGTCCCAACTCTGCATGGACACTGAGATCCGATTCAGAAATGGAGAGGAACCCTGAGGTTCCTGCCTCAACTCGAGATAAGGCCCTCTTCTACTGCACCAAACCCAGTGGAGTTCGGAGCGGCCCCTCCCAACTGCACAGTATCCCTGACTTCTCAGAGGCACCCTGAGAAGCTCCCTGAGGTCACGGGCTTAAGTCGAGGGAACCCAGGGTTTCCTGCTGTAACCTGAGAAAAATCTCGAGAGTCCTTCTTCACGCGTCTTGAGGCCCGATTCCCCTACCATGACTGGAGAAAAATGACGCGCTCCCCCTCGCCACGCGCATGAAGATCTGACTTCCCCGGCACCACATGAGAGTCTCCCTGAGCTCCCCATCGTAACTCGTGAGAAACCCCACACTGGTGCCGCAGCTCGAGAAAACCCACGAGACGCCCCTGTCATGGTGAAATGAGGGCCTTCTTTCCTGCATGACCTGAAGAGCAATCCCGAATCCTCTCTCCAAACTCCAAAGGAGGCTTGACTCCCTTTAGGTCACTCAGTGGGCTCCAAGAGATATGCGTCGATACTCAGGAGGAGAGCGGTGTGCTTTGCTTCCCCTCGAGATGAGGCCTGACTACGAGGGTGAGTCTGGAATGCAACCCTGGATCCCTGTCGCCCCTGAAGAGGAACCTTAGGTCCTGGACAAAAGCCTAGAGGAGGTCTCTTTGGCCCTGCAGTGACTCAAGCACAACCCCTAGCTTTCCCTTGCAACTCGAATGGAAGATTGGCCTTTCTGAGCCAACACAAGAGGAAGCCTGAATTTCCAGTTGTAATTTGAGAAACCCGCCGCAACTCGAGAAAAATCACGTGGTTCCCTGTATTGCAAGATGAGGCCCTTGCCCCCTACAGCGTCTCAAGAGAAGTCTCACATTCCGTTTTGAAGTGCAAAACAGTACTTGGCACCCTTGATGCGACCCCAAAAGTTCCCCTATATACCGATCTCACTAGAGGGGACACTGAAGTTCCCGGCACCACTTCATCTGAGGCCTTTCTCCTCTCATGATCGTGATAGGAGGGTCGATTCCACTGCTTTGTCTCGAAGGGGTTCCCGACCTTCCCGGCGCACCTCAGGATGAGGCCGGTCTCACGAGGAAATTCGAGACGTAGCCTCGAGGGCCATACTACATGCCGAAAGACCCCGATTCCATGGTCCACTTTTGATCAAAACCAGACTCCTGGACACCTCTTCGAAGGCAAGCCTGTGGATGAAGGCACAACACGTAGGGGCACTGACACCCCGTGCATCTTCCGGAAAAACCCGCAGGTTCTCACACAGCTCCACAAGTGGTCTGTCACCTCGTGAACAACTCGAGAAGCAAGCGGAGTTCCATTCCTCCACACAAGACGATGCCTGACTCTCCTGTCACAACTCTAGGGACCTTGCGCACCGAGTCAGAAATGGAGAGGAAGCCTGAGGTTCCTGCCTCCACTCAAGACGAGGCCTTTTCCATTGCCGCAAAACCAGAGGAGTCCCGAGAGGCCCGTCCCAAATCCACAGTATGCCTGACTTCTCAGAGGCACCCTGAGAAGCTCCCTAAGGTCACCGGCAGAAGTCGACGGAACCCAGGGTTTCCTGCCCCAACCTGAGAAAGACCTTGAGAGTCCTGCTTTAACATATCTTGAGGCCCGATTCCCGTACCATATCTCGAGAGCAATGACGCGCTCCCTCCTTGCCATGCGCATGGAGACCTGACTTCCCTGGCACCACACGAAAGGCTCTCTGAGCTTCCCGTCGCACCTCGTCAGAAACCGCACACTGGCACCACAGCTCGAGAAAACCAACAAGACGCCCCTGTCATCGCGAGATGAGGATCTTCTTTTCCTGCATGGCCTGGAGAGCAATCCCGAGTCCTCTCTCCAAACTCCACAGGGGGCTTGACTCCCTTTAGGCCACTCAGTGGGCTCCAAGAGACACCTGTGGCGACTCGAGAGGAGAGCGGGGTCCTTTGCTTCCCCTCGAGTCGAGCTCGGACTCCCAGGATGCGTCTGGAATGCAACCCCGAGATCGCTGTCGGCCCTGGAGAGGAATATTAGGTCCTGGACACAAGCCTAGATGAGGTCTCTTTTGCCCTGCAGTGACTCAAGAGCAAACCCCAGCTCTCCCTCGAAACTCGAATGGAAGATTGGACTTCCCTGGGCCAACACAAGAGGAAGCCTGAATTCCCCGTCGTAACTCGAGAATCCCGCCGCACCTTGAGAAAAACCACGTGATTCCCCCGTCATCCCAAGATGAGGCCCTTGCCCTCTACAGCGTGTCAAGTGAAGCCCCAAGTCCGTATTGAAGTGCAAAACGGTACTTGGCACCCTTGAAGTGACCCCAAATGTTTCCCGACACACCGGTTCCACTCGAGGGGAACACCGAGGTTCCCGGCACGACTTCAACTGAGCCCTTTCACTCCTCCTGATCACGACAAGATGGTCGATTCCCCTGCTTTGTCTGGAAGGGGTTCCCGATCTTCATGGCGCACCTCAGGATGACACCAGTCTAACGAAGAAATTCGAGACGTAGCCTCATGGATGGTGCCACGTTCTGAAAGACCCCGATTTCCTGCTCCGCTATTGATAAGAACCCGATGTCCAGACACCTCTTTGAAGGCAACCCTGTGGATGAAGGCACAACACGAAGGGGCACTGACCCCCTCATGCATCTTACGGAAAAAACCGAAGGTTCCACTCACAGCTCGACAAATGGTCTGTTATCCTGTGAACAACTCGAGAGGCAAGTGGAGTTCCATTCGTCCACACAAGACGAGGCCTGACTCTCCTGTCCCAATTCTTCAGGGACCCTGTGGTCGGAGTTTGAAATGGAGAGGAACCCTTAGGTTCCTGCCTCAACTCGAGATGAGAACCTTTGCCATTGCACCAAACCCAGTGGAGTTCCGAGAGCCCCTCCCAAGTCCACAGTATGCCTGACTTCTCAGAGGCACCCTGAGAAGCTCCCTAGGTCACCGGTACAAGTCGAGGGAACCCAGGGTTTCCTGCCACAACCTGAGAAAGACCTTGAGACTCCTTCTTCAACGCGTCTTGAGTCCTGATTTCCCTACCATGACTCGAGAGCATTTATGGGCTCCCCGTCATCACACGCATAGACACCTGACTTTCCTGGCGCCACATGAGAGGCTCCCTGAGATCCCCGTTGTACCTCCTGAGAAACTTCATACTTGCGCCCCAACTCGAGAAAACCCACAAGACGCCCCCGTCATTGCGAGCTGAGGGCCTTCTCTTCCTTTATGGCCTGGAGAGCAATCCCGAGTCCTCTCTCCAACTCCACAGGAGGCTTGACTCCCTGAAGGCCACTCAGTGGGCTCCAAGAGATACCTATCGTGACCCAGGAGGATATCAGAATCCTTTGCTTCCCCTCGAGCCGAGGCCTGACTCACTGGGTGAGTCTAGAATGCGTCCCCGTGATCCCTATCGCCCCTGGAGAGGAATATTAGGTCCTGGACACAAGCCTAGATGAGGTCTATTTTGACCTGCCGTGACTCGAGAGCAATTCCCACCCAGCTCTCTCTGGCAACTCGAATGGAAGAATGGACTTCCCTGGGCCAACAGAAGAGGAAGCCTGAATTCCCCGTCGTAAGTCAACAATCCCATCGCAACTCGAAAAAAACCACGTGGTTTCCCCTTCATCACAAGATGAGGCCCTTGCCCACCACAGCGTCTCAAGAGAAGTCCCACGTTTCGTCTTGAAGTTTGAAACAGTATTTGGCAAGCTTCATGAGACCCCAAAAGTTCCCTGACATACCAGTCTCACTCAAGGGGAACACCGAGGTTCCCGGCACCATTTCATCTGAGCCCCTTCTCCCCTCCTGATCGCGACAGTAGGGTCGATTAACCTGCTTTGTCTGGAAGGCTTTCCCGACCTTCCAGGGGCACCTCAGCATGAGGCCCGTCTCACGAGGAAATTCGAGATGTAGCCTCGTGTGTGGTGCCCCATTCCAAAAGACGCCGATTTCCTGGTCCGCTCTTGATAAGAACCTGATGCCCGCACACCACTTCAAAGGCAACCCTGTGGATGAAAGCACATCACGAAGGGGCACTGACACCACCGTGCATTGTCTGGAAAAAACCGCAGGTTCCACACACAGCTCGACAAGTGGCCTGTCACTCCTTGAACAACTTGAGAGGCAAGCGGAGTTCCATTCCTCCACACAAGACGAGGCCTGACTCTCCTGTCCCAACTCTGCAAGGACCCTGCGATCTGAGTCCAAAATGGAGAGGAACCCTGAGGTTCCTTCCTGATCTCAAGATTAGGCCCTCTTCCATTGCAGCAAACCCAGTGGAGTCCCGAGAGGCCTCTCCCAGCTCCATAGTATCCCTGACTTCTCAGAGGCACCCTGAGAAGCTACCTGAGGTCACAGGACCAAGTCGAGGGAAACCAGGGTTTCCTGCCGCAACCCGAGAAAGACCTCGAGCGTCCTTTTTCATTGTGCTGAGCCCTGATTCCTCTACCATGACTCGAGAGCAATGACGTGTGCCCCCTCGCCACTCGTATGGAGACTTGACTTCCCTGACACCACACGAGAGGCTCCCTGAGCTCCCGGTCGTACCTTGTGAGAAACCCCACACTGGCACCGCAGCTCCAGAAAAACCACGAGACTCCCCCGACATCGCGAGATGAGGGCCTTCTTTTCCTGCATGGCCTGGAGAGCAATCCCGCGTGCTCTCTCCAAACTCCACAAGAGAGGAGCCAAGATTGCTGAGGAGTAGGACGGGGAGAACTCTTTTCCCCCCCAAACAATTTCATCAAAAGAGCATTTAAACGTCGAGTAAATTCCACAATACAACTTATGAATGCTGCCAGAGGACATCAGGCACCCAGAAAAGCAACCCAACTCTTGGAAAGTAGGTAGGAAAAAGTATAAAAGACAAAAAAAGAGACAAAAGAGGGAGGGAGGGATTTCCGTCCCGGGAAGATAGTCTTAAAAAGAGAAAAGTTTCCAAACACCAGGAAAGCTTTTGACTGCCAAATCTTTGCCAAGCTTTGGAAGCACAAAGGGCAACATAAGGGGGATAAAAATAAATAAACAATTAAAACTCGCAGATTGCAAGCCCTACGGTAACTCCCCCAGCCGCGAAGCAGTGCAGACGCCTGCTCACACCATTAGCAAGCAGGGGCTGGGCAGGGAGGCGCGGCACGGGCTGCATCGCTTAGAGTAAGAATCTGGCCTGAATACCATGAGCGCTATCTGAACGAAATAACTTGGGCTAGCAAACCAGACTCTGGGATATCTACCACGCAAAAAGCCAGCCCTAACCTAAGACACCGCCAGGCCCGCGCACGGAACAAAGGACTGAACAGAGATAGCCGGCTGCAGACCTTCCCCCTCCGGTGACAGGCAGCCAGAGCCGGAAGGGGGCAATTGCAGCCCCAGAGAGACATTATCTATAAAACTGTAAGCAGGCTTCTTTGCTAACTAAAACTTCTTGGGGATCTGGACGGTCAACATCTGCCTGAGAAAGTGCGCCTGTTTTACACCCAGATAACCGAGTGGCGGGGAGGCGATAAGTCACAACATTGGCGCTCGCCAAACACCTCATCACCTGAGCTACTCGGACCTGGGAAGAGCACAAAACGCAGGCCGAACTGAGTCTGTGCCTCTGAGGACTACCAGAGTGCCTGAACCTGAGCGGCTTGGACCTGGGAGGTGCATGCAGCCCAGGGCCAGCCTCGGATTGTTCCCGGTGGAACAACCTAGAGCCCGAGCAGTGTGGGCATGAAGGCTACACGCGCCGTGAGCGGGGGCAGACCCAGTGTGGCTGAGGCACTGCGAGCGCACGCCAGTGTTATTTGTTTGCAGCATCACTCCCTCCCTCCCTCTCCACAGCGCAACTGAACAAGTGAGCCTAAAAAAAAAAAGTGTCCTCCACCGTCCCCTTTGTGTCAGGGCGTAAACCAGACACTGAAGAGACCAGCAAACAAAAGAAGCTATAACAGAGGGAAACGCCTTGGAAGCTACAGGCAATAGATTAAAACCCTGTGGTTATTAGGACTACATAGGAAGGCGCCTATAGATCTTGAGAAATATAAGTCGGACCAAGGAACTAGCCAAAAATGAACTGAACCCACGATACTCACAACAAAACCAGAGAAAGTCCTAGATATATTTTTATGATCATTCTTTCTTTTTTTTAATTTTTTTAATTTTAAGTCCTCTATTGTTCATTTAATTTTCACTTTTATAACCTATTACTTGGCAAAAAAAAGACCCTATTTTTTTCTTCTTCAGCAAACTTCATATATATATATTTATATATATATATAATAATTTTTTGACCTTGTTTTTTTGTTTTGTTTTTTTTTTCTTCTTTTCTTTAACATTGTATTTTTGAAATTCCAAACTGTACTCTAGATTTTTAATTTATGCTTTTTGATATTTGATATCAATTTTGTACCTGTAGTTTCTTTATAATTTTTGCGACATTGCTTGTTTTTGTTTGTTTGTTTTCTCTTTAGTTTTCTTCTTCCTTTTTTTTTAACATTTTATTTTTGAAATTCCAAACTCTACTCTAGATTTTTAATTTTTGCTTTTTGGTATTAGTTATCAATTTTGTACCTGTATTTTCTTGATAATTTTTGTGAGCTTGTTTGTTTTTCTTTGTTCGTTTTTTCTCTTTCTTTTCCTTCTTCTTTTCTTTAACATCGTATTTTTGAAATTCCAAACTCTACTCTAGATTTTTAATTTTTGCTTTTATGTATTTGTTACCAATTTTGTACCTTTAAGAACCCAATCTTCAGTACCCATTTTTCACTAGGGAGCGAGATTACTGGCTTGACTGTTCTCTCTCCCTTTGGACTCTCCTTTTTCTCCACCAGGTCGCCTGTGTCTCCTCCCTAACCCCTCTCTACTCTACCCAACTCTGTGAATTTCTGTGTATTCCAGACGGTGGAGAACACTTAGGGAACTGATTACTGGCTGGATCTGTCTCCCTCCTTTTCATTCCCCCCTTTTATCCTTCTGGCCACCTCTGTCTCCTTCCTCCTTCTTCTCGTCTCTGTATAACTCTGTGAACATCTCTGAGCAGTCCAGTTGTGGAGTGCACATAAGGAAGTGACTACTGGCCAGCCCACTCTCTCCACTATTGATTCCACCTCATCTCATTTGGGTCACCTCTAACTCCCTCCTCCCTCTTCTCTTCTCCATGTAACGCTGTGAACCTTTCTGAGTGACCCTCACAGTAGAGAAACTTTTCTTCTTTAACGTAGATGTTTTATCAATGGTGCTGTATAGAAGGAGAAGTTTTGAAACTACTGTAAAAGTAAGACAGATAACTGGAAGCAGGAGGCTTAAGTCCAAACCCTGCCTCCAGGGAACTCCTGACTCCAAGGAACATTAATTGACAGGAGCTCATCAAATGCCTCCATACCGACACTGAAATCAAGCACCACACAAGGGCCAACAAGTTCCAGGGCAAGACATACCAAGCAAATTCTGCAGCAACAAAGGAACGCAGCCCTGAGCTTCAAGATACAGGCTGCCCAAAGTCACCCCAAAACCACAAACATCTCATAACTCATTACTGGACACTTCATTGCACTCCAGAGAGAAGAAATACAGCTCCACCCACCAGAACATGGACACAAGCTTCCCTAACCAGGAAACCTTGACAAGACACCTGTACAAACCCACACACAATGAGGAAATGCCACAGTAAGGAACTCCACAAACTGCCAGAATACAGAAAGGACACCCCAAACTCAGCAATTTAAACAAGATGAGACAGAGGAATACCCAGCAGATAAAGGAACAGTATAAATGCCCACCAAACCAAACAAAAGAGGAAGAGATAGGGAATCTACCTGATAAAGAATTCCGAGTAAGGATAGTGAAATGGATCTAAAATCTTGAAATTAAAATGGAATCACAGATAAATAGCCTGGAGACAAGGATTGAGAAGATGCAAGAAAGGTTTAACAAGGACCTAGAAGAAATACAAAAAGAGTCAATATATAATGAATAATGCAATAAATGAAATTAAAAACACTCTGGAGGCAACAAATAGTAGAATAACAGAGGCAGAAGATAGGATTAGTGAATTCGAAGATAGAATGGTAGAAATAAATGAATCAGAGAGGATAAATGAAAAAAGAATTAAAAGAAATGAGCACAATCTCAGAGACCTCCAGGACAATATTAAACGCTACAACATTCGAATCATAGGGGTCCCAGAAGAAGAAGACAAAAAGAAAGACCGTGAGAAAATACTTGAGGAGATAATAGTTGAAAACTTCCCTAAAATGGGGAAGGAAATACTCACTCAAGTCCAAGAAACCCAGAGAGTCCCAAACAGGATAAAGCCAAGGCGAAACCCCCCAAGACACATATTAATCACATTAACAAAAATCAAACACAAAGAACAAATATGAAAAGCAGCAAGGGAAAAACAACAAATAACACACAAGGGAATTGCCATAAGGATAACAGCTGATCTTTCAATAGAAACTCTTCAAGCAAGGAGGGAATGGCAAGACATACTTAAAATGATGAAAGAAAATAACCTACAGCCCAGATTATTGTACCCAGCAAGGATCTCATTCAAGTATGAATGAGAAATCAAAAGCTTTTCAGACAAGCAAAAGCTGAGAGAATTCTGCACCACCAAACCAGCTCTCCAACAAATACTAAACAGGAAACACAAAAACGGTGTATAAATTCGAACCCCAAACAATAAAGTAAATGGCAATGGGATCATACTTATCAGTAATTACCTTAAACGTAAATGGGTTGAATGCTCCAACCAAAAGACAAAGACTGGCTGAATGGATACAAAAACAAGACCCCTACATATGTTGTCTACAAGAGACCCACCTCAAAACAGGGGATACATACAGACTGAAAGTGAAGGGCTGGAAAAAGATTTTCCATGCAAATAGGGACCAAAAGAAAGCAGGAGTAGCGATACTCATGTCAGATAAAATAGACTTTAAAACAAAGGCTGTGAAAAGAGACAAAGAAGGTCACTACATAATGATCAAAGGATCAATCCAAGAAGAAGATATAACAATTATAAATATATATGCACCCAACGTGGGAGCACCACAGTATGTAAGACAAATGCTAACAAGTATGAAAGGAGAAATTAACACTAACACAATAATAGTTGGAGATTTTAATACCCCACTCACACCTATGGATAGATCAACTAAACAGAAATTTAACAAGGAAACACAAACTTTAAATGATACAATACACCAGTTAGACCTAATTGATATCTATAGGACAATTCATCCCAAAACAATGAATTTCAACTTTTTCTAAAGTGCACATGGAACCTTCTCCAGGATAGATCACATCCTGGGCCATAAAGCTAGCCTTGGTAAATTCAAAAAAATAGAAATCATTCCAAGCATCTTTTCTGACCACAATGCAGTAAGATTAGATCTCAATTACAGGAGAAAAACTATTAAAAAATCCAACATATGGAGGCTGAACAACACGTTGCTGAATAACCAACAAATCACAGAAGAAATCAAAAAAGAAATCAAAATTTGCATAGAAACGGATGAAAATGAAAACACAACAACCCAAAACTTGTGGGACACGGTAAAAGCAGTCCTAAGGGGAAAGTTCATAGCAATACAGGCACGCCTCAAGAAACAAGAAAAAAGTCAAATAAATAAACTAACTCTACACCTAAAGCAACTAGAAAAGGAAGAATTGAAGAACCCCAGGGTTAGTAGAAGGAAAGAAATCTTAAAAATTAGAGCAGAAATAAATGCAAAAGAAACAAAAGAGACCATAGCAAAAATCAACAAAACCAAAAGCTGGTTCTTTGAAACGATAAATAAAATTGACAAACCATTAGCCAGACTCATCAAGAAACAAAGGGAGAAAAATCAAATCAATAAAATTAGAAATGAAAATGGAGAGATCCCAACAGAAAACACAGAAATACAAAGGATCATAAAAGACTACTATCAACAATTATATGCCAATAAAATGGACAACGTGGAAGAAATGGACAAATTCTTAGAAAAGTACAACTTTCCAAAACTGGACCAGGGAAGAAATAGAAAATCTTAACAGACCCATCACAAGCACGGAAATGGAAACTGTAACCAAAAATCTTCCAGCCAACAAAAGCCCAGGTCCAGACGGCTTCACAGCTGAATTCTACCAAAAATTTAGAGAAGAGCTAACACCTATCCTGCTCAAACTCTTCCAGAAAATTGCAGAGGAAGGTAAACTTCCAAACTCATTCTATGAGGCCACCATCAGCCTAATACCAAAACCTGCCAAAGATCCCACAAAAAAAGAAAACTACAGGCCAATATCACTGATGACATAGATGCAAAAATTCTTAACAAAATTCTAGCAATCAGAATCCAACAACACATTAAAAAGATCATACACCATGACCAAGTGGGCTTTATCCCAGGGATGCAAGGATTCTTCAATATCCGCAAATCAATCAATGTAATACACCACCTTAACAAATTGAAAAATAAAAACCATATGATTTTCTCAATAGATGCAGAGAAAGCCTTTGACAAAATTCAACATCCATTTATGATAAAAAATCTCCAGAAAGCAGGAATAGAAGGAATATACCTCAACATAATAAATGTATATATGACAAACCCACAGCAAACATTATCCTCAATGGTGAAAAATTGAAAGCATTTCCTCTAAAGTCAGGAACAAGACAAGGGTGCCCACTTTCACCATTACTATTCAACATAGCTTTGGAAGTTTTGGCCACAGCAATCAGAGCAGAAAAAGAAACAAAAGGAATCCAAATTGGAAAAGAAGAAGTAAAACTCTCACTGTTTGCAGATGACATGATCCTCTACATAGAAAACCCTAAAGACTCCAGCAGAAAATTACTAGAACTAGCCAATGACTATAGTAAAGTTGCAGGATATAAAATCAACACACAGAAATCCCTTGAATTCCTATACACTAATAATGAGAAAACAGAAAGAGAAATTAAGGAAACAATTTCATTCACCATTGGAACGGAAAGAATAAAATACTTAGGAATATACCTACCTAAAGAAACTAAAGACCTATATATAGAAAACTATAAAACACTGGTGAAAGAAATCAAAGAGGACACTAATAGGTGGAGAAATATACCATGTTCATGGATTGGAAGAATCAATATAGTGAAAATGAGTATACTACCCAAGGCAATTTATAGATTCAATGCAATCCCTATCAAGTTACCAACAGTATTCTTCACAGAGCTAGAACAAATAATTTCACAATTTGTATGGAAATACAAAAAACCTCGAATAGCCAAAGCGATCTTGAGAAAGAAGAATGGAACTGGAGGAATCAACCTACCTGATTTCAGGCTCCGCTACAAAGCCACAGTTATCAAGACAGTATGGTACTGGCACAAAGACAGAAATATAGATTAGTGGAACAAAATAGAAAGCTCAGAGATAAATCCACACACATATGGACACCTTATCTTTGACAAAGGAGGCAAAAATATACAATGGATTAAAGACAATCTCTTTAACAAGTGGTGCTGGGAAATCTGGTCAACCACTTGTAAAAGAATGAAACTAGAACACTTTCTAACACAATACACAAAAATAAACTCAAAATGGATTAAAGATCTAAACGTAAGACCAGAAACTATAAAACTCCTAGAGGAGAACATAGGCAAAACACTCTCTGAAATACATCACAGCAGGATCCTCTATGACCCACCTCCCAGAATATTGGAAATAAAAACAAAAATAAACAAATGGGGCCTAATTAACCTTAAAAGCTTCTGCACATCAAAGCAAACTATTAGCAAGGTGAAAAGACAGCCTTCGGACTGGGAGAAAATAATAGGAAATGAAGCAACTGACAAACAACTAATCTCAAAAATATACAAGCAACACCTACAGCTCAACTCCAGAAAAATAGATGACCCAATCAAAAAATGGGCCAAAGAACTAAATAGACATTTCTCCAAAGAAGACATACAGATGGCTAACAAACACATGAAAAGATGCTCAAAATCACTCATTATCATAGAAATGCAAATCAAAACCACTATGAGGTACCATTTCACGCCAGTCAGAATGGCTGCAATCCAAAAGTCTACAAATAATAAATGCTGGAGAGGGTGTGGAGAAAAGGGAACCCTCTTACACTGTTGGTGGGAATGCAAACTAGTACAGCCACTATGGAGAACAGTGTGGAGATTCCTTAAACAACTGGAAATAGAACTGCCTTATGATCCAGCAATCCCACTGCTGGGCATACACACTGAGGAAACCAGAAGGGAAAGAGACACGTGTACCCCAATGTTCATCGCAGCACTGTTTCTAATAGCCAGGACATGGAAGCAACCTAGATGTCCATCAGCAGATGAATGGATAAGAAAGCTGTGGTACATATACACAATGGAGTATTACTCCGCCATTCAAAAGAATAGAATGAATCAGTTCTAATGAGGTGGATGAAACTGGAGCCTATTATACAGAGTGAAGTAAGCCAGAAAGAAAAACACCAATACAGTATACTAACGCATATATATGGAACTTTGAAAGACGGTAACAATAACCCTGAGTACGAGACAGCAAAAGAGACACTGATGTATAGAAGAGTCTTATGGACTCTGTGGGAGAGGGAGAAGGTGGGAAGATTTGGGAGAATGGCATTGAAATATGTAAAATATCATGTATGAAAAGAGTTGCCAGTCCAGGTTTGATGCATGACACTGGATGCTTGGGGCTAGTGCACTGGGACGACCCAGAGGGATGCTATGGGGGGGAGGAGGGAGGAGGGTTCAGGATGGGGAGCACATGTATACCTGAGGCGGATTCATTTTGATATTTGGAAAAACTAATACAATTATGTAAAGTTTAAAAATAAAATTAAATTAAAAAAAAAATCCACAGGAGGCTTGACTCCCTTTAGGCCACTCAGTGGTCTACAAGAAATACCCGTCGGACTCGAGAGCAGAGCAGAGTCCTTTCCTTCCTCTCGAGATAAGGCCTGACTCCTCGGGTGTGTCTAAAATGCAACCCCGAGATCTCTGTCGCCCCTGGAGAGGAACATTAGGTCCCGGACACAAGCTTAGATGAGGTCTCTTTTGCCCTGAAGTGACTCGAGAGCAATCCCTAGCTCTCTCTCGCAACTCTAATGGAAGATTGGACTTCCCTGGGCCAACACAAGAGGAAGCCTGAATTCCCCATCATAACTCGAGAATCCCGCCGAAACTCGAGAAAAACCACATGGTTACCCCGTCATCGCAAGATGAGGCCCTTGCCCGCTACAGCGTCTAAAGAGAAGTCCCAGGTTTCTTCTTGAAGTGTTTTCACACTTCAAGTGTGAAAACTTGGCACCCTTGATGCGATTACAAAAGTTCCCCAACACCCTGGTCTCTCTCGAGGGGAACACCGAGGTTCCCGGTACGACTTCATCTGAGCCACTTCTCCCCTCCTGATTGCGACTGGAGGGTCGACTCCCGTGCTTTGTCTGGAAGGGGTTCCCAACCTTCCCGGCGCACCTCAGGATGAGGCCGGTCTAACGAGAATATTTGAGATGTAGCTTCATGGGTGGTAACACATGCTGAAAGACCCCGATTCCCCGGTCCGCTCTTGATAAGAACCCGATGCCCGGACACCTCTTCAAAGGCAACCCTGTGGAAGAAGGCACAACACGAAGGGGCACTGACACCCTCGTGCATCGTCCAGAAAAACCCGCAGATTCCAAACACAGTTCGACAAGTTGCCTGTCACCCCATGAATAACTCGAGAGGCAAGCGGAGTTCCATTCCTCCTTACAAGACGAGGCCTGACTCTCCTGTCCCAACTCTGCAGGGACCCTGCGATCAGAGTCAGAAATGGAGATGAAACTTGAGGTTCCTGCCTCCACTCGAGATGAGGCCCTCTTCTATTGCACCAAACTCAGTGGAGTCCCGAGAGGGCCCTCCCAACTCCAGGGTATCCCTGACTTCTCAGAGGCACACTGAGAAGCTCCCTGAGGCCACCGGCACTAGTCGAGGGAACCCAGGGTTTACTGCCGTGACCCAAGAAACACCTTGAAAGTCCTTCTTTAACGGTTCTTGAGGCCCAATACACCTTCCATGACTCTAGAGCAATGACGCGCTCCCCCTCGCAATGCGCATGGAGACCTGACTTCCCAAGCGCCACATGAGAGGCTCCCTGAGCTCCCCGTACTACCTCATGAGAAACCCCACACTGGCGCTGCAGCTCGAGAAAACCCACGAGACGCCCCCTTCATCGCGAGATGATGGCCTTCTTTTCCTGCATGGCCTGGAGAGCAATCACGAGTCCTCTCTCCAAACTCCACAGGAGGCTTGACTCCCTTTAGGCCACTCAGTGGGCTCCAAGAGATTCCTGTCGCAACTCGAGAGGAGAGCGGAGTCCTTCGCTTCCCCTCGAGACAAGGACTGACTCCCCGGGTGCATCAGGAAAGCAACCCCGAGATCCCTGTCCCCGCTGGAGACGAACATTATGTCCTGGACACAAGCCTAGATAAGGTCTCTTTTGCCCTGCAGTAACTCAAGCGCAATCCCTAGCTCTCCCTCGCAACTCGAATGGAAGACTGGACTTCCCTGGGCCAACACAAGAGGAAGCCTGAATTTCCTGACCTAACTCGAGAATCCCGCCACAACTCGAGAAAAACGACGTGGTTAACCCGTCACCACAAGATGAGGCCCTTGCCAGCTACAGCGTCTCAAGAGAAGTCTCACGTTCCGTCTTGAAGTTTGAAACGGTACTTAGAACCTTTGATGTGACTCCAAAAGTTCCCCGACATCCCAGTTTTACTCGAGGGGAACATCGAGGTTCCCGGCACCACTTCATCTGAGCCCCTTCTCCCCTCCTGATCGGGACAAGAGGGTCGATTCACTTGCTTTGTCTGAAAGGGTTACCGACCTTCCTGGTGCACCTCAGGTTGAGGTCCGTCTCAAGAAGAAATTCGAGACGTAAGCTTGTGGGTGGTGCCACATGCCGAAAGACCCTGATTTCCTGGTCTGCTCTTGATAAGAACCTGAAGGCTGGATACCTCTTCGAAGGCAACCCTGTGTATGAAGGCAAAAAACAAAGGGGAACTGACACCCCCATGCATCGTCCGGATAAAACCGCAGGTTCCACACACAGCTCGACAAGTGGCCTGTTATCTGCTGAACAACTCGAGAGTCCAGTGGAGTTCCATTCCTCCACACAAGACGAGGCCTGACTCTCCTGTCCTAACTCTGTAGGGACTCTGTGTTCAGAGTCAGAAATGGAGAGCAACCCTGAGGTTCCTGCTTCAAATCGAGATGAGGCCCTCTTCTGACAAGGTCCAGCCTCGGCTGGTCCAGGGTTTTCGAAGGGGAGACAGAGTAGGCGACCTATTGATTTATTTATCAAAGATATAAAGAGTAATAGAATGAGGATAGCTCAGTAGGAAAATTTAGTGGAGAAAAGAAGCTGAGTAGCTTGGTTTATGCGGAAAATCAGTATAACCCGTGACACCAGGTTAGCTCTTACCACGGAGGCCGCAGTCTCCCTCTCGAAGAGCGAAAAGTGCCCCACCTTAGACATCTTCTTAAGTGGTCTTCGAAGCCCAGGCAAATAAATGGTCGCAGAGGATATCCGCGCTCCAGATGGAAACTCATCTGAAAATTGAGGGGAAGAATGACATTAGGAGACTAAGCGTTGGCAATCAAGGCCCGTAGCTTTAGTTTCAACAGGGGTTTTTATACCCTAAGTTACACATAGAGGATAATGGGGATGCAAAGTCAGCAGCCTTTGATCCTTATCAAAAACCAGGGTTTCTGTCCTGCAAATGTATCATATACAAATGGTTTAGGTGATTTACATCATCTTCTAGCCAGAAGACCTATTAACATTTTATGACTCTTGACAAAGACTTATCAACCGTAAGACTTATTTTCTCTAAGAGTAATTATTTTAAGGTTTGGCCCCATCTTTCGAAGATAAAATTGCATTCCTATAGGGCAGATATGTAATGGGTTTACAACAAAGGAAATAATTTATTACCTTAAGGGTCTAAAGTTAGTAACACCAAGGCCACTACTTATTTCTTCTACATACCAACTATATTAATTAATACACATTCAATTATACAATTCAGGGGATGTGGAAACTTGGCAACAAGCATTGGTTCATCAATGAAATCTTTTACTAGTTTTATTCTGACAGTTTCTAACTCTCTGAGAGGCTCTAAGCTATTTGAATATCTTAAACTTCCCGTGCCTCTCGAGGCTCGGAGACTGTAAACAATTGTATGCATTGCTGTAGGAGTCCGGGTAAACTTGTCAGGCGAGTTAGAGAGCCATCTGACGTGTTTGGATTTAAACACTCCTAATTGCCCAGGAACTTTATTAATTGGAGCTGTAAGTTAGCTCTTTGACAGAAAGAGTGAGATGGTGGTGGGGGACAGCCCCCAGTAAAGTCAGAGGTGAGAGCACAAAGCAATAAAGTAGGCAGACACTGGTTTTGGGGGGTAGATGCTCAAGAATATCCGGGAGGACTCCCGAGGCTCGATCCCGCCTTTGTGTATGCCCAGCCTCCTTCCTCATGACCTTTGTCACGAGTGGAATGTCTCTCGCCGGCTCCCGGCATCTCCCCATTTTTTATTTCTTAAAACAGCCAGATGTAGCTCAGTCGCGAGCCTCTGAATACTCTGCCGAAGAATCCTGACAATACAAGGAAGAATGATTATGAGAAGCAGAATTAAAGCAGCCACCGCAGCATAGCTAAAGACATTAGACAGAATATTCTTTCCTGAGATGTAGTTAGGGAAAGTATGGAAGAAATCATTTGCTGTTCCAGCAGCAGTAAAATCTAATCGGGAGTGCTCCATGGTTGCTATTTGATAGTGAAGTTTCCCTACGTCTCAACCAATGTCAGAGCTGTTCCAGATACCTGAAATATGGTTTTTAATCTTTTCCATTCAAAATCTGTCTCATTTACTTTCAGGGGTGTTCCACATATCCACCGATAGTCAGCATGACAAGACAATGCCATTTTCACCTTTAAAGCCTGCAATTCAGTCCCAATATGTATTACTGCTTCCTCTAGGGCGTCTACCCTCATTTCTAATTTTCTCTCTATAGCTTCCTGTGTTGCCAATGTTAAAGAAACATTTTTGGGCATAGAATCAACATATTGAGCAGTATGTACTTGTTGAGTCAATGATATTTCTGCCACAGTAACAGAAGTGATTGCACTTATCAAAGCTGCTGTTCCCAAGATAATTAAGCCCACAAGCCGTCGTGTTTGCATTAAATCCTGTAGTTGTTGTAATACAGCAAGACCATAATTCAATAAGTGGTTACATCATAAGATAAGGTGGATGTTGTAGCATTACAAAGGAGCAAACATTATATTGAGGGTTTAAACAAGATGAACCAGGGAGCAGCTGTAGGCGTCAGCCTGGGGGAGCAGTGTCCCCAGCATCAGGAGGCAGAACGCGAGCGGCAGGCTGTGGGCCAAGGCGCCTATGGTGGGCGGAGGGGCAGGGTTCGTGGTTTAGGGCTAGCCGCCACCGCTTGGGCTCAGGGCGGTCCCCTCTCGCCGGTGGGGCCACGCTGGTCTGGACAGCACTCTGCGGGTGCGCTTTCCTCTCTGGCCCTCACTCGCTGCACAGACTTCTTTGCTCTAGGTCACGGGGTGCAGCGAGGTGGGTGCGAGGCGCTGCTGGTGGCACGGAGGCGAGAGCTGGCTGGGGGAGGGGGAGCGAGCGAGTGCGCGCGCCGCAAACCTGGTCTTTGGGGAATGTGACATGACGAATTTGTCTGAGATCCAAACCGGAGAATCTGCATTCTGTAGAAATATACAAGCATACCCTCTCCCACAAGTTAGCAACACATCTGGCCTTTTTCACTCTCCCGTAAGGAGGCCTTTTTACTTGACCAGGGGCCGAGTCGTAGCCTGTAATTCAGGCATCTAGTGTCTCATCATTGTAGTCTGCTCCTGTGTGTTTACGTTTAAGTGATTAATTACAATTGGAACATAACTTCACTATTTGTCTAGCTGTTTCCCTATGGATATGTTAATTTAGGTCTAATGTTTAGTTTAGGTCTCTGTATATATTTAAGTAATAAATGTATAACCTCCTTATCTCATTTTGGTATACAGGTATACAGATATACCTAAATGCAAAATGCATTTATATATGTATTTATATATGGCAACAAGTATAAAGTTATTGACATATAATATATATAAATCAATATACTTGAATTAATCTTTATAATTAATATATTAATTAATATATATTACAACAATACAACACATACACAGCTAATACCAACCAACACAAACCAATATACTGTAATAATACATGTCACACATTTATAATTATACAGTATATAGAACATTTATCATCACAGCACATCAATCCATACCAATTAATATCAGCCACACACACATTATATTCTGCCATATATATTTAATTATACAGTATATATATATGTGTGTGTATATAGTATACATATTAATTTATACACAAATTAATTAAGTATAGATCTATAAATAGAATTAGGTATACCTTTATTATATTTTATTTATACCCATACCTAATTAGGCAAACTGTAATTAGGCAAATACATTTATATTATGTATTTATAACAATATATAAAGTATTGTTAAATGTACCACCTGTACAGCATCTCCACCCCACATACCACTTTCTCTAATCCCACGAACTCATTTTCAGTATTATGTGTTGGCCAGGAGCTGGGCCAGTCTTTCCCAGCAATGTTAAGAGACGTCTGTTCCTGTGTCTAATAGCCCTGGCGTTTTATTCTCTTGAATTAAAAGATCTTTTAAAGGCCTTGGAACTGTAATTTCCTGCACCCAAAAGGCTAGATCACTAGATCCAAATGTTTTGTGGCTCTTAGCTTGAGAAGTCAAGTTTTTCCTTGTCTGATAGTAAGGTAAAAGTAAAAGCTGTGTTACTCTTTGACCTTTATTAATTTGTACAGTTTTGATAGGCAGTGAGATCAAGACTTTAATTTCTCAATATCATCAGAATCTACTACACCATGCACCAGCGAAATTTCTTTTCTTTATTTTTTTATTTTATTTATTTATTTTTTTTTAAAGAAAGCGAGCTACGCCCCAGGACAAATCTTAAAATGTCCTCAGATAGGGGGCCAGCCACTGCGGTTGGAATTGGAGTAAGTGGCACATCAGGGGTTAATATTGTTATTAAATCTCCTTGCCTTTTCGCTTTTCTCCTAGCCTGGGTGAGACCCCCCTGAGGGAGTTTTCTCCAAGGAGCACGCTCTGAATATTGTGTACTAAAAGCTCCTTTGTTTAAAAAACTTTTTATCTTCCTCAGTCTTAGGCAACACTTTGGGAGGCTTTGGGGGCAAAGTGGGGAACTCCTGGGTCCTGGGAGGCACAATCGAAGGCGGTGGTGGTCTCCTTAAATCAGAAAGTGGTGGATAAGTTTTTTAAAGGTTTGTGCAGAGGGGGAGGGAGCTCGCCAGGGCTCTCGGCCGCAGCGTCCTGTAAGCCCTCTCCTTCCTCGGGAGGTAGACCACTTTCTCCCTCCTTTTTTTTTTTTTCAATGGCAGAAAATATGATCTGTGCAGTAAATGGAGACTCACCACCATCCACCTCTATAGCCTCCCCCATAGGCTATTTAACAGCCTCGTGACAGAGGTCCAGGACATTTCTAATCATATTCCACAGTCAATAAATATTTGTCTATTCTTAGATGCAGAGAAATCCATTTTTAATTTTTTTTTTAATTTTAGAGAATATTTTTATTTATTTTATAACCTCTTTACCCTGGCTAAACTTCAGAGGGGACTAGAAAAGAAGCCTCAAGGTGAGGATCGAGTTCATCCTTGGGACTAGAGAAAATCCTTCTCCGGGAAACTCCTAGCGGTGGCCCTTTACCCCGACATGGAGGAGGAGGCATAGGGGGATGGGAGCGTCCCGAAGTTTTCCTCTTCTGTTCCGGAGATCCTTTAACTGTTTGGTAACTAAATCTTACGAACTGTCTGATCGGGGATGTTTCCCTCAACCTCCTAGGAGCGGATGGTCTGATTAGGGATGTTTTCTTAAACTTTTAGGAGCATCTTTAGCTAAAAAAAAAAAAAAAAAAAAAAAAAACAATCCTCATCAGAATGGCATCGAGCTGCTGTCTCCTCTAAACCTTTTTCAAATTGAGGGGAGAGCTGATCTTTCTTTTCATCCCTATCTTTTACATGCTCATTGGCAGTCATAGCGGCTAGCCATTCATTTAGCTGTCGATAGCTAGGTATAGCCTCTTCATTTTCACTTTTCTTTATAACAGGTACCTTTTCAGATTTGCTTTTTTGTTTAACAGGTACTTTTCCAACTTTACTTTCCACTTTAACAGGTACCTTTTCAAATTCATGAGCTGGATCTAAAACATCTCTAGTCATATTCCACAGAGGAAAGGTGTAAGTAGGGATTTTTTCCAAACCTTGCTGAGCACAATAAGCTCTTAGCTGTTTTCCTAGTTTTTTCAAGATATCTAGGTTAACAGTGCCTTGTTGTAGAAACCAAGGGCAGTGGTCTTGTACAAATGTAAAAAAATGATTGAATGGAAGATGTTTTAACCTTGATTCTTCTTTTACTTAATAACTGTAAAATTACTCCTATAAAGAGCTGTCTTTCATTTGATTCAGTGTTGCCCATGTCAGAAACTTAAGGATAGTAAAAGATTTTGCTTTTAGCTATCTAAAGATTAGGCCCTTTTTGTCAGCCTTTTTAGAAACCGTTTTTTCTCTCTAACTCTTCAACACTTCCCACTCCTCTCACCCTGTCTATTCTACAGGGGGATCTGCAGCCCCCTAAGTGGGATCCTATCTGTCCCCAAAACTGAACACTGGGGGAATGGGGTTGGGGATTTACCTTCGAAATGCCTGTCTCGGGCGCCACCTGAAGAGGTCCAGCCCCAGCTGATCCAGGGTATTTGAAGGGAAGATGAAGTAGGCGACCTATTTATATATTTATTTATTCATCAAAGATATACAGAGTAATAGAATGAGGATAGCTCAGTAGGAAAATTCAATGGAGAAAAGCAGCTGAGTAGCTTGGTTTACGCGGAAAATCAATATAACCCATGACACCAGGTTAGCTCTGACCACGGAGGCTGCAAGTGCCCTCTAGAATAGAGGAAGTTGCCCCACCTTAGACACCTTATCGAGTAGGTCTTCGAAGCCCAGGCAAATAAATAGTCGCAGAGGATATCCGCGCTCCAGATGGACACTCATCTGAAAATTGAGGGGAATAATGACATGGGGAGACCAAGCGTTGGCGAGCAAGGCCCGTAACTTTATTTTCAACACAGGTTTTAATACCCTAAGTTACACATAGAGGATAATAGGGGATGCAAAGTCAGCAGTCTTTAATCCTTATCAAAAACCAGGGTTTCTTTTCTGCAGATTTATCGTATTAAAATGGTTTAGATGATTTACATCATCTTCTGGCCAGAAGACCTATTAACATTTTATGACTCTTGACAAAGACTTATCAACCATAAGAGTTATTTTCTCTAAGAGTAATTGTTTAAGGTTTGGCGCCATCTTTCGAAGATAAAATTGCATTCCTATAGGGAGGATGTGTAATGGGTTTACAACAAAGAAAAGAATTTATTACCTTAAGGGTCTAAAGTTACTAACATCAAGGCCAGTACTTATTTTTTCTACATACCAACTATATTAATTAACACACATTCAAGGATACAATTCAGGGGATGTGGAAACTTGGCAAAAAGGATTGGTTCATCAATGAAATCTTTTTACTAGTTTTATTCTGACAGTTTCTAACTCTCTGAGAGGCTCTAAGCTATTTGAATATCTTAAACTTCCCGTGCGTCTCGAGGCTGGGAGACTGTACACAATCGTATGCATAGCTGTAGGAGACCGGGTAAACTTGTCAGGCGAGTTAGAAAACCATCTGAGGGGTTTGGATTTAAACACTACTAATTGCCCAGGAACATTATTAGTTGGAGATGTAAGTTAGCTCTTTGACAGAGAGAGTTAGATGGTGGTAGGGGACATCCCCAGTAATGTCAGAGGTGAGAGAACAAAGCCATAAAAAAGGCAGACTTTGGTTTTTGGGGGTAGATGCTCAAGAATATACGGGGGAACTCCCGGAAGCTCGATCCCGCCTTTGCGTATGCCGAGACTCTTTCCTCATGACATTTGTCACGAGTGGAATGTCTCTCGCTGGCTCCCGGCAATCTTCCATTGCACCAAACGCAGTGGAGTCCCGAGAGGCCCCTCCCAACACCACAGTATCAGTGTCTTCTCAGAGGAACCCTGAGCAACTCCCTGAGGTCACCGGCACAAGTCGAGGGAACACAGGGTATCCTGCCGCAACCCGAGAAAGACCTCAAGAGTCCGTCTTCAACGCGTCTTGAGGCCGGATTCCCCTACCATGACTCGAGAGCAATGACACGCTCCCCCTCGCCATGTGCATGGACACCTGACTTCACTGGCGCCACATGAGAGGCTCCCTGAGCTCCCCGTCATACCTCGTGAGAAACCCCACACTGGCGCCGCAGCTCGGGAAAACCCATGAGATGCCACCGTCATCGCGAGATTGGGGACTTCTTTTCCTGCCTGACCTGGAGAGCAATCCCTGGTCCTTTCTCCAAACTTCACAGGAGGCTTTACTCCCTTTAGGCCACTCAATGGGCTCCAAGAGATACCTGTCGCGACTGGAGAGGAGAGCAGAGTACTTTGTTTCCCCTCGAGATGAGGCCTTACCTCGGGTGAGTCTGGAATGCGACCCCAAGATCCCTGTTGCCCCTGGAGAGGAACATTATGTCCTGGACAAAAGCCTAGATGAGGTCTATTTTGCCCTACAGTGACTCGAGAGCAACACCCATCTCTCCCTCGCAATTCGAATGGAAGATTGGTCTTCACTGGGCCAACACAAGAGGAAGTCTGAATTTCCCGTTGTAACTCGAGAATCCCGCCGCAACTCTTAAAAACCACGTGGTTCCCCATTCATCGCAATATGAGGCCTTTGCCCGCTACAGAGTCTCAAGAGAAGTCCCATGTTTCGTCATAAAGTTCGAAATGCTACTTGGCACCCTTGATGCGACCCCAAAAGTTCCCCAATATACCGGTCTCACTCCAAGGGAACACCGAAGTTCCTGGCACCACTTCATTTGAGCCCCTTCTCCGCTCCTGATCACGGCAGGAAGGTCGATCCCCCTGCTTTGTCTAGAAGGGGTTCCCGACCTTCATGGTGCACCTCAGGATGAGGCCAGTCTCACGAAGAAATTCGAGACGTAGCCTCGTGTTGGTGCCACGTGCCGAAAGACCACGATTTCTCGGTCTTGCTCTTGATAAGAACCCGATGCCCGGACACCTCTTCTAAGGCAACCCTGTGGATGAAGGCACTACACGAGGGGGCACTGGCAACCCTGTTCATCGTCCGGAAAATCCCACAGGATCCACATACAGCTCCAAAACTGGCCTGTAACCCCTTAAACAATGAGAGAGGCAAGCGGAGTTCCCTTCCTCAGACAAGACGAGGCCTGAGTATCCAATCCCAACTCTGCAGGCACGCTTCGATCTGAGTCAGAAATGGAGAGGAAACCTGAGGTTCCTGCCTCAACCCGAGATGAGGCCCTCTTCCATTAATACAAACCCAGTGGAGTCCCGAGAGGCCACTCCCATCTCCACAGTATCCCTGACTTCTCATAGGCATTCTGATAAGCTCCTTGAGGCCACCAGCAAACGTCGAGGGAAATAAGGGTTTCCTGCCACAATCGAAGAAAGACCTCAACAGTCCTTCTTCAATGCGTCTTGAGGTCAGATTCCCCTACCATGGCTCGAGAGCAATATCGCGCTCCCCCTCGCCACGAACATGGAGACCTGACTTCCCTGGCGCCACATGAGAGGCTCCCTGAGCTCCCTGACGTACCTCGTGTGAAACCCCACACTGGCGCCGCAGCTCGAGAAAACCCACAAGACCCCTCCGTCATCGCGAGATGAGGGCCATCTTTTCCTGCATGGCCTGGAGAGCAGTCCCAAGTCCTCTCTCCAAACTTCACAGGAGGCTTGACTCCCTTTAGGCCACAAAGTGGGCTCCAAGAGGTGCCCGTCGCGACTCGAAAGGAGAGCGGAGTCCTTTGCTTCCCTTCGACACGAGGCCTGACTCCCTGGGTGAGTCTGGAATGCAAACCTGAGATCCCTGTGGCCCTTGGAGAGGAACATTAGGTCCTGGACACAAGCCTAGATGAGGTCTCCTTTGCCCTGCAGTGACTCGAGTGCAACCCCCAGCTCTCGCTTGCAACTCGAATGGATGATTGGACTTCCCTGGCCCAACACAAGAGGAAGCCTGAAATCCCCGTCGTAACTCGAGAATCCCGCCGCAACTCGAGAAAAACCACGTGGCTCCCCCGTCATCGCAAGATGAGGCCCTTGGCTGCTACAGCGTATCAAGAGAAGTCCCACGTTCCATCCTGAAGTACAAAACGGTACTTGGCACCCTTGATGCGACCCCCAAAGTTCCCTGACATACCGGTCTCACACGAGGGAAACACCAAAGTTCACGGCACCACTTCCTGTGAGCCCCTTCACCCCTCCTGATCGCGACAGGAGGGTCGACTCCCATTCTTTGTCTGCAAGGGGTTCCCGACGTTCCCTGCGAACCTCTGGATGAGGCCGGTCTCATGAGGAAATTCGAAAAGTAGCCTCATGGTTGGTGCCACATGCTGAAAGATCCCGAATTCCCGGTCCACTCTAGATAAGAACCTGACGCCCGGACATCTCTTCGAAGGCAACCCTGTGGATGAAGGCACAACACGAAGGGACACTGACATCCCCATGCATTGTCTGGAAAAACCCGCCGATTCCACTCACAGCTCCAAATGTGGACTGTCACCCCGTGAACAACTCGAGAGGCAAGTGAAGTTGCATTCCTTCACACAAGACGAGGCCTTACCCTCCTGGCCCAACTCTTCAGGGAACCTGCGATCGGAGTCAGAAATGGAGAGGAACCCTGAGGTTCTGCCTCAACTAGAGAAGAGGCCCTCTTCCATTGAACCAAACTCAGTGGTGTCCCGAGAGGCCCCTCCCAACACCACAGTATCCCTGAATTCTCAGAGGCTCCCTGAGAAGCTACCTGAGGTCACTGGCACAAGTCGAGGGAACCCAGAGTTTCCTGAAGTAACCCGAGAAAGACTTGGAGAGTCCTTTTTCAACGTCTCTTGATGCCCGATTCCCCTACCATGACTCCAGAGCAAGGACGCGCTCCCCTTGCCACAAGCAGGAAAACTGACTTCCCTAGTACCACACAAGAGGCTCCCTGAGTACCCCATCGTACCTCGTGAGAAAACACACAGTGGCGCCGCAGTTCGAGAAAAACCACAAGATGCCCCCGTCAAGGAGAGATGGGGGCCTTCTTTTCCTGCCTGACCTGGAGAGCAATCCCTGGTCCTCTCTCCAAACTTCACAGGAGGATTGACTCCCTTTAGGCCACTCAGTTGGGTCCAAGAAATACCCGGTGTGACTCGAGAGGAGAGCGGAGTCCTTTGCTTCCCTGGAGACGAGGCCTGACTCCCCGGGTGAGTTTGGAATGCAACCCCGAGATCCCTGTCGCCCCTGGAGTGGAACATTATGTCCTAGACACAAGCCTAGATGAGGTCTATTTTGCCCTACAGTGACTCGAGAGCAACCTCCATCTCTCCCTCACAATTTGAATGGAAGATTGGTCTTCCCACGGTCAACACAAGAGGAAGACTGAATTTCCCATCGTAATTCGAGAATTCAGCCTCAAGTCTTAAAAACCATGTGGTTCCCCCTTCATTGCAATATGAGGCCCTTGCCAGCTAGAGTCTCAAGAGAAGTCCCACGTTCCATCTTAAAGTTCGAAATGCTACTTGGCACCCTTGATGCAACCCCAAAGTTCCCCAACATACCGGTCTCACTCCAGGGGAAGACCGAAATTCCCGGCGTCTCCAGGGAAGTCCCATGTTCCGTCCTTAAGTGTGAAACGGTACTTGACACCCTTGATGAGACCGCAAAAGTTCACCGACACGCTGGGTGCCTCGAGGGGAACACCGAGGGTCCCGGCACCACTTCATCTGAGCCCCTTCTCCCCTCCTGATCGCGACAGGAGAGTCGATTCGCCTGCTTTCTCTGGAAGGGGTTCCCGGCCTTCCTGGTGCACCTCAGGATGAGGCCGGTCTCAGGAGGAAATTCGAGACTAGCCATGTGTGAGGTGCCATGTGCCGAACGACCCCGATTTTCCGGTCCGCTCTTGATAAGAACCCGATGCCCGGACACCTCTTCGAAGGCAACCCTGTGAGTGAAGGCACAACACGAAGGGGCACTGACACCCCCGTGCATCATCCGGAAAAACCCGCAGGGTCTACACACAGCTCGACAAGGGGCCTGAGACTCCCGGAACAACTCGAGAGGCAACCAGAATTCCATTCCTCAGACAAGACGAGGCATGACTCTCCTGTCCCAACACTGCAGGGACCGTGCAGTCGGAGTCAGAATCGGAGAGGACGCCTGAGGTTCCTGCCTCCCCTCGAGATGAGGCCCTCTTCCATTGCGCCGAACCCAGCAGAGTCCCGAGAGGCCCTGCCAACTCCACAGCATCCCTCACCTCTCAGAGTCACCATGGGAAGTTCCCTATAGTCCCCTGCAGAAGTCGAGGGAAACGAGGGTTTCCCGCCGCCACCCGAGAAAGACCTCGAGAGTCCTTCTTCAACGCGTCTTGAGGCCCTAGTCACTTCCCATGACTCGAGAGTGATGACCAGCTCCCCCTCGCCATGCGCATGGAGACATGAGTTCCCTGGCACCGCACGAGAGGCTCCCTGAGGTCCTCGTCGTGCCTCGTGAGAAAACCCCCATGGGAGCCGCAGCCTGAGGAAACCCATGAGACGCCCCCGTCATCGCTAGATGAGGGCCTTCTTTTCCTGCCTGGCCTGGAGAGCAATCCCGAGTCCTCTCTCCAAACTGAAGAGGAGGCTCGACACCCTTGAGTCCACTCATTGGGCTCCAAGAGATCCGTGTCGCGACTTGAGAGGAAAGCGGAGTCCTCTGCTTCCCCTCGAGGCGAGGCCTGACTCCCTGGGGGAGTCTGGAATGGAAACCCGAGATCCCTGTCTTCCCTTGAGAGGAATATTAGGTCCTGGACACACGCCTCGATGAGGTCTCTTTGGCCCTGTAGTGACTCGAGCAGAACCCCCAGCTTTCCCTCGCAACTCCAGGGGAAGATTGGGCTTCCCAGGGCCAACCCAAGAGGAAGCCTGAAATCCCCGTCGTTTTCGAGAATCCAGACTCAACTCGAGAAAAACGACGTGGTTCCAACGTCTTCACAGAATGAGGCCCTTGCCCGCTACAGCGTCCCCAGGGAAGTCACATGTTCCGTCCTGAAGTGGGAAACGGTACTTGGCTCCCTTGTTGCGACCCCTAAAGTTCCCTGAAATGCCGGGTTCCCTCGAGTGGAACACCTAGAGTCCCGGCCCCACTTCATCTGAGCCCCATCTCCCCACCTGATCACGACAGGAGAGTCGATTCCCCTTCTTTGTGTGGAAGGTGTTCCCGGCCTTCCCGGCGCACCTCAGGATGATGCTGGTCTCACGAGGAAATTCGAGATGAGCCACGTTGGTGCTGCCACATGCCGAACGACCCCGATTTCCTGGTCCGCTCTTGAAATGAACCCGATGCCCGGACACCTCTTTGAAGGCAACCCTGTGGGGGAAGGCACAAAATGAAGGGGCAATGACACCCCTGTGCATCTTCTGGAAACACCCGCAGGTTCCACACACAGCTCGACAAGGGGCCTGAAACCCACTGAACGACTCAAGAGGCAAGCAGAGTTCCATTACTCAGACAAGACGAGGCCTGACTCTCCTGTCCCAACCCTGCAGGGACCCTGCGGTCGGAGTCAGAAATGGAGAGGAAGCCTGAGGTTCCTGCCTCAACTAGAGAAGAGGCCCTCTTCCATTGAACCAAACTCAGTGGTGTCCCGAGAGGCCCCTCCCAACACCACAGTATCCCTGAATTCTCAGAGGCTCCCTGAGAAGCTACCTGAGGTCACTGGCACAAGTCGAGGGAACCCAGAGTTTCCTGAAGTAACCCGAGAAAGACTTGGAGAGTCCTTTTTCAACGTCTCTTGATGCCCGATTCCCCTACCATGACTCCAGAGCAAGGACGCGCTCCCCTTGCCACAAGCAGGAAAACTGACTTCCCTAGTACCACACAAGAGGCTCCCTGAGTACCCCATCGTACCTCGTGAGAAAACACACAGTGGCGCCGCAGTTCGAGAAAAACCACAAGATGCCCCCGTCAAGGAGAGATGGGGGCCTTCTTTTCCTGCCTGACCTGGAGAGCAATCCCTGGTCCTCTCTCCAAACTTCACAGGAGGATTGACTCCCTTTAGGCCACTCAGTTGGGTCCAAGAAATACCCGGTGCGACTCGAGAGGAGAGCGGAGTCCTTTGCTTCCCTGGAGACGAGGCCTGACTCCCCGGGTGAGTTTGGAATGCAACCCCGAGATCCCTGTCGCCCCTGGAGTGGAACATTATGTCCTAGACACAAGCCTAGATGAGGTCTATTTTGCCCTACAGTGACTCGAGAGCAACCTCCATCTCTCCCTCACAATTTGAATGGAAGATTGGTCTTCCCACGGTCAACACAAGAGGAAGACTGAATTTCCCATCGTAATTCGAGAATTCAGCCTCAAGTCTTAAAAACCATGTGGTTCCCCCTTCATTGCAATATGAGGCCCTTGCCAGCTAGAGTCTCAAGAGAAGTCCCACGTTCCATCTTAAAGTTCGAAATGCTACTTGGCACCCTTGATGCGACCCCAAAGTTCCCCAACATACCGGTCTCACTCCAGGGGAAGACCGAAATTCCCGGCGTCTCCAGGGAAGTCCCATGTTCCGTCCTTAAGTGTGAAACGGTACTTGACACCCTTGATGAGACCGCAAAAGTTCGCCGACACGCTGGGTGCCTCGAGGGGAACACCGAGGGTCCCGGCACCACTTCATCTGAGCCCCTTCTCCCCTCCTGATCGCGACAGGAGAGTCGATTCGCCTGCTTTCTCTGGAAGGGGTTCCCGGCCTTCCTGGTGCACCTCAGGATGAGGCCGGTCTCAGGAGGAAATTCGAGACTAGCCATGTGTGAGGTGCCACGTGCCGAACGACCCCGATTTTCCGGTCCGCTCTTGATAAGAACCCGATGCCCGGACACCTCTTCGAAGGCAACCCTGTGAGTGAAGGCACAACACGAAGGGGCACTGACACCCCCGTGCATCATCCGGAAAAACCCGCAGGGTCTACACACAGCTCGACAAGGGGCCTGAGACTCCCGGAACAACTCGAGAGGCAACCAGAATTCCATTCCTCAGACAAGACGAGGCATGACTCTCCTGTCCCAACGCTGCAGGGACCGTGCAGTCGGAGTCAGAATCGGAGAGGAAGCCTGAGGTTCCTGCCTCCCCTCGAGATGAGGCCCTCTTCCATTGCGCCGAACCCAGCAGAGTCCCGAGAGGCCCTGCCAACTCTACAGCATCCCTCACCTCTCAGAGTGACCATGGGAAGTTCCCTATAGTCCCCTGCAGAAGTCGAGGGAAACGAGGGTTTCCCGCCGCCACCCGAGAAAGACCTCGAGAGTCCTTCTTCAACGCGTCTTGAGGCCCTAGTCACTTCCCATGACTCGAGAGTGATGACCAGCTCCCCCTCGCCATGCGCATGGAGACATGAGTTCCCTGGCACCGCACGAGAGGCTCCCTGAGGTCCTCGTCGTGCCTCGTGAGAAAACCCCCATGGGAGCCGCAGCCTGAGGAAACCCATGAGACGCCCCCGTCATCGCTAGATGAGGGCCTTCTTTTCCTGCCTGGCCTGGAGAGCAATCCCGAGTCCTCTCTCCAAACTGAAGAGGAGGCTCGACACCCTTGAGTCCACTCATTGGGCTCCAAGAGATCCGTGTCGCGACTTGAGAGGAAAGCGGAGTCCTCTGCTTCCCCTCGAGGCGAGGCCTGACTCCCTGGGGGAGTCTGGAATGGAAACCCGAGATCCCTGTCTTCCCTTGAGAGGAATATTAGGTCCTGGACACACGCCTCGATGAGGTCTCTTTGGCCCTGTAGTGACTCGAGCAGAACCCCCAGCTTTCCCTCGCAACTCCAGGGGAAGATTGGGCTTCCCAGGGCCAACCCAAGAGGAAGCCTGAAATCCCCGTCGTTTTCGAGAATCCAGACTCAACTCGAGAAAAACGACGTGGTTCCAACGTCTTCACAGAATGAGGCCCTTGCCCGCTACAGCGTCCCCAGGGAAGTCACATGTTCCGTCCTGAAGTGGGAAACGGTACTTGGCTCCCTTGTTGCGACCCCTAAAGTTCCCTGAAATGCCGGGTTCCCTCGAGTGGAACACCTAGAGTCCCGGCCCCACTTCATCTGAGCCCCATCTCCCCACCTGATCACGACAGGAGAGTCGATTCCCCTTCTTTGTGTGGAAGGTGTTCCCGGCCTTCCCGGCGCACCTCAGGATGATGCTGGTCTCACGAGGAAATTCGAGATGAGCCACGTGGGTGCTGCCACATGCCGAACGACCCCGATTTCCTGGTCCGCTCTTGAAATGAACCCGATGCCCGGACACCTCTTTGAAGGCAACCCTGTGGGGGAAGGCACAAAGTGAAGGGGCACTGACACCCCCATGCATCTTCTGGAAACACCCGCAGGTTCCACACACAGCTCGACAAGGGGCCTGAAACCCACTGAACGACTCAAGAGGCAAGCAGAGTTCCATTACTCAGACAAGACGAGGCCTGACTCTCCTGTCCCAACCCTGCAGGGACCCTGCGGTCGGAGTCAGAAATGGAGAGGAAGCATGAGGTTCCTGCCTCCAATCGAGATGAGGCCTTCTTTCATTTCGTCAAACCTAGTCGAGTCCCGAGAGGCCCCTCTAACTCCTCAGTATCCCTCACCTCTCAGAGGCACCTGGGAAGTTCCCTAAGGTCCCCGGTAGAGGTCGAGGGAAATAAGTGTTTCCCGCCCCTACCCAAGAAAGACCTCGAGAGTCCTTCTTAAATGCGTCTTGAGGCCCTAGTCCCTCCCATGACTCCAGAGCAATGACGCGATCTGCCTGGCCACACGCATGGAGGACTGACTTCTCTGGCGCCACACGAGAGGCTCCCTGAGCTCCCCATCATATCTCGTGAGAAACCCCACACTGACACCGCAGCTCGAGAAAACCCATGAGATGCTCCCGTCATCAAGAGAGGAGGGCCATCTTTAACTGAATGGTATGCAGATCAAGCGTGAACCTTCTGTCCAAGCTACACAGGACGCTTGACTCCCGTTAGGCCACTCATTGGGCTCCAAGAGTTACACGTCGTGACTCGAGAGGATAGTGGAGTCCTTTGCTTCCACTCGAGACGAGGCGTGACCCACCAGGTGAGACTGGAATGCGACCCCGATATCCCTGTTGCCCCTGGAGAGGAACACTACGTCCTGGACCCAAGCCTAGATGAGGACTCTTTGCCCTGAAGTGACTCGAGAGCAACCCACAGCTCTCTGTGACAAGTTGAATGGAAGACTGGACTTCCTGGGCCAACACAAGAGGAAGCCTGAATTCCCCGTCGTAACTCGAGAATCCCGCCGCATCTCGAGAAAAACCACGTGTTTCCCCCGTCATCGCAATATGAGGCCCTTGCCCGCTAGAGCATCTCCAGAGAATTCCCACGTTCCGTCTTGAAATGCGAAACTGTACTTGGCACCCTTGACGCGACCTCAAAAGTGCCGTGACATACCGGTCTCACTCGAGGGGACCACCGAGGTTCCCGGCACCACTTCATCTGAGCCCCTTCTCCCCTTCTGATCGTGACCGGTGGATCGATTCCCCTGCTTTGTCTGCAAGGGGTTCCCTACCTTCCCGGCGAACCTCAGGATGAGGCCGATCTCCCGAGGAAATTCGAGACGTAGCCTCGTGGGTGGTACCATATGCTGAAAGACCCCAATTTTCTGGTACGCTTTTGAAAAGAACCCGATGCCCGGACACCTCTTTGAAGGCAACCCTTTGGATGAAGGCACAACACGAAGGGGCACTGACACCCCTGTGCATCGTCTGGAAAAACCCGCAGGTTCCACACACAGCTCAACAAGTGGCCTGTCACTCCGTGAACAACTCGAAAGGCAAGCGGAGATCCATTCCTCCACAGAAGACGAGGCGTGACTCTCTTGTCCATACTCGGCAGGTACTCTGCGACCCGAGTCAGAAATGGAGAGGACCCCTGAGGTTCTTGCCTCCATTCGAGATGAGGCCCTCTTCGATTGCACCAAACACAGTTGAGTAACGAAAGGCCCCTCCCAAATCCACAGTGTCCCTGACTTCTCAGAGGCACCCTGAGAAGTTGCCTGAGGTCACCGACACAAGTCGAGGGAACCCAGGGTTCCCTGCCGCAACCCGAGAAAGACCTCGAGAGTCCTTCTTCAATGCGTCTTGAGGCCCAATTCGCCTACTATGACTCGAGAGCAATCACACACTCCCCTTCACCACATGCACGGAGACCTGACGTCCCTAGCACCACACGAGAGGCTCTCTGAGTTCCCCGTCGTACCTCGTGAGAAATCTGATACTGGCGCCGCAGCTGGAGAAAACCCACGAGACGCCCCCGTCATCGCGAGATGAGGGCCTTTTTTCCTGCATGGCCAGGAAAACAATCCCGAGTCATCTCTCCAAACTCCATAGGAGGCTTCACTCCCTTTACGCCACGCAGTGGGCTCCAAGAGATACCCGTCGCGAATCGACAGGAGAGTGGAGTCCTTTTTTTCCCCTCAAGACGAGGCCTGACTCTCCGGGTGAGTCGAGAATGCAACCCTGAGATCCCTGTCGGCCCAGTAGTGGAACAATAGGTCCTGGACACAAGCGTAGATGAGGTCTATTTTGCCCTGCAGTGACTGGAGAGCAATCCCCAGTTCTAACTCGCAACTCGAAAGGAATACTGGATTTTCCTGGCGCCACACAAGAGGCTCCCTGAGATCCCCGTGGTACTTCATGAGACACCCCACACTGGCGCCGCAGCTCGAGAAAACCCACGAGACGCCACCGTCATCTCGAGATGAGGGCCTCCTTTTCCTGCATGGCCTGGAGTCCAATCCCGAGTCCTCTCTCCAAACTCCACAGGAGGCTTGACTCCCTTTAGTACACACATTGGGCTCCAAGAGATACCCATCGCGACTCGAGATGAGAGCGGAATTCTTTGCTTACCCTCGAGGTGAGAACTGACTCCCCGGATGAGTCTGGAATGCAAACCCGAGATCCCTGTCGCCCCTGGAGAGCAACATTAGATCCTGGACACAAGATCAGATTAGGTCTCTTTTGCCCTGCAGTGACTCTAGTGCAATCCCCAGCTCCCCCTCGCAACCCGAATGGAAGATTGGATTTCAAGGCCAACAAGAGGAAGCCTAAATTCCCGGTCATAACTCGAGAATCCCGCCGCAACTCGAGCAAAACCACGTGGTTCTCCCGTCATCGCAAGATGAGGCCCTTGCCCACTACAGTGTTTCAAAAGATGTCCCAGGTTCCGTCTTGAAATGCGAAACGGTACTTGGCACCCTTGATGCGACCCCAAAAGTCCCCCAACACGCCGGTCTCACTCAAGGGGAACACCGAGGTTCCCGGCACCACTTCATTTAAGCCCCTTCTCCCCTCCTGATCGTGACCGGTGGGTCGATTCCCCTGCTTTGTCTGCAAGGGGGCCCGACCTTCCCTGCACAACTCAGGATGAGACCGGTCTCATGGGTAAATTCGATACGTAGCTTTGTGGGTGGTGCCACTTGCCGAAAGACTCCAATTTCCCGGTCCGCTCTTGATAAGAATCCGATGCTCGGACACCTCTTGGAAGGCAGCCTTGAGTATGAAGGTACAACACGAAGGGGCACTAACACACCTGTGCATCATCCGGAAAAAGGGGCAGGTTACATACACAGCTCGACAAGTGGCCTGGCACCTCGAGAACAACTCGAGAGGCAAGAGGAGTCCCATCCTCCAGAAAAGACGAGGCCTGACTCTCCTGTACCAACATGCAGGGACCTTGCGATCTGAGTCAGAAATGGAGAGGAACACTGAGGTTCCTGCTTCAACTCGAGATGAGTCCCTCTTACATTCCACCAAATGCAGAAGAGTCTCGAGAGGACCCTCCAAACTGCACATTATCCCTGACTTCTCAGAGGCACTCTGAGAAGCTCCCTGAGGTCGCAGGCACAAGTCAAGGGAACCCTGGGTTTTATGCAGTAACCCGAGAAAGACATCGAGAGTCCTTCTTCAACCCGTCTTGAGGCCCGATTACCCTACCATGACTCGAGAGCAATGACGAACTCCCCCTAGCCATCTCATGGGGACCTGACTTCCCTGGAGCCACACGAGAGGCTCCCTGAGCTCCCTCTCGTACCTCGTCAGAAACCCGGCACTAGCGCGGCAGTCTAGAAAACCCACGAGATGCCGCCGTCATTGCGAGATGAGGGCCTTCTTTTCCTGCATGGCCTGGAGAGGAATCCCAAGTCCTCTATCCAAACAGCACAGGAGGCTTGACTCCCTTTAGGGCACACAGTGGGCTCCAAGAGATACCCATCGCGACTCAAAAGGACAGCGGAGTTCTTTGCTTCCCCTCGAGACGAGGCCTGATTCCCCGGGTGAGTCTGGTATGCAACCCATAGATCCCTGTCGCCCCTAGGGACGAACATTAAGTCCTGGACACAAGCCTAGATGAGGTCTATTTTGCCCTGCAGTGACTCGTGGACAATCCCCAGCTCTCCCTTGAAACTCGAATGGAAGATAGGACTTCCCTGGGCCAACACATGAGGAAGACTGTATTCCCCGTCGAAACTCGAGAATCCCGCCACAACTCGAGAAACGCCACGTGGTTCCCCTGTCATCACAAGATGAGGCCCTTGCCCCCTCCAGCGTCTCAAGAGAAGTCCCACGTTCCGTCTTGAAGTGTGAAACGGTATTGGCACCCTTGATGCGACCTCAAAAGTTCCTCGACACACCGGTCTGACTCGAGGAGAACACCAAGGTTCCCGGCACCACTACATCTGGGCCCCTTCTCCCCTCCTGATCGTGACAGGAGGGTTGATTCCCCTGTTTTGTCTTGAAGGGGTTCCCGGCTTTCCCGGTGCATCTCAGGATGAGGCCGGTCTCACGAGGTTATTCGAGACATAGCCTCGTGGATGGTGACACATGCCGAAAGACCCCGATTTCCCGGTTCACTCTTGATAAGATCCCAATGCCCGGACACCTCTTTGAAGATAACCCTTTTGATGAAGGCACAACACGAAGGGGCACTGACACCCCCAGGTATCGTCCGGAGAAACCCGCAGGTACCACACACAGCTCGAGAAGTGACCTGTCACCCCGTGAACAACTGGAGAGGCAAGCAGAGTTCCATTCCTCCACACAAGACGAGGCCTGACTCTCCTGTTCGAACTCTGCAGCGAAACTGCGATCCGAGTCAGATCTGGCCCAGGGGAAGTCAGGAGAGGAAACATGAGTTTCCTGCCTCCACTCGAGATGAGGCCCTCTTCCATTGCACCGAACCCAGTGGAGTCCCGAGAGGCCCCTCCCAACTGCACAGTATCCCTGACTTCTCAGAGGCACCCTTAGACCTTCCTGAGATCACCGGCACAAGTCGAGGGAACCAAGGGTTTCCTGCCCCAACCCGTAAAAGACCTCGAGAGTCCTTCTTCAACGCGTCTTGAGGTGCGATTCCCCTACCATGACTCGAGAGCAATGACGCGTTCCCCCTAGCCACGCACATAGAAACCTGACTTCCCTGGCGCCACAGGAGAGGCTCCCTGAGCTCCCCATTATACCTCGTGAGCAACACCACACTGGAGCCGCAGCTCGAGAATACACACGAGACGCCCCAGTCCTCACGAGATGAGGGCCTTCTTTTCCTGTATGGCCTGGAGAGAAATCCTGAGTCCTCTCTCCAAACTCCACAGGAGGCTTGCCTCATTTTAGGCCACACAGTGAGCTCCAAGATATACCCATCGCGACTCGAGAGGAGAGCGTTGTCTTTGGCTTCCCCTCGAGACGAGGCCTGATTCCCAGGGTGAGTCGAGAATGCAATGCCGAGATCGCTGTCGCCCCAGCAGAGGAACATTAGGTCCTGGACAAAAGCCTAGATGAGGTCTATTTGGCCCTGCAGTGTCTCGAGAGCAATCCCCAGTTCTAACTCGAAATTCGAATGAAAACTGGACTTCCCTGGGCCAGTTGAAGAGGAAGCCTGAATTCCCCGTCGTAACTCGAGAATCCCACCACAACTCAAGAAAAACCACGTGGTTCCCCCGTCATCGAAAGATGAGGCCCTTGCCCGCTACAGCGTCTCAAGAGAAGTCCCACGTTCCGTATTGAAGAGCGAAAAGTTACTTGGAACCCTTGATGCGACCCCAAAAGTTCCCCGACATACCAGTCTCACTTGAGGAGAACACCGAGGTTCCCGGCACCACTTCATCTTAGACTCTTCTCCCCTCTTGATCGCGACAGGAGGTTCGATTCCCCTGCTTTGTCTGGAAGGCGTTCCCGACCTTCCTGGCGCACATCAAGATGAGGCCAGTCTCACGAGGAAATTCGAGACATAGCCTCATGGGTGGTGCGACATGCCAAAAGACCCCGATTCCCTGGTCCGCTCTTGATAAGAACCCGATGGCAGAACCCAACTCGAAGGCAATCCTGTGGATCAAGGCACAACACGAAGGGGCAGTGACACCCCGGTGCATCGTCCAGAAAAACCCGCAAGTTCCACATACAAATCGACAAGTGGCCTGTCACCCCATGAACAACGCGAGAGTCAAGCGGAGTTCCATTCCTCCATACAAGACGAGGCCTGATTCTCCTGTCCCAACTCTGCAGGGACTCTGGGATCCGAGTCAGATCCGGCGCATTCGAAGCCAGGAGAGGAACCCTGAGGTTCCTGCCTCAACTTGTCATGAGGCCCTCTTCCATTGCACCAAACCCAGTGGAGTTCCGAGAGGCCCCTCCCAACTCCACAGTGACCCTGACTTCTCAGAGGCACGCTGAGAAGCTTCCTGAGGTCACTGGCACAAGTCGATGGAACCCAGGGTTTCCTGCTGCTACCCAAGAAAGGCCTTGAGAGTCCTTCTTTAACACGTCTTCAGGCCCAATTCCCCTACCATGACTCGAGAACAATAACGGGCTCCCTCTCACCACGTGCATAGAGACCTGACTGCCCTGGCACCACGTGAGAGGCTCACTGAGCTCCCAGTCTTACTTCGTGAGAAACCCCACACTAGCGCCACAGCTCGAGAAAACCTACGAGACGCCCCAGTCATAGGGAGATGAGGGCCTTCATTTCATGCATTGCCTGGAGAGCAATCCCGTGTCCTCCCTCCAAACACCAGAGGAGGTTTGACTCCCTTTAAGCCACTCAGTGGGCTCCAAGACATACCCGTCCGACTCGAGAGGAGAGCAGAGTCCTTTGCTTCCCCTCGAGACGAGGCCTGACTCCAAGGTGAGTCTGGAATGCAACCCCGAGATTTCTGTCGAGTCTTGAGATGAACATTAGGTCCTGCACACAAGCCTTGGTGGGGTCTCTTTTGCCTTCAGTGACTAGAGCGCACCTCCAGCTCTTCCTCGAATCTCGAATGGAAGATAAGACTTTTGTGGGCCAACATAAGAGGAAGCATGAATTCCCTGTGGTAACTCAAATATCCCACCGCAACTCGAGAAAAACCAAGTGGTTCCGCAGTCATTCCAAGATGAGGCCCTTGCCCGCTGGAGCACCCCAAGAGAAGTCCAACGTTCCATTTTGAAGAGTGAAACGGTACTTGGAACGCTTTATGCGACCCCAAAAGTTACCCGACATACCTGTCTCACTTGAGGGAAACACCGAGGTTCCCAGCAGCACTTCTTCTGAGCCACTTCTCCCCTCCTGATCGCCACAGGAGGGTCGATTCCTCTGCTTTGTCTGGAAGAGTTTCATGACCTTCGCGGCACACCTCAGGATGAGGCCGGTTTCATGAGGAAATTCGAGACAACCCACGTGGGTGGTGCCAAATGCTGAACGACCCCGATTTCCCAGTCCGCTCTTCATAAGAACCCGATGCCCGGACACCTCTTCGAAGGCAACCCTGTGGATGAAGGCACAAATCGAAGGATCACTGACACCCCCGTGCATCGTCTGGAAAAACCTGCAGATTCCACACACAGTTTGACAAGGGGCCTGAAACCCGATGAACAACTCGAGAGGCAAGCGGAGTTCCATTCCTCAGAAAAGACGTAGCCTGACTCTCCTGTCCCAACTCTGCAGGGACCCTGCGGTCTGAGTCCGAAACAGAGAGGAAGTCTGAGGTTCCTGCCTCCCCTCGAGATGAGGCCCTCTTCCATTGCGACAAACACAGCGGAGTCCCGAGAGGCCCCGCCAACTCCACAGTATCAATCAACTCTCAGAGACACCCTGGGAAGTTCCCTAAGGTCCACGGCAGAAGTCGAGGGAAATGACTTTTCCCAACACAACCCGAGAAAGACCTCAATAGTCCCTCTTCAACGCGTCTCGAGGCCCTAGTCCCCTCCCGTGACTCGAGAGCCATGACGCGCTCCCCCTCGCCACGCGCAGGGAGACCTGACTTCCCTGGTGCCGCACGAGAGGCTCCCTGAGATCCTCGCCGTGCCTCGCGAGAAAACCCCCAAGGGCGCCGCAGCTCGAGGAAACCCCTGAGACGCCCCCGTCCTCACGAGGTGAAGGGCCTTCTTTTCCTACATGGCCTGGAGAACAATCCCGAGCCCTCTCTCCAAAATGAAGAGGAGGCTTGACTCCACTGAGGCCACTAGGGGGCTCCAAGAGATCCGCGTCGCGACTCGGGAGGACAGCGGAGTCCTTGGCTTCCCCTCGAGACGAGGCCTGGCACCCCGGGGGATCCTGGAATGCAACCCCGAGTTCCCTGCCTTCCCTGGATAGGGACATTAGGTCCTGGACACACGCTTAGATGAGGTATCTTTGGCCCTGCAGTGACTCAAGGCAGCCCCCAGCTTTCCCTCGCCACTTGAATGGAAGACGGGGCTTCCCAGGGCCAACAGAGGAGGAAGCCTGTAATCCCCGTCGTCACTCGAGAATCCCACCGCAAATCGAGAAAAAACACGTGGTTTCAACGTCTTCGCAAGATGAGGCGCTTGCCCACTACGGCGTCTCAAGGGAAGTCCCATGTTCCGCCCTGAAGTGCGAAACGGTACTTGACACCCTTCGTACGACACCCAAAAGTTCCCTGACACGCCGGGTTCCCTCGAGGGGAACACCGAGAGTCCCGGCACAGCTTCATCTGAGCACCTTCTCCCCTCCTGATCGCGACAGGAGAGGCGATTCCCCTGCGTGCTCCAGAAGGGGTTCCCGGCCTTCCCGGCGCACCTCAGGATGAGGCCGGTCTCACGGGGAAATTCGAGAGGAGCCACGTGGGTGGTGCCACATGCCGAACGCCACCGATTCCCCGGTCCGCTCTTGAGAAGGACCCGAGGCCCGGACCCCTCTTCGAAGGCAACCCTGTGTGTGAAGGTACCACTCGAAGGGGCACTGACACCCCCGTGAGTCGTCCGGAAAAACCCGCGGTTTCCACACACAGCTCGACGAGGTAGGTGAGACACCCTGAGCAATTCGAGAGGCAAGCGGAGTTCCCTTCCTCAGACAAGACGAGGCCTGACTCTCCTGTCCCAACTCTGCAGGGACCCTGTGGTTGGAGTCCGAAAAGGAGAGGAAGCCTAAGTTTCCTGTCTCCCCTCGAGATGAGGCCCTCTTCCATTGCGCCAAGCCCAGCGGAGTCCCGAGAGGCCCCGCCAACTCCACAGCATCCCTCACCTATCAGAGGCACCATGGGAAGTTCCCTCAGGTCCCTGGCAGAAGTCGAGGGAAATGAGGCTTTCCCGCCGCAACCCCAGAAAGACCTCGAGTGTCCTTCTTCAAGGCGTCTGGAGGCCCTAGTCCTCTCCCATGACTCGAGAGCCATGACGCGTCCCCCTCGCCACGCGCACAGAGACCTGACTTCCCTGGGACCGCACGAGAGGCTCCCTGAGATCCTCGTCTTGCCTCGTGAAAAACCCCCATGGGCGCCGCAGCTCGAGGAAACCCCTGAGAAGCCCCCATCCTCGCGAGGTGAGGGCCTTCTTTTCCTGCCTGACCCAGACCGCAATCCTGAGTCCTCTCTCCAAACTGAAGAGAAGGCCTGACTCCCTTGAGGCCACTCAGTGGGCTCCAAGAGATCTGCGTCGCGACTTGAGAGGAGAGCGGCATCCTTTGCTTGCCCTCGAGGCTAGGCCTGACTCCCCGGGGGAGTCTGGAACGCCACCCTGAGATACCTGTCTTCCCTTGAGAGGAACGTTAAGTCCCGGACACAGGCCTAGATGAGGTCTCTTTGGCCCTGCAGTGACTCGAGTGCAACCCCAAGCTTTCCCTCGCAACTCGAATGGAAGATTAGGCTTCCCGGGGCCAACACAAGAGGAAGCCTGAAATCCCCGTCGTAACTCTAGAATCCCACCGCAACTCGAGAAAAACCACGTGGTTCCCACCTCTTGGCAAGATGAGGACCTTGCCCGCGACGGCGTCTCAAGGGAAGTCCCCTGTTCCGCCCTGAAGGGCGAAACGGGCCCTGACAGCCTTCCTGCGACCCCCAAAAGACCCCCGACAAGCCGGGGTCCCCCGAGGGGAACACCGAGGGTCCCTGCACCGCTTCCTCTGAGCCCCTTCTCCCCTCCTGATCGCGACAGGAGAGTCGATTCCCCTGCGTGGTCTGGAAGGGGTTCCCGGGCTTCCCGGCGCACCTCAGGATGAGGCCGGTCTCACGAGGAAATTCGAGGCGAGCCACGTGGGTGGGGCAACATGCCGAACGCCCCCGATTCCCCGGTCCGCTCTTGAGAAGGACCCGAGGCCCGGACCCCTCTTCGAAGGCAACCCTGTGGGTGAAGGCACAACACGAAGGGGCACTGCCACCCCCGTGCATCGTCCGCAAAGACCCGCGGGTTCCACACACAGCTCGACGAGGGGCCTGAGACCCCCTGAGCAACTCGAGAGGCCAGCGGGGTTCCCTTCCTCAGATAAGACGAGGCTTGACTCTCCTGTCCCAACTCTACAGGGACTGTGCGGTCGGAGTCCGAAACGGAGAGGAAGCCTGAGGTTCCTGCCTCCCCTCGAGGTGAGGCCCTCTTCCGTTGCGCCACACCCAGCGGAGTCCCGAGGGGCCCCGCCACCTCCACAGGATCCCTCGCCTCTCAGAGGCACCCTGGGAAGTTCCCTAAGGTCCCCGGCAGAAGGCGAGGGAAACGAGGGTTTCCCGCCGCCGCCCGAGAAAGACCTCGAGAGTCCTTCTTCAACGCGTCTCGAGGCCCTAGTCCCCTCCCGTGACTCGAGAGCCAGGACGCGCTCCCACTCGCCACGCGCATGGAGACCTGACTTCCCTGGCGCCGCACGAGAGGCTCCCTGAGATCCTCGTCGTGCCTCGGGAGAAAACCCCCACGGGCGCCGCAGCTCGAGGAAACCCCTGAGATGCCCCCGTCCTCGCGAGCTGAGGGCCTTCTTTTCCTGCATGGCCTGGAGAGCAATCCCGGGTCCTCTCTCCAAACGCAAGAGGAGGCTGGACTCCCTTGAGGCCGCTCAGGGGGCTCCAAGAGACCCGCATCGCGACTCGAGAGGAGAGCGGAGTCCTTGGCTTCGCCTCGTGACGAGGCCTGACTCCCCGGGGGAGCCTGGAATGCAACCCCGAGATCCCTGCCTTTCCTGGAGAGGAATATTAGGTCCCGGACACACGCCTAGGTGTGGTCTCTTCGGCCCTGCAGTGACTCGAGCGCAACCCCCAGCTTTCCCTCGCAACCCGAGGGCAAGATTGGGCTTCCCAGGGCCAACCCAAGGGGAAGGCTGAGATCCCCGTCGTAACTCGAGAATCCCGCCGCAACTAGAGAAAAACCACGTGGTTCCCACCTCTTGGCAAGATGAGGCCCTTGCCCGCGACAGTGTCTCAAGGGAAGTCCCCTGTTCCGCCCTGAAGGGCGAAACGGTCCCTGACAGCCTTCCTGCGACCCCCAAAATTCCCCCGACACGCCGGGGTCCCCCGAGGGGAACACCGAGGGTCCCGGCACCGCTTCCTCTGAGCCCCTTCTCCCCTCCTGATCGCGACAGGAGAGGCGATTCCCCTGCGTGGTCTGGAAGGGGTTCCCGGCCTTCCCGGCGCACCTCAGGATGAGACCGGTCTCACGAGGAAATTCGAGGAGAGCCACGTGGGTGGGGCCACATGCCGAACGCCCCCGATTCCCCGGTCCGCTCTTGAGAAGGACACGAGGCCCAGACCCCTCTTCGAAGGCAACCCTTTGGGTGAAGGCACAACATGAAGGGGCAATGCCACCCCCGTGCATCGTCCGCAAAGACCCGCGGGTTCCACACACAGCTCGACGAGGGGCCTGAGACCCCCTGAGCAACTCGAGAGGCCAGCGGGGTTCCCTTCCTCAGACAAGACGAGGCCTGACACTCCTGTCCCAACTCTGCAGGGACCCTGCGGTCGGAGTCCGAAACGGAGAGGAAGCCTGAGGTTCCTGCCTCCCCTCGAGGTGAGGCCCTCTTCCGTTGCGCCAGACCCAGTGGAGTCCCGAGGGGCCCCGCCACCTCCACAGGATCCCTCGCCTCTCAGAGGCACCCTGGGAAGTTCCCTAAGGTCCCCGGCAGAAGGCGAGGGAAACGAGGGTTTGCCGCCGCCCCCCGAGAAAGACCTCGAGAGTCCTTCCTCAACGCTTCTCCAGGCCCTAGTCCCCTCCCGTGACTCGAAAGCCAGGACGTGCTCCCCCTCGCCAGGCGTATGGAGACCTGACTTCCCTGGCGCCGCACGAGAGGCTCCCTGAGATCCTCGTCGTGCCTCGGGAGAAAACTCCCACGGGCGCCGCAGCTCGAGGAAAACCCTGAGACGACCCCGTCCTCCCGAGCTGAGGGCCTTCTTTTCCTGTATGGCCTGGAGAGCAATCCCGGGTCCTCTCTCCAAACGGAAGAGGAGGCTGGACTCCCTTGAGGCAGCTCAGGGGGCTCCAAGAGACCTGCGTCGCGACACGAGAGGAGAGCGGAGTCCTTGGCTTCCCCTCGAGACGAGGCCTGACTCCCCGGGGCAGCCTGGAATGCAACCCCGAGATCCCTGCCTTCCTTGGAGAGGAATATTAGGTCCCGGACACACGCCTAGGTGAGGTCTCTTCGGCCCTGCAGTGACTCGAGCGCAACCCCCAGCTTTCCCTCGCCACCCGAGGGCAAGATTGGGTTTCCCAGGGCCAACCCAAGGGGAAGGCTGAGATCCCCGTCGTAACTCGAGAGTCCCGCCGCAACTCGAGAAAAACCACGTGGTTCCCACCTCTTGGCAAGATAAGGCCCTTGCCCGCGACGGCGTCTCAAGGGAAGTCCCTTGTTCCACACTGAAGGGCGAAACGGTCCCTGACAGCCTTCCTGCGACCCCCAAAATTCCCCCGACACGCCGGGGTCCCCCGAGCGGAACACCGAGGGTCCCGGCACCGCTTCCTCTGAGCCCCTTCTCCCCTCCTGATCGCGACAGGAGAGGCGATTCCCCTGCGTGGTCTGGAAGGGGTTCCTGGCCTTCCCGGCGCACCTCAGGATGAGGCCGGTCTCACGAGGAAATTCGAGACGAGCCACGTGGGTGGGGCCACCTGCCGAACGCCCCCGATTCCCCGGTCCGCTCTTGAGAAGGACCCGAGGCCCGGACCCCTCTTCGAAGGCAACCCTGTGGGTGAAGGCACAACACGAAGGGGCACTGCCACCCCCGTGCATCGTCCGCAAAGACCCGCGGGTTCCACACACAGCTCGACGAGGGGCCTGAGACCCCCTGAGAAACTCGAGAGGCCAGCGGGGTTCCCTTCCTCAGACAAGACGAGGCCTGACTCTCCTGTCCCAACTCTGCAGGGACCCTGCGGTCGGAGTCCGAAACGGAGAGGAAGCCTGAGGTTCCTGCCTCCCCTCGAGGTGAGGCCCACTTCCGTTGCGCCAGACCCAGCGGAGTCCCGAGGGGCCCCGCCACCTCCACAGGATCCCTCCCCTCTCAGAGGCACCCTGGGAAGTTCCCTAAGGTCCCCGGCAGAAGGCGAGGGAAACGAGGGTTTCCCGCCGCCCCCCGAGAAAGACCTCGAGAGTCCTTTTTCAAAGCGTCTCGAGGCCCTAGTCACCTCCCGTGATCGAGAGCCAGGACGCGATCCCCCTCGCCACGCACATGGAGACCTGACTTCCCTGGCGCCGCACGAGAGGCTCCCTGAGATCCTCGTCGTGCCTCGGGAGAAAACCCCCACGGGCGCCGCAGCTCGAGGAAACCCCTGAGACGCCCCCGTCCTCGCCAGCTGAGGGCCTTCTTTTCCTGCATGGCCTGGAGAGCAATCCCGGGTCCTCTCTCCAAACGGAAGAGGAGGCTGGACTTCCTTGAGGCCGCTCAGGGGGCTCCAAGAGACCCGCGTCGCGACTCGAGAGGAGAGCGGAGTCCTTGGCTTCCCCTCGAGACGAGGCCTGACTCCCCGGGGGAGCCTGGAATGCAACCCCGAGATCCCTGCCTTCCCTGGAGAGGAATATTAGGTCCCGGACACACGCCTAGGTGAGGTCTCTTCGGCTCTGCAGTGACTCGAACGCAACCCCCAGCTTTCCCTCCCAACCTGAGGGGAAGATTGGGCTTCCCAGGGCCAACCCAAGGGGAAGGCTGAGATCCCCGTCGTAACTCGAGAATGCCACCGCAACTCGAGAAAAACCACGTGGTTCCCACCTCTTGGCAAGATGAGGCCCTTGCCCGCGACGGCGTCTCAAGGGAAGTACCCTGTTCCGCCCTGAAGGGCGAAACGGGCCCTGACAGCCTTCCTGCGACCCCCAAAAGTCCCCCGACACGCCGGGTTCCCTCGAGGGGTACACCGAGGGTCCCGGCACCGCTTCCTCTGAGCCCCTTCTCCCCTCCTGATCGCGACAGAGAGGCGATTCCCCTGCATGGTCTGGAAGGGGTTCCCGGCCTTCCCGGCGCACCTCAGGATGAGGCCGGTCTCACGAGGAAATTCGAGACGAGCCACGTGGGTGGTGCCACATGCCGATCGCCCCCGATTCCCCGGCCCGCCCTTGAGAAGGACCCGAGGCACGGACCCCTCTTCGAAGGCAACCCTGTGGGTGAAGGCACAACACGAAGGGGCACTGTCACCCCCGTGCATCGTCCGCAAAGACCCGCGGGTTCCACACACAGCTCGACGACGGGCCTGAGACCCCCTGAGCAACTCGAGAGGCCAGCGGGGTTCCCTTCCTCAGACAAGACGAGGCCTGACTCTCCTGTCCCAACTCTGCAGGGACCCTGCGGTCGGAGTCCGAAACAGAGAGGAAGCCTGAGGTTCCTGCCTCCCCTCGAGGTGAGGCCCTCTTCTGTTGCGCCAGACCCAGTGGAGTCCCGAGGGGCCCCGCCACCTCCACAGGATCCCTCGCATCTCAGAGGCACCCTGGGAAGTTCCCTAAGGTCCCCGGCAGAAGGCGAGGGAAACGAGGGTTTCCCGCCGCCCCCCGAGAAAGACCTCGAGAGTCCTTCTTCAACGCGTCTCGAGGCCCTAGTCCCCTCCTGTGACTCGAGAGCCATGACGCGCTCCCCCTCGCCACGCGCATAGAGACCTGACTTCCCTGGCGCCGCACGAGAGGCTCCCTGAGATCCTCGTCGTGCCTCGGGAGAAAACGCCCACGGGCGCCTCAGCTCGAGGAAACCCCTGAGACGCCCCCGTCCTCGCCAGCTGAGGGCCTTCTTTTCCTGCATGGCCTGGAGAGCAATCCCGGGTCCTCTCTCCAAACGGAAGAGGAGGCTGGACTCCCTTGAGGCCGCTCAGGGGGCTCCAAGAGACCCGCGTCGCGACTCGAGAGGAGAGAGGAGTCCTTGGCTTCCCCTCGAGACGAGGCCTGACTCCCCGGGGGAGCCTGGAATGCAACCCCGAGATCCCTGCCTTCCCTGGAGAGGAATATTAGGTCCCGGACACACGCCTAGGTGAGGTCTCTTCGGCTCTGCAGTGACTCGAACGCAACCCCCAGCTTTCCCTCCCAACCTGAGGGGAAGATTGGGCTTCCCAGGGCCAACCCAAGGGGAAGGCTGAGATCCCCGTCGTAACTCGAGAATGCCACCGCAACTCGAGAAAAACCACGTGGTTCCCACCTCTTGGCAAGATGAGGCCCTTGCCCGCGACGGCGTCTCAAGGGAAGTACCCTGTTCCGCCCTGAAGGGCGAAACGGGCCCTGACAGCCTTCCTGCGACCCCCAAAAGTCCCCCGACACGCCGGGTTCCCTCGAGGGGTACACCGAGGGTCCCGGCACCGCTTCCTCTGAGCCCCTTCTCCCCTCCTGATCGCGACAGAGAGGCGATTCCCCTGCATGGTCTGGAAGGGGTTCCCGGCCTTCCCGGCGCACCTCAGGATGAGGCCGGTCTCACGAGGAAATTCGAGACGAGCCACGTGGGTGGTGCCACATGCCGATCGCCCCCGATTCCCCGGCCCGCCCTTGAGAAGGACCCGAGGCACGGACCCCTCTTCGAAGGCAACCCTGTGGGTGAAGGCACAACACGAAGGGGCACTGTCACCCCCGTGCATCGTCCGCAAAGACCCGCGGGTTCCACACACAGCTCGACGACGGGCCTGAGACCCCCTGAGCAACTCGAGAGGCCAGCGGGGTTCCCTTCCTCAGACAAGACGAGGCCTGACTCTCCTGTCCCAACTCTGCAGGGACCCTGCGGTCGGAGTCCGAAACAGAGAGGAAGCCTGAGGTTCCTGCCTCCCCTCGAGGTGAGGCCCTCTTCTGTTGCGCCAGACCCAGTGGAGTCCCGAGGGGCCCCGCCACCTCCACAGGATCCCTCGCATCTCAGAGGCACCCTGGGAAGTTCCCTAAGGTCCCCGGCAGAAGGCGAGGGAAACGAGGGTTTCCCGCCGCCCCCCGAGAAAGACCTCGAGAGTCCTTCTTCAACGCGTCTCGAGGCCCTAGTCCCCTCCTGTGACTCGAGAGCCATGACGCGCTCCCCCTCGCCACGCGCATAGAGACCTGACTTCCCTGGCGCCGCACGAGAGGCTCCCTGAGATCCTCGTCGTGCCTCGGGAGAAAACGCCCACGGGCGCCTCAGCTCGAGGAAACCCCTGAGACGCCCCCGTCCTCGCCAGCTGAGGGCCTTCTTTTCCTGCATGGCCTGGAGAGCAATCCCGGGTCCTCTCTCCAAACGGAAGAGGAGGCTGGACTCCCTTGAGGCCGCTCAGGGGGCTCCAAGAGACCCGCGTCGCGACTCGAGAGGAGAGAGGAGTCCTTGGCTTCCCCTCGAGACGAGGCCTGACTCCCCGGGGGAGCCTGGAATGCAACCCCGAGATCCCTGCCTTCCCTGGAGAGGAATATTAGGTCCCGGACACACGCCTACGTGAGGTCTCTTCGGCCCTGCAGTGACTCGAGCGCAACCCCCAGCTTTCCCTCGCAACCCGAGGGCAAGATTGGGCTTCCCAGGGCCAACCCAAGGGGAAGACTGAGATCCCCGTCGTAACTCGAGAATGCCGCCGCAACTCGAGAAAAATCACTTGGTTACCACCTCTTGGCAAGATGAGGCCCTTGCCCGCGACGGCGTCTCAAAGGGAAGTACCCTGTTCCGCGCTGAAGGGCGAAACGGTCCCTGACAGCCTTCCTACGGCCACCAAAAGTCCCCCGACACGCCGGGTTCCCTCGAGGGGAACACCGAGGGTCCCAGCACCGCTTCCTCTGAGCCCCTTCTCCCCTCCTGATCGCGACAGGAGAGGCGATTCCCCTGCGTGGTCTGGAAGGGGTTCCCTGCCTTCCCGGCGCACCTCAGGATGAGGCCGGTCTCACGAGGAAATTCGAGACGAGCCACGTGGGTGGTGCCACATGCCGATTGCCCCCGATTCCCCGGCCCGCCCTTGAGAAGGACCCGAGGCACGGACCCCTCTTCGAAGGCAACCCTGTGGGTGAAGGCACAACACGAAGAGGCACTGCCACCGCCGTGCATCGCCCGCAACGACCTGCGGGTTCCGCACACAGCTCGACGAGGGGCCTGAGACCCCCTGAGCAACTCGAGAGGCCAGCGGGGTTCCCTTCCTCAGACAAGACGAGGCCTGACTCTCCTGTCCCAACTCTGCAGGGCCCCTGCGGTCGGAGTCCGAAACGGAGAGGAAGCCTGAGGTTCCTGCCTCCCCTCGAGGTGAGGCCCTCTTCCGTTGCGCCAGAACCAGCGGAGTCCGAGGGGCCCCGCTAACTCCACAGCATCCCTCACCTCTCAGAGGCACCCTGGGAAGTTCCCTCAGGTCCCCGGCAGAAGTCGAGGGAAATGAGGGTTTCCCGCCGCCACTCGAGAAAGACCTCGATAGTCCTTCTTCAAAATGTCTTGAGGCCCTTGTCCCCTCTCTGGACTAGAGAGCAATGATGCGCTCCCCCTCGCCTCGCGCATGCAGACCTGGCTTCCCTGGCGCCGCATGAGAGGCTCCCTGAGATCCTCGTCGTGCCTCGGGAGAAAACCCCCACGGGCGCCGCAGCTCGAGGAAACCCCTGAGACGCCCCCGTCCTCGCGAGCTGAGGGCCTTCTTTTCCTGCCTGGCCTGGAGAGCAATCCCGAATCTTCTCTCCAAACTGAAGAGTAGGATGGATTCCCTTGAGGCGACTCAGTGGGCTCCAGGAGATCCGCCTCGCGGCTCGAGAGCAGAGCGCAGTCCTTTGCTTCCCCTCGAGGCGAGGCCTGACTCCCCGGGGGAGTCTGGAGTGCAATCCCGAGATCCTTGTCTTCCCTTGAGAGGACTATTAGGTCCTGGACACACGCCTAGATGAGGTCTCTTTGGCCTTGCAGTGATTCGAGCACAACATCCAGCTTTCCCTCGCAACTCGAAGGGAAGTTTGGGCTTCCCAGGGCTAACACAAGAGGAAGGCTGAAATCCCCGTCGTAACTCGAGAATCCCGCCGCAACTCGAAAAAAACCACGTGGTTCCATCGTCTTCGCAGCATGAGGCCCTTGCCCGCCACAGCGTCTCAAAAGAAGTCCCACGTTCCTACTGAATTGCAAAACGGTACTTGGCACCCATGATGGCACCCCCAAAGTTTCCCAACATACAGGCCTCACTGGAGGGTAACACCCATGTTCCCCACACCACATCATTTGAGCCCCTTCTCCCCTCCTGATTGCAACAGGAGTGTCTTTTCTCCTGCTTTGTGTGGAAGGGGTTACCGATCTTCCCAGCGCACATCAGGATGAGGCCTGTCTCACGAGGAAATTGGAGATGTAGCCTCGTGGGTGGTGCCACATGCGGAAAGACCCCATTTCCCGGTCAGCTATTAATAAGAACCCGATGCCCGTACACTTCTTGGAATGCATCCCGTAGGATGAAGGCACAACAAGGAGGGACCCTGAACACCCGTGCATCTTTTGGAAAATTCTGCAGGTTCCACATACAGCTCGACAAGTGACCTGTTACCTCGTTAACAACTCGAGAGGCAAGCTAAGTTTCATTTCTCCACAGAATACGAGGCCTGACTCTCCTGTCCCAACTCTGCAGGAATCCTGAGATCGGAGTCTGAAATGGAGAGGAACCCTGAGGTTCCTTCCTCAACACGAGATGAGGCCCTCTTGTATTATACCCCAGCCAGTGGAGTCCCTAGAGGCCCCTCCCAACTCCACAGTATCAGTGTCTTCTCAGAGGCACCCTGAGCAACTCCCTGAGGTCACCGGCACAAGTCGAGGGAACACAGGGTATCCTGCCGCAACCCGAGAAAGACCTCAAGAGTCCGTCTTCAATGCGTCTTGAGGACGGATTCCCCTACCATGACTCGAGAGCAATGACACGCTCCCCCTCGCCATGCGCATGGACACCTGACTTCCCTGGCGCCACATGAGAGGCTCCCTGAGCTCCCCGTCATACCTCGTGAGAAACCCCACACTGGCGCCGCAGCTCGGGAAAACCCACCGTCATCGCGAGATTGGGGACTTCTTTTCCTGCCTGACCTGGAGAGCAATCCCTGGTCTTTTCTCCAAACTTCACAGGAGGCTTTACTCCCTTTAGGCCACTCAATGGGCTCCAAGAGATACCTGTCGCGACGTGAGAGGAGAGCAGAGTACTTTGTTTCCCCTCGAGACGAGGCCTTACCTCGGGTGAGTCTGGAATGCGACCCCGAGATCCCTGTTGCCCCTGGAGTGGAACATTATGTCCTGGACAAAAGCCTAGATGAGGTCTATTTTGCCCTACAGTGACTCGAGAGCAACACCCATCTCTCCCTCGCAATTCGAATGGAAGATTGGTCTTCATTGGGCCAACACAAGAGGAAGTCTGAATTTCCCGTTGTAAATCCAGAATCCCGCCGCAACTCTTAAAAACCACGTGGTTCCCCATTCATCGCAATATGAGGCCTTTGCCCGCTACAGAGTCTCAAGAGAAGTCCCATGTTTCGTCATAAAGCTCGAAATGCTACTTGGCACCCTTGATGCGACCCCAAAAGTTCCCCAATATACCGGTCTCACTCCAAGGGAACACCGAAGTTCCTGGCACCACTTCATTTGAGCCCCTTCTCCGCTCCTGATCACGGCAGGAAGGTCGATCCCCCTGCTTTGTCTAGAAGGGGTTCCCGACCTTCATGGCGCACCTCAGGATGAGGCCAGTCTCACGAAGAAATTCGAGACGTAGCCTCGTGTTGGTGCCACGTGCCAAAAGACCCCGATTTCTCGGTCTTGCTCTTGATAAGAACCCGATGCCCGGACACCTCTTCTAAGGCAACCCTGTGGATGAAGGCACTACACGAGGGGGCACTGGCAACCCTGTTCATCGTCCGGAAAAACCCGCAGGATCCACATACAGCTCCACAACTGGCCTGTCACCCCTTAAACAATGAGAGAGGAAAGCGGAGTTCCCTTCCTCAGACAAGACGAGGCCTGAGTATCCAATCCCAACTCTGCAGGCACCCTTCGATCTGAGTCAGAAATGGAGAGGAAACCTGAGGTTCCTGCCTCAACCCGAGATGAGGCCCTCTTCCATTAAAACAAACCCAGTGGAGTCCCGAGAGGCCCCTCCCATCTCCACAGTATCCCTGACTTCTCATAGGCATTCTGAGAAGCTCCTTGAGGCCACCGGCAAAAGTCGAGGGAAATAAGGGTTTCCTGCCACAACTGAAGAAAGACCTCGAGAGTCCTTCTTCAATGTGTCTTGAGGTCAGATTCCCCTACCATAGCTCGAGAGCAATAATGCGCTCCCCCTCGCCACGCACATGGAGACCTGACTTCTCTGGCGCCACACGAGAGGCTCCCTGAGGTCCTCCTCGTGCCTCGTGAGAAAACCCCCATGGGCGCAGCAGCCTGAGGAAACCCATGAGACGCCCCCGTCATCGCTAGATGAGGGCCTTCTTTTCCTGCCTGGCCTGGAGAGCAATCCCGAGTCCTCTCTCCAAACTGAAGAGGAGGCTCGACACCCTTGAGTCCACTCAGTGGGCTCCAAGAGATCCGTGTCGCGACTTGAGAGGAAAGCGGAGTCCTTTGCTTCCCCTCCAGGCGAGTCCTGACTCCCCGGGGGAGTCTGGAATGGAAACCCGGGATCCCTGTCTTCCCTTGAGAGGAATATTAGGTCCTGGACACACGCCTCGATGTGGTCTCTTTGGCCCTGTAGTGACTCGAGCAGAACCCCCAGCTTTCCATCGCAACTCGAATTGAAGATTGGGCTTCCCAGGGCCAACCCAAGAGAGACCTGAAATTCCTGTCGTTTTCGAGAATCCCGATGCAACTCAAGAAAAACGACGTGGTTCCAACGTCTTCACAGGATGAGGCCCTTGCCCGCTACAGCGTCTCCAGGGAAGTCCCATGTTCCGTCCTGAAGTGGGAAATGGTACTTGGCTCCCTTGATGCGACCCCTAAAGTTCCCTGAAACGCCGGGTTCCCTCGAGTGGAACACCGAGGGTCCCGGCACCACTTCATCTGAGCCCCATCTCCCCTCCTGATCGCGACAGGAGAATCGATTCCCCTACTTTGTGTGGAAGGGGTTCCCGGCCTTCCCGGCGCACCTCAGGATGATGCTGGTCTCACGAGGAAATTCGAGATGAGCCACGTGGGTGGTGCCACATGCAGAATGACCCCGATTTCCCGGTCCGCTCTTGAAATGAACCCGATGCCCGGACACCTCTTTGAAGGCAACCCTGTGGGGGAAGGCACAACACGAAGGGGCACTGACACCCCCATGCATCTTCTGGAAACACCTGCAGGTTCCAAACACAGCTTGTCAAGGGCCCTGAGAACCCCTGAACGACTCGAGAGGCAAGCAGAGTTCCGTTACTCAGACAAGACGAGGCCTGACTCTCCTGTCCCAACTCTGCAGGGACCCTGCGGTCGGAGTCAGAAATGGAGAGGAAGCCTGAGGTTCCTGCCTCCAATCGAGATGAGGCCCTCTTTCATTTCGTCAAACCTAGTGGAGTCCCGAGAGGCCCCTCTAACTCCTCAGTATCCCTCACCTCTCAGAGGCACCTGGGAAGTTCCCTAAGGTCCCCTGTAGAGGTCGAGGGAAACGAGTGTTTCCCGCCCCAACCCAAGAAAGACCTCGAGAGTCCTTCTTAAATGCGTCTTGAGGCCCTAGTCCCTCCCATGACTCCAGAGCAATGACGCGATCTGCCTGGCCATACGCATGGAGGCCTGACTTCTCTGGCGCCGCACGAGAGGCTCCCTGAGCTCCCCATCATATCTCGTGAGAAACCCCACACTGACGCCGCAGCTCGAGAAAACCCATGAGACGCTCCCGTCATCACGAGAGGAGGGCCATCTTTAACTGAATGGTATGCAGATCAAGCGTGAACCTTCTGTCCAAGCTACACAGGACGCTTGACTCCCTTTAGGCCACTCATTGGGCTCCAAGAGTTACACGTCGCGACTCGAGAGGACAGTGGAGTCCTTTGCTTCCACTCGAGATGAGGCGTGACCCACCGGGTGAGACTGGAATGCGACCCCGATATCCCTGTTGCCCCTGGAGAGGAACACTACGTCCTGGACCCAAGCCTAGATGAGGACTCTTTGCCCTGAAGTGACTCGAGAGCAACCCCCAGCTCTCTCTGACAAGTTGAATGGAAGATTGGACTTCCTGGGCCAACACAAGAGGAAGCCTGAATTCCCCGTTGTAACTCGAGAATCCCGCCTCAACTCGAGAAAAACCACGTGTTTCCCTCGTCATCGCAATATGAGGCCCTTGCCCGCTACAGCATCTCCAGAGAATTCCCACGTTCCGTCTTGAAGTGCGAAACTGTACTTGGCACCCTTGATGCGAAATCAAAAGTGCCGTGACATACCGGTCTCACTCGAGGGGACCACCGAGGTTCCCGGCACCACTTCATCTGAGCCCCTTCTCCCCTTCTGATCGCGACCGGTGGGTCGATTCCCCTGCTTTGTCTGCAAGGGTTCCCTACCTTCCCGGCGAACCTCAGGATGAGGCCGGTCTCCCGAGGAAAATCGAGACATAGCCTCGTGGGTGGTACCACATGCTGAAAGACCCCAATTTTCTGGTATGCTCTTGAAAAGAACCCGATGCCCGGACACCTCTTTGAAGGCAACCCTGTGGATGAAGGCACAAAACGAAGGGGCACTGACACTCCTGTGCATCGTCCGGAAAAAACCGCAGGTTCCACACACAGCTCAACAAATGGCCTGTCACTCCGTGAACAACTCGAAAGGCAAGCGGATATCCATTCCTCCACGGAAGACGAGGCGTGACTCTCTTGTCCGTACTCGGCAGGTACTCTGCGACCCGAGTCAGAAATGGAGAGGACCCCTGAGGTTCCTGCCTCCATTCGAGATGAGGCCCTCTTCGATTGCACCAAACCCAGTTGAGTAACGAAAGGCCCCTCCCAAATCCACAGTGTCCCTGACTTCTCAGAGGCACCCTGAGAAGTTGCCTGAGGTCACCGACACAAGTCGAGGGAACCCAGGGTTCCCTGCCGCAACCCGAGAAAGACCTCGAGAGTCCTTCTTCAATGCGTCTTGAGGCCCGATTCGCCTACTATGACTCGAGAGCAATCACGCACTCCCCTTCACCACACGCATGGAGACCTGACGTCCCTAGCACCACACGAGAGGCTCTCTGAGCTCCCCGTCATACCTCGTGAGAAATCTGATACTGGCGCCGCAGCTGGAGAAAACCCACGAGACGCCCCCGTCATCGCGAGATGAGGGCCTTTTTTCCTGCATGGCCAGGAAAACAATCCCGAGTCATCTCTCCAAACTCCATAGGAGGCTTCACTCCCTTTACACCACGCAGTGGGCTCCAATAGATACCCGTCGCGACTCGACAGGAGAACGGAGTCCTTTTTTTCCCCTCAAGACGAGGCCTGACTCTCCGGGTAAGTCGAGAATGCAACCCTGAGATCCCTGTCGGCCAAGTAGTGGAACACTAGGTCCTGGACACAAGCGTAGATGAGGTCTATTTTTCCCTGCAGTGACTGGAGAGCAATCCCCAGTTCTAACTTGCAACTCGAATGGAATACTGGATTTTCCTGGCGCCACACAAGAGGCTCCCTGAGATCCCCGTGGTACTTCATGAGACACCTCACACTGGCGCCGCAGCTCGAGAAAACCCACGAGACGCCACCGTCATCTCGAGATGAGGGCCTTCTTTTCCTGCATGGCCTGGAGTCCAATCCCGAGTCCTCTCTCCAAACTCCACAGGAGGCTTGACTCCCTTTAGTACACACAGTGGGCTCCAAGAGATACCCATCGCGACTCGAGACGAGAGCGGAATTCTTTGCTTACCGTCGAGGTGAGAACTGACTCCCCGGATGAGTCTGGAATGCAAACCCGAGATCCCTGTCGCCCCTGGAGGGCAACATTAGATCCTGGACACAAGCCTAGATTAGGTCTCTTTTGCCCTGCAGTGACTCTAGCGCAATCCCCAGCTCCCCCTCGCAACCCGAATGGAAGATTGGATTTCAAGGCCAACAAGAGGAAGCCTAAATTCCCGGTCATAACTCGAGAATCCCGCCGCAACTCGAGCAAAACGACGTGGTTCTCCCGTCATCGCAAGATGAGGCCCTTGCCCGCTACAGCGTTTCAAAAGATGTCCCAGGTTCCGTCTTGAAATGCGAAACGGTACTTGGCACCCTTGATGCGACCCCAAAAGTCCCCCAACACGCCGGTCTCACTCAAGGGGAACACCGAGGTTCCCGGCACCACTTCATTTAAGCCCCTTCTCCCCTCCTGATCGTGACCGGTGGGTCGATTCCCCTGCTTTGTCTGCAAGGGGGCCCGACCTTCCCTGCACAACTCAGGATGAGGCCGGTCTCATGGGGAAATTCGATACGTAGCTTTGTGGGTGGTGCCACTTGCTGAAAGACTCCAATTTCCCGGTCCGCTCTTGATAAGAATCCGATGCTCGGACACCTCTTGGAAGGCAGCCTTGAGTATGAAGGTACAACACGTAGGGGCACTAACACACCTGTGCATCATCCGGAAAAACGGGCAGGTTACACACACAGCTCGACAAGTGGCCTGTCACCTCGAGAACAACTCGAGAGGCAAGAGGAGTCCCATCCTCCAGAAAAGACGAGGCCTGACTCTCCTGTACCAACATGCAGGGACCTTGCGATCTGAGTCAGAAATGGAGAGGAACACTGAGGTTCCTGCTTCAACTCGAGATGAGTCCCTCTTACATTCCACCAAATGCAGAGGAGTCTCAAGAGGCCCCTCCAAACTGCACAGTATCCCTGACTTCTCAGAGGCACTCTGAGAAGCTCCCTGAGGTCGCAGGCACAAGTCAAGGGAACCCTGGGTTTTATGCAGTGACCCGAGAAAGACCTCGAGAGTCCTTCTTCAACCCGTCTTGAGGCCCGATTACCCTACCATGACTCGAGAGCGATGACGAACTCCCCCTAGCCATCTTATGGGGACCTGACTTCCCTGGCGCCACACGAGAGGCTCCCTGAGCTCCCTCTCGTACCTCGTCAGAAACCCAGCACTAGCGCGGCAGTCTAGAAAACCCACAAGTCGCCGCCGTCATCGCGAGATGAGGGCCTTCTTTTCCTGCATGGCCTGGAGAGGAATCCCGAGTCCTCTATCCAAAGAGCACAGGAGGCTTGACTCCCTTTAGGGCACACAGTGGGCTCCAAGAGATACCCATCGCGATTCAAAAGGACAGCGGAGTTCTTTGCTTCCCCTCGAGACGAGGCCTGATTCCCCGGGTGAGTCTGGTGTGGAAGCCCGAGATCCCTGTCGCCCCTAGGGATGAACATTAAGTCCTGGACACAAGCCTAGATGAGGTCTATTTTGCCCTGCAGTGACTCGAGGGCAATCCCCAGCTCTCCCTTGAAACTCGAATGGAAGATAGGACTTCCCTGGGCCAACACATGAGGAAGACTGTATTCCCCGTCGAAACTCGAGAATCCTGCCCCAACTCGAGAAACGCTGCGTGGTTCCCCCGTCATCGCAAGATGAGGCCCTTGCCCCCTACAGCGTCTCAAGAGAAGTCCCACGTTCCATCTTGAAGTGTGAAACGGTATTGGCACCCTTGATGCAACCTCAAAAATTCCTCGACACACTGGTCTGACTCGAGGAGAACACCGAGGTTCCCGGCACCACTACATCTGGGCCCCTTCTCCCCTCCTGATCGCGACAGGAGGGTCGATTCCCCTGTTTTGTCTTGAAGGGGTTCCCGCCTTTCCCGGTGCATCTCAGGATGAGGCCGGTCTCACGAGGATATTCGAGACATAGCCTCGTGGATGGTGACACATGCCGAAAGACACCGATTTCCCGGTTCGCTCTTGATAAGATCCCAATGCCCGGACACCTCTTTGAAGATAACCCTTTTGATGAAGGCACAACACGAAGGGGCACTGACACCCCCGGGTATCGTCCGGATAAACCCGCAGGTACCACACACAGCTCGAGAAGTGACCTGTCACCCCGTGAACAACTGGAGAGGCAAGCAGATTTCCATTCCTCCACACAAGACGAGGCCTGACTCTCCTGTTCGAACTCTGCAGCGAAACTGCGATCCCAGTCAGATCTGGCCCAGGGGAAGTCAGGAGAGGAAACATGAGTTTCCTGCCTCCACTCGAGATGAGGCCCTCTTCCATTGCACCGAACCCAGTGGAGTCCCGAGAGGCCCCTCCCAACTGCACAGTATCCCTGACTTCTCAGAGGCACCCTTAGACCTTCCTGAGATCACCGGCACAAGTCGAGGGAACCAAGGGTTTCCTGCCCCAACCCGTAAAAGACCTCGAGAGTCCTTCTTCAATGCATCTTGAGGTGCGATTCCCCTACCATGACTCGAGAGCAATGATGCGCTCCCCCTAGCCACACGCATAGAAACCTGACTTCCCTGGCGCCACAGGAGAGGCTCCCTGAGCTCCCCATTATACCTCGTGAGCAACACCACACTGGAGCCGCAGCTCGATAATACCCACGAGACGCCCCAGTCCTCACGAGATGAGGGCCTTCTTTTGCTGTATGGCCTGGAGAGCAATCCTGAGTCCTCTCTCCAAACTCCACAGGAGGCTTGACTCATTTTAGGCCACACAGTGAGCTCCAAGATATACCCGTCGCGACTTGACAGGAGACCGGTGTCCTTGGCTTCCCCTCGAGACGAGGCCTGATTCCCTGGGTGAGTCGAGAATGCAATGCCGAGATCGCTGTCGCCCCAGCAGAGGAACATTAGGTCCTGGACACAAGCCTAGATGAGGTCTATTTGGCCCTGCAGTGTCTCGAGAGCAATCCCCAGTTCTAACTCGCAATTCGAATGAAAACTGGACTTCCCTGGGCCAGTTGAAGAGGAAGCCTGAATTCCCCGTCGTAACTCGAGAATCCCGCCGCAACTCAAGAAAAACCACGTGGTTCCCCCGTCATCGAAAGATGAGGCCCTTGCCCGCTACAGCGTCTCAAGAGAAGTCCCACATTCCGTATTGAAGAGCGAAAAGTTACTTGGAACCCTTGATGCGACCCCAAAAGTTCCCCGACATACCAGTCTCACTTGAGGAGAACACCGAGGTTCCCGGCACCACTTCATCTGAGACTCTTCTCCCCTCTTGATCGCGACAGGAGGTTCGATTCCCCTGCTTTGTCTGGAAGGCGTTCCTGACCTTCCTGGCGCACATCAAGATGAGGCCAGTCTCACGAGGAAATTCGAGACATAGCCTCGTGGGTGGTGCGGCATGCCAAAAGACCCCAATTCCCTGGTCCGCTCTTGATAAGAACCCGATGGCAGAACCCAACTCGAAGGCAATCCTGTGGATCAAGGCACAACACGAAGGGGCAGTGACACCCCGGTGCATCGTCCAGAAAAACCCGCAAGTTCCACATACAAATCGACAAGTGGCCTGTCACCCCATGAACAACGCGAGAGTCAAGCGGAGTTCCATTCCTCCACACAAGACGAGGCCTGACTCTCCTGTCCCAACTCTGCAGGGACTCTGCGATCCGAGTCAGATCCGGCGCATTCGAAGCCAGGAGAGGAACCCTGAGGTTCCTGCCTCAACTTGTCATGAGGCCCTCTTCCATTGCACCAAACCCAGTGGAGTTCCGAGAGGCCCCTCCAAACTCCACAGTGACCCTGACTTCTCAGAGGCACGCTGAGAAGCTTCCTGAGGTCACTGGCACAAGTCGATGGAACCCAGGGTTTCCTGCTGCAACCCAGGAAAGACCTCGAGAGTCCTTCTTTAACACGTCTTCAGGCCCAATTCCCCTACCATGACTCGAGAACAATAACGGGCTCCCTCTCACCATGTGCATAGAGACCTGACTGCCCTGGCACCACATGAGAGGCTCACTGAGCTCCCAGTCTTACTTCGTGAGAAACCCCACACTAGCGCCACAGCTCGAGAAAACCTACGAAACGCCCCAGTCATTGGGAGATGAGGGCCTTCATTTCATGCATTCCCTGGAGAGCAATCCCATGTCCTCCCTCCAAACACCAGAGGAGGTTTGACTCCCTGTAAGCCACTCAGTGGGCTGCAAGACATACCCGTCCGACTCGAGAGGGGAGCAGAGTCCTTTGCTTCCCCTCGAGACGAGGCCTGACTCCAAGTTGAGTCTGGAATGCAACCCCGAGATTTCTGTCGAGCCTTGACATGAACATTAGGTCCTGCACACAAGCCTTGGTGGGGTCTCTTTTGCCTTCAGTGACTAGAGCGCACCTCCAGCTCTTCCTCGAATCTCGAATGGAAGATAAGACTTTTGTGGGCCAACACAAGAGGAAGCATGAATTCCCTGTGGTAACTCAAATATCCCACCGCAACTAGAGAAAAACCAAGTGGTTCCGCAGTCATTCCAAGATGAGGCCCTTGCCTGTTGGAGCACCCCAAGAGAAGTCCAACGTTCCATTTTGAAGAGCGAAACGGTACTTGGAACGCTTTATGCGACCCCAAAAGTTACCCGAAATACCTGTCTCACTTGAGGGAAACACCGAGGTTCCCAGCAGCACTTCATCTGAGCCATTTCTCCCCTCCTGTGGCGATCAGGAGGGGAGTCAATTCCTCTGCTTTGTCTGGAAGAGTTTCATGACCTTCGCGGCACACTTCAGGATGAGGCCGGTTTCATGAGGTAATTCGAGACAACCCACGTGGGTGGTGCCAAATGCTGAACGACCCCGATATCCCGGTCCACTCTTCATAAGAACCCGATGCCCGGACACCTCTTCGAAGGCAACCCTGTGGATGAAGACAAAAAACGAAGGGTCACTGACACCCCCGTGCATCGTCTGGAAAAACCTGCAGATTCCACACACAGTTTGACAAGGGGCCTGAAACCCCATGAACAACTCAAGAGGCAAGCGGATTTCCATTCCTCAGAAAAGACGTAGCCTGACTCTCCTGTCCCAACTCTGCAGGGACCCTGATGTCGGAGTCCGAAACAGAGAGGAAGTCTGAGGTTCCTGCCTCCCCTCGAGATGAGCCCCTCTTCCATTGAGACAAACCCAGCGGAGTCCCGAGAGGCACCGCCAACTCCACAGTATCCCTCAACTCTCAGAGACACCCTGGGAAGTTCCCTAAGGTCCCCGGCAGAAGTCGAGGGAAACGACTTTTTCCCGCCACAACCCGAGAAAGACCTCGAGAGTCCTTCTTCAATGCGTCTCGAGGCCCTAGTCCCCTCCCGTGACTCGAGAGCCATGACCCGTTCCCCCTCGCCACGCGCATGGAGACCTGACTTCCCTGGCGCCGCACGAGAGGCTCCCTGAGATCCTCGTCGTGCCTCGGGAGAAAACCCCCACGGGCGCCGCAGCTCGAGGAAACCCCTGAGACGCCCCCGTCCTCGCGAGATGAGGGCCTTCTATTCCTGCATGGCCTGGAGATCAATCCCGGGTCCTCTCTCCAAACTGAAGAGGAGGCTGGACTCCCTTGAGGCCACTCAGTGGGCTCCAAGAGATCCGCGTCGCCACTCGAGAGGAGAGCGGAGTCCTTGGCTTCCCCTTGAGACGAGGCCTGACTCCCCGAGGGAGGCTGAAATGCAACCCCGAGATCCCTGCCTTCCCTGGAGAGGAATATTAGTTCCCGGACACACGCCTTGATGAGGTCTCTTTGGCCCTGCAGTGACTCGAGCGCTACCCCCAGATTTCCCTCGCTACTTGAATGGGAGATGGGGCTTCCCAAGGCCAACCCAAGAGGAAGCCTGAAATCCTCGTCGAAACTCGAGAATCCTGCCGCAACTCGAAAAAAACCACGTGGTTTCAACGTCTTCGCAAGATGAGGCCCTTGCCCGGTACGGCGTCTCAAGGGTAGTCCCATGTTCCGTCGTGAAGTGAGACACGGTACCTGACACCCTTCTTGCGACATCCAAAAGTTCCCCGACATGCCGGGTTCCCTTGAGGGGAACACCGAGAATCCCGGCACCACTTCCTCTGAGCTCCTACTCCTCTCCTGTTCGCGACAGGAGAGTTGATTCCCCTGCGTGGTCTGGAAGGGGTTCCCGGCCTGCATGGCGCCCCTCAGGATGAGGCCGGCCTCGCGAGCAAATTCGAGACAAGCCCCGTGGCTGGTGCCCCATGTTGAACCACCCTGATTTCCCGGTCCGCAGTTGAGGAGAACCTGATGCCCGGACACCTCTTTGAAGGCCACCCTGTGAGTGAAGGAACAACACGAAGGGGCACTGACACTCCCGTGCATCGTCCGGAAACACCCGCAGTTTCCACACACAGCTCCACGAGGGGACTGAGACTCCCTGAGCAACTCGAGAGGCAAGCGGAGTTCCCTTCCTCAGACAAGACGAGGCCTGACTCTCCTGCCCCAACGCTGCAGGGACACTGCTGTCGGAGTACGAAACGGAGAGGAAGCCTGAGGTCCTGTCTCCCCTCGAGATGAGGCCCTCTTCGATTGCGCCAAACCCAGAGGAGTCCCGAGATGGCCCACCAACTCCATAGCATCCCTCACCTCTAAGAGGAACCCTGGGAAGTTCCCTCAGGTCACCGGGAGAAGTCGAGGGAAACGAGGGTTTCCCGCCGCAAGCTGAGAAAGACCGCGAGAGTCCTTCTTCTACACGCCTTGATGCCCTAGTCCCCTCCCAGGACTCGAGAACAATGACGCGCTCCCCCTCGCCACGCTCATGGAGACCTGACTTCCCTGGCGCCGCACGAGAGGCTCCCTGAGAACCTCGTCGTGCGTCGTGAGAAAAGCCCCACGGACGCCGCAGCTTGAGGAAACCCCTGAGAAGCCCCCGTCCTCGCGAGGTGAGGGCCTTCTTTTCCTGCCTTTCCTGGAGAGCAATCCCGAGTCCTCTCTCCAAACTGAAGATTAGGCTTGACTCCCTTGAGGCCTCTCAGAGGGCTCCAAGAGATCCGCGTCGTGGCTCAAGAGAAGAGCGGAGTCCTTTTCTTCCCCTCGAGGCGAGGCCTGACTCCACGGGGGACTCTGGAGTGCCACCCCGGGATCCCTGTCTTCCCTTGAGAGTACTACTAGGTCCTGGACACACGCCTAGATGAGGTCTCTTGGGCCCTGCAGTGACTCGAGCGCAACCCCCAGCTTTCCCTCGCAACTCGAATGGAAGATGGGGCTTCCCAGGGCCAACCCAAGAGGAAGCCTGAAATCCCCGTCGTAACTCGAGAATCCCGCCGCAACTCGAGAAAAACCAGGTGGTCCCAACGTCTTCGCAAGATGGGGCCCTTGCCCGCTACGGCGTCTCAAGGGAAGTCTCACGTTCCGTTCTGAGTTGCGAAACGGTACCTGACACCCTTCATGCGACCTCCAAAATTTCCCAGACACGCCGGGTTCCCTCGAGGGGAACACCGATGGTCCTGGCACCCCTTCATCTGAGCCCCTTCTCCCCTCCTCATCACGACAGGAGAGTCGATTCCCCTGCGTATTCTGGAAGGGGTTCCCGGCTTTCCCGGCACACCTCAGGATGAGGCCGGCCTCCCGAGGAAATTCGAGACGAGCCCCGTGGGTTGTGCCACATGCCAAACGACCCCAATTTCCCAGTCCGCTCTGGATAAGAACCCGATGGCCGGACACCTCTTCGAAGGCAACCCTGTGGGTGAAGTTACCATTCGAAGGGGCACTGACACCCCCGTGCGTCGTCCGGAAAAACCCGCGGTTTCCACACACAGCTCGACGAGGTGCGTGAGACACCCTGAGCAATTCGACAGGCAAGCGGAGTTCCCTTCCTCAGACAAGACGAGGCCTGACTCTCCTGTCCCAACTCTGAAGGGACCCTGTGGTTGGAGTCCGAAAAGGAGAGGAAGCCTAAGTTTCCTGTCTCCCCTCGAGATGAGGCCCTCTTCCATTGCGCCAAGCCCAGCGGAGTCCCGAGAGGCCCCGCCAACTCCACAGCATCCCTCACCTATCAGAGGCACCATGGGAAGTTCCCTGAGGTCCCCGGCAGAAGTCAAGGGAAACGAGGCTTTCCCGCCGCAACCCTAGAAAGACCTCGAGTGTCCTTCTTCAATGCGTCTGGAGGCCCTAGTCCTCTCCCATGACTGGAGAGCCATGACGCGCTCCCCCTCGGCACGCGCACAGAGACCTGACTTCCCTGGCACCGCACGAGAGGCTCCCTGAGATCCTCGTCTTGCCTCGTGAGAAAACCCCCACGGGCGCCGCAGCTCGAGGAAACCCCTGAGAAGCCCCCATCCTCGCGAGGTGAGGGCCTTCTTTTCCTGCCTGACCCAGAGCACAATCCCGAGTCCTCTCTCCAAACTGAAGAGAAGGCCTGACTCCCTTGAGGCCACTCAGTGGGCTCCAAGAGATCTGCGTCGCGACTTGAGAGGAGAGCGGCATCCTTGGCTTGCCCTCGAGGCGAGGCCTGACTCCCCGGGGGAGTCTGGAACGCCACCCTGAGATCCCTGTCTTCCCTTGAGAGGAACGTTAAGTCCCGGACACAGGCCTAGATGAGGTCTCTTTGGCCCTGCAGTGACTCGAGTGCAACCCTCAGCTTTCCCTCGCAACTCGAATGGAAGATTAGGCTTCCCGGGGCCAACACAAGAGGAAGCCTGAAATCCCCATCGTAACTCTAGAATCCCGCCGCAACTAGAGAAAATCCACATGGTCCCAACGTCTTCGCAAGATGAGGCCCTTGCCCGCTACGGCGTCTCAAGGGAAGTCCCAGGTTCTGTCCTGAAGTGCGAAACGGTACCTGACTCCTTTCATGCAACCCCCAAAAGTCCCCCACACGCCGGTTTCCCTCGAGGGTAACACCAAGGGTTCCGTCCCCACTTCATCTGAGCCCCTTCTCCCCTCCTGATGGCGACAGGAGAGTCGATCCCCCTGCGTTGTCTGGAAGGGTCCCTGGCCTTCACAGCACACCTCAGGATGAAGCCAGCCTCACTAGGAAATTTGAGACTAGCCCCGTGGGTGGTCCCACATGTCGAAAGACCCCGATTTTCCTGTCCGCTCTTGAAAAGAACCCGAGGCCCGGACACCTCTTCGAAGGCAACCCAGTGGGTGAAGGCACAACACGAAGGGGCACTGTCACCGTCGTGCATTTCCGGAAACACCCGCAGGGTCCACAGACAGCTCAACAAGGGGCCTGAGACCCCCTGAGCACCTCGAGAGGCAAGCGGAGTTCCCTTCCTCAGACAAGACGATTCCTGACTCTCCTGTCCCAACTCTGCAGGGACCCTGTGGGCGGAGTCCGAAACGGAGAGGAAGCCTGAGGTTCCTGCCTTCCCTGGAGATGAGGCCCTCTTCCATTGCGCCAAACCCAGCGGAGTCCTGAGAGGCCCCGCCAACTCCACAGCATCCCTCATCTGTCAGAAGCACACTGGGAAGTTCCCTAAGGTCACCGGTAAACTTTTATTGCACAAGGTCCCCATGAAAAGGCCCACGCAGCAGGACAGCCACAGATTCTGTCTGCCATTAAAGGGCAGTAAGGTGCCCTCCCCCCTTCTTTGTTGCCTTGGCGGCCACCAGGGTGCAATTCGCGTACCCTTCCCTTTCCCATCCTAGCAGGTGCTCCAGGGCCCGCTGGCCTACAAAGTGCCAGAAGCAGGGCTGGGCCAGCCGGCCAGAATTCAGGGTTCTGTCCCTTGGACTTCCAGCGGACACTAGGCTGCTTGGGAAAACTGCCCAGACTCTGAGGTTTTTCAGCAGAGGGGTGGAGCGGTAAAGGCCTTGACCCCAAAGACGAGGCCTTCCTGCGACCGCCAGGTTGGGGAGCTCTGAGACTGTGCCAACACAGGGCAGAATACATGGTTCCCTGCTCCAGGCAGTCCCCGTTCCTTACCTGTGTTCCGCACCCCTCCGCTGTGGCCAATGGATGCCGATCCTTGGGGATCCAGGAGTTCACGAAATGGGCATTCCCAGCCGCAATGGCGACCTCCAACAGCACATCTGGAAAGCCCTCCCCCACCCCCGCCAGGAGCCGACCCCCACTGCGAACGGAACCCCACCCCGCCCCGCGCCGCCAGGTTTCGCCCCGGCCCTGCCGGGCTCCCGGCGGGTTCCCAGCCATATTGGCGACCCCCGGGAGCACAACAGGGACCGACCCCCCACCCACAGCGAGCGGAATCTCGACCTGTGCAGCCCAGGTTTACCCCACCCTGGCTGCGCTCCCGGCGCATTTCCAGCCGCAGTGGCCATCTCCGAGAGCACAACTGGGAAGCCCTCCCCTACCCCCGCCAGGAGCCGACACCCGCCCTGCGCCGCCCGGGTTCGCTCAGCCCCTGCCGCGCTCCAGGGGCGCTGCCCACCTTCACCACTGGCTCTCTGTGAGCCCCGTCCCCACGCCCGGTTCCAGGAGAGGCTCTCGGACCTCGCTGCTGCCGCCAGGTCAAACATGAGTACAATACATACATCCCACAGAGACAATCCAAGCTGTCTATGATTTAGGGATAAAACGAGGACTACAGAAAGGCAAGATGACCTGACCTAGGAGGGCCATGATATTCTATAGAACCAGACAAAGTTGGTTACCAAGGAAACTTTTTTCCTTGGAACCCGGAAAGCTGGTTCTTTGCATATGCAATGACCAACAATTAGCTTGTTACCCAAGCCTGCCTTACTGCCACCCCCATCCCCCCACTCCCCAGAAGACTGGCTCAAAGAAATATTTTAAATCTCAGGCGGAAACCTGGAAGATGTCTTGTCTGTCTGTTTGGATTAAGGTATGTGTCAGTGTGAGCCCTGTGTTTTTTGATAATATTGCTCAAGTTCTGTGTTCTGATTTCAATGGTCTCAAGACAAGGGAGCCCTTCCAAATCAAACTGCTGGAAATACAAGAAAACATTGACCTAAATGAATGTCAGAGTCCCGTGAACTGGGAACTAGTCAATATTAAATATCTAGTATTTTTGGTTTTGCTCCTCCATTATAGACATGTCTAAGAGTCAACAACATTAAGCACAACATGTTCATAGTGCCTAGGTTTCTTTTGAGGTAAAAATTGCTCTATTGTTATATCTGTCACAAGCTTGTCAGCAAGAAACTACCTGGAAACGACAACAACAAAAGTAAAAATTGTAAATGTGATATGAGCTTTTAGATAAACTCTTTACAATAATTATACTCTAAAATATCTGCCTCTCATAGTCTTGATTGAAGGCAGAGGAGAAGGGGATGACAGAGGATAAGATGGTTGGATGGCATCACTGACTCGATGGACATGAGTTTGAGCAAGCCCCTGGAGCTGGTGACGGACACGGAAGCCTGGCGTCCTTCAGGCCACGGGGTCCCAAAGAGTCAGACACGACTGAGCAACTGAACTGAACTGAACTAACAAACGTTTCTCCAGGTGTTTTGGTTACCCGAGTTTCTATCCTTGTGACGACAGTGTATTGAATAGCTAGGTCATTTCCAAATAAATGAAAGTTCTGAAACATTCACGACTTGAAAGGACCTCCCTTTTACACAGAAACAAAAGAGATTTTTGACTCTCCATGAATAGTGTCTGGCACCATCCTGACATGTTAAATGTAAGAAAGCAATTGTTTTGTTTTGTTTTGTTCTGTTCTTGGGGGTGGGGGGAGGGGGGCGGGCTATAGCCAATGCCAATATAAAAGTCAGTTTTTGGTTGCTGAAGGGAAATGTATGACTTGTTATTACAAGAAAGTATGTGGAATGCAATGGCACTTGAGGAAGGAAAACAAAGTAGTTCTGTCTTACAGGTGGCCATTTCAGGATGGGAGAAGCAAAGGAATGGGTACAGAATGGGATAAGGAGGTTGTAGGGAAAGTGGACCCCCAGAAAAGAGTTCTGTGCCTAGCACAAGTTTTCTTGAGATGTCGAACTGCCTTTGCTAATGGAGTTTAAGTTTCTTTACCTCTTAAGTGATCTCTTCTAGGTTGACCTAGAACAGAAATCTTTTGTTAGCTTTGGCTAAGTGGAGAAGTAGTGTTTCACGGTGACATATGTGATCCTTCCTGACTGTTTGCAGCCCTTTTGATATCGATGCACTGCTTCTGCTGCTGCTGCCGCCGCTGCTGCTGCTAAGTCGTTTCAGTCGTGTCCGACTCTGTGCGACCCCATAGACGGCAGCCCACCAGGCCCCGCAGTCCCTGGGGTTCTCTAGGCAAGAACACTGGAGTGGGTTGCCATTTCCTCCTCCCATGCATGAAAGTGAAAAGTGAACGTGAAGTCGCTCAGTGGTGTCCGACTCTTAACCACCCCATGGACTGCAGCCTACCAGGCTCCTCCATCCATGGGATTTTCCACGCAAGAGTACTGGAGTGGGGTGCCATTGCCTTCTCCCATATCTATGCACAAGCCTGCCTAAATAATTGACTTCTAGCCAACTTTGGGATGCCCATGACCACCCACCCTTACCAGGCAACAGAGAAGAGAAAAACACTTACCACAGGAGGTTCTGATAAGGAACAAGGAACTAACAAGCTCCCACCTACCAGGATTCTGCAGAGATCAACAAGAGGTCAGCAAGAGATGAGAGACTGCAGTCCAGAGGTCCTAGCTACTTCCATCTAGCAACAAACACCCAGCATAGTCAAAACGATTTCAATGTTAAAGAATAAATAAATAAATAAATAAATAAATAAATAAAAGGACAGAAGTTCTTTGAACACATGTCTGAATTTAGGGGTGAGGCATTACATATGTGTCCCAGGATAATCTTAAAGTGTCAGAAAGTAAAGAAATTAAAGACAACTATCAAGCTGTCCAAACTGATAAAAATGAATGATTACACAGTTTTATCTGTATACATTAGCAGATAATAATCTGAAAAGGAATTTTAAAAAATTCCCTTTCAATAATATCAACATGAATAAAACACTTTGCCATGGATGTAACGAGGATGACAAGACTGGCACACTGGAAATTATACACCCTGGCTGAAAACTATCCTGAATACATGGACAGATATTCCATAACGATGGAAAGACTTAAGATGGCAATACCATGGAATGCATCTTCAATCTGAAATGAAGATTTGATATGATTTGATCGCTCAGAGCTTTTGTGTCATCAAGTGTTATTAAAGTATTAAAGAGATAGAGAAAGCTGCTGACTTAGACTCGAGGCGGGGTGGGGGGTGGGTAGTAAGAGTACCCCCTGCTGGTCTTTAGCTAGATATTCTACAGGCACTAGCAGTCAGCTAAGGAAAGAAAGGAACTGTTTCAGGGAATGGCACCAGGCCCCTCCCCCACGACATCCATTGAGATAATATTGGCAGCAGGTGAGTCATCCCGGGCCAAAACTTGATTGACATGAATCTTGAAGAAAGGCAGTATTGCAGGCAAATATATCATTTCCTTAACATAGATAAGGAGAACAAGCTAGGAGGAAAACATGCTGTTTTGTTCAAATCGCTTCTGAGCCTTTTGGGGGAACCGACCTGAAGCCAGAGTCTAGTGGAAATACATAGGATATTTACATCGCTTAAGACAAACATTTTCTTAGGAAAAAATGCATTGCTTAGCTCAAGGTTTGTCTGCGAAATTCTTACACATCAGGAGATGGCTCCGAGCTGGGTTTCCACACACAAGAACATCCATGCAAAGGGCAAGCCTGCACAGCCCATCTGTCCTGCTCCTGCACAGCCAGCAGCATTTCCAAGTGACCTCCTAAGGCCTTCCCCAAAATACAGGGGCACCTCTGGGTTTCCTGTTTCCCTCACTTCGAACACTTTGCTTAAAAAAAAAAAAAAAATCCTGCACACTTCTTGATAGAATGCCACAGTGCAAAGAATACAGTCCTTCAATATTTAAACCTCCATTTGCAAAACACTTGGAGCTTGGTTTTGTTTTGTTTTTTAATTACACCACCACATAATTTAAAGCTTTTACACGTTCTAACTATTCAGTTCCAAAACACCAAACTTTTATTGCACAGGGTCCTCATGAAAAGGCCCACGCAGCTGGACAACCACAGATTCTGCCATGAAAGGGCAGCAAGGTGCCCACCCCCTTCTTTGCTGCCTGGGCGGCCACCAGGGTTTGAAATCCATGCACCCTACTAAGTTTCTAGGGTGCAATCCATGGACCCTTCCCTTTCCCATCCCAGCAGGTGCTCAAGGGCCCGCTGGCTTACAAAGTGCCAGAAGCAGGGCTGGGCCAGCCGGCCAGAGTTCAGTGTTCTGTCCCTTGGACTTCCTGCGGAGACAAGGCTGCTTGGAAGAACCGCACAGTCTCTGAGATTTTTCAGCAGAGGGGTGGAGCGGTAAAGGCCTTGACCCCAAAGGCAAGGCTTTTCTGCGACCGCCAGGTTGGGGATCTCCGAGAATGTGCCAACAGACGGCGGAATACTTGGTTCCCTGCTCCACGCAGTCCCAGTTCCCTTACCTGTGGTCCGCAGCCCTCCGCTGCACCCACGGGATGGCGATCCTTGGGGACCCAGGAGCCGACGAAATGGGCGTTCCCAGCCGCAGTTGCAACCCCCGAGAGCACAACTGGGAACACCTCCCCATCCCCCCCATGAGCCGACCCCCGCCCCGCGCCGCCAGGGTTAGCCACGCCCCTGCCGCGCTCCCTGCGCGTTCCCAGCCGCAGTGGCGACCCCCGGGAGCACAACTGGGACCGACTCCCACCTAAAGCCATCGGAATCTCGACCCGCGCAGCCCGGGTTTACCCAGTCCCGGGTGCGCTCCCGGGGTGTTTTCAGCCTCAGTGTCCACCTCCGAGAGCACAACTGGGAAGCCCGCCCCCACCCCCGCCAGAAGCCGACCCCCGCCCCACGCAGCCCGCGTTCGCCCCGCCCCTGCACGGTCCAGGTACCTTCCCAGCTTCTAGCGTTCACGCCCGGGTAGGAGCAGGATGTAGGAGTATGGGAGATGTGTCTGGAGCCTGACAGCCTCAGCTCCGCTCTGGCCTGCCCTTTGGACCTAGGAGCCAGGCCAACTTGCAGAGGGCTTAGGGCCCCATTGTATGCAAACTACCTAGGCCTACCTCAAGGAGAGCTCTGTCCGAGGGAATGGAAGCGCCCCAGGCTGCATTCCCAAGCTGTTGTTTAGCCGCCTAGACTCAGCGCTGCACAGGGTTAATCAGGCTCTCTGTGCCCGCAGCTTCACACACAGGTGTGTCTCCGTAGGAATCAAGAAAGATCCTGACAGAGTGAGGTTCATTAGAGCTATACTAAAGAGCAAAGGCTTGTCCATGTGGTCTTGCCTTCCCCTGTGCCTTTGGGTCTCCAGGCTCGGCCCCAGCTCCGTGGAAACAACCCCTGAGAAAATATCTTCAAGATCCACTTTTCCCAGTGTCTGGGAACCGGGGTTCGTAGGAGGAGAGAAAAGCACGCCTCCATCGGGAACAAAAAGGCAGCCCACCTGCCTGTGTTTTGAAGCCTCTATTTGGAAGGAATGGGTTAGCTTCTCCTAAAGGAGACCTCCAGATCTGCTCAGAAGTCGGTAATTCCAGAGGCAGGGTACTGGTTCCTGACTGCCCTTTGCTAGCCTTGCAAAGATATTCCTAGATTCTAGAGTTATTTCCATGAAGGAGCAGGCTTCGGGAATGTGTCAGAAGGGACTGGCTCCTTATTGACCTCAGCTCAGCTATTGCCTTTCCATTCAAACTAGGACAAGGCCCTACTTTATGAAGGGTAAGGGTCTTCTTCTTTGCAAACTGCCAAGGGCTACAGCAATGAGACCTCTGTCAAGGTGAGGGAAGCCTAAGAGGATGGATTCTCAAGCAGGTGCTTTGCCACAAAGCATCAGCACCCCACGGAGAGAATCAAGCTCCCTGTGCACCAATGTTGGGAGTGTAGCTTCACACACAGAGTTGTCTCTATAGGAGCCAAGAATGTTCCTGAGAGATTAGGTTCACTAAACCTCTACTACAGAGCATAGACCTGTCCATGTGGTTTTGCCTTCCCCTGTGAGTTGGGTCCTCGAGGTCCGCCACACCTCCGGGGAAACTGTCCCTGAGAAAAGATCTCCAGGAACCGCTTCGCTGAGGCTGGGAAATGCTGTTCACATGAAGTGAGGCAAGCGAATCTCCTGCAGAGAAAAAGAGGCCTTACAGTCCCTGGAGGAGCAGGCTGCCAGAATGTGTGAAACCTGACTGTTGCCTTACTGGCCTCAGCTCCACCATTGCCTGTTCATCCGAGCTAGCACCCAGGCCTACTTGGAAAAGCGTTTGGGTGCAGATTTCTACAAAGTGCCAAGGGCTACAGCAGTGAGAATTCTCTCGGTGGTAAGGGAGAGCATTTTATGGATTCTCAAGCTGTTTTCTGAATGACAGCGTCAAAATGAACAGAGAGAATCAGGCTCTCTCTGCCCCTATGTTAGGTACGCAGCTTCACACACAGAGGTGTCTCTATAGGAGCCAAGAATGCTCCTGAGAGATGAGGTTCACTAGAGGTCTGCTACAGAGCATAGACCTGTCCATGTGGTCTTGCCTTCCCCTGTGCCTTTGGGCCCCGGGCTCGGCCCCAGCTCCGTGGAAAGAACCCCTGAGAAAATATCTTCAAGATACGCTTTTCCCAGAGGCTGGGAACTGGGGTTCATAGGAGGAGAGAAAAGCAAGCCTCCTTCGGGCACGAAAGGCAGCCAACCTGCCTGTCTTTTGAAGCCTCTATTTGGAAGGAATGGGTTAGCTTCTCCTAAAGGAGACCTCCAGATCTGCTCAGAAGTCGGTAATTCCAGAGGCAGGGTGCTGGTTCCTGACTGCCCTTTGCCAGCCTTGCAAAGACATTCCAACATTCTAGAGTTATATTCCATGAAGGAGCAGGCTTCGGGAATGTGTCAGAGGGGACTGGCTCCTTATTGGCCTCAGCTCAGCTATTGCCTTTCCATTCAAACTAGGACAAGGGCCTACTTTATGAAGGGTAAGGGTCTTCTTCTTTGAAACTGCCAAGGGTTACAGCAATGAGACCTCTGTCAAAGCGAGGGAAGCCTAAGAGGATGTATTCTCAAGCAGGTGCTTTACTACAAAGCATCAGCACCCCACGGAGAGAACCAAGATCCCTGTTCCCCAATGTTGGAAGTGTAGCTTCACACACAGAGTTGTCTCTATAGGAGCCAAGAATGTTCCTGAGAGACTAGGTTCACTAAACCTCTCCTACAGAGCATAGAACTGTCCATGTGGTTTTTCCTTCCCCTGTGAGTTGGGTCCCCGAGGTCCGCCACACCTCCGGGGAAACTGTCCCTGAGAAAAGATCTCCAGGAACCGCTTCGCTGAGGCTGGGAAACGCTGTTCACAGGAAGTAAGGCAAGCGAATCTCCTGCAGAGAAAAAGAGGCCTTACTGTCCCTGGAGGAGCAGGCTGCCAGAGTGTGTGAAACCTGACTGTTGCCTTACTGGCCTCAGTTCCACCATTGCCTGTTCCTCCGAACTAGGACCCAGGCCTATTTGGAGAAGCGTTTGGGTGCGGATTTCTAAAAAGTGCAAAGGGCTACAGCAGTGAGAATTCTCTCAGCGGTAAGGGAGAGCATTTTATGGATTCTCAAGCTGTTTTCTGAACGACAGGGTCAAAATGAACTGAGAGAATCAGGCTCTCTGTGCCCCTATGTTAGGTACGCAGCTTCACACACAGAAGTGTCTCTATAGGAGCCAAGAATGTTCCTGAGAGATGAGGTTCTCTAGAAGTCTGCTACAGAGCATAGACCTGTCCATATGGTTTTGCCTTGCCCTGTGAGTTGGGTCCCTGAGGTCCGCCCCAGCTCAGGGGAAGGAGCCCCTGAGAAAAGATCTCCAGGGACCGCTATTCCCCCAGGCTGGCAAACGCAGTTCACAGGAGGTAACACAAGCGAGCCTCCTGCAAGGCACAACAGGCCTTAGTCTCCCTGGACGATCAGGCTGCCAGAGTGTGTGAGACCTGACTGGTGCCTTACTGGCCTCAGCTCCGCCATTGCGTGCTTCTCCGAACTAGGACCCAGGCCTACTAGGAGAAGGGTTTGGGTATGGATTTCTAAATACTGCCAAGGGGTATAGCAATGAGAACTGTGTCACGGGTAAGGAAGAGCATTGTATGGATTTTCAAGCTGTTGTTTGAACGACAGCTTCAAAGCTGCACAGAGAGAATCAGACTCTGTGTCTGCATGTTCGGTACACAGCTTCACAGACAGGGGTGTCTCCATACGAAACAAGAACGTTCCTGACAGAGTGAAGTTCACTAGAGCTCTACTAGAGAGCAAAGACTTGTCCATGTGGTTTTTCTTCCCCTGTGCGTTTGGGGCTCCAGGCTCGGCCCCAGCTCCGTGGAAACAACCCCTGAGAAAAGATCTTCAAGATCCGCTTTTCCCAGAGGCTGGGATGTGGGGTTCATAGGAGGCGGGAAAAGCAGGCCTCCTTCAGAGAGCAAGAGGCAGCCAAGCGGCCTGCGTTTGGCAGCCTCTATTTGGAAGAATGGGTTAGCTTCCCCTAAGGGAGACCTCCAGATCTGTTCAGAAGTCGGTAATTCCAGAGGCAGGGTGCAGGCTCCTGACTGCCCTTTGCCAGCCTTGCAGAGACATTCCTAGATTACAGCGTTATTTTCCATGAAGGAGCAGGCTTCGGGAATATGTCAGACATGACTGGCGCCTTATTGGCCTCAGCTCAGCTCTTGCCTTTCCTTTCAAACTAGGACAAGGGCCCACTTTATGAAAGGTAAGGGTCCTCTTCTTTCCAAACTGCCAAGGGCTACAGCAATGAGACCTCTGTCAAGGCGAGGGAAGCGTAAGCTGATGGATTCTCAAGCAGGTGCTTTGCCACAAAGCATCAGCACCCCACGGAAAGAATCTGGCTCCCTTTGCCCCTACGTTGCGTGTGTAGCTACACGCACAGAGGTGTCTCGATAGGAGCCAAGAATGTTCCTGAGAGAGGAGGTTCACTGTTGGGGGCCAGAGTGAGGCACTCCGCCCATGGCAAAGGTCATTAGGAAGGAGGCTCGACATACGCAAAGGTGGGATCGAGCCTCAGGAGTCCCCCTGGAAATCCTCGAGCATCTACCCCCATCACCAGAGCCTGCCTACCTTACTACTTTGTGCTCTCACCTACACCTCTGACTTTACGGGGGGCTGTCCCCCACCACCTCTTTCGGAGAAGGAGTTAACCTAGAGCTCCAGTTGATAAAAACCCCTGGGTGTGACAAGAGTGTTTTAACCTACAAACTCCTCTGAAGGTTCTCTAGCCTGCCTGACAGGCTTGTCCGGCCACATGTGATTGCTCACAGCCTCCCAACCATGAGAGGCACGAGATGCTTTAAACCTTCTAAAAACAGGTTCCTTAGAAAAGTTAGAAAATTATTAGTATAAGTATAATGGGCTGATTAGAAATCATATTGGTGAAGGGTTTTTCATTTGTTGAGCTGATGTTTACTGCTAAGTCTCCACATCCCCTGCCCTTATACACATTAATGAATATATAGAAGAAATAAGTATTAACCTTTGATATAAATCACGTTAGACCTTAGGCTAAGTAAATTCTTTCCTTAACTAAAACCCACTACACCCTCACCCTATAGGAATGTAACTTTATTTGGGTGGCGTCTGTTTTAAGAATAATCACCCCTGGAGAAATAAGTGTCCTGGTTGACTGACCGCTGTCACAAGGAGAGGGTCGTAAATTGTCAGCAGGCCCCCCGGCCAGAAGATGATGTAACACCCCTAAGACCTCTGTATACTTTTGTATGAAGCACCTGACTTTGATAAAAGTCAGGACTGCTGACCCCACGTGACTTTTGCATAACATCTCAGTGTATAAAAGTAGACCATGGAAAATAAAGAATTGGGATCAGTTTCTCGAAATACTGGTCTCCCCATGTCTCTCTCTTTCTCTCACTCTGGTTGAGTCTCCATCTGGAGCGCAGAACCCACCAAGCTTACTAATTTTGCCTGGGCTTCTAAGATCCGACCGGGGAGGCCTCAGTGTCTCCTCTCCTTCGGGAGAACGGAAGGACGCCTGCGGCCTACGTAAGTGGTGCAAGCTTCTTGTCTTGAAGTTTTATTGGTCCCCCGCGTAAACCAAGCTACTCAGCCTCTTTTCTCCACTGAATTTTCCTACTGAGCTATCCTCATTTTATTACTCTTTATATCCTTAATTAACGTTTAATTAAGCAGTTGTTCCCTGACCCTCGCCTACGCCGTCTCTGCTTCGAATACCCTGGATCAGCTGGGGCTGGACCCCGGCAGTTCACTAGAGATCTCCTACAGAGCATAGACCTGTCCATTTGGTTTTGCCTTCCCCTGTGAGTTGGGTCCCCGAGGTCCGCCCCAACTCCGGGGAAACAGCCCCTGAGAAAAGATCTCCAGGAACTGCTTTCCGCCCAGGCTGGGAAACGCTGTTCACAGGAAGTAAGGCAAGCGAGCCTCCTGAAGGGAAATAGAGGCCTTACTGTCCCTGGAGGAGCAGGCTGCCAGAGTGTGTGACACCTGACTGGTGCCTTACTGGCCTCAGCTCCGCTATTGCATGTTCATCTGAACTTGAACCCAGGCCTACTTGGAGAAGTGTTTGTGTGCCGATTTCCAGAAACTGCGAAGGGCTACAGCAATGATAACTCTCTCAGTGGTAAGGGAGAGCATTGTGTGGATTCTCAATTTGTTGTTTGAACGACAGCGTCAAAGCTGCACAGAGAGAATCAGGTCTCTGTGTCTCTATGTTGGCTATGCAGCTTCCCACACAGAGATGTCCCCATTGGAGCCAAGAACATTCCCCATAGAGTGAGGTTCACTAGAGCACTCCTAGAGAGCAAAGACTTATCCATGCGGTTTTCCCTTCCCCTGTGCGTGTGGGTCTCCGGGATCGGCCCCTGCTCCGTGGAAACAGCCTCTGAGAAAAGATCTCCAAGAACCTCTTATCCCCCAGGCTGGGAAGCGGAGTTCGCAGGAGGTGGGATAAGCAAGCTTCCTTCGGCAAGAAGAGACAGCCAACTGGCCTGTGTTTGGAAGCCTATATTTGCAAGGAATGGGTTAGTTTCTCCTGACCGAGACCGCCAGATGTGCTGAGAAGATAGAAATTCCAGAGGCAGGGTCGAGGTTCCTGACTGCCCTTTGCCAGCCTTGCAAAGACATTCCCAGATTCTAACGTTATTTTCCATGAAGGAGCAGGCATCAGAAATATGTCAGACTTGACTGGCGCCTTACTGGCCTCAGCTCAGCTACTGCCTTTCCATTCAAACAAGGACAAGGGCCTACTTGGTGAAGGGTAAGGGTCTGCTTCTTTCCAAACTGCCAAGGACTACAGCAATGAGACCTCTGTCAAGGCGAGGGAAGCGTAATCTGATGGATTCTCAAGCAGGTGCTTTGCCACAAAGCATCAGCACCCACGGAGAGAATCAGACTCCCTTTGCCACTATGTTGGGTGTGTAGTTTCATGCACAGAGGTGTCTCTGTAGAAGCCAAGAATGTTCCTGAGAGATGAGGTTCACTAGAGCTCTCCTACAGAGCATAGCCCTGTCCATGTGGTTTTGTCTTCCCCTGTGAGTTGGGCCCCCGAGGTCCGACCCAGCTCCAGGGAAACAGCCCCTGAGAAAAAATCTCCAGGAACAGCTTTGCGCCCAGGCTGGGAAATGCAGTTCACAGGAGGCAAGGCAAGCGAGCCTCCTGCAGGGAAAAAGAGGCCTTACTGCTCCTGGACGATCAGGCTGCAACAGTGTGTGAGACCTCACTTGTGCCTTACTGGCCTCAGCTCCGCCGTTGCCTGTTGTTCCGAGCTAGGACCCAGGCCTACTTGGAGAAGGGTTAGGGTGCGGATTTCTACAAACTTTCAAGGACGACAGCAATGAGAATTCTCTTAGCAGTAAGGGAGAGTATTGTATGGATTCGCAAGCTGTTGTTTGAATGACAGCTTCAAAGCTACACAGAGAGAATCAGGCTCTCTGTTCCCCTATTTTGGCTGTGCAGCTTCACACACAGAAGTTGACTCTGTTGGAGCCAGAAATATTCCTGAAAGACTTAGGCTCACCAAAGCTGTCCTCCAGAGCAAAGACATTGGATGTGGTTTTGCCTTCCCTTGTCAGTATGGGTCCCCTAGCTTGGCCCCAGCTCCGGGGATACAGCCTCTGAAAAAAATCTTCCAAGAAGCGATTTTCCTCCAGGCTGTTAAGCGGAATTCGCAGTTTGCAAGTTAAGGAAGCCTGCTTCGTGGAAGAGCAAGCAGCCAACTGGCCCTGTGTTAGGAAGCCTGTATTTGAAAGGAATGGGTTAGCTTCTACAGCGGGAGAACCTCAGATCTGCTCAGGGGACTGAAATACTAGAGTCAGGGTCGAGGTTCTCCCTTGTCCTTTGCGCACCTTGCAAAGACATTCCTAGCTGCTAGCGTTAGTGTCCCTGTAGTAGCAGGCTGCAGGAGCATGTGATAAATGACTGCCGCGTTCCTGTCCTCAGCTCCGCTATTGACTTTCTATTCGAACTAGAACCCAGGCCTACTTTGAGAGGGGTTAGGGCCCAGTGTTTTCAAACTGCCAAGGGCTACGGCAATGCGAGCTCTGTCAGAGGTAAGAAAAGAGCAATTGGTTGGATTCTTCAGCTGCTGCGTGGCTGCACAGCTTCCGCGCCGCATGGAGAGCATGAGGCTCCTTGTGGCCCTATTTTGGGTATGCAGCAACATGCACACAGAATGTCTGTGTTCACTTATGTACAGGCTTATGAACACTAGAGCTCTCCTACAGAGCAAAGACCACTCAGTGGGCTCCAAGAGATACCTGTCGCGACTCGAGAAGAGAGTGGAGTCCTTTGCTTCCCTCGAGATGAGGCCTGACTCCCCGAGTGAGTATGGAATGCAACCCCAAATCCCTGTCGCCTATGGAGAGGAACATTAAGTCCTGGATACAAGCCTAGATGAGGTCTAGTTTGCCCTTCAGTGAATGGAGCCCAATCCCCAGCTCTCCCTGGCAACTCGAATGGAAGATTAGACTTCCTGGGCCAACACAAGAGGAAGCCTGAATTCCCCGTCGTAACTCGAGAATCCCACCGCAACTCGAGAAAAACCACGTGCTTCCCTCGTCATCGCAAGATGAGGCCCTTTGTCCGCTACAGCATCTCAAGAGAAGTCCCACGTTCCATCCTGAAGTGCGAAACGGTACTTGGCACCCTTGATGCGACCCCAAAAGTTCCGCGACATACCAGACTCACTCAAGGGGAACACTGAGGTTCCCGGCACCACTTCATCTGAGCCCCTTCTCCTCTCCTGATTGCGACAGGAGGGTCGACTCCCCTTCTCTGTCTGCAAGGGGTTCCCGACCTTCCGGGCACACCTCAGGATGAGGCCGGTCTCATGAGGAAGTTCGAGACGTAGCCTCGTGGGTGGTGCCACATGTCGAAAGACCCCAATTTCACGGTCCACTCTTGAAAAGAACCCGATGCCAGCACACCTCTTTGAAGGAAAACCTGTGGATGAAGGCACAACACGAAGGGGCACTGACACCCGCGTGCATCGTCCAGAAAAACCCGCAGGTCCCACAGACATTTCGACAAGTGGCCTGTCACCCTGTAAACAACTCGAAAGGCAAACGAAGGTCCATTCCTCAACAGAAGACTAGGTGTGACTCTCTTGTCCCTACTCTGCAGGGACCATGGGATCCGAGTCAGAAAAGGAGAGGAAGCCTGAGGTTCCTGCGTCCACTCGAGATGAAGCCCTCTTCCATTGCACCACAACCAGTGGAGTCCCTAGAGGCCCCTACCAACTCCACAGTACCCCTGAGTTATCAGAGGCACAATAAGAAGCTCCCTGAGGTCACAGGCACAAGTCGAGGGAACCCTGGGTTTTCTGCCGTGACTCGAGAAAGACCTCGAGAGTGCTTCAAAATGTGTTGAGTCGCGATTCCCCTACCATGACTCGAGAGCCATGACACGCTCCCCCTCGCCACGCGCATGGAGACCTGACTAACCTGGCACTGCACGAGAGGCTCCATGAGTTCCTCATCGTACCTCGTGAGGAAACCCACACTGGCGCGGCAGCTCGAGGAAACACATGAGACACCCCAGTCATCGCGAGATGAGGGCCTTATTTTCCTGCATGGCCTGGAGACCAATCACGAGTCCTCTCTCCAAACGGAAGAGGAGGCTGGACTCCCTTGAAGCCACTCAGGGGGCTCCAAGAGATCCGCGTCGCGACTCGAGAGGAGAGCGGAGTCCTTGGCTTCCCCTCGAGACGAGGCCTGACTCCACGGGGGAGCCTGGAATGCAACCCCGAGATCCCCGCCTTCCCTGGAGAGGAATATTAGGTCCCGGACACACGCCTAGGTGAGGTCTCTTCGGCCCTGCAGTGACTCGAGCACAACCCACAGCTTTCCCTCGCAACTCGAGGGGAAGATTGGGCTTCCAAGGGCGAACCCAAGAGGAAGGCTGAGATCCCCGTTGTAACTCGAGAATCCCGCCGCAACTCGAGAAAAACCACGTGGTTCCCACCTCTTGGCAAGATGAGGCCCTTGCCCGGGACGGCGTCTCAAGGGAAGTCCCCTCTTCCGCCCTGAAGGGTGAAACGGTCCTTGACAGCCTACCTGCGACCCCCAAAAGTTCCCCGAGACGCCGTGTTACCTCGAGGGGAACACCGAGTGTCCCGGCACTGCTTCATCTGAGACCCTTCTCCCCTCCGGAACGCGACAGGAGAGTTGATTCCCCTGCCTGGTCTGGAAGGGGTTACCGGCCTTCCCAGCGCACCTCAGGATGAGGCCGTCCTCACGAGGAAATTCGAGACCAGCCACGTGGGTGGTGCCACATGCCGAACGCCCCCGATTGCCCGGTCCGCTCTTGAGAAGGACCCGAGGCCCAGACTCCTCTTCGAAGGCAACCCTGTGGGTGAAGGCACAACACGAAGGTGCACTGCCACCCCCGTGCATCGTCCGCAAAGAGCCGCGGGTTCCACACACAGCTAGACGAGGGGCCTGAGACCCCCTGAGCAACTCGAGAGGCCAGCAGGGTTCCCTTCCTCAGACAAGACGAGGCCTGACTCTCGTGTCCCAACTCTGCAGGGACGCTGTGGTCGGAGTCCAAAACGGAGAGGAAGCCTGAGGTGCCTGCTTCCCCTCGAGGTGAGGCCCTCTTCCATTGCGCCAGACCCAGCGGAGTCCCGAGGGGCCCTGCCACCTCCACAGGATCCCTCGCCTCTCAGAGGCACCCTGGGAAGTTCCCTAAGGTCCCCGGCAGAAGCCGAGGGAAACGAGGGTTTCCCGCCGCCCCCCGAGAAAGACCTCGAGAGTCCTTCTTCAACGCGTCTCGAGGCCCTAGTCCCCTCCCGTGACTCGAGAGCCAGGACGCGCTCCCCCTCGCCACGCGCATGGAGACCTGACTTCCCTGGCGCCGCACGAGAGGCTCCCTGAGCTCCTCGTCGTGCCTCGGGAGAAAACCCCCACGGGCGCCGCAGCTCGAGGAAACCCCTGAGACGCCCCCGTCCTCGCGAGATGAGGGCCTTCTTTTCCTGCATGGCCTGCAGAGCAATCCCGGGTCCTCTCTCCAAACGGAAAAGGAGGCTGGACTCCCTTGAGGCCGCTCAGGGGGCTCCAAGAGACCCGCGTCGCGACTCGAGAGGAGAGCGGAGTCCTTGGCTTCCCCTCGAGACGAGGCCTGACTCCCCGGGGGAGCCTGGAATGCAACCCCGAGATCCCTGCCTTCCCTGCAGAGGAATATTAGGTCCCGGACACACGCCTAGATGAGGTCTCTTCGGCCCTGCAGTTACTCGAGCGCAACCCCAGCTTTCCCTCTCAACCCGAGAGGAAGATTGGGCTTCCCAGGGACAACCCAAGGGGAAGGCTGAGATCCCCATCGTAACTCGAGAATGCCGCCGCAACTCGAGAAAAACCACGTGGTTCCCACCTCTTGGCAAGATGAGGCCCTTGCCCGCGACGGCGTCTCAAGGGAAGTCCCACGTTCCTACTGAATTGCAAAACGGTACTTGGCACCCATGATGGCACCCCCAAAGTTCCCCAACTTACAGGCCTCACTCGAGGGTAACACCCATGTTCCCCGCACCACCTCATTTGAGCCCCTTCTCCGCTCCTGATTGCAACAGGAGTGTCGATTCTCCTGCTTTTTGTGGAAGGGGTTACCGATCTTCCCAGCGCACATCAGGATGAGGCCTGTCTCACGAGGAAATTGGAGATGTAGCCTCGTGGGTGGTGCCACATGCGGAAAGACTCCATTTCCCGGTCAGCTATTAATAAGAACCTGATGCCCGTACACTTCTTGGAATGCATCCCGTAGGATGAAGGCACAACAAGGAGGGACCCTGAACACCCGTGCATCTTTTGGAAAATTCTGCAGGTTCCACATACAGCTCGACAAGTGACCTTTTACCTCGTGAACAACTCGAGAGGCAAGCTAAGTTTCATTTCTCCACAGAATACGAGGCCTGACTCTCCTGTCCCAACTCTGCAGGAATCCTGAGATCGGAGTCTGAAATGGAGAGGAACCCTGAGGTTCCTTCCTCAACACGAGATGAGGCCCTCTTGTATTATACCACACCCAGTGGAGTCCCTAGAGGCCCCTCCCAACTCCACAGTATCAGTGTCTTCTCAGAGGCACCCTGAGCAACTCCCTGAGGTCACCGGCACAAGTCGAGGGAACACAGGGTATACTGCCGCAACCCGAGAAAGACCTCAAGAGTCCGTCTTCAACGTGTCTTGAGGACGGATTCCCCTACCATGACTCGAGAGCAATGACACGCTCCCCTCGCCATGCACATGGACAGCTGACTTCCCTGGCGCCACATGAGAGGCTCCCTGAGCTCCCCGTCATACCTCGTGAGAAACCCCACACTGGCGCCGCAGCTCGGGAAAACCCACCGTCATCGCGAGATTGGGGACTTCTTTTCCTGCCTGACCTGGAGAGCAATCCCTGGTCTTTTCTCCAAACTTCACAGGAGGCTTTACTCCCTTTAGGCCACTCAAAGGGCTCCAAGAGATACCTGTCGCGACTTGAGAGGAGAGCAGAGTACTTTGTTTCCCCTCGAGACGAGGCCTTACCTCGGTTGAGTCTGGAATGCAACCCCGAGATCCCTGTTGCCCCTGGAGAGGAACATTATGTCCTGGACAAAAGCCTAGATGAGGTCTATTTTGCCCTACAGTGACTCGAGAGCAACACCCATCTCTCCCTCGCAATTCGAATGGAAGATTGGTCTTCACTGGGCCAACACAAGAGGAAGTCTGAATTTCCCGTTGTAACTCGAGAATCCCGCCGCAACTCTTAAAAACCACGTGGTTCCCCATTCATCGCAATATGAGGCCTTTGCCCACTACAGAGTCTCAAGAGAAGTCCCATGTTTCGTCATAAAGCTCGAAATGCTACTTGGCACCCTTGATGCGACCCCAAAAGTTCCCCAATATACCGGTCTCACTCCAAGGGAACACCGAAGTTCCTGGCACCACTTCATTTGAGCCCCTTCTCCACTCCTGATCACGGCAGGAAGGTCGATCCCCCTGCTTTGTCTAGAAGGCGTTCCCGACCTTCATGGCGCACCTCAGGATGAGGCCAGTCTCACGAAGAAATTCGAGACGTAGCCTCGTGTTGGTGCCACGTGCCAAAAGACCCCGATTTCTCGGTCTTGCTCTTGATAAGAACCCGATGCCCGGACACCTCTTCTAAGGCAACCCTGTGGATGAAGGCACTACACGAGGGGGCACTGGCAACCCTGTTCATCGCCCGGAAAACCCCGCAGGATCCACATACAACTCCACAACTGGCCTGTCACCCCTTAAACAATGAGAGAGGAAAGCGGAGTTCCCTCCCTCAGACAAGACGAGGCCTGAGTATCCAATCCCAACTCTGCAGGCACGCTTCGATCTGAGTCAGAAATGGAGAGGAAACCTGAGGTTCCTGCCTCAACCTGAGATGAGGCCCTCTTCCATTAAAACAAACCCAGTGGAGTCCCGAGAGGCCCCTCCCATCTCCACAGTATCCCTGACTTCTCATAGGCATTCTGAGAAGCTCCTTGAGGCCACCGGCAAAAGTCGAGGGAAATAAGGGTTTCCTGCCACAACTGAAGAAAGACCTCGAGAGTCCTTCTTCAATGTGTCTTGAGGTCAGATTCCCCTACCATAGCTTGAGAGCAATAATGCGCTCCCCCTCGCCATGCACATGGAGACCTGACTTCCCTGGCTCCACACGAGAGGCTCCCTGAGCTCCCCATCGTACCTCGTGTGAAACCCCACACTGGCGCCGCAGCTCGAGAAAACCCACAAGATCCCTCCGTCATCGCGAGATGAGGGCCATCTTCTCCTGCATGGCCTGGAGAGCAGTCCCAAATCCTCTCTCCAAACTTCACAGGAGGCTTGACTCCCTTTAGGCCACAAAATGGGCCCCAAGAGGTGCCCGTCGCGACTCGAAAGGAGAGCGGAGTCCTTTGCTTCCCTTCGACATGAGGCCTGACTCCCTGGGTGAGTCTGGAATGCAAACCTGAGATCCCTGTGGCCCTTGGAGAGGAACATTAGGTCCTGGACACAAGCCTAGATGAGGTCTCCTTTGCCCTGCAGTGACTCGAGTGCAACCCCCAGCTCTCCCTCGCAACTCGAATGGATGATTGGACTTCCCTGGCCCAACACAAGAGGAAGCCTGAAATCCCCGTTGTAACTCGAGAATCCCGCCGCAACTCGAGAAAAACCACGTGGCTCCCCCGTCATCGCAAGATGAGGCCCTTGGCTGCTACAGCGTATCAAGAGAAGTCCCATGTTTCATCCTAAAGTACAAAACGGTACTTGGCACCCTTGATGCGACCCCCAAAGTTCCCTGACATACCGGTCTCACTCGAGGGAAACACCAAAGTTCACGGCACCACTTCCTGTGAGCCCCTTCACCCCTCCTGACCGCGACAGAAGGGTCAATTCCCATGTTATGTCTGCAAGGGGTTCCCGACGTTCCCCGCGAACCTCTGGATGAGGCCGGTCTCATGAGGAAATTCGAAAAGTAGCCTCATGGTTGGTGCCATATGCTGAAAGATCCCGAATTCCCGGTGCACTCTAGATAAGAAACTGACGCCTGGACATCTCTTCGAAGGCAACCCTGTGGATGAAGGCACAACACGAAGGGACACTGACATCCCCATGCATCGTCTGGAAAAACCCACAGATTCCACTCACAGCTCCAAATGTGGACTGTCACCTCGTGAACAACTCGAGAGGCAAGTGATGTTGCATTCCTTCACACAAGACGAGGCCTTACTCTCCTGTCCCAACTCTTCAGGGACCCTGCAATTGGAGTCAGAAATGGAGAGGAACCCTGAGGTTCCTGCCTCAACTAGAGAAGAGGCCCTCTTCCATTGAACCAAACTCAGTGGTGTCCCGAGAGGCCCCTCCCAACACCACAGTATCCCTGAATTCTCAGAGGCTCCCTGAGAAGCTACCTGAGGTCACTGGCACAAGTCGAGGGAACCCAGAGTTTCCTGAAGTAACCCGAGAAAGACTTGGAGAGTCCTTTTTCAACGTCTCTTGATGCCCGATTCCCCTACCATGACTCCAGAGCAAGGACGCGCCCACCTCGCCACAAGCAGGAAAACTGACTTCCCTAGTACCACACAAGAGGCTCCCTGAGTACCCCATCGTACCTCGTGAGAAAACCCACAGTGGCGCCGCAGTTCGAGAAAAACCACAAGATGCCCCCGTCAAGGAGAGATGGGGGCCTTCTTTTCCTGCCTGACCTGGAGAGCAAATCCTGGTCCTCTCTCCAAATTTCACAGGAGGATTGACTCCCTTTAGGCCACTCAGTTGGGTCCAAGAAATACCCGGTGCGACTCGAGAGGAGAGCGGAGTCCTTTGCTTCCCTCGAGACGAGGCCTGACTCCCCGGGTGAGTTTGGAATGCAACCCCGAGATCCCTGTCGCCCCTGGAGTGGAACATTTTGTCCTAGACACAAGCCTAGATGAGGTCTATTTTGCCCTACAGTGACTCGAGAGCAACCTCCATCTCTCCCTCACAATTTGAATGGAAGATTGGTCTTCCCACGGTCAACACAAGAGGAAGTCTGAATTTCCCATCGTAATTCGAGAATTCAGCCTCAAGTCTTAAAAACCATGTGGTCCCCCCTTCATCGCAATATGAGGCCCTTGCCAGCTAGAGTCTCAAGAGAAGTCCCACGTTCCATCTTAAAGTTCGAAATGCTACTTGGCACCCTTGATGCGACCCCAAAGTTCCCCAACATACCGGTCTCACTCCAGGGGAACACCGAAGTTCCCGGTGTCTCCAGGGAAGTCCCATGTTCCGTCCTTAAGTGTGAAACGGTACTTGACATCCTTGATGCGACCGCAAAAGTTCCCCGACACGCTGGGTTCCCTCGAGGGGAACACCGAGGGTCCCGGCACCACTTCATCTGAGCCCCTTCTCCCTTCCTGATCGCGACAGGAGAGTCGATTCCCCTGCGTGGTCTGGAAAGGGTTCCTGGCCTTCCTGGCACACGTCAGGATGAGGCCGGCTCACGAGGAAATTCGAGACGAGCCACGTGGGTGGTGCCACATGCCGAACGACCCCGTTTCCCTGGTCCGCTCTTAAGAAGGACTCGAGGCCCGGACCCCTCTTCGAAGGCAACCCTGTGGGTGAAGGCACAACACGAAGGGGCACTGCCACCCCCGTGCATCATCCGCAAAGACCCGCGGGTTCCACACACAGCTCGACGAGGGGCCTGAGACACCCTGAGCAACTCGAGATGCAAGCGGGTTCCCTTCCTAAGACAAGACGAGGCCTGACTCTCCTGTCCCAACTCTACAGGGACCCTGTGGTCGGAGTCCGAAACGGAGAGGAAGCCTCAGGTTCCTGCCTCCCCTCGAGGTGAGGCCCTCTTCCGTTGCTCCAGACCCAGCGGTGTCCCGAGGGGCCCCGCCACCTCCACAGCATCCCTCACCTCTCAGAGGCACCCTGGGAAGTTCCCTCAGGTCTCCGGCAGAAGTCGAGAGAAACGAGGGTTTCCTGCCGCCATCCGAGAAAGACCTCGAGAGTCCTTCTTCAAAGTGTCTTGAGGCCCTTGTCCCCTCCCTGGACTAGAGAGCAAAGACGCGCTCCCCCTCGCCTCGCCCATGGAGACCTGGCTTCCCTGGTGCCGCACGAGAGGCTCCTGAGATCCTCGTCGTGCCTTGTGAGAAAACCCCCACGGGCGCCGCAGCTCGAGGAAACCCCTGAGATGCCCCCATCCTCTCGAGGTGAGCGCCTTCTTTTCCTGCCTGGCCTGGAGAGCAATCCCGAGTCCTCTCTCCAAACTGAAGAGGAAGCTTGACTCCCTTTAGGCCAATCAGTGGGCTCCAAGAGATCCGCGTCGCGGCTCGAGAGGAGAGCGCAGTCCTTTGCTTCCCCTCGAGGTGATGCCTGACTCCCCGGGGGAGTCTGGAGTGCGACCCCGAGATCCTTTTCTTCCCATGAGAGGACTATTAGGTCCTGGACACACGCCTAGATGAGGTCTCTTTGGCCCTGCATTGACTCGAGCACAACCCCCAGCTTTCCCTCGCAACTCAAAGGGAAGTTTGGGCTTCCCAGGGCAAACACAAGAGGAAGCCTGAAATCCCCGTCGTAACTCGAGAATCCCGCCGCAACTCAAGAAAAACCACGTGGTTCCATCGTCTTCGCATCATGAGCCCCTTGCGCGCCACAGCATCTCAAAAGAAGTCCCACGTTCCCACTGAAGTGCAAAACGGTACTTGGCACCCATGATGGCACTCCCAAAGTTCCCCAACATACATGCCTCACTCGAGGGGAACACCCATGTCCCCACACCACATCATTTGAGCCCCTTCTCCCCTCCTGATTGCAACAGGAGTGTCGATTCTCCTGCTTTGTCTGGAAGGGGTTACCGATCTTCCCATTGCACCTCAGGATGAGGCCGGTCTCACGAGGAAATTGGAGATGTAGCCTCGTGGTGGTGCCACATGCGGAAAGACCCCATTTCCTGGTCCGCTATTAATAAGAACCCGATGCCCGTACACTTCTTCGAATGCATCCTGTTGGATGAAGGCACAACAAGGAGGGGCCCTGCCGACCCGTGCATCTTTTGGAAAATTCTGCAGGTTCCACATACAGCTCGACAAGTGACCTGTTACCTCGTGAACAACTCGAGAGGCAAGCTAAGTTTCATTTCTCCACAGAATACGAGGCCTGACTCTCCTGTCCCAACTCTGCAGGAATCCTGAGATCGGAGTCTGATATGGAGAGGAACCCTGAGGTTCCTTCCTCAACACGAGATGAGGCCCTCTTGCATTATACCACACCCAGTGGTGTCCCGAGTGGCCCCTCCCAACTCCACAGAATCCATGACTTCTCAGAGGCACCATGTTAAGCTCCCTGAGGTCACCAGCACAAGTCGAGAAAAACCAGGGTTTCCTGCCGCAACCGGAGAAAGACCTTGAGAGTCGTTCTTCAACGCCTCTTGAGGCCCGATTCCCCTACCATGACTCGAGAGCAATGACGCGCTCCCCCTCCACACGTGCATGGAGACCTGACTTTCCTGTCACCACACGAGAGACTCCCTGAGCTCCCCATCGTATCTTGTGAGAAATCCCATCCTGGCACCGCACCTCAAGAAAATGCACAAGACGCCTCCGTCATCACGATATGAGGGCCTTCTTTTCCTGCATGGCCTGGAGAGCAATCCCGAGTCCTCTCTCCAATCTCCACAGGAGGCTTGACTCCCTTTAGGCCACACAATGGGCTCTAAGAGATACCCGTCGCGACTCAAGAGGAGAGGGGAGTCCATTCATTACCCTCTTGAAGAGGCCTGACTCCTCGGGAGGATCTGGAATGCAACTCCGAGATCCCTGTTGCCCCTTGAAAGGAACATTAGGTCCTAGACACAAGCCTAGATGAGGTCTCTTTTGCCCTGCAATAACTCGAGCCAACCCCCAGCTCTAGCTCTCAACTCGTATGGAAATTTGGACTTCCCTGGGCCAACACAAGAGGAAGCCTGAATTCCCTGCCGCAACTCGAGAAAAACCACGTGGTTCCCCCGTCATCACAAGATGGGGCCCGTGCTCACTACAGCGTCTCAAGAGAAGTCCCACGTTCCGTGTTGAAGTGCGAAATGTTACTTGGCACCCTTAATGCGACCCCAAATGTTCCCCGACACACCAGTTTCATTTGAGGGGAACACCGAGGTTCCCGGCACCACTTCTTTTGAGCCCCTTCTCCCCTCCTGATAGCGACAAGAGGGTCGATTCCCATGCTTTGACTTAAAGGGGTTCCCGACATTCACGGTGCACCTCAGGATGAAGCCGGACTCATGGGAAATTTCGAGACGTGGCCTCGTGGGGGGTGCCACATGCCGAAAGACCCCGATTTCCCAGTACACTCTTGAGAAGAACCCGATGACCAGACACCTCTTTGAAGACAACCCTGTGGATGAAGGTACAACAAAAGGGGCACTGACACCCCTGTGCATCGTCTGGAAAAACCCGCAGGTTCCACATACAGCTCTACAAGAGGCCTGTCACCCCGTGAACAACTCGAGATGCAAGCGGATTTCCATTCCTCCACACAAGATGGGTCCTGACTCTCCTCTCCCATCTCTGTAGGAACATGCGATCCGAGTCAGAAATGAAGAGGAAACCTGATGTTCCTGCTTTATCTAAAGATGATGCCTTTTTCCATTTCACCAAACCCAGTGGAGTTCCGAGAGGTCACTCCCAACTCCACAGTATCCCTGATTTCACAGAGGCACCTGAGAAGCTCCCTGACGTAACATGCATGAGTCGAGGGAACCCATGGTTTCCTGCCACAACCTGAGAAAGACCTTGAGAGTCCTTCTTCAATGCGTCTTGAGGTCTAAATCCCCTATCATGACAAGAGAGCAATGACGCACTCCCCCTCGCCACGCGCATGGAGACCTGACTTCCCTGGCGCCACACAAGATGCTCCCTGAGCTCCCAGCATACCACGTGGGAAACACCACACTTGTGCCTCAGCTCGAGAAAACCCACGAGATGCCCCTGTCATCGCGAGATGAGGGCCTTCTTTTTCTGCATGGCCTGGAGAGCAATACCGAGTCCTCTCTCCAAAATCCACAGGAAGCTTGGCTCCCTGTAGGCCACTCAGTGGGCTCCAAGAGATATCCGTCTCGACTTGAGAGGAGAGTGGAGTCATTTGCTTCCCCTCGAGATGAGGCCTGACTCCCCGGGTGAGTCTGGAATGCAACCCCGAGATCCCTGTCGCCCCTGGAGAGGAACATTAGATCCTGGACACAAGCCAAGATGAGGTCTCTTTTTCCGTACAGTGACTCGTGCGCAATCCCCAGCTCTCCCTCGCAGCTCGAATTGAAGATTGGACTTCCCTGGGCCAACACAAGAGGAAGCCTGAAATCCCCGTCGTAACTCTAGAATCCCGCCGTAACTCGAGAAAAACCAAGTGGTTCCCCCATCATCGCAATATGAGGCACTTTCCCGCTACAGCGTCTCAAGAGTAGTCCCACGTTCCATCTTGAAGTGCGAAACAGTACTTGGCACCCTTGATGCGACCCCAAAAGTTCCCCAATATACCGGTCTCACTTGAGGGGAACACCGAAGTTCCCGGCACCATTTCTTGTGAGCGCCTTCTCCCCTCCTGATCACGACAGGAGGGTCGATTCCCCTGCTTTGTCTGCAAGGGTTTCCCGACCTTAACGGCGCACCTCAGGATGATGCCGGTCTCACGAGGAAGTTCGAGACGTAGCCTCGTGGGTGGTGCCACATGCCGAAAGACTCCGATTGCCCGGTCCGCTCTTGATAAGAACCCGATGCCTGGACACCCCTTAGAAGGCAACCCTGTGGATGAAGGCACAACACGAAGGGGCACAGACACACCCGTGCATCGTCCGGAAAAACCTACAGGTTCCACACACAGCTCGACACGTGGCCTGTCACCCCGTGCACAACTCGAGAGGCAAGCTGAGTTCCATCCTCCACACAGGACGAGGCCTGACTCTCCTGTCCCAAATCTGCTGGGACCCTGCAATCCGAATCAGAAATGGAGAGGAACCCTGAGGTTCCTGCCTCAACTCGAGATGAGGCCCTCTTCCATAGCACCAAAACCACTGGAGTCCCGAGAGGTCCCTCCAACCCACAGTGTCCCTGACTTCTCAGAGGCACCCTGACAAGCTCCCTGAGATCTCCAGCACAAGTCGATGGAACCCAGGGTTTCCTGCCGCAACCCGAGAAAGACTGGATAGTCCTTCTTTGATGCGTCTTGAGGCCCGATTCCCCTACCATGTCTCAAGAGCAATGAAGCGCTCCCAGTACCCATGCGCATGGAGACTTAACTTCCCTGGCACCTCATGAGGGGTTCCCTGAGGTCCCCGTCGTACCTCGTGAGAAACCCCACACTGGCGCCGCAGCTCGAGAAAACCCACGAGACGCCCCCGTTATCGTGAGATGAGGGCCATCATTCACTGCATGGCCTGGAGGGCAATCCCGAGTCGTCTCTCCAAACTCCACGGGAGGCTTGACTCACAAAGGCTACTCAGTGCGCTCAATAGGTACCCGTCGCGACTCGAGAGGAAAGCGGAGTACTTTGCTTCCTCTAGAAACAAGGCCGGACTTCCCGGGTGAGTCTGGAATGCCACCCCGAGATCCCTGTCACCCCTGGAGAGGAATATTCGGTCCTGGACACAAGCCTAGATATGGTCTATTTTGCCCCGCAGTGACTCGAGTGGGATCCCAGCTCACCCTCGCAACTCGAATGGAAGATTGGACTTCCATGGGCCAACACAGGAGGAAATCTGAATTCCCCATCGAAACTCGAGACTCCTGCCGCAATGCGAGCAAAAGCACGTGGTTCACTCGTCATCCCAAGATGAGGCCCTGGCCCGCTACAGCGTCTCAAGTGAAATCCCACGTTCCGTCTTGAAGTGCAAAATGCTACTTTTCACCCTTGATGTAACCCCAAAAGTTCCCCGACACACCGTTCTCATCGAGGGGAACACCGAAGTTCCCGGCACCACTTCATCTGATGACTTTCTCCCCTCCTGATCACGACAGGAGGGTAAATTCCCCTGCTTTGTCTAGAAGGAGTTCCCGCCCATCCCGGCGCACCTAAGGATAAGGCCTTTCTCAGGAGGAAATTCGAGATGTAGCCTCGTGGGTGGTGCCACATGCCGAAAGACCCCGATTGTGCGGTCCGCTCTGGATAAGAACCCGATGCCCGGACACCACTTCGAAGGCAACCCTGTGGATGAAGGCACAACAGAAGGGTTACTAAAACTCCCGTGCATCGTCCAGAAAAACCCACAGGTTCTACACACAGCTCGACAAGTGGAATGTCACCCCGTGAACAACTCGATAAGCAAGCGGAGTTCAATTCCTCCACACAAGATGAGGCCTGACTCTCCTGTCCCAACTCTGCAGGGACCCTGCCATCCGAGTTAGAAATGGAGAGGAAACCTGAGGTTCCTGCCTCAACTCGAGATGAGGCCCTCTTCCATTGCACCAAACCCAGATGAGTCGCGAGAGGCCCTTCCCAACTCCACAGTATCCTTGAATTCTCAGAGGCACCTTGATAATCTACCTGAGGTCACCGGCACAAGTCAAGGAAACCCAGGGTTTCCTGCTGTGACCCGAGAAAGACCTTGAGAGTCCTTCGGCGCGTCTTGAGGCCCGATTCCCCTACCATGACTCGAGAGCAAAGACCCGCTCCCCATCGCCATGCGCATGGAGACCTGACTTCCCTGACGCCTGAAGAGAGTCTCCCTGAGCTCCCCGTCGTACCTCTTCGGAAACCCCATTCAGGCACCGCAGCTCGAGAAAACCCACGATACGCCCCCGTCATCACGAGATGAGGGACTTCTTTCCTGCCTGGCATGGAGAGCAAAACCGAGTCCTCTCTGCAGACTCCACAGGAGGCTTGACTCTCTTTAGGCCTCTCAGTTGGCTCCAAGAGATACCTGTCAGGACTTGAAGGGAGAGCGGAGTCCTTTGCTTCCCCTCGAGACGAGGCCTGACTCCCCGTGTGAGTCTGGAATGCAACCCCGAGTTCCTGTCGCACCTGGAGAGGAAAACTCGGTCCTGGACACAAGTCTAGATGAGGTCTATTTTGCACTGCAGTTACTAGAGAGCAATCGTCAGCTCTCCCTCGCAAATCGAATGGAAGATTGGACTTCCCTGGGCCAATACAATTGGAAGCCTGAATTCGACATCGTAACTCGAGAATCCCGCCGCAACTCGAGAAAATCCATGTGGTTCCCTCATCAGCGCTAGATGAGGCCCTTGCCCTCTACAGCGACTCAAGAGAAGTCCCACGTTCTGTCTTGAAGTGCGAAACGGTACTTGGCACCCTTGATGCAATCTCAAAATTCCCCGACATACCGGTCTCACTCGAAAGGAACACCGAGGTTCCCGGAACCACTTCATTTGAGCTCCTTCTCCCCTCGTGATCGCGACAGGAGTGTCGATTCCCCTGCTATGTCTGGAAGGGGTTCCCGACCTTTCCAGCACGCCTAAGGATGAGGCAGGTCTCACGAGGAAATTCGAGACGTAGCCTCGTGGGTGGTGCCACAAGCCGAAAGACCCCGATTTCCCGGTCTACTCTTGATAAGAACGCGATGCCCTGACACCTTTACGAAGGAAACCCTGTGGATGAAAGCACAACACGAAGGGGCACTGACACCCCCGTTTATCGTCCAGAAAAACCCGCAGGTTACAAACACAGTTCAACAAGTGGTCTGTCACCCCGTGAACAACTCGAGAGGCAAGTGGAGTTCCATTCCTCCACACAAGACGAGACCTGATTTTCTGTACCAAGTCTGCAGGGAAACTGCGATCCGAGTCAGTACCGGCGCCAGGAAACCCAGGAGAAGAAACATGAGGTTCCTGCCTCCACTAGAGATGAGGCTCTCATCCATTGCACCAAACCCAGTGGAGTCCCGAGAGGCCCCTCCCAACTCCACAGTACTCCTGACTTCTCAGAGGCACCTGGAGAAGCTCCATGAGGTCACCGGCACATGTCGAGGGAACCCAGGGTTTCCTGCCACAATGCGAAAAAGACCTCGAGAGTCCTACTTCAACGTGTCTTGAAGCCCGAATCTGCTTCCATGGCTCTATAGAAATGACACGCACCCCCTCGCCACGCACATGGAGACCTGACTTCCCTGGCGCCATAAGAGAGGCTCCCTGAGCTCCCCGTCGTACCTCGTGAGAAACCCCACAATGACGCCGCAGCTCGAGAAAACCCACCATATGCCCCTGTCATCGCGAGATGAGGGCCTTCTTTTCCTACATGGCCTGGAGAGGAATCCCGAATCCTCTTTCCAAACTCCACAGGAGGCTTGACTCCCTTTAGGCCACTTAGTGGGCTCCAAGAGATACCCGTCGCGACTCGAGAGGAGAATGGAGTCCTTTGCTTCCCCTCGAGACAAGGCCTGACTCACCAGGTGGGTCTGGAATGCAACCCCGAGATCCCTGTCTCCCCTGGAGAGGAACATTAGGTCCTGGAAACAAGCCTAGATGAGGTCTCTTTTGCCCTTCTGTAACTCGAGAGCAATCCCCCGCTCTCCCTAACAACTCGAATGGAAGATTGGGCTTCCCTGGGCCAACACAAGAGGAAGCCTGAATTCCCCTTCGTAACTCGAGAATCCCGCCACAACTCGAGAAAAAGCACTTGGTTCCCTCGTCATCGCAAGATGAGGCCCTTGCCCGCTACAGCTTCTCAAGAAAAGTCCCACGTTCCGTCTTGAAGTGCGAAACGATACTTGACACCCTTGATGTGACCCCAAAAGTTCCCCGAAATATCGGTCTCACTCGAGGTGAACACTGAGGTTCCCGGCACCAGTTTATCTGAGCCCCTTCTCCCCTCCTGTTCGTGATAGGAGGGTCACTTTCCCTGCTTTGTTTGTAAGGGGTTCCCGACCTTCACGGGGCACTTCAGGATGAGGCCGGTTTCACGAGGAAATTCGAGACGTAGCTCGCGGGTGGTGCCACATGCCAAAAGACTATGATTTCTCGGTACGCTCTTGATAAGAACCCGATGCCTGGACACCTCTTCGAAGGCAACCCTGTGGATGAAGGCACAACACAAAGGGGCACTGACACCCTCGTGCATCGTCTGGAAAAACCCGCAGGTTCCACATACAGCTCAACAAGTGGCTTGTCACCACTGAAGAACTCGAGAGGCAAGTGGGGTTTCATTCCTCTACACAAGACGAGGCCTGACTCTCCTGTCCCAACTCTGCAGGGACTTTGCAATCCGAATCAGACCAGCGCCAGTGAAGTCACGAGAGGAACGCTGAGGTTCCTGCCTCCACTCGAGATTAGGACCTCTTCCATTGCACGAAACCCAGTGGAGTCCCGAGAGACGCGTCCCAGCTCCACAGTATCCCTGACCTCTCAGAGGCACCCTGAGAAGCTCCCTGAGGTCACCAGCGCAATTCGAGTGAACCCAGGGTTTACTGCCGCCACCATAGAAAGAACTCAAGAGTCCTTCTTCAACGCGCTTTGAGGCCTGATTCCCCTACCATGACTCGAGGGCAATGACGCACTCCCTCTGCTACACTCATGAAGCCCTGACTTCCCTGGCGCCACACGAGAGGCTCCTTGAGCTCCCCGTCATACCTCGTGAGAAACCCCACACTGGCGCCGCAGATAGAGAAAACCCACAAGACGCCCCCGTTTTCGCGACATGACGGCCTTCTTTTCTAGCATGGCCTGGAGAGCAATCCTGAGTCCTCTCTCCAAACTCCACAGTAGGCTTGACTCCCTTTTGGTCACTCAGTGGACTCCAAGACATACCCGTCGCGACTCGAGAGGAGAGCGGAGTCTTTTCCTTCCCCTCGAGGCGAGGCCTGACTCCTCGGGTGAGTCTGATATGCGAACCGGAGATCCCTGTCGCCTCTGGAGAGAAACATTAGGTCCTGGACACAAGCCTAGATGAGGTCTCTTTTTTCCTGCAGTGACTCGAGAGCAATCCCCAACTCTCCCTCGCAACTCGAATGGAAGACTGGACTTCCCTGGGCCAACAGGAGAGGAAGCCTGAATTTCCCGTTGTAGTTCAAGAATCCCGCCACAACTCGAGAAAAACCACGTCGTTCCCTCTTCATCGCAAGATGCGGCCATTGCCGCTACAGCGTCTAAAAAGAAGTCTTACGTTCCATCTTGAAGTGCGATACGGTACTTGGCACCTTTGATGCGACCCCAAAAGTTCCCCAACACACTGGTCTCACTGGAGGGGAACACCGAGTTTCCCAGCATCACCTCATCTGTGCCCCTTCTCCCCTCCTGATCGAGACAGGAGGGTCGATTCCCCTGCTTTGTCTGCAAGGGCTTCCGACCTTCCCGGCGCACCTAAGGATGAGGCCGGTCTCACTAGGAAATTCGAGATGTAGCCTGGTGGGTGGTGCCACATGCGGAAAGACCCCGATTTCCCGGTCCGCTCTTAATAAGAACCCGATGCCCGGGCACCTCTTCGAAAGCAAACCTGTGGATGAATGCACAACACGAAGGGGTACTGACATCCCCATGCATAGTACGGAAAAACACGCAGATTCCAAACACAGATCGACAAGTGTCCTGTCATCCCTGGAAGAACTAGAGAGGCATGCGGAGTTCCGTTCCTCCACACAAGAGAAGGCCTGACTCTCCTTTCCCAACTCTGCAGGGACCGTGCGATCGGAGTCAGAAATGTAGATGAAACCTGACGTTCCTGCATCAACTCGAAATGAGGCCCTCTTCCATTGCGCCATACCCAGTGGAGTCCCGAGAGGCCCCTCCCAACTCCACAGTATCCCTGACTTCTCAGAGGCACCCTCAGAAGTTCTCTGCGGTCACTGGCACAAGTCGAGTGAACCCAGGGTTTCCTGCTGCATTCTGAGAAAGACCTCGAGAGTCCTTCTTTACTGCGTCTTGAGGCCCGATACCCTACCATGACTGGAGAGCAATGACGCATTTCCCTCGCCACGCCCATTGAAACCTAACTTCCCTGGCGCCACACGAGAGGCTCCCTGCGCTCCCCGTCCTACCTCATGAAAACCCCACACTGGCACCTCCGCTCGAGAAAACACATGAGACGCCCCCGTCATCGTAAGATGAGGGCCTTCTTTTCCTACATGACCTAGAGAGCAATCCCGAGTCCACTCTCCAAACTCCACTGGAGGCCTGTCTCCCTTTAGGCCACTCAGTAGCCTCCAAGAGATACACGTCGCTACTCTAGAGGAGAGCGGAGTCCGTTGCTTCCCCTCGAGCCAAGGCCTGACTACTTGGGTGAGTCTGGAATGGGATCCCGAGATCCGTGTCGCCCCTGTAGAGGAAAACTCGGTCCTGGACACAAGCCTAAATGAGGTCTTTTTTGTCCTGCATTGACTCAAGTGCAATCCCCAGCTCTCCCTCGCAACTCGAATGGATGATTGGACTTCCCTGGGCCAACACAAGAGGAAGACTGTATTTCCCGTTGTAATTCGAGAATCCTGCGGCAACTGGAGAAAAACAACGTGGCTCCTCCGTCATCGAAATATGAGGCCCCTGTCAGCTATAGCGTCTCCAGGGAAGTCCCATGTTCCATCTTGAAGTGTGAAACGGTACTTGACACCCTTGATGCGACCCCCAAATTTCCCTGACACCCCGGTCTCACTCGAGGAGAACATGGAGGTTCCCAGCACTGCTTCAGCTGAGCCTCTTCTCCCCTCCTGATGGCGACAGGAGGGTCGATTCCCCTGCTTTGTCTGGAAGGGGTTCCCAGACTTCCCGGCGAACCTCAGGATGAGGCCAGTCTCACGAGGGAATTCGAGACGTAGCCTCGTGTGTTGTGCCACATGCTGAAAGACCCCGATTTCCTGGTCCGCTATTGATAAGATCCCGATGCCCGGTCACCTCTTCGAAGGTAACCCTGTGGATGAAGGCACAACACGAATGGGCACTGACACCCCTGTGCATCGTCCCCCAAAACCGCAGGTTCCACATACAACTCGACAGGTGGCCTGTCATCCCGTGAACAACTCGAGAGGCAAGCGGAGTTCCATTACTCCACACAAGACGAGGTCTGACTCTCCTGTCACAACTCTGCAGGGACCCTGCTATCCGAGTCAGAAATGGAGAGGAACCCTGACTTTACTGCCTCAATCCGAGATTAGGTCCTCTTCAATTGCACCAGTCCCTGTGAAGTTCCGAGAAGCCCCTCTCAACTCCACAGTATCCCTGACTTCTCAGAGGAACCCCGCTAAGCTCCCTGAGGTTATGGGCACAAGTCGAGGGAACCCAGGGTTTCCTGCCACACCCCGAGAAAGACCTCGAGAGTTCTTCTTCGAAGCGTCTTGAGGCTCGATTCCCCTACCATGACTCGAGAGCAATGAGGCGCTCCCCCTCGTCACGTCCATGGAGACCTGACTTCCGTGGCACCACAGGAGTCTCCCTGAGCTCCCCGTCCTATCTCCAGCTCTCACTTGCAACTTGAATGGAAGATTGGACTTCCCTGGGCCAACACAAGAGGAAACCTGTATTCCCCGTTGTAACTCAAGAATCCTGCCGCAACTCGAGAAAAAACACGTGGGTCCCCCGTCAGCGCTAGATGAGGCCCTTGCCCACTACAGCGTCTCAAGAGAAGTCCCAGGTTCCGTCTTGAAGTGCGAAACGGTACTTGGCACCCTTGATGCAACCCGAAAAGTTACCCGACTTACCAGTTTCACTCAAGGGGAGCACCGAGGTTCCTGGCACTACTTCATCTGAGCCCTTTCTCTCCTCCTGATCCCGAAAGGAGGGTCGATTCCCCTGCTTTGTCTGGAAAGGGTTCCCGGATTCTCCTGCGCGCCTCAGGATGAGGCTGATCTCACGAGGAAATTCGAGACGTAGCCTCGTGGGTGGTGCAACATGCTGAAAGACCCTGATTTTCCGGTCCGCACTTGAGGAGAACCCGATGCACAGACACCTCTTCGAAGGCAACCCTGTGGATGAAGGCACAACAGGAAGGAGCACTGACACCCCCGTGCATCTCCGAAAAACCCGCAGGTTCCACACACATCACGAAAAGTGGTGTCATCATTGAACAACTTGAGATGTAAGCGGAGTTCCATTCCTCCGCAGAACACGAGACCTGACACTCCTGAGCAAACTCAGCAGGGACCCTGCGATCTGAGTCAGATCCGGCTCCAGGAAGTCAGGAGCAGAACCCTGAGGTTCCTGCCTCAACTCGAGATGAGGCCCTCTTCCATTGCACCAAACCCAGAGGAGTCCCGAGAGGCCTCTCCCAAATCCACAGTATCCCTGATTTCTCAGAGGCACCCTGAGAAGCTCCCTGAGGTCACCGGCACAAGTCAAGGGAACCCAGGGTTTCCTGCCGCAACCCTAGAAAGACATCGAGAGTCCTTTTTCAACCCGTCATGAGGCCCGATTCCCCTACCCTGACTGGAGAGCAATGACGCGCTCCCCCTTGCCCCGCCCATGGAGACCTGACTTCCCTGTTGCCACACGAGAGGCTACCTGAACTCCCCGTCGTACCTCGTGAGAAACCCCACACTGGCGCCACAGCTCGAGAAAACCCACGAGACGCCCCCGTCATCTCGAGATGTGGGCCTTCTCTTCCTGCATGGCCTGGAGAGCAATCCCGAGTCCTCTCTCCAAACTGAAGAGGAGGGTTGACTCCCTTTAGACCACTCAGTGGGCTCCAAGAGATATGCGTCACAACTCGAGAGGAGAGCCGAGTCCTTTGCTTCCCCTTGAGACGAGGCCTAACTCCCCGGGTGAGTCTGTAATGCAAACCCGAGATCCCTGTCGCCCTTGGAGAGGATCACTGGGTCCTGAACACAAGGCTAGATGAGGTCGCTTTTGCCCTGCAGTAACTCGAGAGCACTCCCCAGCTTTCCCTCGCAACCCGAATGGAAGATGGACCTCCCTGGGCCAACACAAGAGGAAGCCTGAATTCCCAGTAGTAATTCGAGAATTCCGCCTCAACTCGAGAAAAACCACGTGATTCCCCCGTCATTGCAAGATGAGGCCCTTGCCTGCTCCAGCGTCTCAAGAGTAGTCCCACGTTCTGTCTTGAAGTGCGAAATGATATTTGGCACCCTTAATGCTACCCCAAAAGTACCCCGACATAAGGGTCGCTTTCGAGGGGAACACCAAGGTTCCTGGCACCACTTCATCTGAGCCCCTTCTCCCCTCCTGATCGTGAAAGGAGGGTCGATTCCCCTGCTTTGTCTGCAAGGGGTTCCCGACCTTCTCCACGCACCTCAGATGAGGCTGTCTCACGAGGAAATTCGAGACGTAGCCTCGATGGTGGTGCCACATGCCGAAAGACCGCGATTTCCCGATCCGCTCTTGATAAGAACGCGATGCCCAGACACCTATTCGAAGATAGTGTGGATGAAGGCACAACACGAAGGGGCACTGACACCCCCGTGCATCATCCGGAAAAGACCACAGGTTACTCTTACAGCTCAACAAGTGCCTGTCACCCAGTGAACAACTCGAGAGGCAAGCGGAGATCCATTCCTGCACACAAGACGAGGCCTGACTCACCTCTCCCAACTATGCAGGGGGCTGCGATCGGAATCAGAAATGGAGAGGAACCCTGAGGTTCCTGCCTCCCCTCGAGATGAGGCCCCCTTCCATTTCACCAAACCCAGTGGAGTCCCGAGAGGTCTTTCCCAACTCCACAGTATCCCTGACTTCTCAGAGGCACCCGGAGAATCTCCCTGAGGTCACCGGCACAAGTCGAGGGAACCCAGGTATTCTTGCCAAGACCCAAGAGAGATCTTGAGAGTCCTTCTTCAACGCGTCTAGAGGCCTGATTCCCCTACCATGACTCGAGAGCAATGACGCACTCCCCCTCGCCACACGCATCGAGACCTAACTTCCCTGGCGCCACATAAGAGGCTCCCTGAGCTCCCCGTCCTACCTCCTGAGAAACCAACACAGGCGCTGCAGCTCGGTAAAACCACCGAGACCCCCCGTCATCGTGAGATGAGGGCCTTCTTTTCCTGCATGTCCTGGAGTGCAATCCCGAGTCCTCTCTCCAAACTCCAGAGGAGGCTTGACTCCCTTTAGTCCACTCAGTGGGCTCCAAGAAATACCCGTCGCGACTCGAGAAGAGAAAGAAGTCCTTTGTTTCCCCTCGAGAGGACGCCTGACTCCCGGGTGAGTCTGGAATGCAACCCCAAGATCCCAGTCATCCCTTGAGAGGAACATTAGGTCCTAGACACAAGCCTGGATGAGGTCTCTTTTGCCCTGCAGTGACTCGAGCGCAACCCCCAGCTCTCCCTCGCAACTCGAATGGAAGATTGGGCTTCCCTGGGCCAACACAAGAGGAAGCCAGAAATCCCCTTCGTAACTCGATAATCCAGCCGCAACTCGAGAAAAACCACGTGTTTCCAACGTCATCCCAAGATGAGGCCCTTGCCTGCTATGGCGTCTCAAGAAAAGAACCACGTTCCGTCTTGAAGTGTGAAACGGTACTTTGCACCCTTGATGCGACACCAAATGTTCCCGGACTCGCTGGTCTCACTCGACAGGAACACCGAGGTTCCCGCACCACTTCATCTGAGCACCTTCTCCCCTCCTGTTTGCGACAGGAGGGTCTATTCCCCTGCTTTGTTTGGAAGGGGTTCCCCACATTCCCGGCGCACCTCAGGATGAGGCCGGTCTCACGAGGAAATTCGAGACATAGCGTCGTGGGTGGTGTCACTTGCCGAAATACCCCGATTTCCCGGCCCACTCTTGAGAAGAACCCGATGCCCGGACACCTCTTCGAAGGCAACCCTGTGGACGAAGGCACAAAACGAAGGGTCACTGACACTCCCGTGCATCATTCGGTAAAAGCCGCAGGTTCCACACACAGCTCAACAAGAGGCCTGTCATCCCATGAACAACACGAGAGGCAAGCAGAGTTCCATTCCTCCACTCAAGATGAGGCCTGACTCTCCGGTCCCAACTCTGAAGGGACCCTGCGATCGGAGTCCGAAATGGAGAGGAACCCTGAGGTTCCTGACTCCACTCGAGATGAGGCCCTCTTCCATTACACCAAAAACAGTGGAGGCCCGAGAGGCCCCTCCCAAATCCACAGTATCCCGACTTCTCAGAGGCACCCTTAGAAGCTCCCTGAGGTCACCGGCACAAGTCGAGGGAACACAGGGTTTCCTGACGCAACCCGAGAAAGACCTCGAAAATCCTCCTTCAATGCGTCTTGAATCCCGATTCCCCTACCATGACTCAAGACCAATGACGCGTTCCCCCTCGCCACTCGCATGGAGACTTGACTTCCCTGGCGCCACACGAGAGGCTCCCTGAGCTCCCCGTCATACCTCGTGAGAAATCCCACACTGGCTCCCCAGCTCGAGAAAACCCAGGAGACGCCTCCGTCGTCGCGAGATGAAGGCCTTCTTTTCCTGCATGGCCTGGAGAGCAATCTCGAGGCCTCTCTTCAAACTCCACAGGAGGCCTGACTCCCTTTAGGCCACTCTGTGGGCTCAAGAGATACCCGTTGGGACTCGAGAGGAGAGCGGAATTCTTTGCTTCCCCTATATACCAGGCCTGACTCCTCAGGTGAGTCTGGAATGCAACCCCGAGATCCCTGCCGCCCCTGGAGAGGAACATTAGGTCCTAGACACAAGCATAGATGAGGTCTCATTTGCCCTGAAGTGACTCGAGAGCAATCCCCTGCTCTCCCTCACAACTCGAATGGAAGAATGGACTTCCCTGGGACAACACAAGGGGAAGCCTGAATTCCCCGTCGTAATTCGAAAATCCCGCCGCAACTCGAGAAAAACCACGTGGTTCCCCCGTCATCGCTAGATGAGGCCCTTGCCAGCTACAGCGTCTCAGGAGAAGCCCCACGTTCCATCTTGAAGTTTAAAATGATAATTGGCAACCTTGATGTTATCACAAAAGTTCCCCGACACCCTGGTCTCACTCGAGGGGAACACCAAGGTTCGGTGCACCGCTTGTTCTGAGCCCCTTATCCCCTCCTGATCGCGACGGGAGGGTCGATTACCATGCTTTGTCTGGAAGGGGTTCCGGACCTTCCCGGCGCACCTCAGGATGAGGCCGGTCTCACGAGGAAATTCGAGACGTAGCCTTGTGGTTGGTGCCACACGCCGAAAGACCCCGATTTCCGTGTCTGCTCTTGATAAGAACCCAATGCTAGGACACCTCTTCGAAGGCAATCCTGTGGATGAAGGCACAAAACGAAGGGGTCTGACACCCTCGTGTATTGTTGGAAAAGCCCGCAAGTTCCACATACAGATCGACAAGTGGCTTGTCACCCCATGAACAACTCGAGAGGCAAGAGGAGTTCAATTCCTCCACACAAGACGAGGCCTGACTCTCCTGTCCCAACTCTGCATGGACACTGAGATCCGATTCAGAAATGGAGAGGAACCCTGAGGTTCCTGCCTCAACTCGAGATAAGGCCCTCTTCTACTGCACCAAACCCAGTGGAGTTCGGAGCGGCCCCTCCCAACTGCACAGTATCCCTGACTTCTCAGAGGCACCCTGAGAAGCTCCCTGAGGTCACGGGCATAAGTCGAGGGAACCCAGGGTTTCCTGCCATAACCTGAGAAAAACCTTGAGAGTCCTTCTTCACGCGTCTTGATGCCCGATTCCTCTACCATGACTGGAGAAAAATGACGCGCTCCCCCTCACCACACGCATGAAGATCTGACTTCCCCGGCACCACATGAGAGGCTCCCTGAGCTCCCCATCGTACCTCGTGAGAAACCCCACACTGGCGCCGCAGCTCGAGAAAACCCACGAGACGCCCCTGTCATGGTGAAATGAGGGCCTTCTTTCCTGCATGACCTGAAGAGCAATCCCGAATCCTCTCTCCAAACTCCAAAGGAGGCTTGACTCCCTTTAGGTCACTCAGTGGGCTCCAAGAGATACCCGTCGATACTCAGGAGGAGAGCGGTGTCCTTTGCTTCCCCTCGAGATGAGGCCTGACTACGAGGGTGAGTCTGGAATGCAACCCTGGATACCTGTCGCCCCTGGAGAGGAACCTTAGGTCCTGGACAAAAGCCTAGATGAGGTCTCTTTGGCCCTGCAGTGACTCAAGCACAACCCCTAGCTTTCCCTTGCAACTCGAATGGAAGATTGGCCTTTCTGAGCCAACACAAGAGGAAGCCTGAATTTCCAGTTGTAATTTGAGAAACCCGCCGCAACTCGAGAAAAATCACGTGGTTCCCTGTATTGCAAGATGAGGCCCTTGCCCCCTACAGCGTCTCAAGAGAAGTCTCACATTCCGTCTTGAAGTGCAAAACAGTACTTGGCACCCTTGATGCGACCCCAAAAGTTCCCCTATATACCGATCTCACTAGAGGGGACACTGAAGTTCCCGGCACCACTTCAACTGAGGCCTTTCTCCTCTCCTGATCGCGACAGGAGGGTCGATTCCCATGCTTTGTCTGCAAGGGGTTCCCGACGTTCCCCGCAAACCTCCGGATGAGGCCGGTCTCATGAGGAAATTCGAAAAGTAGCCTCATGGTTGGTGCCACATGCTGAAAGATCCCGAATTCCCGGTCCACTCTAGATAAGAACCTGACGCCCGGACATCTCTTCGAAGGCAACCCTGTGGATGAAGGCACAACATGAAGGGACACTGATATCCCCATGCATCGTCTGGAAAAACCCGCCGATTCCACTCACAGCTCCAAATGTGGACTGTCACCCCGTGAACAACTCTAGAGGCAAGTGAAGTTGCATTCCTTCACAAAAGACGAGGCCCTACTCTCCTGGCCCAACTCTTCAGGGACCCTGCGATCGGAGTCAGAAATGGAGAGGAACCCTGAGGTTCCTGCCTCAACTAGAGAAGAGGCCCTCTTCCATTGAACCAAACTCAGTGGTGTCCCGAGAGGCCCCTCCCAACACCACAGTATCCCTGAATTCTCAGAGGCTCCCTGAGAAGCTACCTGAGGTCACTGGCACAAGTCGAGGGAACCCAGAGTTTCCTGAAGTAACCTGAGAAAGACTTGGAGAGTCCTTTTTCAACGTCTCTTGATGCCCGATTCCCCTACCATGTCTCCAGAGCAAGGACGCGCTCCCCTCGCCACAAGCAGGAAAACTGACTTCCCTAGTACCACACAAGAGGCTCCCTGAGTACCCCATCGTACCTCGTGAGAAAACCCACAGTGGCGCCGCAGTTCGAGAAAAACCACAAGATGCCCCCGTCAAGGAGAGATGGGGGCCTTCTTTTCCTGCCTGACCTGGAGAGCAATCCCTGGTCCTCTCTACAAACTTCACAGGAGGATTGACTCCCTTTAGGCCACTCAGTTGGGTCCAAGAAATACCCGGTGCGACTCGAGAGGAGAGCGGAGTCCTTTGCTTCCCTCGAGATGAGGCCTGACTCCCCGGGTGAGTTTGGAATGCAACCCCGAGATCCCTGTCGCCCCTGGAGTGGAACATTATGTCCTAGACACAAGCCTAGATGAGGTCTATTTTGCCCTACAGTGACTCGAGAGCAACCTCCATTTCTCCCTCACAATTTGAATGGAAGATTGGTCTTCCCACGGTCAACACAAGAGGAAGTCTGAATTTCCCATCGTAATTCGAGAATTCAGCCTCAAGTCTTAAAAACCATGTGGTTCCCCCTTCATCGCAATATGAGGCCCTTGCCAGCTAGGGTCTCAAGAGAAGTCCCACGTTCCATCTTAAAGTTCGAAATGCTACTATGCACCCTTGATGCGACCCCAAAGTTCCCCAACATACCGGTCTCACTCCAGGGGAACACCGAAGTTCCCGGCGTCTCCAGGGAAGTCCCATGTTCCGTCCTTAAGTGCGAAATGGTAATTGACACCCTTGATGCGACCGCAAAAGTTCGCCGACACGCTGGGTTCCCTCGAGGGGAACACCGAGGGTCCCAGCACCACTTCATCTGAGCCCCTTCTCCCCTCTTGATCGCGACAGGAGAGTCGATTCCCCTGCGTGGTCTGGAAGGGGTTCCCGGCCTTCCTGGTGCACCTCAGGATGAGGCCGGTTTCAGGAGGAAATTCGAGACTAGCCATGTGTGAGGTGCCACGTGCCGAACAACCCCGATTTTCCGGTCCGCTCTTGATAAGAACCTGATGCCCGGACACCTCTTCGAAGGCAACCCTGTGAGTGAAGGCACAACACGAAGGGGCACTGACACCCCCGTGCATCATCCGGAAAATCCCCGCAGGGTCTACACACAGCTCGACAAGGGGCCTGAGACTCCCGGAACAACTCGAGAGGCAACCAGAATTCCATTCCTCAGACAAGACGAGGCATGACTCTCCTGTCCCAACACTGCAGGGACCGTGCAGTCGGAGTCAGAATCGGAGAGGAAGCCTGAGCTTCCTGCCTCCCCTCGAGATGAGGCCCTCTTCCATTGCGCCGAACCCAGCAGAGTCCCGAGAGGCCCCGCCAAGTCCACAGCATCCCTCACCTCTCAGAGGCACCCTGGGAAGTTCCCTATAGTCTCCTGCAGAAGTCGAGGGAAACGAGGGTTTCCCGCCGCCACCCGAGAAAGACCTCGAGAGTCCTTCTTCAACACGTCTTGAGGCCCTAGTCGCTTCCCATGACTCGAGAGTGATGACCAGCTCCCCCTCACCATGCGCATGGAGACATGAATTCCCTGGCACCGCACGAGAGGCTCCCTGAGGTCCTCGTCATGCCTCGTGAGAAAACCCCCACGGGCGCTGCAGCCTGAGGAAACCCATGAGACGCCCCCGTCATCGCGAGGTGAGGGCCTTCTTTTCCTGCCTGACCTGGAGAGCAATCCCGAGTCCTCTCTCCAAACTGAAGAGGAGGCTCGACACCCTTGAGTCCACTCATTGGGCTCCAAGAGATAGGTGTCGCGAATTGAGAGGAAAGCGGAGTCCTCTGCTTCCCCTCGAGGCGAGGCCTGACTCCCCGGGGGAGTCTGGAATGCAAACCCGAGATCCCTGTCTTCCCTTGAGAGGAATATTAGGTCCTGGACACATGCCTCGATGAGGTCTCTTTGGGCCTGTAGTGACTCGAGCAGAACCCCCAGCTTTCCCTCGCAACTCCAGGGGAAGATTGGGCTTCCCAGGGCCAACCCAAGAGGAAACCTGTAATCCCAGTCGTTTTCGAGAATCCAGACGCAACTCGAGAAAAAAGACGTGGTTCCAACGTCTTCACAGGATGAGGCCCTTGCCCGCTACAGCGTCTCCAGGGAAGTCCCATGTTCCGTCCTGAAGTGGGAAACGGTACTTGGCTCCCTTGATGCGACCCCTAAAGTTCCCTGAAACGCCGGGTTCCCTCGAGTGGAACACCTAGAGTCCCGACCCCACTTCATCTGAGCCCCATCTCCCCTCCTGATCGCGACAGGAGATTCGATTCCCCTTCTTTGTGTGGAAGGTGTTCCCGGCCTTCCCGGCGCACCTCAGGATGATGCTGGTCCCACGAGGAAATTCGAGATGAGCCACGTGTGTGGTGCCACATGCCGAACGACCCCGATTTCCCGGTCCGCTCTTGAAATGAACCCGATACCCGGACACCTCTTTGAAGGCAACCCTGTGGGGGAAGGCACAAAATGAAGGGGCAATGACACCCCCGTGCATCTTCTGGAAACACCCGCAGGTTCCACACACAGCTCGACAAGGGGCCTGAGACCCACTGAACGACTCGAGAGGCAAGCAGAGTTCCATTACTCAGACAAGATGAGGCCTGACTCTCCTGTCCCAACCCTGCAGGGACCCTGCGGTCGGAGTCAGAAATGGAGAGGAAGCTGAGGTTCCTGCCTCCAATCGAGATGAGGCCCTCTTTCAATTCGTCAAACCTAGTGGAGTCCCGAGAGGCCCCTCTAATTCCTCAGTATCCCTCACCTCTCAGAGGCACCTGGGAAGTTCCCTAAGGTCCCCGGTAGAGGTCGAGGGAAACGAGTGTTTCCCACCCCAACCCAAGAAAGACCTCGAGAGTCCTTCTTAAATGCGTCTTGAGGCCCTAGTCCCTCCCATGACTCCAGAGCAATGACGCGATCTGCCTGGCCACACTCATGGAGGCCTGACTTCGCTGGCGCTGCACGAGAGGCTCCCTGAGCTCCCCATCATATCTCGTGAGAAACCCCACCCTGGCGCCGCAGCTCTAGAAAACCCATGAGACGCTCCCGTCATCACGAGAGGAGGGCCATCTTTAACTGCATGGTATGCAGATCAAGCGTGAACCTTCTGTCCAAGCTACACACGACGCTTGACTCCCTTTAGGCCACTCATTGGGCTCAAAGAGTTACATGTCGTGACTCGAGAGGATAGTGGAGTCCTTTGCTTCCACTCGAGATGAGGCGTGACCCATCGGGTGAGACTGGAATGCGACCCCGATATCCCTGTTGCCCCTGGAGAGCAATACTACGTCCTGGACGCAAGCCTAGATGAGGACTCTTTGCCCTGAAGTGACTCGAGAGCAACCCACAGCTCTCTCTGACAAGTTGAATGGAAGATTGGACTTCCTGGGCCAACACAAGAGGAAGCCTGAATTCCCCGTCGTAACTCGAGAATCCCGCCTCAACTCGAGAAAAACCACGTGTTTCCCTCGTCATCGCAATATGAGGCCTTTGCCCGCTAGAGCATCTCCAGAGAATTCCCACGTTCCATCTTGAAGTGCGAAACTGTACTTGGCACCCTTGATGCCACCTCAAAAGTGCCGTGACATACCGGTCTCACTCGAGGGGACCACCGAAGTTCCCGGCACCACTTCATTTGAGCCCCTTCTCCCCTTCTGATCGCGACCGGTGGGTCGATTCCCCTGCTTTGTCTGCAAGGGGTTCCCTACCTTCCCGGCGAACCTCAGGATGAGGCCGGTCTCCCGAGGAAATTCGAGACGTAGCCTCGTGGGTGGTACCACATGCTGAAAGACCCCAATTTTCTGGTACGCTCTTGAAAAGAACCCGATGCCCAGACACCTCTTTGAAGGCAACCCTGTGGATGAAGGCACAACACGAAGGGGCACTGACACCCCTGTGCATCATCCGGAAAAACCCACAGGTTCCACACACAGCTCAACAAGTGGCCTGTCACTCCATGAACAACTCGCAAGGCAAGCGGAGATCCATGCCTCCACAGAAGATGAGGCGTGACTCTCTTGTCCATACTCTTCAGGTACTCTGCGACCCGAGTCAGAAATGGAGAGGACACCTGAGGTTCCTGCCTCCATACGAGATGAGGCCCTCTTCAATTGCACCAAACACAGTTGAGTAACGAAAGGCCCCTCCCAAATCCACAGTGTCCCTGACTTCTCAGAGGCACCATGAGAAGTTGCCTGAGGTCACCGACACAAATCAAGGGAACCCAGGGTTCCCTGCCGCAACCCGAGAAAGACCTCGAGAGTCCTTCTTCAATGCGTCTTGAGGCCCGATTTGCCTACTATGACTCGAGAGCAATCACGCACTCCCCTTCACCACACGCACGGAGACCTGAAGTCCCTAGCACCACACGAGAGGCTCTCTGAGCTCCCCGTCGTACCTCGTGAGAAATCTGATACTGGCGCCACAGCTGGAGAAAACCCACGAGACGCCCCCGTCATCACGAGATGAGGGCCTTTTTTCCTGCATGGCCAGGAAAACAATCCCGAGTCATCTGTCCAAACTCCATAGGAGGCTTCACTCCCTTTACGCCACACAGTGGGCTCCAAGAGATACCCGTCGCGACTCGCCAGGAGAGCGGAGTCCTTTTTTTCCCCTCAAGACGAGGCCTGACTCTCCAGGTGAGTCGAGAATGCAACCCTGAGATCCCTGTCGGCCCAGTAGTGGAACACTAGGTCCTGGACACAAGCGTAGATGATGTCTATTTTGCCCTGCAGTGACTGGAGAGCAATCCCCAGTTCTAACTCGCAACTCGAATGGAATACTGGATTTTCCTGGCGCCACACAAGAGGCTCCCTGAGATCCCCGTGGTACTTCATGAGACACCCCACACTGGCGCCGCAGCTCGAGAAAACCCACGAGATGCCACCGTCATCTCGAGATGAGGGCCTTCTTTTCCTGCATGGCCTGGAGTCCAATCCCGAGTCCTCTCTCCAAACTCCACAGGAGGCTTGACTCCCTTTATTACACACATTGGGCTCCAAGAGATACCCATCGCGACTCGAGACGAGAGCGGAATTCTTTGCTTACCCTCGAGCTGAGAACTGACTCCCCGGATGAGTCTGGAATGCAAACCCAAGATCCCTGTCGCCCCTGGAGAGCAACATTAGATCCTGGACACAAGCCTAGATTAGGTCTCTTTTGCCCTGCAGTGACTCTAGCGCAATCCCCAGCTCCCCCTCGCAACCCGAATGGAAGATTGGATTTCAAGGCCAACAAGAGGAAGCCTAAATTCCCGGTCTGACTCGAGAATCCCACCGCATCTTGAGCAAAACCACGTGGTTCTCCCGTCATCGCAAGATGAGGCCCTTGCCCGTTACAGCGTTTCAAAAGATGTCCCAGGTTCCGTCTTGAAGTGCGAAACGGTACTTGGCACCCTTGATGCGACCCCACAAGTCCCCCAACACGCCGGTCTCACTCAAGGGGAACACCGAGGTTCCCGGTACCACTTCATTTAAGCCCCTTCTCCCCTCCTGATCGTGACCGGTGGGTCGATTCCCCTGCTTTGTCTGCAAGGGGGCCCGACCTTCCCTGCACAACTCAGGATGAGGCCAGTCTCATGGGGAAATTCGATACGTAGCTTTGTGGGTGGTGCCACTTGCCGAAAGACTCCAATTTCCCGGTCCGCTCTTGATAAGAATCCGATGCTCGGACACCTCTTGGAAGGCAGCCTTGAGTATGAAGGTACAACACGAAGGGGCACAAACACACCTGTGCATCAACCGGAAAAACGGGCAGGTTACATACACAGCTCGACAAGTGGCCTGTCACCTCGAGAACAACTCGAGAGGCAAGAGGAGTCCCATCCTCCAGAAAAGACGAGGCCTGACTCTCCTGTACCAACATGCAGGGACCTTGCGATCTGAGTCAGAAATGGAGAGGAACACTGAGGTTCCTGCTTCAACTCGAGATGAGTCCCTCTTACATTCCACCAAATGCAGAGGAGTCTCGAGAGGCCCCTCCAAACTGCACAGTATCCCTGACTTCTCAGAGGCACTCTGAGAAGCTCCCTGAGGTCACAGGCACAAGTCAAGGGAACCCTGGGTTTTATGCAGTGACCAGAGAAAGACCTCGAGAGTCCTTCTTCAACCCGTCTTGAGGCCTGATTACCCTACCATGACTCAAGAGCAATGACGAACTCCCCCTATCCATCTCATGGGGACCTGACTTCCCTGGCGCCACACGAGAGGCTCCCTGAGCTCCCTCTCGTACCTCGTCAGAAACCTGGCACTAGCGCGGCAGTCTAGAAAACCCACGAGACGCCGCCGTCATCGCGAGATGAAGGCCTTCTTTCCTGTATGGCCTGGAGAGCAATCCCGAGTCCTCTCTCCAACTCCACAGGAGGCTTGACTCCCTGGAGGCCACTCAGTGGGCTCCAAGAGATACCTATCGCGACCCAGGAGGATATCAGAATCCTTTGCTTCCCCTCGAGCCGAGGCCTGACTCACTGGGTGAGTCTGGAATGGGTCCCCGTGATCCCTATTGCCCCTGGAGAGGAACATTAGGTCCTGGACACAAGCCTAGATGAGGTCTATTTTGACCTGCCGTGACTCGAGAGCAATTCCCACCCAGCTCTCCCTGGCAACTCGAATGGAAGAATGGACTTCCCTGGGCCAACACAAGAGGAAGCCTGAATTCCCCGTCGTAAGTCAACAGTCCCATCGCAACTCGAGAAAAACCACGTGGTTTCCCCTTCATCACAAGATGAGGCCCTTGCCCACCACAGCGTCTCAAGAGAAGTCCCACGTTTCGTCTTGAAGTTTGAAACAGTATTTGGCAAGCTTCATGAGACCCCAAAAGTTCTCTGACATACCGGTCTCACTCGAGGGGAACACCGAGGTTCCCGGCACCACTTCATCTGAGCCCCTTCTCCCCTCCTGATCACGACAGTAGGGTCGATTAACCTGCTTTGTCTGGAAGGCTTTCCCGACCTTCCAGGGACACCTCAGCATGAGGCCCGTCTCACGAGGAAATTCGAGACGTAGCCTCGTGTGTGGTGCCGCATTCCAAAAGACCCCGATTTCCTGGTCCGCTCTTGATAAGAACCCGATGCCCGCACACCACTTCGAAGGCAACCCTGTGGATGAAAGCACATCACGAAGGGGCAACATAAGGGGGATAAAAATAAATAAACAATTAAAACTCGCAGATTGCAAGCCCTACGGTAACTCCCCCAGCCGCGAAGCAGTGCAGACGCCTGCTCACACCATTAGCAAGCAGGGGCTGGGCAGGGAGGCGCGGCGTGGGCTGCATCGCTTAGAGTAAGAATCTGGCCTGAATACCCTGAGCCCTATCTGAACGAAATAACTTGGGCTAGCAAACCAGACTCTGGGATATCTACCACGCAAAAAGCCAGCCCTAACTTAAGACACCGCCAGGCCCGTGCACGGAACAAAGGACTGAACAGAGATAGCCGGCTGCAGACCTTCCCCCTCTGGTGACAGGCAGCCAGAGCCGGAAGGGGGCAATCGCAGCCCCAGAAAGACATTATCTATAAAACTGTAAGCAGGCTTCTTTGCTAACTAAAACTTCTTGGGGATCTGGACGGTCAACATCTGCCTGAGAAGGTGCGCCTGTTTTACACCCAGATAACCGAGTGGCGGGGAGGCGATAAGTCACAACATTGGCACTCGCCAAACACCTCATCACCTGAGCTGCTCGGACCTGGGAAGAGCACAAAACGCAGGCCCAACCGAGTCTGTGCCTCTGAGGACTACCCGAGTGCCTGAACCTGAGCGGCTTGGACCTGGGAGGTGCATGCAGCCCAGGGCCAGCCTCGGATTGTTCCCGGTGGAACAACCTAGAGCCCGAGCAGTGTGGGCAGGGAGGCTACACGCGCCGTGAGCGGGGGCAGACCCAGTGTGGCTGAGGCACTGCGAGCGCACGCCAGTGTTATTTGTTTGCAGCATCCCTCCCTCCCTCCCCACAGCGCAATTGAACAAGTGAGCCTAAAAAAAAAAAAGTGTACTCCACCATCCCCTTTGTGTCAGGGCGTAAACCAGACACTGAAGAGACCAGCAAACAAAAGAAGCTATAACAGAGGGAATCGCCTTGGAAGCTACAGGCAATAGATTAAAACCCTGTGGTTACTAGGACTACATAGGAAGGCGCCTATAGATCTTGAGAAATATAAGTCGGACCAAGGAACTAGCCAAAAATGAACTGAACCCACGATACTCACAACAAAACCAGAGAAAGTCCTAGATATATTTTTATGATCATTCATTCTTTTTTTTCATTTTTTTTAATTTTAAGTCCTCTATTGTTCCTTTAATTTTCACTTTTATAACCTATTACTTTGCAAAAAAAAGACCCTATTTTTTTCTTCTTCAGCAAACTTCATATATATATATATATATATATATATATATAAAATAATTTTTTGACCTTGTTTTATTGTTTTGTTTTTTTTTCTTCTTTTCTTTATCATTGTATTTTTGAAATTCCAAAACCTACTCTAGATTTTTAATTTATGCTTTTTGGTATTTGATATCAATTTTGTACCTGTAGTTTCTTTATAATTTTTGCGACACTGCTTGTTTTGTTTGTTTGTTTTCTCTTTAGTTTTCTTCTTCCGTTTTTTTAACATTGTATTTTTGAAATTCCAAACTCTACTCTAGATTTTTAATTTTTGCTTTTTGGTATTAGTTATCAATTTTGTACCTGTATTTTCTTGATAATTTTTGCAACCTTGTTTGTTTTTCTTTGTTCGTTTTTTCTCTCTTTCTTTTCCTTCTTCTTTTCTTTAACATCGTATTTTTGAAATTCCAAACTCTACTCTAGATTTTTAATTTTTGCTTTTATGTATTTGTTACCAATTTTGTACCTTTAAGAACCCAATCTTCAGTACCCATTTTTCACTAGGGAGCGAGATTACTGGCTTGACTGCTCTCTCTCCCTTTGGACTCTCCTTTTTCTCCACCAGGTCGCCTGTGTCTCCTCCCTAACCCCTCTCTACTCTACCCAACTCTGTGAATTTCTGTGTATTCCAGACGGTGGAGAACACTTAGGGAACTGATTACTGGCTGGATCTGTCTCCCTCCTTTTCATTCCCCCCTTTTATCCTTCTGGCCACCTCTGTCTCCTTCCTCCTTCTTCTCGTCTCTGTATAACTCTGTGAACATCTCTGAGCGGTCCAGTTGTGGAGTGCACATAAGGAAGTGACTACTGGCCAGCCCACTCTCTCCACTATTGATTCCACCTGATCTCATTTGGGTCACCTCTAACTCCCTCCTCCCTCTTCTCTTCTCCATGTAACGCTGTGAACCTTTCTGAGTGACTCTCACAGTAGAGAAACTTTTCTTCTTTAACGTAGATGTTTTATCAATGGTGCTGTATAGAAGGAGAAGTTTTGAAACTACTGTAAAAGTAAGACAGATAACTGGAAGCAGGAGGCTTAAGTCCAAACCCTGCCTCCAGGGAACTCCTGACTCCAAGGAACATTAATTGACAGGAGCTCATCAAATGCCTCCATACCGACACTGAAATCAAGCACCACACAAGGGCCAACAAGTTCCAGGGCAAGACATACCAAGCAAATTCTCCAGCAACAAAGGAACGCAGCCCTGAGCTTCAAGATACAGGCTGCCCAAAGTCATCCCAAAACCACAGACATCTCATAACTCATTACTGGACACTTCATTGCACTCCAGAGAGAAGAAATACAGCTCCACCCACCAGAACACGGACACAAGCTTCCCTAACCAGGAAACCTTGACAAGACACCTGTACAAACCCACACACAGCGAGGAAATGCCACAGTAAAGAACTCCACAAACTGCCAGAATACAGAAAGGACACCCCAAACTCAGCAATTTAAACAAGATGAGACAGAGGAATACCCAGCAGATAAAGGAACAGGATAAATGCCCACCAAACCAAACAAAAGAGGAAGAGATAGGGAATCTACCTGATAAAGAATTCCGAATAAGGAGAGTGAAATGGATCTAAAATCTTGAAATTAAAATGGAATCACAGATAAATAGCCTGGAGACAAGGATTGAGAAGATGCAAGAAAGGTTTAACAAGGACCTAGAAGAAATACAAAAAGAGTCAATATATAATGAATAATGCAATAAATGAAATTAAAAACACTCTGGAGGCAACAAATAGTAGAATAACAGAGGCAGAAGATAGGATTAGTGAATTCGAAGATAGAATGGTAGAAATAAATGAATCAGAGAGGATAAATGAAAAACGAATTAAAAGAAATGAGCACAATCTCAGAGACCTCCAGGACAATATTAAACGCTACAACATTCGAATCATAGGGGTCCCAGAAGAAGAAGACAAAAAGAAAGACCGTGAGAAAATACTTGAGGAGATAATAGTTGAAAACTTCCCTAAAATGGGGAAGGAAATACTCACTCAAGTCCAAGAAACCCAGAGAGTCCCAAACAGGATAAAGCCAAGGCGAAACCCCCCAAGACACATATTAATCACATTAACAAAAATCAAACACAAAGAACAAATATGAAAAGCAGCAAGGGAAAAACAACAAATAACACACAAGGGAATTGCCATAAGGATAACAGCTGATCTTTCAATAGAAACTCTTCAAGCAAGGAGGGAATGGCAAGACATACTTAAAATGATGAAAGAAAATAACCTACAGCCCAGATTATTGTACCCAGCAAGGATCTCATTCAAGTATGAATGAGAAATCAAAAGCTTTTCAGACAAGCAAAAGCTGAGAGAATTCTGCACCACCAAACCAGCTCTCCAACAAATACTAAACAGGAAACACAAAAACGGTGTATAAATTCGAACCCCAAACAATAAAGTAAATGGCAATGGGATCATACTTATCAGTAATTACCTTAAACGTAAATGGGTTGAATGCTCCAACCAAAAGACAAAGACTGGCTGAATGGATACAAAAACAAGACCCCTACATATGTTGTCTACAAGAGACCCACCTCAAAACAGGGGATACATACAGACTGAAAGTGAAGGGCTGGAAAAAGATTTTCCATGCAAATAGGGACCAAAAGAAAGCAGGAGTAGCGATACTCATATCAGATAAAATAGACTTTAAAACAAAGGCTGTGAAAAGAGACAAAGAAGGTCACTACATAATGATCAAAGGATCAATCCAAGAAGAAGATATAACAATTATAAATATATATGCACCCAACACGCGAGCACCGCAGTATGTAAGACAAATGCTAACAAGTATGAAAGGAGAAATTAACACTAACACAATAATAGTTGGAGATTTTAATACCCCACTCACACCTATGGATAGATCAACTAAACAGAAATTTAACAAGGAAACACAAACTTTAAATGATACAATAGACCAGTTAGACCTAATTGATATCTATAGGACATTTCATCCCAAAACAATGAATTTCACCTTTTTCTGAAGTGCACATGGAACCTTCTCCAGGATAGATCACATCCTGGGCCATAAAGCTAGCCTTGGTAAATTCAAAAAAATAGAAATCATTCCAAGCATCTTTTCTGACCACAATGCAGTAAGATTAGATCTCAATTACAGGAGAAAAACTATTAAAAATTCCAACATATGGAGGCTGAACAACACGCTGCTGAATAACCAACAAATCACAGAAGAAATCAAAAAAAGAAATCAAAATTTGCATAGAAACGGATGAAAATGAAAACAGAACAACCCAAAACTTGTGGGACACGGTAAAAGCAGTCCTAAGGGGAAAGTTCATAGCAATACAGGCACACCTCAAGAAACAAGAAAAAGGTCAAATAAGTAACCTAACTCTACACCTAAAGCAACTAGAAAAGGAAGAAATGAAGAACCCCAGGGTTAGTAGAAGGAAAGAAATCTTAAAAATTAGAGCAGAAATAAATGCAAAAGAAACAAAAGAGACCATAGCAAAAATCAACAAAACCAAAAGCTGGTTCTTTGAAACGATAAATAAAATTGACAAACCATTAGCCAGACTCATCAAGAAACAAAGGGAGAAAAATCAAATCAATAAAATTAGAAATGAAAATGGAGAGATCACAACAGAAAACACAGAAATACAAAGGATCATAAGAGACTACTATCAACAATTATATGCCAATAAAATGGACAACGTGGAAGAAATGGACAAATTCTTAGAAAAGTACAACTTTCCAAAACTGGACCAGGGAAGAACTAGAAAATCTTAACAGACCCATCACAAGCACGGAAATTGAAACTGTAACCAAAAATCTTCCAGCCAACAAAAGCCCAGGTCCAGACGGCTTCACAGCTGAATTCTACGAAAAATTTAGAGAAGAGCTAACACCTATCCTGCTCAAACTCTTCCAGAAAATTGCAGAGGAAGGTAAAGTTCCAAACTCATTCTATGAGGCCACCATCAGCCTAATACCAAAACCTGCCAAAGATCCCACAAAAAAAGAAAACTACAGGCCAATATCACTGATGACATAGATGCAAAAATCCTTAACAAAATTCTAGCAATCAGAATCCAACAGCACATTAAAAAGATCATACACCATGACCAAGTGGGCTTTATCCCAGGGATGCAAGGATTCTTCAATATCCACAAATCAATCAATGTAATACACCACCTTAACAAATTGAAAAATAAAAACCATATGATTTTCTCAATAGATGCAGAGAAAGCCTTTGACAAAATTCAACATCCATTTATGATAAAAACTCTCCAGAAAGCAGGAATAGAAGGAACATACCTCAACATAATAAAAGCTATATATGACAAACCCACAACAAACATTATCCTCAATGGTGAAAAATTGGAAGCATTTCCTCTAAAGTCAGGAACAAGACAAGGGTGCCCACTTTCACCATTACTATTCAACATAGCTTTGGAAGTTTTGGCCACAGCAATCAGAGCAGAAAAAGAAACAAAAGGAATCCAAATTGGAAAAGAAGAAGTAAAACTCTCACTGTTTGCAGATGACATGATCCTCTACATAGAAAACCCTAAAGACTCCACCAGAAAATTACTAGAAGTAGCCAATGACTATAGTAAAGTTGCAGGATATAAAATCAACACACAGAAATCCCTTGAATTCCTATACACTAATAATCAGAAAACAGAAAGAGAAATTAAGGAAACAATTTCATTCACCATTGCAACGGAAAGAATAAAATACTTAGGAATATACCTACCTAAAGAAACTAAAGACCTATATATAGAAAACTATAAAACACTGGTGAAAGAAATCAAAGAGGACACTAATAGGTGGAGAAATATACCATGTTCATGGATTGGAAGAATCAATATAGTGAAAATGAGTATACGACTCAAGGCAATTTATAGATTCAATGCAATCCCTATCAAGCTACCAACAGTATTCTTCACAGAGCTAGAACAAATAATTTCACAATTTGTATGGAAATACAAAAAACCTCGAATAGCCAAAGCGATCTTGAGAAAGAAGAATGCAACTGGAGGAATCAACCTACCTGATTTCAGGCTCCACTACAAAGCCACAGTTATCAAGAGAGTATGGTACTGGCACAAAGACAGAAATATAGATTAGTGGAACAAAATAGAAAGCCCAGAGATAAATCCACACACATATGGACACCTTATCTTTGACAAAGGAGGCAAAAATATACAATGGATTAAAGACAATCTCTTTAACAAGCGGTGCTGGGAAATCTGGTCAACCACTTGTAAAAGAATGAAACTAGAACACTTTCTAACACAATACACAAAAATAAACTCAAAATGGATTAAAGATCTAAACGTAAGACCAGAAACTATAAAACTCCTAGAGGAGAACATAGGCAAAACACTCTCTGAAATACATCACAGCAGGATCCTCTATGACCCACCTCCCAGAATATTGGAAATAAAAATAAAAATAAACAAATGGGGCCTAATTAACCTTAAAAGCTTCTGCACATCAAAGCAAACTATTAGCAAGGTGAAAAGACAGCCTTCAGAATGGGAGAAAATAATAGGAAATGAAGCAACTGACAAACAACTAATCTCAAAAATATACAAGCAACACCTACAGCTCAACTCCAGAAAAATAAATGACCCAATCAAAAAATGGGCCAAAGAACTAAATAGACGTTTCTCCAAAGAAGACATACAGATGGCTAACAAACACATGAAAAGATTCTCAAAATCACTCATTATCATAGAAATGCAAATCAAAACCACTATGAGGTACCATTTCACGCCAGTCAGAATGGCTGCAATCCAAAAGTCTACAAATAATAAATGCTGGAGAGGGTGTGGAGAAAAGGGAACCCTCTTACACTGTTGGTGGGAATGCAAACTAGTACAGCCACTATGGAGAACAGTGTGGAGATTCCTTAAACAACTGGAAATAGAACTGCCTTATGATCCAGCAATCCCACTGCTGGGCATACACACTGAGGAAACCAGAAGGGAAAGAGACACGTGTACCCCAATGTTCATCGCAGCACTGTTTCTAATAGCCAGGACATGGAAGCAACCTAGATGTCCATCAGCAGATGAATGGATAAGAAAGCTGTGGTACATATACACAATGGAGTATTACTCCGCCATTAAAAACAATAGAATGAATCAGTTCTAATGAGGTGGATGAAACTGGAGCCTATTATACAGAGTGAAGTAAGCCAGAAAGAAAAACACCAATACAGTATACTAACGCATATATATGGAACTTTGAAAGACGGTAACAATAACCCTGAGTACGAGACAGCAAAAGAGACACTGATGTATAGAAGAGTCTTATGGACTCTGTGGGAGAGGGAGAAGGTGGGAAGATGTGGGAGAATGGCATTGAAACATGTAAAATATCATGTATGAAAAGAGTTGCCAGTCCAGGTTTGATGCATGACACTGGATGCTTGGGGCTAGTGCACTGGGACGACCCAGAGGGATGCTATGGGGGGGAGGAGGGAGGAGGGTTCAGGATGGGGAGCACATGTATACCTGAGGCGGATTCATTTTGATATTTGGAAAAACTAATACAATTATGTAAAGTTTAAAAATAAAATAAAAATTAAAAAAAAAATCCACAGGAGGCTTGACTCCCTTTAGGCCACTCAGTGGTCTCCAAGAAATACCCGTGGGGACTCGAGAGCAGAGCAGAGTCCTTTCCTTCCTCTCGAGATGAGGCCTGACTCCTCGGGTGCGTCTAAAATGCAACCCCGAGATCTCTGTCGCCCCTGGAGAGGAACATTAGGTCCTGGACACAAGCTTAGATGAGGTCTCTTTTGCCCTGAAGTGACTCGAGAGCAATCCCTAGCTCTCTCTCACAACTCCAATGGAAGATTGGACTTCCCTGGGCCAACACAAGAGGAAGCCTGAATTCCCCATCATAACTCGAGAATCCCGCCGAAACTCGAGAAAAACCACATGGTTACCCCGTCATCGCAAGATGAGGCCCTTGCCCGCTACAGCGTCTAAAGAGAAGTCCCAGGTTTCTTCTTGAAGTGTTTTCACACTTCAAGTGTGAAAACTTGGCACCCTTGATGCGATTCCAAAAGTTCCCCGACACCCTGGTCTCTCTCGAGGGGAACACCGAGGTTCCCGGTACGACTTCATCTGAGCCACTTCTCCCCTCCTGATTGCGACTGGAGGGTCGACTCCCGTGCTTTGTCTGGAAGGGGTTCCCAACCTTCCCGGCGCACCTCAGGATGAGGCCGGTCTAACGAGAATATTTGAGACGTAGCTTCATGGGTGGTAACACATGCCGAAAGACCCCGATTCCCCGGTCCGCTCTTGATAAGAACCCGATGCCCGGACACCTCTTCAAAGGCAACCCTGAGGAAGAAGGCACAACACGAATGGGCACTGACACCCTCGTGCATCGTCCGGAAAAACCCGCAGATTCCAAACACAGTTCGACAAGTTGCCTGTCACCCCGTGAATAACTCGAGAGGCAAGCGGAAGTCCATTCTTCCTTACAAGACGAGGCCTGACTCTCCTGTCCCAACTCTGCAGGGACCCTGCGATCAGAGTCAGAAATGGAGACGAACCCTGAGGTTCCTGCCTCCACTCGAGATGAGGCCCTCTTCTATTGCACCAAACCGAGTGGAGTCCTGAGAGGGCCCTCCCAACTCCAGGGTATCCTTGACTTCTCAGAGGCACACTGAGAAGCTCCCTGAGGCCACCGGCACTAGTTGAGGGAACCTAGGGTTTACTGCCGTGACCCAAGAAACACCTTGAAAGTCCTTCTTTAACGGTTCTTGAGGCGGGATACACCTACCATGACTCTAGAGCAATGACGCGCTCCCCCTCGCAATGCGCATGGAGACCTGACTTCCCAAGCGCCACATGAGAGGCTCCCTGAGCTCCCCGTACTACCTCATGAGAAACCCCACACTGGTGCTGCAACTCGAGAAAACCCACGAGACGCCCCCTTCATCGCGAGATGATGGCCTTCTTTTCCTGCATGGCCTGGAGAGCAATCCCGAGTCCTCTCTCCAAACTCCACAGGAGGCTTGACTCCCTTTAGGCCACTCAGTGGGCTCCAAGAGATACCCGTCGCAACTCGAGAGGAGAGCGGAGTCCTTCGCTTCCCCTCGAGACAAGGACTGACTCCCCGCGTGCATCAGGAAAGCAACCCTGAGATCCCTGTCCCCCCTGGAGACGAACATGATGTCCTGGACACAAGCCTAGATAAGGTCTCTTTTGCCCTGCAGTAACTCAAGCGCAATCCCTAGCTCTCCCTCGCAACTCGAATGGAAGACTGGACTTCCCTGGGCCAACACAAGAGGAAGCCTGAATTTCCCGTCGTAACTCGAGAATCCCGCCTCAACTCTTAAAAACCACGTGGTTCCCCATTCATCGCAATATGAGGCCTTTGCCCGCTACAGAGTCTCAAGAGAAGTCCCATGTTTCGTCATAAAGTTCGAAATGCTACTTGGCACCTTTGATGCGACCCCAAAAGTTCCCCAATATACCGGTCTCACCGAAGGTCCTGGCACCACTTCATTTGAGCCCCTTCTCCCCTCCTGATCACGGCAGGAAGGTCTATTCCACTGCTTTGTCTAGAAGGGGTTCCCGACCTTCATGGTGCACCTCAGGATGAGGCCAGTCTCACGAAGAAATTCGAGACGTAGCCTCGTGTTGGTGCCACATGCCGAAAGACCACGATTTCTCGGTCTTGCTCTTGATAAGAACCCGATGCCCGGACACCTCTTCTAAGGCAAACCTGTGGATGAAGGCACTACACGAGGGGGCACTGGCAACCCTGTTCATCGTCCGGAAAATCCCACAGGATCCACATACAGCTCCACAACTGGCCTGTCACCCCTTAAACAACGAGAGAGGCAAGCGGAGTTCCCTTCCTCAGACAAGACGAGGCCTGAGTATCCAATCCCAACTCTGCAGGCACGCTTCGATCTGAGTCAGAAATGGAGAGGAAACCTGAGGTTCCTGCCTCAACCCGAGATGAGGCCCTCTTCCATTAAAACAAACCCAGTGGAGTCCCGAGAGGCCACTCCCATCTCCACAGTATCCCTGACTTCTCATAGGCATTCTGAGAAGCTCCTTGAGGCCACCGGCAAACCTCGAGGGAAATAAGGGTTTCCTGCCACAACCGAAGAAAGACCTCGAGAGTCCTTCTTCAATGCGTCTTGAGGTCAGATTCCCCTACCATGGCTCGAGAGCAATAACGCGCTCCCCCTCGCCACGCACATGGAGACCTGACTTCCCTGGCGCCACATGAGAGGCTCCCTGAGCTCCCTGTCGTGCCTCGTGTGAAACCCCACACTGGCGCCGCAGCTCGAGAAAACCCACAAGACCCCTTCGTCATCGTGAGATGAGGGCCATCTTTTCCTGCATGGCCTGGAGAGCAGTCCCAAGTCCTCTCTCCAAACTTCACAGGAGGCTTGACTCCCTTTAGGCCACAAAGTGGGCTCCAAGAGGTGCCCGTCGCGACTCGAAAGGAGAGCGGAGTCCTTTGCTTCCCTTCGACACGAGGCCTGACTCCTGGGTGAGTCTGGAATGCAAACCTGAGATCCCTGTGGCCCTTGGAGAGGAACATTAGGTCCTGGACACAAGCCTAGATGAGGTCTCCTTTGCCCTGCAGTGACTCGAGTGCAACCCCCAGCTCTCCCTCGCAACTCGAATGGATGATTGGACTTCCCTGGCCCAACACAAGAGGAAGCCTGAAATCCCCGTCGTAACTCGAGAATCCCGCCGCAGCTCGAGAAAAACCACATGGCTCCCCCGTCATCGCAAGATGAGGCCCTTGGCCGCTACAGCGTATCAAGAGAAGCCCCACGTTCCATCCTGAAGTACAAAACGGTACTTGGCACCCTTGATGCGACCCCCAAAGTTCCCTGACATACTGGTCTCACTCGAGGGAAACACCAAAGTTCACGGCACCACTTCCTGTGAGCCCCTTCACCCCTCCTGATCGCGACAGGAGGGTCGATTCCCATGCTTTTTCTGCAAGGGTTCCCGACGTTCCCCGTGAACATCCGGATGAGGCCGGTCTCATGAGGAAATTTGAAAAGTAGCCTCATGGTTGGTGCCACATGCTGGAAGATCCCGAATTCCCGGTCCACTCTAGATAAGAACCTGACGCCCGGACATCTCTTCGAAGGCAACCCTGTGGATGAAGGCACAACACAAAGGGACACTGACATCCCCATGCATCGTCTGGAAAAACCCGCCAATTCCACTCACAGCTCCAAATGTGGACTGTCACCCCGTGAACAACTCGAGAGGCAAGTGAAGTTGCATTCCTTCACACAAGACGAGGCCTTACTCTCCTGTCCCAACTCTTCAGGGACCCTGCGATCGGAGTCAGAAATGGAGAGGAACCCTGAGGTTCCTGCCTCAACTAGAGAAGAGGCCCTCTTCCATTGAACCAAACTCAGTGGTGTCCCGAGAGGCCCCTCCCAACACCACAGTATCCCTGAATTCTCAGAGGCTCCCTGAGAAGCTACCTGAGGTCACTGGCACAAGTCGAGGGAACCCAGAGTTTCCTGAAGTAACCCAAGAAAGACTTGGAGAGTCCTTTTTCAACGTCTCTTGATGCCCGATTCCCCTACCATGACTCCAGAGCAAGGACGCGCTCCCCTCGCCACAAGAAGGAAAACTGACTTCCTTAGTAACACACAAGAGGCTCCCTGAGTACCCCATCACACCTCGTGAGAAAACCCACAGTGGCGCAGCAGTTCGAGAAAAACCACAAGATGCCCCCGTCAAGGAGAGATGGGGGCCTTCTTTTCCGGCCTGACCTGGAGAGCAATCCCTGGTCCTCTCTACAAACTTTACAGGAGGATTGACTCCCTTTAGGCCACTCAGTTGGGTCCAAGAAATACCCGGTGCGACTCGAGAGGAGAGCGGAGTCCTTGGCTTCCCTTCGAGACGAAGCCTGACTCCCCAGGGGAGCCTGGAATGCAACCCCGAGATCCCTGCCTTCCCGGGAGAGGAATGTTAGGTCCTGGACACACGCCTCGATGAGGTCTCTTTGGCCCTGTAGTGACTCGAGCAGAACCCCCAGCTTTCCCTCGCAACTCCAGGGGAAGATTGGGCTTCCCAGGGCCAACCCAAGAGGAAGCCTGAAATCCCCGTCGTTTTTGAGAATCCAGACGCAACTCGAGAAAAACGACGTGGTTCCAACGTCTTCACAGGATGAGGCCCTTGCCCGCTACAGCGTCTCCAGGGAAGTCCCATGTTCCGTCCTGAAGTGGGAAACGGTACTTGGCTCCCTTGATGCGACCCCTAAAGTTCCCTGAAACGCCGGGTTCCCTCGAGTGGAACACCTAGAGTCCCGGCCCCACTTCATCTGAGCCCCATCTCCCCTCCTGATCGCGACAGGAGAGTCGATTCCCCTGCTTTGTGTGGAAGGTGTTCCCGGCCTTCCCGGCGCACCTCAGGATGATGCTGGTCTCACGAGTAAATTCGAGATGAGCCACGTGGGTGGTGCCACATGCCGAACGACCCCGATTTCCCGGTCCGCTCTTGAAATGAACCCGATGCTCGGACACCTCTTTGAAGGCAACCCTGTGGGGGAAGGCACAAAATGAAGGGGCAATGACACCCCCGTGCATCTTCTGGAAACACCCGCAGGTTCCACACACAGCTCGACAAGGGGCCTGAGACCCACTGAACACCTCGAGAGGCAAGCAGAGTTCCATTACTCAGACAAGACGAGGCCTGACTCTCCTGTCCCAACCCTGCAGGGACCCTGCGGTCGGAGTCAGAAATGGAGAGGAAGCCTGAGGTTCCTGCCTCCAATCGAGATGAGGCCCTCTTTCATTTCGTCAAACCTAGTGGAGTCCCGAGAGGCCCCTCTAACTCCTCAGTATCCCTCACCTCTCAGAGGCACCTGGGAAGTTCCCTAAGGTCCCCGGTAGAGGTCGAGGGAAACGAGTGTTTCCCGCCCCAACCCAAGAAAGACCTCGAAAGTCCTTCTTAAATGCGTCTTGAGGCCGTAGTCCCTCCCATGACTCCAGAGCAATGACGCGATCTGCCTGGCCACAGGCATGGAGGCCTGACTTCTCTGGCGCTGCACGAGAGGCTCACTGATCTCCCCATCATATCTCGTGAGAAACCCCACACTGGCGCCGCAGCTCGAGAAAAACCCATGAGACGCTCCCGTCATCACGAGAGGAGGGCCATCTTTAACTGCATGGTATGCAGATCAAGCGTGAACCTTCTGTCCAAGCTACACAGGACGCTTGACTCCCTTTAGGCCACTCATTGGGCTCAAAGAGTTACACGTCGCACTCGAGAGGATAGTGGAGTCCTTTGCTTCCACTCGAGACGAGGCGTGACCCACCGGGTGAGACTGGAATGCGACCCCGATATCCCTGTTGCCCCTGGAGAGGAACACTACGTCCTGGACCCAAGCCTAGATGAAGACTCTTTGCCCTGAAGTGACTCGAGAGCAACCCACAGCTCTCTCTGACAAGTTGAATGGAAGATTGGACTTCCTGGGCCAACACAAGAGGAAGCCTGAATTCCCCGTCGTAACTCGAGAATCCCGCCGAAACTCGAGAAAAACCACGTGTTTCCCTCGTCATCGCAATATGAGGCCCTTGCCCGCTAGAGCATCTCCAGAGAATTCCCACGTTCCGTCTTGAAGTGCGAAACTATACTTGGCACCCTTGATGCGACCTCAAAAGTGCCGTGACATACCGGTCTCACTCAAGGGGACCACCGAGGTTCCCGGCACCACTTCATCTGAGCCCCTTCTCCCCTTCTGATCGCGACCGGTGGGTCGATTCCCATGCTTTGTCTGCAAGGGGTTCCCTACCTTCCCGGCGCACCTCAGGATGAGGCCGGTATCCCGAGGAAATTCGAGACGTAGCCTCGTGGGGGGTACCACATGCTGAAAGACCCCAATTTTCTGGTACGCTCTTGAAAAGAACCCGATGCCCGGACACCTCTTTGAAGGCAACCTGTGGATGAAGGCACAACACGAAGGGGCACTGACACCCCTGTGCATCGTCCGGAAAAACCCGCAGGTTCCTCGCACAGCTCAACAAGTGGCCTGTCACTCTGTGAACAACTCGAAAGGCAAGCGGAGATCCATTCCTCCACAGAAGACCAGGCGTGACTCTCTTGTCCATACTCGGCAGGTAGCCTGCGACCCGAGTCAGAAATGGAGAGGACCTCTGAGGTTCCTGCCTCCATTCGAGATGAGGCCCTCTTCGATTGCACCAAACCCAGTTGAGTAACGAAAGGCCCCTCCCAAATCCACAGTGTCCCTGAATTCTCAGAGGCACCCTGAGAAGTTGCCTGAGGTCACCGACACAAGTCGAGGGAACCCAGGGTTCCCTGCCGCAACCCGAGAAAGACCTCGAGAGTCCTTCTTCAATGCGTCTTGAGGCCAGATTCGCCTACTATGACTCGAGAGCAATCACGCACTCCCCTTCACCACACGCACGGAGACCTGACGTCCCTAGCACCACACGAGAGGCTCTCTGAGCTCCCCGTCATACCTCGTGAGAAATCTGATACTGGCGCCGCAGCTGGAGAAAACCCACGAGACGCCCCCGTCATCGCGAGATGAGGGCCTTTTTTCCTGCATGGCCAGGAAAACAATCCCGAGTCATCTCTCCAAACTCCATAGGAGGCTTCACTCCCTTTACACCACGCAGTGGGCTCCAAGAGATACCCGTCGCGACTCGACAGGAGAGCGGAGTCCTTTTTTTCCCCTCAAGACGAGGCCTGACTCTCCGGGTGAGTCGAGAATGCAACCCTGAGATCCCTGTCGGCCCAGTAGTGGAACACTAGGTCCTGGACACAAGCGTAGATGAGGTCTATTTTGCCCTGCAGTGACTGGAGAGCAATCCCCAGTTCTAACTCGCAACTCGAATGGAATACTGGATTTTCCTGGCGCCACACAAGAGGCTCCCTGAGATCCCCGTGGTACTTCATGAGACACCCCTCACTGGCGCCGCAGCTCGAGAAAACCCACGAGACGCCACCGTCATCTCGAGATGAGGGCCTTCTTTTCCTGCATGGCCTGGAATCCAATCCCGAGTCCTCTCTCCAAACTCCACAGGAGGCTTGACTCCCTTTAGTACACACATTGGGCTCCAAGAGATACCCATCACGACTCGAGACGAGAGCGGAATTCTTTGCTTACCCTCGAGGTGAGAACTGACTCCCCGGATGAGTCTGGAATGCAAACCCGAGATCCCTGTCGCCCCTGGAGAGCAACATTAGATCCTGGACACAAGCCTAGATTAGGTCTCTTTTGCCCTGCAGTGACTCTAGCGCAATCCCCAGCTCCCCCTCGCAACCCGAATGGGAGATTGGATTTCAAGGCCAACAAGAGGAAGCCTAAATTCCCGGTCATAACTCGAGAATCCCGCTGCAACTCGAGCAAAACCACGTGGTTCTCCCGTCATCGCAAGATGAGGCCCTTGCCCGCTACAGCGTTTCAAAAGATGTCCCAGGTTCCGTCTTGAAATGCGAAACGGTACTTGGCACCCTTGATGCGACCCCAAAAGTCCCCCAACACGCCGGTCTCACTCAAGGGGAACACCAAGGTTCCCGGCACCACTTCATTTAAGCTCCTTCTCCCCTCCTGATCGTGACCGGTGGGTCGATTCCCCTGCTTTGTCTGCAAGGGGGCCCGACCTTCCCTGCACAACTCAGGATGAGGCCGGTCTCATGGGGAAATTCGATACGTAGCTTTGTGGGTGGTGCCACTTGCTGAAAGACTCCAATTTCCCGGTCCGCTCTTGATAAGAATCCGATGCTCAGACACCTCTTGGAAGGCAGGCTTGATTATGAAGGTACAACACGAAGGGGCACTAACACACCTGTGCATCATCCGGAAAAACGGGCAGGTTACATACACAGCTCGACAAGTGGCCTGTCACCTCGAGAACAACTCGAGAGGCAAGAGGAGTCCCATCCTCCAGAAAAGACGAGGCCTGACTCTCCTGTACCAACATGCAGGGACCTTGCGATCTGAGTCAGAAATGGAGAGGAACACTGAGGTTCCTGCTTCAACTCGAGATGAGTCCCTCTTACATTCCACCAAATGCGGAGGAGTCTCGAGAGGCCCCTCCAAACTTCACAGTATCCCTGACTTCTCAGAGGCACTCTGAGAAGCTCCCTGAGGTCGCAGGCACAAGTTAAGGGAACCCTGGGTTTTATGCAGTGACCCGAGAAAGACCTCGAGAGTCCTTCTTCAACCCGTCTTGAGGCCCGATTACCCTACCATGACTCGAGAGCAATGACGAACTCCCCCTAGCCATCTCATGGGGACCTGACTTCCCTGGCGCCACACGAGAGGCTCCCTGAGCTCCCTCTCGTACCTCGTCAGAAACCTGGAACTAGCGCGGCAGTCTAGAAAACCCACGAGATGCCGCCGTCATTGCGAGATGAGGGCCTTCTTTTCCTGCATGGCCTGGAGAGGAATCCCGAGTCCTCTATCCAAACACCACAGGAGGCTTGACTCCCTTTAGGGCACACAGTGGGCTCCAAGAGATACCCATCGCGACTCAAAAGGACAGCGGAGTTCTTTGCTTCCCCTCGAGACGAGGCCTGATTCCCTGGGTGAGTCTGGTATGCAAGCCCGAGATCCCTGTCGCCCCTAGGGATGAACATTAAGTCCTGGACACAAGCCTAGATGAGGTCTATTTTGCCCTGCAGTGACTCGAGGGCAATCCCCAGCTCTCCCTTGAAACTCGAATGGAAGATAGGACTTCCTTGGGCCAACACATGAGGAAGACTGTATTCCCCTTCGAAACTCGAGAATCCCGCCACAACTCGAGAAACGCCACGTGGTTCCCCCATCATCGCAAGATGAGGCCCTTGCCCCCTACAGCGTCTCAAGAGAAGTCCCACGTTCCGTCTTGAAGTGCGAAACGGTATTGGCACCCTTGATGCGACCACAAAAGTTCCTCGACACACCGGTCTGACTCGAGGAGAACACCGAGGTTCCCGGCACCACTACATCTGGGCCCCTTCTCCCCTCCTGATCGCGACAGGAGGGTCGATTCCCCTGCTTTGTCTGCAAGGGGTTCCCGCCTTTCCCAGTGCATCTCAGGATGAGGCCGGTCTCACGAGGATATTCGAGACATAGCCTCGTGGATGGTGACACATGCCGAAAGACCCCGATTTCCCGGTTCGCTCTTGATAAGATCCCAATGCCCGGACACCTCTTTGAAGATAACCCTTTTGATGAAGGCACAACACGAAGGGGCACTGACACCCCCGAGTATCGTCCGGAGAAACCCGCAGGTACCACACACAGCTAGAGAAGTGACCTGTCACCCCGTGAACAACTGGAGAGGCAAGCAGAGTTACATTCCTCCACACAAGACGAGGCCTGACTCTCCAGTTCGAACTCTGCAGCAAAACTGCGATCTGAGTCAGATCTGGCCCAGGGGAAGTCAGGAGAGGAAACATGAATTTCCTACCTCCACTCGAGATGAGGCCCTCTTCCATTGCACCGAACCCAGTGGAGTCCCGAGAGGCCCCTCCCAACTGCACAGTATCCCTGACTTCTCAGAGGCACCCTTAGACCTTCCTGAGATCACCGGCACAAGTCGAGGGAACCAAGGGTTTCCTGCCCCAACCCGTAAAAGACCTCGAGAGTCCTTCTTCAACGCGTCTTGAGGTGCGATTCCCCTACCATGACTCGAGAGCAATGACGCGCTCCCCCTAGCCACGCGCATAGAAACCTGACTTCCCTGGCGCCACAGGAGAGGCTCCCTGAGCTCCCCATTATACCTCGTGAGCAACACCACACTGGAGCCGCAGCTCGAGAATACCCACGAGACGCCCCAGTCCTCACGATATGAGGGCCTTCTTTTGCTGTATGGCCTGGAGAGCAATCCTGAGTCCTCTCTCCAAACTCCACAGGAGGCTTGACTCATTTTAGGCCACACAGTGAGCTCCAAGATATACCCGTCGCGACTTGACAGGAGAGTGGTGTCCTTGGCTTCCCCTCGAGACGAGGCCTGATTCCCCGGGTGAGTCGAGAATGCAATGCCGAGATCGCTGTCGCCCCAGCAGAGGAACATTAGGTCCTGGACACAAGCCTAGATGAGGTCTATTTGGCCCTGCAGTGTCTCGAGAGCAATCCCCAGTTCTAACTCGCAATTCGAATGAAAACTGGACTTCCCTGGGCCAGTTGAAGAGGAAGCCTGAATTCCCCGTCGTAACTCGAGAATCCCGCCCCAACTCAAGAAAAACCACGTGGTTCCCCCGTCATCGAAAGATGAGGCCCTTGCCCGCTACAGCGTCTCAAGAGAAGTCCCACATTCCTTATTGAAGAGCGAAAAGTTACTTGGAACCCTTGATGCGACCCCAAAAGTATCCCGACATACCATTCTCACTTGAGGAGAACACCGAGGTTCCCGGCACCACTTCATCTGAGACTCTTCTCCCCTCTTGATCGCGACAGGAGGTTCGATTCCCCTGATTTGTCTGGAAGGCGTTCCCGACCTTCCTGGCGCACCTCAAGATGAGGCCAGTCTCACGACGAAATTCGAGACATAGCCTCGTGGGTGGTGCGGCATGCCAAAAGACCCCGATTCCCTGGTCCGCTCTTGATAAGAACCCGATGGCAGAACCCAACTCGAAGGCAATCCTGTGGATCAAGGCACAACACGAAGGGGCAGTGACACCCCGGTGCATCGTCCAGAAAAACCCGCAAGTTCCACATACAAATCGACAAGTGGCCTGTCACCCCATGAACAACGCGAGAGTCAAGCGGAGTTCCATTCCTCCACACAAGACGAGGCCTGACTCTCCTGTCCCAACTCTGCAGGGACTCTGCGATCCGAGTCAGATCTGGCGCATTCGAAGCCAGGAGAGGAACCCTGAGGTTCCTGCCTCAACTTGTCATGAGGCCCTCTTCCATTGCACCAAACCCAGTGGAGTTCCGAGAGGCCCCTCCCAACTCCACAGTGACCCTGACTTCTCAGAGGCACGCTGAGAAGCTTCCTGAGGTCACTGGCACAAGTCGATGGAACCCAGGGTTTCCTGCTGCAACCCAAGAAAGACCTTGAGAGTCCTTCTTTAACTCGTCTTCAGGCCCAATCCCCTACCATGACTCGAGAACAATGACGGGCTCCCTCTCACCACGTGCATAGAGACCTGACTGCCCTGGCACCACGTGAGAGGCTCACTGAGCTCCCAGTCTTACTTCGTGAGAAACCCCACACTAGCGCCACAGCTCGAGAAAACCTACGAGATGCCCCAGTCATTGGGAGATGAGGGCCTTCATTTCATGCATTGCCTGGGGAGCAATCCCGTGTCCTCCTTCCAAACACCAGAGGAGGTTTGACTCCCTTTAAGCCACTCAGTGGGCTCCAAGAGACCCGTGTCGCGACTCGAGAGGAGAGCGGAGTCCTTTGCTTCCCCTCGAGACGAGGCCTGACTCCAAGGTGAGTCTGGAATGCAACCCCGAGATTTCTGTCGAGCCTTGACATGAACATTAGGTCCTGCACACAAGCCTTGGAGGGGTCTCTTTTGCCTTCAGTGACTAGAGCGCACATCCAGCTATCCCTCGAATCTCAAATGGAAGATAAGACTTTTGTGGGCCAACACAAGAGGAAGCCTGAATTCCCTGTGGTGACTCAAATATCCCACCGCAACTCGAGAAAAACCAAGTGGTTCCGCAATCATTCCAAAATGAGGCCCTTGCCCGCTGGAGCACCCCAAGAGAAGTCCAACTTTCCATTTTCAAGAGCGAAACGGTACTTGGAACGCTTTATGCGACCCCAAAAGCTACCCGACATACCTGTCTCACTTGAGGGAAACACCGAGGTTCACAGCAGCACTTCATCTGAGCCACTTCTCCCCTCCTGATCGCCACAGGAGGGTCGATTCCTCTGCTTTGTCTGGAAGTGTTTCATGACCTTCGCGGCACACCTCAGGATGAGGCCGGTTTCATGAGGAAATTCGAGACTACCCACGTGGGTGCTGCCAAATGCTGAACGACCCCGATTTCCCGGTCCGCTCTTCATAAGAACCCGATGCCCGGACACCTCTTCGAAGGCAACCCTGTGGATGAAGACAAAAAACGAAGGGTCACTGACACCCCCGTGCATCGTCTGGAAAAACCTGCAGATTCCACACACAGTTTGACAAGGGGCCTGAAACCCCATGAACAACTCGAGAGGCAAGCGGAGTTCCATTCCTCAGAAAAGATGAAGCCTGACTCTCCTGTCCCAACTCTGCAGGGACCGTGATGTCGGAGTCCGAACAGACAGGAAGTCTGGAGTTTCTGCCTCCCCCCGAGATTAGGCCCTCTTCCATTGCGCCAAACCCTGCGGAGTCCCGAGAGGCCCCGCCAACTCCACAGGATCCCTCGCCTCTCAGAGGCAGCCTGGAAAGATCCCTAAGGTCCCCGACAGAAGGCGAGGGAAAAGAGGTTTTCCCGCCGCCCCCCAAGAAAGACCTCGAGAGTCCTTCATCAAAGCGTCTCGAGGCCCTAGTCCCCTCCCGTAACTCGAGAGCCAGGACGCGCTCCCCCTCGCCACGCGCATGGAGACCTGACTTCCCTGGCGCCGCATGAGAGGCTCCCTGAGATCCTCGTCGTGCCTCGGGAGAAAACCCCCACGGGCGCCGCAGCTCGAGGAAACGCCTGAGACACCCCCGTCCTCGCGAGCTGAGGGCCTTCTTTTCATGCATGGCCTGGAGAGCAATCCCGGGTCCTCTCTCCAAACGGAAGAGGAGGCTGGACTCCCTTGAGGCCGCTCAGTGGGCTCCAAGAGACCCGCGTCGCGACTCGAGAGGAGAGCGGAGCCCTTGGCTTCCCCTCGAGACGAGGCCTGACTCCCCGGGGGAGCCTGAAATGCAACCCTGAGATCCCTGCCTTCCCTGGAGAGGAATATTAGGTCCCGGACACAAGCCTAGGTGCGGTCTCTTCGGCCCTGCAGTGACTCGAGCGCAACCCCCAGCTTTCCCTCGCAACTCGAGGGGAAGATTGCGCTTCCCAGGGCCAACCAAAGAGGAAGCCTGAGATCCCCGTCATTACTCGAGAATCCCGCCGCAACTCGAGAAAAACCACGTGGTTCCCACCTCTTCGCAAGATGAGGCCCTTGCACGCGACGGCGTTTCAAGGGATGTCCCCTGTTCCGCCCTGAAGGGCGAAAGGGTCTCTGACAGCTTTCATGCGACCCCCAAAGCTCCCCGACACACCGGGTTCCCTCGAGGGGAACACCGAGGGTCCCGTCACCGCTTCATCTGAGCCCCTTCTCCCCTCCTGATCGCGACAGGAGAGTCGATTCCCCTGCGTGGTCTGGAAGGGGTTCCCGGCTTTCCCGGCACACCTCAGGATGAGGCCGGCCTCCCGAGGAAATTCGAGACGAGCCCCATGGGTGGTGCCACATGCCGAACGACCCCGATTTCCCAGTCCGCTCTGGATAAGAACCCGATGCCCAGACACCTCTTTGAAGGCAACCCTGTGGGTGAAGGTACCACTCGAAGGGGCACTGACACCCCCTTGCATCGTTCGGGATACCCCGCGGTTTCCACACACAGCTCTACGAGGTGCCTGAGACACCCTGAGCAATTCGAGAGGCAAGCGGAGTTCCCTTCCTCAGACAAGACGAGGCCTGACTCTCCTGTCCCAACTCTGCAAGGACCCTGTGTTCGGAGTTCGAAAAGGAGAGGAAGCCTAAGGTTCCTGCATCCCCTCGAGGTGAGGCCCTCTTCCGTTGCGTCAAGCCCAGCGGAGTCCCGAAAGTCCCCGCCAACTCCACAGGATCCCTCGCCTCTCAGAGGCACCCTGGGAAGTTCCCTAAGGTCCCCGGCAGAAGGCGAGGGAAACGAGGGTTTCCAGCCGCCCCCCGACAAAGACCTCGAAAGTCCTTCTTCAATGCGTCTCGAGGCCCTAGTGCCCTCCCGTGACTCGAGAGCCATGACGCGCTCCCCCTCGCCACGCTAGGAGACCTGACTTCCCTGGCGCCGCACGAGAGGCTCCCTGAGATCCTCGTCGTGCCTCGGGAGAAAACCCCCACGGGCGCCGCAGCTCGAGGAAACCCCTGAGACGCCCCCGTTCTCGCGAGCTGAGGGCCTTCTTTTCCTGCATGGCCTGGAGAGCAATCCCGGGTCCTCTCTCCAAACGGAAGAGGAGGCTGGACTCCCTTGAGGCCGCTCAGGGGGCTCCAAGAGACCCGCGTCGCGACTCGAGAGGAGAGCGGAGTCCTTGGCTTCCCCCCGAGACGAGGCCTGACTCCCCGGGGGAGCCTGGAATGCAACCCCGAGATCCCTGCCTTCCCTGGAGAGGAATCTTAGGTCCCGGACACACGCCTAGATGAGGTCTCTTCGGCCCTGCAGTGACCCGAGCGCAACCCCCAGCTTTCCCTCGCAACTCGAGGGGAAGATTGGGCTTCCCAGTGCCAACCCAAGAGGAAGCCTGAGATCCCCGTCGTAACTCGAGAATCCCGCCGCAACTCGAGAAAAACCACGTGGTTCCCACCACTTGGCAAGATGAGGCCCTTGCCCGCTACAGCTTCTCAAGAAAAGTCCCACGTTCCGTCTTGAAGTGCGAAACGATACTTGACACCCTTGATGTGACCCCAAAAGTTCCTCAAAATATCGGTCTCACTCGAGGTGAACACTGAGGTTCCCGGCACCAGTTTATCTGAGCCCCTTCTCCCCTCCTGTTCTTGATAGGAGGGTCACTTCCCCTGCTTTGTTTGTAAGGGGTTCCCGACCTTCACGGGGCACTTCAGGATGAGGCCGGTCTCACGAGGAAATTCGAGACGTAGCTCGCGGGTGGTGCCACATGCCAAAAGACTATGATTTCCCGGTACGCTCTTCATAAGAACCTCATGCCTGGACACCTCTTCGAAGGCAACCCTGTGGATGAAGGCACAACACAAAGGGGCACTGAGACCCTCGTGCATCGTCCGGAAAAACCCGCAGGTTCCACATACAGCTCAACAAGTGGCTTGTCACCCCTGAAGAACTTGAGAGGCAAGTGGGGTTTCATTCCTCTACACAAGACGAGGCCTGACCCTCCTGTCCCAATTCTGCAGGGACTTTGCAATCTGATTCAGACCAGCGCCAGTGAAGTCACGAGAGGAACGCTGAGGTTCCTGCCTCCACTCGAGATTAGGACCTCTTCCATTGCATGAAACCCAGTGGAGTCCCGAGAGACGCGTCCCAGCTCCACAGTATCCCTGACTTCTCAGAGGCACCCTGAGAAGCTCCCTGAGGCCACCAGCACAATTCGAGTGAACCCAGGGTTTACTGCCGCTACCATAGAAAGAACTCAAGAGTCCTTCTTCAACGCGTTTTGAGGCCTGATTCCCCTACCATGACTCGAGGGCAATGACGCGCTCCCTCTGCTACACTCATGAAGCCCTGACTTCCCTGGCGCCACACGAGAGGCTCCCTGAGCTCCCCGTCATACCTCGTGAGAAACCCCACACTGGCGCCGCAGATAGAGAAAACCCACGAGACGCCCCCGTTTTCGCGACATGACGGCCTTCTTTTCTAGCATGGCCTGGAGAGCAATCCTGAGTCCTCTCTCCAAACTCCACAGTAGGCTTGACTCCCTTTTGGTCACTCAGTGGACTCCAAGACATACCCGTCGCGACTTGAGAGGAGAGCGAAGTCTTTTCCTTCCCCTCGAGGCGAGGCCTGACTCCTCGGGTGAGTCTGATATGGGAACCGGAGATCCCTGTCGCCCCTGGAGAGAAACATTAGATCCTGGACACAAGCCTAGATGAGGTCTCTTTTTTCCTGCAGTGACTCGAGAGCAATCCCCAACTCTCTCTCGCAACTCGAATGGAAGACTGGACTTCCCTGGGCCAACAGAAGAGGAAGCCTGAATTTCCCGTTGTAACTCAAGAATCCCGCCACAACTCGAGAAAAACCACGTCATTCCCTCTTCATCGCAAGATGCGGCCATTGCCGCTACAGCGTCTCAAAAGAAGTCTTACGTTCCATCTTGAAGTGCGATACGGTACTTGGCACCCTTGATGCGACCACAAAAGTTCCTCGACACACCCGTCTGACTCGAGGAGAACACCGAGGTTCCCAGCACCACTACATCTGTGCCCCTTCTCCCCTCCTGATCAAGACAGGAGGGTCGATTCCCCTGCTTTGTCTGCAAGGGGTTCCGACCTTCCCGGCGCACCTCAGGTTGAGGCCGGTCTCACTAGGAAATTCGAGACGTAGCCTGGTGGGTGGTGCCACATGCAGAAAGACCCCGATTTCCCGGTCCGCTCTTAATAACCCAATGCCCGGACACCTCTTCGAAAGCAAACCTGTGGAGGAATGCACAACACGAAGGGGTACTGACATCCCCATGCATAATACGGAAAAACACGCAGATTCCAAACACAGATCGACAAGTGTCCTGTCATCCCTTGAAGAACTAGAGAGGCATGCGGAGTTCCGTTCCTCCACACAAGAGAAGGCCTGACTCTCCTTTCCCAACTCTGCAGGGACCGTGCGATCGGAGTCAGAAATGTAGATGAAACCTGACGTTCCTGCATCAACTCGAAATGAGGCCCTCTTCCATTGCGCCATACCCAGTGGAGTCCCGAGAGGCCCCTCCCAACTCCACAGTATCCCTGACTTCTCAGAGGCACCCTCAGAAGCTCTCTGCGGTCACTGGCACAAGTCGAGTGAACCCAGGGTTTCCTGCTGCATTCTGAGAAAGACCTCGAGAGTCCTTCTTTACCGCGTCTTGAGGCCCGATACCCTACCATGACTGGAGAGCAATGACGCATTCCCCTCGCCACGCCCATGGAAACCCAACTTCCCTGGTGCCACACGAGAGGCTCCCTGCACTCCCCGTCCTACCTCATGAAAACCTCACACTGGCACCGCCGCTCGAGAAAACTCACGAGACGCCCCCGTCATCGTAAGATGAGGGCCTTCTTTTCCTACATGACCTAGAGAGCAATCCCGAGTCCACTCTCCAAACTCCACTGGAGGCCTGACTCCCTTTAGGCCTCTCAGTAGCCTCCAAGAGATACACGTCGCTACTCTAGAGGAGAGCGGAGTCCGTTGCTTCCCCTCGAGCCGAGGCCTGACTACTTGGGTGAGTCTGGAATGGGATCCCGAGATCCGTGTCGCCCCTGGAGAGGAAAACTCGGTCCTGGACACAAGCCTAAATGAGGTCTTTTTTGTCCTGCATTGACTCAAGTGCAATCCCCAGCTCTCCCTCGCAACTCGAATGGATGATTGGACTTCGCTGGGCCAACACAAGAGGAAGCCTGTATTCCCCGTTGTAACTCGAGAATCCCGTGGCAACTGGAGAAAAACAACGTGGTTCCTCTGTCATCGAAATATGAGGCCCCTGTCAGCTATAGCGTCTCCAGGGAAGTCCCATGTTCCGTCTTGAAGTGTGAAATGGTACTTGGCACCCTTGATGCGACCCCCAAATTTCCCTAACACCCCGGTCTCACTCGAGGAGAACATGGAGGTTCCCAGCACAGCTTCAGCTGAGCCTCTTCTCCCCTCCTGATGGCGACAGGAGGGTCAATTCCCCTGCTTTGTCTGGAAGGGGTTCCCAGACTTCCCGGCGAACCTCAGGATGAGGCCAGTCTCACGAGGGAATTCGAGACGTAGCCTCGTGGGTTGTGCCACATGCCGAAAGACCCCGATTTCCTGGTCCGCTATTGATAAGATCCCGATGCCTGGTCACCTCTTTGAAGGTAACCCTGTGGATGAAGGCACAAAACGAAGGGGCACTGACACCCCTGTGCATCGTCCCCCAAAACCGCAGGTTCCACATACAACTCGATAGGTGGCCTGTCATCCCGTGAACAACTCGAGAGGCAAGCAGAGTTCCACTACTCCACACAAGACGAGGTCTGACTCTCCTGTCCCAACTCTGCAGGGACCCTGCTATCCGAGTCAGAAATGGAGAGGAACCCTGACGTTACTGCCTCAATCCGAGATTAGGTCCTCTTCAATTGCAGCAGTCACTGTGATGTCCCGAGAAGCCCCTCTCTTCTCCACAGTATCCCTGACTTCTCAGAGGAACCCCGCTAAGCTCCCTGAGGTCATGGGCACAAGTCGAGGGAACCCAGGGTTTCCTGCCACACCCCGAGAAAGACCTCAAGAGTTCTTCTTCGAAGCGTCTTGAGGCTCGATTCCCCTACCATGACTCGAGAGCAATGAGGCGCTCCCCCTCACCATGTCCATGGAGACCTGACTTCCGTGGCACCACAGGAGTCTCCCTGAGCTCCCCGTCCTATCTCGTGAGAAACCCCAACCAGGCACTGCACCTTGAGAAAACCCACGAGACGCCCCGTCATCGCGAGATGAGGGCCTTCTTTTCCTGTATGGCCTAGAGAGCAATCCCGAGTCCTCTCTCCAAACTCCACAGGAGGCTAAACTCCATTTAGGCCACTCTTGGGCTCCAAAGGATACCTGTCGCGACTCGAGAGGAGAGCGGAGTCCATTCATTCCCTTCGAGATGAGGCCTGACTCCCCGGGTGAGTCTGGAATGCAACCCCGAGATCCCTGTCGCCCCTGGAGAGAAAAACTCGGTCCTGGACACAAACCTAGATGAGCTCTATTTTGCCCTGCAGTGACTCGAGAGCAATCTCCAGCTCTCACTTGCAACTCGAATGGAAGATTGGACTTCCCTGGGCCAACACAAGAGGAAACCTGTATTCCCCGTCGTAACTCAAGAATCCTGCCGCAACTCGAGAAAAAACACGTGGGTCCCTCGTCAGCGCTAGATGAGGCCCTTGCCCACTACAGCGTCTCAAGAGAAGTCCCAGGTTTCGTCTTGAAGTGCGAAACGGTACTTGGCACCCTTGATGCAACCCGAAAAGTTACCCGACTTACCAGTTTCACTCAAGGGGAGCACCGAGGTTCCTGGCACTACTTCATCTGAGCCCTTTCTCTCCTCCTGATCCTGAAAGGAGGGTCGATTCCCCTGCTTTGTCTGGAAAGGGTTCCCGGACTTTCCTTCGCGCCTCAGGATGAGGCCAGTCTCACGAGGAAATTCGAGACGTAGCCTCGTGGGTGGTGCAACATGCTGAAAGACCCCGATTTCCCGGTCCGCACTTGAGGAGATCCTGATGCCCGGACAACTCTTCGAAGGCAACCCTGTGGATGAAGGCACAACAGGAAGGAGCACTGACGCCCCCGTGCATCTCTGAAATACCCGCAGGTTCCACACACATCACGAAAAGTGGTGTCATCCTTGAACAACTTGAGATGTAAGCGGAGTTCCATTCCTCCGCAGAACACGAGACCTGACACTCCTGAGCAAACTCAGCAGGGACCCTGCGATCTGAGTCAGATCCGGCTCCAGGAAGTCAGGAGCAGAACCCTGAGGTTCCTGCCTCAACTCGAGATGAGGCCCTCTTCCATTGCACCAAACCCAGAGGAGTCCCGAGAGGCCTCTCCCAAATCCACAGTATCCCTGACTTCTCAGAGGCACCCTGAGAAGCTCCCTGAGGTCACCAGCACAAGTCAAGGGAACCCAGGGTTTCCTGCCGCAACCCTAGAAAGACATCGAGAGTCCTTTTTCAACCCGTCATGAGGCCCGATTCCCCTACCCTGACTTGAGAGCAATGACGCGCTCCCCCTTGCCCCGCCCATGGAGACCTGACTTCCCTGTTGCCACACGAGAGGCTACCTGAACTCCCCGTCGTACCTCGTGAGAAACCCCACACTGGCGCCACAGCTCGAGAAAACCCACGAGACGCCCCCATCATCTCGAGATGTGGGCCTTCTTTTCCTGCATGGCCTGGAGAGCAATACCGAGTCCTCTCTCCAAACTGAAGAGGAGGCTTGACTCCCTTTAGACCAGTCAGTGGGCTCCAAGAGATACACGTCGCAACTCGAGAGGAGAGCCAAGTCCTTTGCTTCCCCTCGATACGAGGCCTAACTCCCCGGGTGAGTCTGTAATGCAAACCCGAGATCCCTGTCGCCCTTGGAGAGGATCATTGGGTCCTGAACACAAGGCTAGATGAGGTCGCTTTTGCCCTGCAGTAACTCGAGAGCACTCCCCAGCTTTCCCTCGCAACCCAAATGGAAGATTGGACCTCCCTGGGCCAACACAAGAGGAAGCCTGAATTCCCAGTAGTAATTCGAGAATTCCGCCTCAACTTGAGAAAAACCACGTGGTTCCCCCGTCATTGCAAGATGAGGCCCTTGCCCGCTCCAGCGTCTCAAGAGTAGTCCCACGTTCCGTCTTGAAGTGCGAAATGATATTTGGCACCCTTAATGCTACCCCAAAAGTTCCCCGACATATGGGTCGCACTCGAGGGGAACACCGAGGTTCCTGGCACCACTTCATCTGAGCCCCTTCTCCCCTCCTGATCGTGAAAGGAGGGTCGATTCCCCTGCTTTGTCTGCAAGGGGTTCCCGACCTTCTCCGCGCACCTCAGATGAGGCTGTCTCACGAGGAAATTCGAGACGTAGCCTCGATGGTGGTGCCACATGCCGAAAGACCGCGATTTCGCGATCTGCTCTTGATAAGAACGCGATGCCCAGACACCTATTCGAAGATAGTGTGGATGAAGGCACAACACGAAGGGGCACTGACACCCCCGTGCATCGTCCGGAAAAGACCGCAGGTTACTCATACAGCTCAACAAGTGCCTGTCACCCAGTGAACAACTCGAGAGGCAAGCGGAGGTCCATTCCTGCACACAAGACGAGGCCTGACTCACCTCTCCCAACTATGCAGGGGGCTGCGATCGGAATCAGAAATGGAGAGGAACCCTGAGGTTCCTGCCTCCCCTCGAGATGAGGCCCCCTCCCATTTCACCAAACCCAGTGGAGTCCCGAGAGGTCTTTCCCAACTCCACAGTATCCCTGACTTCTCAGAGGCACCCGGAGAATCTCCCTGAGGTCACCGGCACAAGTCGAGGGAACCCAGGTATTCTTGCCAAGACCTGAGAGAGATCTTGAGAGTCCTTCTTCAACGCGTCTAGAGGCCTGATTCCCCTACCATGACTCGAGAGCAATGACGCGCTCCCCCTCGCCACACGCATCGAGACCTAACTTCCCTGGCGCCACACAAGAGGCTCCCTGAGCTCCCCGTCGCACCCCCTGAGAAACCAACACAGGCGCTGCAGCTCGGTAAAACCACCGAGACCCCCCTGTCTTCGTGAGATGAGGGCCTTCTTTTCCTGCATGTCCTGGAGTGCAATCCCGAGTCCTCTCTCCAAACTCCAGAGGAGGCTTGACTCCCTTTAGTCCACTCAGTGGGCTCCAAGAAATACCCGTCGCGACTCGAGAAGAGAGAGAAGGCCTTTGTTTCCCCTCGAGAGGACGCCTGACTCCCGGGTGAGTCTGGAATGCAACCCCAAGTTCCCAGTCATCCCTTGAGAGGAACATTAGGTCCTAGACACAAGCCTGGATGTGGTCTCTTTTGCCCTGCAGTGACTCGAGCGCAACCCCCAGCTATCCCTCGAAACTCGAATGGAAGGTTGGACTTCCCTGGGCTAACACAAGAGGAAGCCTGAATTCCCCGTCGTAACTCGAGAATCCCGCCGCACCTTGAGAAAAACCACGTGATTCCCCCATCATCCCAAGATGAGGCCCTTGCCCTCTACAGCGTCTCAAGAGAAGCCCCAAGTCCGTCTTGAAGTGCAAAACGGTACTTGGCACCCTTGAAGTGACCCGAAAAGTTTCCCGACACACCGGTCCCACTCGAGGGGAACACCGAGGTTCCCGGCACGACTTCAATTGAGCCCTTTCACTCCTCCTGATCGCGACAAGATGGTCGATTCCCCTGCTTTGTCTGGAAGGGGTTCCCGATCTTCATGGCGCACCTCAGGTTGACACCAGTCTAACGAAGAAATTCGAGACGTAGCCTCATGGATGGTGCCACGTTCTGAAAGACCCCGATTTCCTGCTCTGCTATTGATAAGAACCCGATGTCCGGACACCTCTTTGAAGGCAACCCTGTGGATGAAGGCACAACACGAAGGGGCACTGACTCCCTCATGCATCTTACGGAAAAAACCGAAGATTCCACTCACAGCTCGACAAATGGTCTGTTATCCTGTGAACAACTCGAGAGGCAAGCGGAGTTCCATTCCTCCACACAAGACGAGGCCTGACTCTCCTGTCCCAACTCTTCAGGGACCCTGTGGTCGGAGTTTGAAATGGAGAGGAACCCTTAGGTTCCTGCCTCAACTCGAGATGAGAACCTTTGCCATTGCACCAAACCCAGTGGAGTTCCGAGAGCCCCTCCCAAGTCCACAGTATGCCTGACTTCTCAGAGGCACCCTGAGAAGCTCCCTGAGGTCACCGGTACAAGTCGAGGGAACCCAGGGTTTCCTGCCGCAACCTGAGAAAGACCTCGAGACTCCTTCTTCAACGCGTCTTGAGTCCCGATTTCCCTACCATGACTCGAGAACATTTATGGGCTCCCCCTCGTCACACACATAGAGACCTGACTTTCCTGGCGCCACACGAGAGGCTCCCTGAGCTTCCCGTCGTACCTCGTGAGAAAACTCATAATTGTGCCCCAACTCGAGAAAACCCACAAGACGCCCCCGTCATTGCGAGCTGAGGGCCTTCTCTTCCTGCATGGCCTGGAGAGCAATCCCGAGTCCTCTCTCCAACTCCACAGGAGGCTTTACTCCGAGTAGGCCACTCAGTGGGCTCCAAGACATACCCGACGCGACTCGAGAAGAGAGTGGAGTCCTTTGCTTTCCTTCGAGAAGAGGCCTGACTCCCTGTGTGGGTCTGGAATGCAACTCCGAGATCCCTGTCACCCCTGGAGAGGAAAATTAAGTCCTGGGCACAGGCCTAGATGAAGTATATTTTGCCCTGCAGTGACTCGAGAGAAATCCCAGCTCTCCCTCGAAACTCGAATGGAAGATTGGACTTCCCTGGACCAACACAAGAGGAAGCCCGAATTCCCTGTTGTAATGCGAGAATCCTGCTGCAACTCGAAGGAAACCACGTAGTTCCCCCCTCATCTCAAGATGAAGCCCTTTCACGTTAGAGCGTCTCAAGAAAAGTCTCACGTTCATGTTGAAGTTTGAAACATTACTTGGCACCCTTCATCAGACTCCAAAAGTTCCCTGACATACCGTTCTCACTCGAGGGGAACCCCGAGGTTCCCAGCACCACTTCATCTGAGACCCTTCTCCCCTCCTGATCGCGACAGGAGGGTCGATTAACCTGCTTTGTCTGGAAGGCTTTCTCGACCTTCCCAGCGCACCTCAGGATGAGCCCAGTCTCAAGAGGAAATTCGAGAGGTAGCCTCGTGTGTGGTGCCACATGCCAAAAGACCCCGATTCTCTGGTCCTCTCTTCATAAGAACCCATGCCCGGACACCTCTTCGAAGGCAACCCTGTGGATGAAGTCACAACACGAAGGGGCATTGACAACCCCGTGCATCATCTGGAAAAACCCACAGGTTCCACATACAGCTCGACAAGTGGCCTGTCACCTCGTGAACAACTTGGGAGGCAAGCAGAGTTCCATTCCTCCACACAGCACGAGCCCTGAGTCTCCTGTCCCAACTCAGCAGGGACGCTGCAATCGGTGTCTGAAATGGAGAGAAACAGTAAGGTTCCTGCATCAACTCTAAATGAGGCCCTCTTCCATTGCACCAAACCCAGTGGAGTCCCGAGAGGCCCCTCCAAACTCCACAGTATCCCTGACTTCTCAGAGGCAACCTGAGTAGCTCTCTGAGGTCACCGGCAGAAGTCGAGGGAACCCAGCGTTTCCTGCCACAACCCCAGAAAGACCTCGAAAGATCTTCTTCAACGCGTCTTGAGGCCGGATTCCCCTAACATGACTCGAGAGCAATTACCCGCTCCCCCTCACCACGGGCATGGAGACCTGACTTCCCTGGTGCTGCACGAGAGGCCCCCTGAGCTCTCCATCATACCTCGTGAGAAACACAACATGGCGCCCCAGCTGGATTAAACCCATGAGACGTCCACGTCATCGCGAGATGTGGGCTTTCTTTTATTGCATACCCTGGAGAGCAATCCGGAGTCCTCTCTCCAAACTCCACAGGAGGCTTGACTCCCTGGAGGCCACTCAGTGGGCTCCAAGAGATACCTATCGCGACCCAGGAGGATATCAGAATCCTTTGCTTCCCCTCGAGCCGAGGCCTGACTCACTGGGTGAGTCTGGAATGCGTCCCCGTGATCCCTATCGCCCCTGGAGAGGAACATTAGGTCCTGGACACAAGGCTAGATGAGGTCTATTTTGACCTGCCATGACTCGAGAGCAATTCCCACCCAGCTCTCCCTGGCGACTCGAATGGAAGAATGGACTTCCCTGGGCCAACACAAGAGGAAGCCTGAATTCCCCGTTGTAAGTCAACAATCCCATCGCAACTCGAGAAAAACCACGTGGTTTCCCCTTCATCACAAGATGAGGCCCTTGCCCACCACAGCGTCTCAAGAGAAGTCCCACGTTTCGTCTTGAAGTTTGAAACAGTATTTGGCAAGCTTCATGAGACCCCAAAAGTTCCCTGACATACCGGTCTCACTCGAGGGGAACACCGAGGTTCCCGGCACCACTTCATCTGAGCCCCTTCTCCCCTCCTGATCACGACAGTAGGGTCGATTAACCCGCTTTGTCTGGAAGGCTTTCCTGACCTTCCAGGGACACCTCAGCATGAGGCCCGTCTCACGAGGAAATTCGAGACGTAGCCTCGTGTGTGGTGCCGCATTCCAAAAGACCCCGATTTCCTGGTCCGCTCTTGATAAGAACCCGATGCCCGCACACCACTTCGAAGGCAACCCTGTGGATGAAAGCACATCACGAAGGAGCACTGACACCACCGTGCATTGTCTGGAAAAAACCGCAGGTTCCACACACAGCTTGACAAGTGGCCTGTCACTCCTTGAACAACTCGAGAGACAAGCGGAGTTCCATTCCTCCACACAAGACGAGGCCTGACTCTCCTGTCCCAACTCTGCAGGGACCCTGCGATCTGAGTCAGAAATGGAGAGGAACCCTGAGGTTCCTTCCTGATCTCAAGATTAGGCCCTCTTCCATTGCAGCAAACCCAGTGGAGTCCCAAGAGGCCTCTCCCAGCTCCATAGTATCCCTGACTTCTCAGAGGCACCCTGAGAAGCTACCTGAGGTCACAGGCACAAGTCGAGGGAACACAGGGTTTCCTGCCGCAACCCGAGAAAGACCTCGAGCGTCCTTTTTCATTGCGTTGAGCCCTGATTCCACTACCATGACTCGAGAGCAATGACGTGTGCCCCCTCGCCCTCGTATGGAGACTTGACTTCCCTGACACCACACGAGAGGCTCCCTGAGCTCCCGGTCGTACCTTGTGAGAAACCCCACACTGGCACCGCAGCTCCAGAAAAACCACGAGACTCCCCCGACATCGCGAGATGAGGGCCTTCTTTTCCTGCATGGCCTGGAGAGCAATCCCGCGTGCTCTCTCCAAACTCCACAAGAGAGGAGCCAAGATTGCTGAGGAGTAGGACGGGGAGAACTCTTTTCCCCCCCAAACAATTTCATCAAAAGAGCATTTAAACGTCGAGTAAATTCCACAATACAACTTATGAATGCTGCCAGAGGACATCAGGCACGCAGAAAAGCAACCCAACTCTTGGAAAGTAGGTAGGAAAAAGTATAAAAGACAAAAAAAGAGACAAAAGAGGGAGGGAGGGATTTCCGTCCCGGGAAGATAGTCTTAAAAAGAGAAAAGTTTCCAAACACCAGGAAAGCTTTTGACTGCCAAATCTTTGCCAAGCTTTGGAAGCACAAAGGGCAACATAAGGGGGATAAAAATAAATAAACAATTAAAACTCGCAGATTGCAAGCCCTACGGTAACTCCCCCAGCCGCGAAGCAGTGCAGACGCCTGCTCACACCATTAGCAAGCAGGGGCTGGGCAGGGAGGCGCGGCGCGGGCTGCATCGCTTAGAGTAAGAATCTGGCCTGAATACCCTGAGCGCTATCTGAACGAAATAACTTGGGCTAGCAAACCAGACTCTGCGATATCTACCACGCAAAAAGCCAGCCCTAACCTAAGACACCGCCAGGCCCGTGCACGGAACAAAGGACTGAACAGAGATAGCCGGCTGCAGACCTTCCCCCTCTGGTGACAGGCAGCCAGAGCCGGAAGGGGGCAATCGCAGCCCCAGAGAGACATTATCTATAAAACTGTAAGCAGGCTTCTTTGCTAACTAAAACTTCTTGGGGATCTGGACGGTCAACATCTGCCTGAGAAGGTGCGCCTGTTTTACACCCAGATAACCGAGTGGCAGGGAGGCGATAAGTCACAACATTGGCGCTCGCCAAACATCTCATTACCTGAGCTGCTCGGACCTGGGAAGAGCACAAAACGCAGGCCCAACCGAGCCTGTGCCTCTGAGGACTACCCGAGTGCCTGAACCTGAGCGGCTTGGACCTGGGAGGTGCATGCAGCCCAGGGCCAGCCTCGGATTGTTCCCGGTGGAACAACCTAGAGCCCGAGCAGTGTGGGCAGGGAGGCTACACGCGCCGTGAGCGGGGGCAGACCCAGTGTGGCTGAGGCACTGTGACGGCACGCCACTGTTATTTGTTTGCAGCATCCCTCCCTCCCTCCCCACAGTGCAACTGAACAAGTGAGCCTAAAAAAAAAAGTGTCCTCCACCGTCCCCTTTGTGTCAGGGCGTAAACCAGACACTGAAGAGACCAGCAAACAAAAGAAGCTATAACAGAGGGAATCGCCTTGGAAGCTACAGGCAATAGATTAAAACCCTGTGGTTACTAGGACTACATAGGAAGGTGCCTATAGATCTTGAGAAATATAAGTCGGACCAAGGAACTAGCCAAAAATGAACTGAACCCACGATACTCACAACAAAACCAGAGAAAGTCCTAGATATATTTTTATGATCATTCTTTCTTTTTTTTAATTTTTTTAATTTTAAGTCCTCTATTGTTCCTTTAATTTTCACTTTTATAACCTATTACTTTGCAAAAAAACGACCCTATTTTTTTCTTCTTCAGCAAACTTCATATATATATATATATATATATATATATATATATATATAATAATTTTTTGACCTTGTTTTTTTTTTTTTTTTTTTTTCTTCTTTTAACATTGTATTTTTGAAATTTCAAACTCTACTCTAGATTTCTAATTTATGCTTTTGGGTATTTGATATCAATTTTGTACCTGTAGTTTCTTTATAATTTTTGCGACATTGCTTGTTTTTGTTTGTTTGTTTTCTCTTTAGTTTTCTTCTTCCTTTTTTTTAACATTGTATTTTTGAAATTCCAAACTCTACTCTAGATTTTTAATTTTTGCTTTTTGGTATTAGTTATCAATTTTGTACCTGTATTTTCTTGATAATTTTTGCGACCTTGTTTGTTTTTCTTTGTTCGTTTTTTCTCTCTTTCTTTTCCTTCTTCTTTTCTTTAACATCGTATTTTTGAAATTCCAAACTCTACTCTAGATTTTTAATTTTTGCTTTTATGTATTTGTTACCAATTTTGTACCTTTAAGAACCCAATCTTCAGTACCCATTTTTCACTAGGGAGCGAGATTACTGGCTTGACTGCTCTCTCTCCCTTCGGACTCTCCTTTTTCTCCACCGGGTCGCCTGTGTCTCCTCCCTAACTCCTCTCTACTCTACCCAACTCTGTGAATTTCTGTGTATTCCAGACGGTGGAGAACACTTAGGGAACTGATTACTGGCTGGATCTGTCTCCCTCCTTTTCATTCCCCCCTTTTATCCTTATGGCCACCTCTGTCTCCTTCCTCCTTCTTCTCGTCTCTGTATAACTCTGTGAACATCTCTGAGCGGTCCAGTTGTGGAGTGCACATAAGGAAGTGACTACTGGCCAGCCCACTGTCTCCACTATTGATTCCACCTGATCTCATTTGGGTCACCTCTAACTCCCTCCTCCCTCTTCTCTTCTCCATGTAACGCTGTGAACCATTCTGAGTGGCCCTCACAGTAGAGAAACTTTTCTTCTTTAACGTAGATGTTTTATCAATGGTGCTGTATAGAAGGAGAAGTTTTGAAACTACTGTAAAAGTAAGACAGATAACTGGAAGCAGGAGGCTTATGTCCAAACCCTGACTCCAGGGAACTCCTGACTCCAAGGAACATTAATTGACAGGAGCTCATCAAATGCCTCCATACCGACACTGAAATCAAGCACCACACAAGAGCCAACAAGTTCCAGGGCAAGACATACCAAGCAAATTCTCCAGCAACAAAGGAACACAGCCTTGAGCTTCAAGATACAGGCTGCCCAAAGTCACCCCAAAACCACAGACATCTCATAACTCATTACTGGACACTTCATTGCACTCCAGAGAGAAGAAATACAGCTCCACCCACCAGAACACGGACACAAGCTTCCCTAACCAGGAAATCTTGACAAGACACCTGTACAAACCCACACACAACGAGGAAATGCCACAGTAAAGAACTCCACAAACTGCCAGAATACAGAAAGGACACCCCAAACTCAGCAATTTAAACAAGATGAGACAGAGGAATACCCAGCAGATAAAGGAACAGGATAAATGCCCACCAAACCAAACAAAAGAGGAAGAGATAGGGAATCTACCTGATAAAGAATTCCGAATAAGGATAGTGAAATGGATCTAAAATCTTGAAATTAAAATGGAATCACAGATAAATAGCCTGGAGACAAGGATTGAGAAGATGCAAGAAAGGTTTAACAAGGACCTAGAAGAAAAAAAAAAAGAGTCAATATATAACGAATAATGCAATAAATGAAATTAAAAACACTCTGGAGGCAACAAATAGTAGAATAACAGAGGCAGAAGATAGGATTAGTGAATTCGAAGATAGAATGGTAGAAATAAATGAATCAGAGAGGATAAATGAAAAACGAATTAAAAGAAATGAGCACAATCTCAGAGACCTCCAGGACAATATTAAACGCTACAACATTCGAATCATAGGGGTCCCAGAAGAAGAAGACAAAAAGAAAGACCGTGAGAAAATACTTGAGGAGATAATAGTTGAAAACTTCCCTAAAATGGGGAAGGAAATACTCACTCAAGTCCAAGAAACCCAGAGAGTCCCACACAGGATAAAGCCAAGGCGAAACCCCCCAAGACACATATTAATCACATTAACAAAAATCAAACACAAAGAACAAATATGAAAAGCAGCAAGGGAAAAACAACAAATAACACACAAGGGAATTGCCATAAGGATAACAGCTGATCTTTCAATAGAAACTCTTCAAGCAAGGAGGGAATGGCAAGACATACTTAAAATGATGAAAGAAAATAACCTACAGCCCAGATTATTGTACCCAGCAAGGATCTCATTCAAGTATGAATGAGAAGTCAAAAGCTTTTCAGACAAGCAAAAGCTGAGAGAATTCTGCACCACCAAACCAGCTCTCCAACAAATACTAAACAGGAAACACAAAAACGGTGTATAAATTCAAACCCCAAACAATAAAGTAAATGGCAATGGGATCATACTTATCAGTAATTACCTTAAACGTAAATGGGTTGAATGCTCCAACCAAAAGACAAAGACTGGCTGAATGGATACAAAAACAAGACCCCTACATATGTTGTCTACAAGAGACGCACCTCAAAACAGGGGATACATACAGACTGAAAGTGAAGGGCTGGAAAAAGATTTTCCATGCAAATAGGGACCAAAAGAAAGCAGGAGTAGCGATACTCATATCAGATAAAATAGACTTTAAAACAAAGGCTGTGAAAAGAGACAAAGAAGGTCACTACATAATGATCAAAGGATCAATCCAAGAAGAAGATATAACAATTATAAATATATATGCACCCAACATGGGAGCACCACAGTATGTAAGACAAATGCTAACAAGTATGAAAGGAGAAATTAACACTAACACAATAATAGTTGGAGATTTTAATACCCCACTCACACCTATGGATAGATCAACTAAACAGAAATTTAACAAGGAAACACAAACTTTAAATGATACAATAGACCAGTTAGACCTAATTGATATCTATAGGACATTTCATCCCAAAACAATGAATTTCACCTTTTTCTAAAGTGCACATGGAACCTTCTCCAGGATAGATCACATCCTGGGCCATAAAGCTAGCCTTGGTAAATTCAAAAAAATAGAAATCATTCCAAGCATCTTTTCTGACCACAATGCAGTAAGATTAGATCTCAATTACAGGAGAAAAACTATTAAAAATTCCAACATATGGAGGCTAAACAACACGCTGCTGAATAACCAACAAATCACAGAAGAAATCAAAAAAGAAATCAAAATTTGCATAGAAACGGATGAAAATGAAAACACAACAACCCAAAACCTGTGGGACACGGTAAAAGCAGTCCTAAGGGGAAAGTTCATAGCAATACAGGCACACCTCAAGAAACAAGAAAAAAGTCAAATAAGTAACCTAACTCTACACCTAAAGCAACTAGAAAAGGAAGAAATGAAGAACCCCAGGGTTAGTAGAAGGAAAGAAATCTTAAAAATTAGAGCAGAAATAAATGCAAAAGAAACAAAAGAGACCATAGCAAAAATCAACAAAACCAAAAGCTGGTTCTTTGAAACGATAAATAAAATTGACAAACCATTAGCCAGACTCATCAAGAAACAAAGGGAGAAAAATCAAATCAATAAAATTAGAAATGAAAATGGAGAGATCCCAACAGAAAACACAGAAATACAAAGGATCATAAGAGACTACTATCAACAATTATATGCCAATAAAATGGACAACGTGGAAGAAATGGACAAATTCTTAGAAAAGTACAACTTTCCAAAACTGGACCAGGGAAGAACTAGAAAATCTTAACAGACCCATCACAAGCACGGAAATTGAAACTGTAACCAAAAATCTTCCAGCCAACAAAAGCCCAGGTCCAGACGGCTTCACAGCTGAATTCTACGAAAAATTTAGAGAAGAGCTAACACCTATCCTGCTCAAACTCTTCCAGAAAATTGCAGAGGAAGGTAAAGTTCCAAACTCATTCTATGAGGCCACCATCAGCCTAATACCAAAACCTGCCAAAGATCCCACAAAAAAAGAAAACTACAGGCCAATATCACTGATGAACATAGATGCAAAAATCCTTAACAAAATTCTAGCAATCAGAATCCAACAACACATTAAAAAGATCATACACCATGACCAAGTGGGCTTTATCCCAGGGATGCAAGGATTCTTCAATATCCACAAATCAATCAATGTAATACACCACCTTAACCAATTGAAAAATAAAAACCATATGATTTTCTCAATAGATGCAGAGAAAGCCTTTGACAAAATTCAACATCCATTTATGATAAAAGCTCTCCAGAAAGCAGGAATAGAAGGAACATACCTCAACATAATAAAAGCTATATATGACAAACCCACAGCAAACATTATCCTCAATAGTGAAAAATTGGAAGCATTTCCTCTAAAGTCAGGAACAAGACAAGGGTGCCCACTTTCACCATTACTATTCAACATAGCTTTGGAAGTTTTGGCCACAGCAATCAGAGCAGAAAAAGAAACAAAAGGAATCCAAATTGGAAAAGAAGAAGTAAAACTCTCACTGTTTGCAGATGACATGATCCTCTACATAGAAAACCCTAAAGACTCCACCAGAAAATTACTAGAACTAGTCAATGACTATAGTAAAGTTGCAGGATATAAAATCAACACACAGAAATCCCTTGAATTCCTATACACTAATAATGAGAAAACAGAAAGTGAAATTAAGGAAACAATTTCATTCACCATTGAAATGGAAAGAATAAAATACTTAGGAATATACCTACCTAAAGAAACTAAAGACCTATACATAGAAAACTATAAAACACTGGTGAAAGAAATCAAAGAGGACACTAATAGATGGAGAAATATACCATGTTCATGGATTGGAAGAATCAATATAGTGAAAATGAGTATACTACCCAAGGCAATTTATAGATTCAATGCAATCCCTATCAAGCTACCAACAGTATTCTTCACAGAGGTAGAACAAATAATTTCACAATTTGTATGGAAATACAAAACACCTCGAATAGCCAAAGCGATCTTGAGAAAGAAGAATGGAACTGGAGGAATCAACCTACCTGATTTCAGGCTCCACTACAAAGCCACAGTTATCAAGACAGTATGGTACTGGCACAAAGACAGAAATATAGATTAGTGGAACAAAATAGAAAGCCCAGAGATAAATCCACACACATATGGACACCTTATCTTTGACAAAGGAGGCAAAAATATACAATGGATTAAAGACAATCTCTTTAACAAGTGGTGCTGGGAAATCTGGTCAACCACTTGTAAAAGAATGAAACTAGAATACTTTCTAACACAATACACAAAAATAAACTCAAAATGGATTCAAGATCTAAACGTAAGACCAGAAACTATAAAACTCCTAGAGGAGAACATAGGCAAAACACTCTCTGAAATACATCACAGCAGGATCCTCTATGACCCACCTCCCAGAATATTGGAAATAAAAACAAAAATAAACAAATGGGACCTAATTAACCTTAAAAGCTTCTGCACATCAAAGCAAACTATTAGCAAGGTGAAAAGACAGCCTTCAGAATGGGAGAAAATAATAGGAAATGAAGCAACTGACAAACAACTAATCTCAAAAATATACAAGCAACACCTACAGCTCAACTTCAGAAAAATAAGTGACCCAATCAAAAAATGTGCCAAAGAACTAAATAGACATTTCTCCAAAGAAGACATACAGATGGCTAACAAACACATGAAAAGATGCTCAAAATCACTCATTATCATAGAAATGCAAATCAAAACCACTATGAGGTACCATTTCACGCCAGTCAGAATGGCTGCAATCCAAAAGTCTACAAATAATAAATGCTGGAGAGGGTGTGGAGAAAAGGGAACCCTCTTACACTGTTGGTGGGAATGCAAACTAGTACAGCCACTATGGAGAACAGTGTGGAGATTCCTTAAACAACTGGAAATAGAACTGCCTTATGATCCAGCAATCCCACTGCTGGGCATACACACTGAGGAAACCAGAAGGGAAAGAGACACGTGTACCCCAATGTTCATCGCAGCACTGTTTCTAATAGCCAGGACATGGAAGCAACCTAGATGTCCATCAGCAGATGAATGGATAAGAAAGCTGTGGTACATATACACAATGGAGTATTACTCCGCCATTAAAAAGAATAGAATGAATCAATTCTAATGAGGTGGATGAAACTGGAGCCTATTATACAGAGTGAAGTAAGCCAGAAAGAAAAACACCAATACAGTATACTAACGCATATATATGGAACTTTGAAAGACGGTAACAATAACCCTGAGTACGAGACAGCAAAAGAGACACTGATGTATAGAAGAGTCTTATGGACTCTGTGGGAGAGGGAGAAGGTGGGAAGATGTGGGAGAATGGCATTGAAACATGTAAAATATCATGTATGAAAAGAGTTGCCAGTCCAGGTTTGATGCATGATACTGGATGCTTGGGGCTAGTGCACTGGGACGACCCAGATGGATGCTATGGGGGGGAGGAGGGAGGAGGGTTTAGGATGGGGAGCACATGTATACCTGAGGCGGATTCATTTTGATATTTGGAAAAACTAATACAATTATGTAAAGTTTAAAAATAAAATAAAATTAAAAAAAAAATCCACAGGAGGCTTGACTCCCTTTAGGCCACTCAGTGGTCTCCAAGAAATACCCGTCGGGACTTGAGAGCAGAGCAGAGTCCTTTCCTTCCTCTCGAGATGAGGACTGACTCCTCGGGTGCATCTAAAATGCAACCCCGAGATCTCTGTCGCCCCTGGAGAGGAACATTAGGTCCTGGACACAAGCTTAGATGAGGTCTCTTTTGCCCTGAAGTGACTCGAGAGCAATCCCTAGCTCTCTCTCACAACTCGAATGGAAGATTGGACTTCCCTGGGCCAACACAAGAGGAAGCCTGAATTCCCCATCGTAACTCGAGAATCCCGCCGAAACTCGAGAAAAACGACATGGTTACCCCGTCATCGCAAGATGAGGCCCTTGCCCGCTACAGCGTCTAAAGAGAAGTCCCAGGTTTCTTCTTGAAGTGTTTTCACACTTCAAGTGTGAAAACTTGGCACCCTTGATGCGATTCCAAAAGTTCCCCGACACCCTGGTCTCTCTCGAGGGGAACACCGAGGTTCCCGGTACGACTTCATCTGAGCCACTTCTCCCCTCCTGATTGCGACTGGAGGGTCGACTCCCGTGCTTTGTCTGGAAGGGGTTCCCAACCTTCCCGGCGCACCTCAGGATGAGGCCGGTCTAACGAGAATATTTGAGACGTAGCTTCATGGGTGGTAACACATGCTGAAAGACCCCGATTCCCCGGTCCGCTCTTGATAAGAACCCGATGCCCGGACACCTCTTCAAAGGCAACCCTGTGGAAGAAGGCACAACACGAAGGGGCACTGACACCCTCGTGCATCGTCCGGAAAAACCCGCAGATTCCAAACACAGTTCGACAAGTTGCCTGTCACCCCATGAATAACTCGAGAGGCAAGCGGAGTTCCATTCCTCCTTACAAGACGAGGCCTGACTCTCCTGTCCCAACTCTGCAGGGACCCTGTGATCAGAGTCAGAAATGGAGATGAACCTTGAGGTTCCTGCCTCCACTCGAGATGAGGCCTTCTTCTATTGCACCAAACCCAGTGGAGTCCCGAGAGGGCCCTCCCAACTCCAGGGTATCCCTGACTTCTCAGAGGCACACTGAGAAGCTCCCTGAGGCCACCGGCACTAGTCGAGGGAACCCAGGGTTTACTGCCGTGACCCAAGAAACACCTTGAAAGTCCTTCTTTAACGGTTCTTGAGGCCCAATACACCTTCCATGACTCTAGAGCAATGACGCGCTCCCCCTCGCAATGCGCATGGAGACCTGACTTCCCAAGCGCCACATGAGAGGCTCCCTGAGCTCCCCGTACTACCTCATGAGAAACCCCACACTGGCGCTGCAGCTCGAGAAAACCCACGAGACGCCCCCTTCATCGCGAGATGATGGCCTTCTTTTCCTGCATGGCCTGGAGAGCAATCCCGAGTCCTCTCTCCAAACTCCACAGGAGGCTTGACTCCCTTTAGGCCACTCAGTGGGCGCCAAGAGATACCCGTCGCAACTCGAGAGGAGAGCGGAGTCCTTTGCTTCCCCTCGAGACAAGGACTGACTCCCCGGGTGCATCAGGAAAGCAACCCCGAGATCCCTGTCCCCCCTGGAGACGAACATTATGTCCTGGACACAAGCCTAGATAAGGTCTCTTTTGACCTGCAGTGACTCAAGCGCAATCCCTAGCTCTTCCTCGCAACTCGAATGGAAGACTGGACTTCCCTGGGCCAACACAAGAGGAAGCCTGAATTTCCTGACCTAACTCGAGAATCCCGCCACAACTCGAGAAAAACAACGTGGTTAACCCGTCACCACAAGATGAGGCCCTTGCCAGCTACAGCGTCTCAAGAGAAGTCTCACGTTCCGTCTTGAAGTTTGAAACGGTACTTAGCACCTTTGATGTGACTCCAAAAGTTCCCCGACATCCCAGTTTTACTCGAGGGGAACATCGAGGTTCCCGGCACCACTTCATCTGAGCCCCTTCTCCCCTCCTGATCGGGACAAGAGGGTCGATTCACTTGCTTTGTCTGAAAGGGTTACCGACCTTCCTGGTGCACCTCAGGTTGAGGTCCGTCTCAAGAAGAAATTCGAGACGTAGGCTTGTGGGTGGTGCCACATGCCGAAAGACCCTGATTTCCTGGTCTGCTCTTGATAAGAACCTGAAGGCTGGATACCTCTTCGAAGGCAACCCTTTGTATGAAGGCAAAAAACAAAGGGGAACTGACACCCCCATGCATCGTCCGGATAAAACCGCAGGTTCCACACACAGCTCGACAAGTGGCCTGTTATCTGGTGAACAACTCGAGAGTCCAGTGGAGTTCCATTCCTCCACACAAGACGAGGCCTGACTCTCCTGTCCTAACTCTGTAGGGACTCTGTGTTCAGAGTCAGAAATGGAGAGCAACCCTGAGGTTCCTGCTTCAAATCGAGATGAGGCCCTCTTCTGACAAGGTCCAGCCTCGGCTGGTCCAGGGTTTTCGAAGGGGAGACAGAGTAGGCGACCTATTGATTTATTTATCAAAGATATAAAGAGTAATAGAATGAGGATAGCTCAGTAGGAAAATTTAGTGGAGAAAAGAAGCTGAGTAGCTTGGTTTATGCGGAAAATCAGTATAACCCGTGACACCAGGTTAGCTCTTACCACGGAGGCCGCAGTCTCCCTCTCGAAGAGCGAAAAGTGCCCCACCTTAGACATCTTCTTAAATGGTCTTCGAAGCCCAGGCAAATAAATGGTCGCAGAGGATATCCGCGCTCCAGATGGACACTCATCTGAAAATTGAGGGGAAGAATGACATTAGGAGAATAAGCGTTGGCAATCAAGGCCCGTAGCTTTAGTTTCAACAGGGGTTTTTATACCCTAAGTTACACATAGAGGATAATGGGGATGCAAAGTCAGCAGCCTTTGATCCTTATCAAAAACCAGGGTTTCTTTCCTGCAAATGTATCATATACAAATGGTTTAGGTGATTTACATCATCTTCTAGCCAGAAGGCCTATTAACATTTTATGACTCTTGACAAAGACTTATCAACCGTAAGACTTATTTTCTCTAAGAGTAATTATTTTAAGGTTTGGCCCCATCTTTCGAAGATAAAATTGCATTCCTATAGGGCGGATGTGTAATGGGTTTACAACAAAGGAAAGAATTTATTACCTTAAGGGTCTAAAGTTAGTAACACCAAGGCCACTACTTATTTCTTCTACATACCAACTATATTAATTAATACACATTCAATTATACAATTCAGGGGATGTGGAAACTTGGCAACAAGCATTGGTTCATCAATGAAATCTTTTACTAGTTTTATTCTGACAGTTTCTAACTCTCTGAGAGGCTCTAAGCTATTTGAATATCTTAAACTTCCCGTGCCTCTCGAGGCTTGGAGACTGTAAACAATTGTATGCATTGCTGTAGGAGTCCGGGTAAACTTGTCAGGCGAGTTAGAGAGCCATCTGACGTGTTTGGATTTAAACACTCCTAATTGCCCAGGAACTTTATTAATTGGAGCTGTAAGTTAGCTCTTTGACAGAAAGAGTGAGATGGTGGTGGGGGACAGCCCCCAGTAAAGTCAGAGGTGAGAGCACAAAGCAATAAAGTAGGCAGACACTGGTTTTGGGGGGTAGATGCTCAAGAATATCCGGGAGGACTCTCGAGGCTCGATCCCGCCTTTGTGTATGCCCAGCCTCCTTCCTCATGACCTTTGTCACGAGTGGAATGTCTCTCGCCGGCTCCCGGCATGTCCCCGTTTTTTATTTCTTAAAACAGCCAGATGTAGCTCAGTCGCGAGCCTCTGAATACTCTGCCGAAGAATCCTGACAATACAAGGAAGAATGATTATGAGAAGCAGAATTAAAGCAGCCACCGCAGCATAGCTAAAGACATTAGACAGAATATTCTTTCCTGAGATGTAGTTAGGGAAAGTATGGAAGAAATCATTTGCTGTTCCAGCAGCAGTAAAATCTAATCGGGAGTGCTCCATGGTTGCTATTTGATAGTGAAGTTTCCCTACGTCTCAACCAATGTCAGAGCTGTTCCAGATACCTGAAATATGGTTTTTAATCTTTTCCCATTCAAAATCTGTCTCATTTACTTTCAGGGGTGTTCCACATATCCACCGATAGTCAGCATGACAAGACAATGCCATTTTCACCTTTAAAGCCTGCAATTCAGTCCCAATATGTATTACTGCTTCCTCTAGGGCGTCTACCCTCATTTCTAATTTTCTCTCTATAGCTTCCTGTGTTGCCAATGTTAAAGAAACATTTTTGGACATAGAATCAACATATTGAGCAGTATGTACTTGTTGAGTCAATGATATTTCTGCCACAGTAACAGAAGTGATTGCACTTATCAAAGCTGCTGTTCCCAAGATAATTAAGCCCACAAACCGTCGTGTTTGCATTAAATCCTGTAGTTGTTGTAATACAGCAAGACCATAATTCAATAAGTGGTTACATCATAAGATAAGGTGGATGTTGTAGCATTACAAAGGAGCAAACATTATATTGAGGGTTTAAACAAGATGAACCAGGGAGCAGCTGTAGGCGTCAGCCCGGGGGAGCAGTGTCCCCAGCATCAGGAGGCAGAACGCGAGCGGCAGGCTGTGGGCCAAGGCGCCTATGGTGGGCGGAGGGACAGGGTTCGTGGTTTAGGGCTAGCCGCCACCGCTTGGGCTCAGGGCGGTCCCCTCTCGCCGGTGGGGCCACTCTGGTCTGGACAGCACTCCGCGGGTGCGCTTTCCTCTCTGGCCCTCACTCGCTGCACAGACTTCTTTGCTCTAGGTCACGGGGTGCAGCGAGGTGGGTGCGAGGCGCTGCTGGTGGCATGGAGGCGAGAGCTGGCTGGGGGAGGGGGAGCGAGCGAGTGCGCGCGCCGCAAACCTGGTCTTTGGGGAATGTGACATGACGAATTTGTCTGAGATCCAAACCGGAGAATCTGCATTCTGTAGAAATATACAAGCATACCCTCTCCCACAAGTTAGCAACACATCTGGCCTTTTTCACTCTCCCGTAAGGAGGCCTTTTTACTTGACCAGGGGCCGAGTCGTAGCCTGTAATTCAGGCATCTAGTGTCTCATCATTGTAGTCTGCCCCTTTGTGTTTACGTTTAAGTGATTAATTACAATTGGAACATAACTTCACTATTTGTCTAGCTGTTTCCCTATGGATATGTTAATTTAGGTCTAATGTTTAGTTTAGGTCTCTGTATAAATTTAAGTAATAAATGTATAACCTCCTTATCTCATTTTGGTATACAGGTATACAGATATACCTAAATGCAAAATGCATTTATATATGTATTTATATATGGCAACAAGTATAAAGTTATTGACATATAATATATATAAATCAATATACTTGAATTAATCTTTATAATTAATATATTAATTAATATATATTACAACAATACAACACATACACAGCTAATACCAACCAACACAAACCAATATACTGTAATAATACATGTCACACATTTATAATTATACAGTATATAGAACATATATCATCACAGCACATCAATCCATACCAATTAATATCAGCCACACACACATTATATTCTGCCATATATATTTAATTATACAGTAGATATATATGTGTGTGTATATAGTATACATATTAATTTATATACAAATTAATTAAGTATAGATCGATAAATAGAATTAGGTATACCTTTATTATATTTTATTTATACCCATACCTAATTAGGCAAACTGTAATTAGGCAAATACATTTATATTATGTATTTATAACAATATATAAAGTATTGTTAAATGTACCACCTGTACAGCATCTCCACCCCACATACCACTTTCTCTAATCCCACGAACTCATTTTCAGTATTATGTGTTGGCCAGGAGCTGGGCCAGTCTTTCCCAGCAATGTTAAGAGACGTCTGTTCCTGTGTCTAATAGCCCTGGCGTTTTATTCTCTTGAATTAAAAGATCTTTTAAAGGCCTTGGAACTGTAATTTCCTGCACCCAAAAGGCTAGATCACTAGATCCAAATGTTTTGTGGCTCTTAGCTTGAGAAGTCAAGTTTTTCCTTGTCTGATAGTAAGGTAAAAGTAAAAGCTGTGTTACTCTTTGACCTTTATTAATTTGTACAGTTTTGATAGGCAGTGAGATCAAGACTTTAATTTCTCAATATCATCAGAATCTACTACACCATGCACCAGCGAAATTTCTTTTCTTTCTTTTTTTTTTTATTTAATTTTTTTTTTAAAAGAAAGCGAGCTACGCCCCAGGACAAATCTTACAATGTCCTCAGATAGGGGGCCAGCCACTCCGGTTGGAATTGGAGTAAGTGGCACATCAGGGGTTAATATTGTTATTAAATCTCCTTGCCTTTTCGCTTTTCTCCTAGCCTGGGTGAGACCCCCCTGAGGGAGTTTTCTCCAAGGAGCACGCTCTGAATATTGTGTACTAAAAGCTCCTTTGTTTAAAAAACTTTTTATCTTCCTCAGTCTTAGGCAACACTTTGGGAGGCATTTGGGGCAAAGTGGGGAACTCCTGGGTCCTGGGAGGCACAATCGAAGGCGGTGGCGGTCTCCTTAAATCAGAAAGTGGTGGATAAGTTTTTTAAAGGTTTGTGCAGAGGGGGAGGGAGCTCGCCAGGGCTCTCGGCCGCAGCGTCCTGTAAGCCCTCTCCTTCCTTGGGAGGTAGACCACTTTCTCCCTCCTTTTTTTTTTTTTCAATGGCAGAAAATATGATCTGTGCAGTAAATGGAGACTCACCACCATCCACCTCTATAGCCTCCCCCATAGGCTATTTAACAGCCTCGTGACGGAGGTCCAGGACATTTCTAATCATATTCCACAGTCAATAAATATTTGTCTATTCTTTGATGCAGAGAAATCCATTTTTAATTTTTTTTTTTTAGAGAGTATTTTTATTTATTTTGTAACCTCTTTACCCTGGCTAAACTTCAGAGGGGACTAGAAAAGAAGCCTCAAGGTGAGGATCGAGTTCATCCTTGTGACTAGAGAAAATCCTTCTCCGGGAAACTCCTAGCGGTGGCCCTTTACCCCGACATGGAGGAGGAGGCATAGGGGGATGGGAGCGTCCCGAAGTTTTCCTCTTCTGTTCCGGAGATCCTTTAACTGTTTGGTAACTAAATCTTACGAACTGTCTGATCGGGGATGTTTCCCTCAACCTCCTAGGAGCGGATGGTCTGATTAGGGATGTTTTCTTAAACTTTTAGGAGCATCTTTAGCTAAAAAAAAAAAAAAAAAAAAACAACAATCCACATCAGAATGGCATCGAGCTGCTGTTTCCTCTAAACCTTTTTCAAATTGAGAGGAGAGCTGATCTTTCTTTTCATCCCTATCTTTTACATGCTCATTGGCAGTCATAGCGGCTAGCCATTCATTTAGCTGTCGATAGCTAGGTATAGCCTCTTCATTTTCACTTTTCTTTATAACAGGTACCTTTTCAGATTTGCTTTTTTGTTTAACAGGTACTTTTCCAACTTTACTTTCCACTTTAACAGGTACCTTTTCAAATTCATGAGCTGGATCTAAAACATCTCTAGTCATATTCCACAGAGGAAAGGTGTAAGTAGGGATTTTTTCCAAACCTTGCTGAGCACAATAAGCTCTTAGCTGTTTTCCTAGTTTTTTCAAGATATCTAGGTTAACAGTGCCTTGTTGTAGAAACCAAGGGCAGTGGTCTTGTACAAATGTAAAAAAATGATTGAATGGAAGATGTTTTAACCTTGATTCTTCTTTTACTTAATAACTGTAAAATTACTCCTATAAAGAGCTGTCTTTCATTTGATTCAGTGTTGCCCATGTCAGAAAATTAAGGATAGTAAAAGATTTTGCTTTTAGCTATCTAAAGATTAGGCCCTTTTTGTCAGCCTTTTTAGAAACCGTTTTTTCTCTCTAACTCTTCAACACTTCCCACTCCTCTCGCCCTGTCTATTCTACAGGGGGATCTGCAGCCCCCTAAGTGGGATCCTATCTGTCCCCAAAACTGAACACTGGGGGAATGGGGTTGGGGATTTACCTTCGAAATGCCTGTCTCGGGCGCCACCTGCAGAGGTCCAGCCCCAGCTGATCCAGGGTATTTGAAGGGAAGATGGAGTAGGCGACCTATTTATATATTTATTTATTCATCAAAGATATACAGAGTAATAGAATGAGGATAGCTCAGTAGGAAAATTCAGTGGAGAAAAGCAGCTGAGTAGCTTGGTTTACGCGGAAAATCAATATAACCCGTGACACCAGGTTAGCTCTGACCACGGAGGCTGCAAGTGCCCTCTAGAATAGAGGAAGTTGCCCCACCTTAGACACCTTATCAAGTGGGTCTTCGAAGCCCAGGCAAATAAATGGTCGCAGAGGATATCCGCGCTCCAGATGGACACTCATCTGAAAATTGAGGGGAATAATGACATGGGGAGACCAAGCGTTGGCGAGCAAGGCCCGTAACTTTATTTTCAACACAGGTTTTAATACCCTAAGTTACACATAGAGGATAATAGGGGATGAAAAGTCAACAGTCTTTAATCCTTATCAAAAACCAGGGTTTCTTTTCTGCAGATTTATCGTATTAAAATGGTTTAGATGATTTACATCATCTTCTGGCCAGAAGACCTATTAACATTTTATGACTCTTGACAAAGACTTATCAACCATAAGAGTTATTTTCTCTAAGAGTAATTGTTTAAGGTTTGGTGCCATCTTTCGAAGATAAAATTGCATTCCTATAGGGAGGATGTGTAATGGGTTTACAACAAAGAAAAGAATTTATTACCTTAAGGGTCTAAAGTTACTAACATCAAGGCCAGTACTTATTTTTTCTACATACCAACTATATTAATTAACACACATTCAAGGATACAATTCAGGGGATGTGGAAACTTGGCAAAAAGGATTGGTTCATCAATGAAATCTTTTACTAGTTTTATTCTGACAGTTTCTAACTCTCTGAGAGGCTCTAAGCTATTTGAATATCTTAAACTTCCCGTGCGTCTCGAGGCTGGGAGACTGTACACAATCGTATGCATAGCTGTAGGAGACCGGGTAAACTTGTCAGGCGAGTTAGAAAACCATCTGAGGGGTTTGGATTTAAACACTACTAATTGCCCAGGAACATTATTAGTTGGAGCTGTAAGTTAGCTCTTTGACAGAGAGAGTGAGATGGTGGTAGGGGACATCCCCAGTAATGTCAGAGGTGAGAGAACAAAGCCATAAAAAAGGCAGACTTTGGTTTTTGGGGGTAGATGCTCAAGAATATACGGGGGAACTCCCGGAGGCTCGATCCCGCCTTTGCGTATGCCGAGACTCTTTCCTCATGACATTTGTCATGAGTGGAATGTCTCTCGCTGGCTCCCGGCAATCTTCCATTGCACCAAACGCAGTGGAGTCCCGAGAGGCCCCTCCCAACACCACAGTATCAGTGTCTTCTCAGAGGAACCCTGAGCAACTCCCTGAGGTCACCGGCACAAGTCGAGGGAACACAGGGTCTCCTGCCGCAACCCGAGAAAGACCTCAAGAGTCCGTCTTCAACGCGTCTTGAGGCCGGATTCCCCTACCATGACTCCAGAGCAATGACACGCTCCCCCTCGCCATGTGCATGGACACCTGACTTCACTGGCGCCACATGAGAGGCTCCCTGAGCTCCCCGTCATACCTCGTGAGAAACCCCACACTGGCGCCGCAGCTCGGGAAAACCCACGAGACGCCACCGCCATCGCGAGATTGGGGACTTCTTATCCTGCCTGACCTGGAGAGCAATCCCTGGTCCTTTCTCCAAACTTCACAGGAGGCTTTACTCCCTTTAGGCCACTCAATGGGCTCCAAGAGATACCTGTCGCGACTTGAGAGGAGAGCAGAGTACTTTGTTTCCCCTCGAGATGAGGCCTTACCTCGGGTGAGTCTGGAATGCAACCCCGAGATCCCTGTTGCCCCTGGAGAGGAACATTATGTCCTGGACAAAAGCCTAGATGAGGTCTATTTTGCCCTACAGTGACTCGAGAGCAACACCCATCTCTCCCTCGCAATTCGAATGGAAGATTGGTCTTCACTGGGCCAACACAAGAGGAAGTCTGAATTTCCCGTTGTAACTCCAGAATCCCGCCGCAACTCTTAAAAACCACGTGGTTCCCCATTCATCGCAATATGAGGCCTTTGCCCGCTACAGAGTCTCAAGAGAAGTCCCATGTTTCGTCATAAAGTTCGAAATGCTACTTGGCACCCTTGATGCGACCCCAAAAGTTCCCCAATATACCGGTCTCACTCCAAGGGAACACCGAAGTTCCTGGCACCACTTCATTTGAGCCCCTTCTCCGCTCCAGATCACGGCAGGAAGGTCGATCCCCCTGCTTTGTCTAGAAGGGGTTCCCGACCTTCATGGCGCACCTCAGGATGAGGCCAGTCTCACGAAGAAATTTGAGACGTAGCCTCGTGTTGGTGCCACGTGCCGAAAGACCCCGATTTCTCGGTCTTGCTCTTGATAAGAACCCGATGCCCGGACACCTCTTCTAAGGCAACCCTGTGGATGAAGGCACTACACGAGGGGGCACTGGCAACCCTGTTCATCGTCTGGAAAATCCCACAGGATCCACATACAGCTCCACAACTGGCCTGTCACCCCTTAAACAATGAGAGAGGCAAGCGGAGTTCCCTTTCTCAGACAAGACGAGGCCTGAGTATCCAATCCCAACTCTGCAGGCACGCTTCGATCTGAGTCAGAAATGGAGAGGAAACCTGAGGTTCCTGCCTCAACCCAAGATGAGGCCCTCTTCCATTAAAACAAACCCAGTGGAGTCCCGAGAGGCCCCTCCCATCTCCTCAGTATCCCTGACTTCTCCTAGGCATTCTGAGAAGCTCCTTGAGGCCACCGGCAAACGTCGAGGGAAATAAGGGTTTCCTGCCACAATCGAAGAAAGACCTCAAGAGTCCTTCTTCAATGCGTCTTGAGGTCAGATTCCCCTACCATGGCTCGAGAGCAATAACGCGCTCCCCCTCGCCACGCACATGGAGACCTGACTTCCCTGGCGCCACATGAGAGGCTCCCTGAGCTCCCTGACGTACCTCGTGTGAAACCCCACACTGGCGCCGCAGCTCGAGAAAACCCACAAGACCCCTCCGTCATCGCGAGATGAGGGCCATCTTTTCCTGCATGGCCTGGAGAGCAGTCCCAAGTCCTCTCTCCAAACTTCACAGGAGGCTTGACTCCCTTTAGGCCACAAAGTGGGCTCCAAGAGGTGCCCGTCGCGACTCGAAAGGAGAGCGGAGTCCTTTGCTTCCCTTCGACACGAGGCCTGACTCCCTGGGTGAGTCTGGAATGCAAACCTGAGATCCCTGTGGCCCTTGGAGAGGAACATTAGGTCCTGGACACAAGCCTAGATGAGGTCTCCTTTGCCCTGCAGTGACTCGAGCGCAACCCCCAGCTCTCGCTTGCAACTCGAATGGATGATTGGACTTCCCTGGCCCAACACAAGAGGAAGCCTGAAATCCCCGTTGTAACTCGAGAATCCCGCCGCAACTCGAGAAAAACCACGTGGCTCCCCCGTCATCGCAAGATGAGGCCCTTGGCCGCTACAGCGTATCAAGAGAAGTCCCACGTTCCATCCTGAAGTACAAAACGGTACTTGGCACCCTTGATGCGACCCCCAAAGTTCCCTGACATACCGGTCTCACTCGAGGGAAACACCAAAGTTCACGGCACCACTTCCTGTGAGCCCCTTCACCCCTCCTGATCGCGACAGGAGGGTCGACTCCCATGCTTTGTCTGCAAGGGGTTCCCGACGTTCCCCGCGAAACTCTGGATGAGGCCGGTCTCATGAGAAAATTCGAAAAGTAGCCTCATGGTTGGTGCCACATGCTGAAAGATCCCGAATTCCCGGTCCACTCTAGATAAGAACCTGACGCCCGGACATCTCTTCGAAGGCAACCCTGTGGATGAAGGCACAACACGAAGGGACACTGACATCCCCATGCATCGTCTGGAAAAACCCGCCGATTCCACTCACAGCTCCAAATGTGGACTGTCACCCCGTGAACAACTCGAGAGGCAAGTGAAGTTGCATTCCTTCACACAAGACGAGGCCTTACCCTCCTGGCCCAACTCTTCAGGGACCCTGCGATCGGAGTCAGAAATGGAGAGGAACCCTGAGGTTCCTGCCTCAACTAGAGAAGAGGCCCTCTTCCATTGAACCAAACTCAGTGGTGTCCCGAGAGGCCCCTCCCAACACCACAGTATCCCTGAATTCTCAGAGGCTCCCTGAGAAGCTACCTGAGGTCACTGGCACAAGTCGAGGGAACCCAGAGTTTCCTGAAGTAACCCGAGAAAGACTTGGAGAGTCCTTTTTCAACGTCTCTTGATGCCCGATTCCCCTACCATGACTCCAGAGCAAGGACGCGCTCCCCTTGCCACAAGCAGGAAAACTGACTTCCCTAGTACCACACAAGAGGCTCCCTGAGTACCCCATCGTACCTCGTGAGAAAACACACAGTGGCGCCGCAGTTCGAGAAAAACCACAAGATGCCCCCGTCAAGGAGAGATGGGGGCCTTCTTTTCCTGCCTGACCTGGAGAGCAATCCCTGGTCCTCTCTCCAAACTTCACAGGAGGATTGACTCCCTTTAGGCCACTCAGTTGGGTCCAAGAAATACCCGGTGCGACTCGAGAGGAGAGCGGAGTCCTTTGCTTCCCTCGAGACGAGGCCTGACTCCCCGGGTGAGTTTGGAATGCAACCCCGAGATCCCTGTCGCCCCTGGAGTGGAACATTATGTCCTAGACACAAGCCTAGATGAGGTCTATTTTGCCCTACAGTGACTCGAGAGCAACCTCCATCTCTCCCTCACAATTTGAATGGAAGATTGGTCTTCCCACGGTCAACACAAGAGGAAGTCTGAATTTCCCATCGTAATTCGAGAATTCAGCCTCAAGTCTTAAAAACCATGTGGTTCCCCCTTCATTGCAATATGAGGCCCTTGCCAGCTAGAGTCTCAAGAGAAGTCCCACGTTCCATCTTAAAGTTCGAAATGCTACTTGGCACCCTTGATGCGACCCCAAAGTTCCCCAACATACCGGTCTCACTCCAGGGGAAGACCGAAATTCCCGGCGTCTCCAGGGAAGTCCCATGTTCCGTCCTTAAGTGTGAAACGGTACTTGACACCCTTGATGAGACCGCAAAAGTTCGCCGACACGCTGGGTGCCTCGAGGGGAACACCGAGGGTCCCGGCACCACTTCATCTGAGCCCCTTCTCCCCTCCTGATCGCGACAGGAGAGTCGATTCGCCTGCTTTCTCTGGAAGGGGTTCCCGGCCTTCCTGGTGCACCTCAGGATGAGGCCGGTCTCAGGAGGAAATTCGAGACTAGCCATGTGTGAGGTGCCACGTGCCGAACGACCCCGATTTTCCGGTCCGCTCTTGATAAGAACCCGATGCCCGGACACCTCTTCGAAGGCAACCCTGTGAGTGAAGGCACAACACGAAGGGGCACTGACACCCCCGTGCATCATCCGGAAAAACCCGCAGGGTCTACACACAGCTCGACAAGGGGCCTGAGACTCCCGGAACAACTCGAGAGGCAACCAGAATTCCATTCCTCAGACAAGACGAGGCATGACTCTCCTGTCCCAACACTGCAGGGACCGTGCAGTCGGAGTCAGAATCGGAGAGGACGCCTGAGGTTCCTGCCTCCCCTCGAGATGAGGCCCTCTTCCATTGCGCCGAACCCAGCAGAGTCCCGAGAGGCCCTGCCAACTCCACAGCATCCCTCACCTCTCAGAGTCACCATGGGAAGTTCCCTATAGTCCCCTGCAGAAGTCGAGGGAAACGAGGGTTTCCCGCCGCCACCCGAGAAAGACCTCGAGAGTCCTTCTTCAACGCGTCTTGAGGCCCTAGTCACTTCCCATGACTCGAGAGTGATGACCAGCTCCCCCTCGCCATGCGCATGGAGACATGAGTTCCCTGGCACCGCACGAGAGGCTCCCTGAGGTCCTCGTCGTGCCTCGTGAGAAAACCCCCATGGGAGCCGCAGCCTGAGGAAACCCATGAGACGCCCCCGTCATCGCTAGATGAGGGCCTTCTTTTCCTGCCTGGCCTGGAGAGCAATCCCGAGTCCTCTCTCCAAACTGAAGAGGAGGCTCGACACCCTTGAGTCCACTCATTGGGCTCCAAGAGATCCGTGTCGCGACTTGAGAGGAAAGCGGAGTCCTCTGCTTCCCCTCGAGGCGAGGCCTGACTCCCTGGGGGAGTCTGGAATGGAAACCCGAGATCCCTGTCTTCCCTTGAGAGGAATATTAGGTCCTGGACACACGCCTCGATGAGGTCTCTTTGGCCCTGTAGTGACTCGAGCAGAACCCCCAGCTTTCCCTCGCAACTCCAGGGGAAGATTGGGCTTCCCAGGGCCAACCCAAGAGGAAGCCTGAAATCCCCGTCGTTTTCGAGAATCCAGACTCAACTCGAGAAAAACGACGTGGTTCCAACGTCTTCACAGAATGAGGCCCTTGCCCGCTACAGCGTCCCCAGGGAAGTCACATGTTCCGTCCTGAAGTGGGAAACGGTACTTGGCTCCCTTGTTGCGACCCCTAAAGTTCCCTGAAATGCCGGGTTCCCTCGAGTGGAACACCTAGAGTCCCGGCCCCACTTCATCTGAGCCCCATCTCCCCACCTGATCACGACAGGAGAGTCGATTCCCCTTCTTTGTGTGGAAGGTGTTCCCGGCCTTCCCGGCGCACCTCAGGATGATGCTGGTCTCACGAGGAAATTCGAGATGAGCCACGTTGGTGCTGCCACATGCCGAACGACCCCGATTTCCTGGTCCACTCTTGAAATGAACCCGATGCCCGGACACCTCTTTGAAGGCAACCCTGTGGGGGAAGGCACAAAATGAAGGGGCAATGACACCCCTGTGCATCTTCTGGAAACACCCGCAGGTTCCACACACAGCTCGACAAGGGGCCTGAAACCCACTGAACGACTCAAGAGGCAAGCAGAGTTCCATTACTCAGACAAGACGAGGCCTGACTCTCCTGTCCCAACCCTGCAGGGACCCTGCGGTCGGAGTCAGAAATGGAGAGGAAGCCTGAGGTTCCTGCCTCAACTAGAGAAGAGGCCCTCTTCCATTGAACCAAACTCAGTGGTGTCCCGAGAGGCCCCTCCCAACACCACAGTATCCCTGAATTCTCAGAGGCTCCCTGAGAAGCTACCTGAGGTCACTGGCACAAGTCGAGGGAACCCAGAGTTTCCTGAAGTAACCCGAGAAAGACTTGGAGAGTCCTTTTTCAACGTCTCTTGATGCCCGATTCCCCTACCATGACTCCAGAGCAAGGACGCGCTCCCCTTGCCACAAGCAGGAAAACTGACTTCCCTAGTACCACACAAGAGGCTCCCTGAGTACCCCATCGTACCTCGTGAGAAAACACACAGTGGCGCCGCAGTTCGAGAAAAACCACAAGATGCCCCCGTCAAGGAGAGATGGGGGCCTTCTTTTCCTGCCTGACCTGGAGAGCAATCCCTGGTCCTCTCTCCAAACTTCACAGGAGGATTGACTCCCTTTAGGCCACTCAGTTGGGTCCAAGAAATACCCGGTGCGACTCGAGAGGAGAGCGGAGTCCTTTGCTTCCCTCGAGACGAGGCCTGACTCCCCGGGTGAGTTTGGAATGCAACCCCGAGATCCCTGTCGCCCCTGGAGTGGAACATTATGTCCTAGACACAAGCCTAGATGAGGTCTATTTTGCCCTACAGTGACTCGAGAGCAACCTCCATCTCTCCCTCACAATTTGAATGGAAGATTGGTCTTCCCACGGTCAACACAAGAGGAAGTCTGAATTTCCCATCGTAATTCGAGAATTCAGCCTCAAGTCTTAAAAACCATGTGGTTCCCCCTTCATTGCAATATGAGGCCCTTGCCAGCTAGAGTCTCAAGAGAAGTCCCACGTTCCATCTTAAAGTTCGAAATGCTACTTGGCACCCTTGATGCGACCCCAAAAGTTCCCCAACATACCGGTCTCACTCCAGGGGAAGACCGAAATTCCCGGCGTCTCCAGGGAAGTCCCATGTTCCGTCCTTAAGTGTGAAACGGTACTTGACACCCTTGATGAGACCGCAAAAGTTCGCCGACACGCTGGGTGCCTCGAGGGGAACACCGAGGGTCCCGGCACCACTTCATCTGAGCCCCTTCTCCCCTCCTGATCGCGACAGGAGAGTCGATTCGCCTGCTTTCTCTGGAAGGGGTTCCCGGCCTTCCTGGTGCACCTCAGGATGAGGCCGGTCTCAGGAGGAAATTCGAGACTAGCCATGTGTGAGGTGCCACGTGCCGAACGACCCCGATTTTCCGGTCCGCTCTTGATAAGAACCCGATGCCCGGACACCTCTTCGAAGGCAACCCTGTGAGTGAAGGCACAACACGAAGGGGCACTGACACCCCCGTGCATCATCCGGAAAAACCCGCAGGGTCTACACACAGCTCGACAAGGGGCCTGAGACTCCCGGAACAACTCGAGAGGCAACCAGAATTCCATTCCTCAGACAAGACGAGGCATGACTCTCCTGTCCCAACACTGCAGGGACCGTGCAGTCGGAGTCAGAATCGAAGAGGACGCCTGAGGTTCCTGCCTCCCCTCGAGATGAGGCCCTCTTCCATTGCGCCGAACCCAGCAGAGTCCCGAGAGGCCCTGCCAACTCCACAGCATCCCTCACCTCTCAGAGTCACCATGGGAAGTTCCCTATAGTCCCCTGCAGAAGTCGAGGGAAACGAGGGTTTCCCGCCGCCACCCGAGAAAGACCTCGAGAGTCCTTCTTCAACGCGTCTTGAGGCCCTAGTCACTTCCCATGACTCGAGAGTGATGACCAGCTCCCCCTCGCCATGCGCATGGAGACATGAGTTCCCTGGCACCGCACGAGAGGCTCCCTGAGGTCCTCGTCGTGCCTCGTGAGAAAACCCCCATGGGAGCCGCAGCCTGAGGAAACCCATGAGACGCCCCCGTCATCGCTAGATGAGGGCCTTCTTTTCCTGCCTGGCCTGGAGAGCAATCCCGAGTCCTCTCTCCAAACTGAAGAGGAGGCTCGACACCCTTGAGTCCACTCATTGGGCTCCAAGAGATCCGTGTCGCGACTTGAGAGGAAAGCGGAGTCCTCTGCTTCCCCTCGAGGCGAGGCCTGACTCCCTGGGGGAGTCTGGAATGGAAACCCGAGATCCCTGTCTTCCCTTGAGAGGAATATTAGGTCCTGGACACACGCCTCGATGAGGTCTCTTTGGCCCTGTAGTGACTCGAGCAGAACCCCCAGCTTTCCCTCGCAACTCCAGGGGAAGATTGGGCTTCCCAGGGCCAACCCAAGAGGAAGCCTGAAATCCCCGTCGTTTTCGAGAATCCAGACTCAACTCGAGAAAAACGACGTGGTTCCAACGTCTTCACAGAATGAGGCCCTTGCCCGCTACAGCGTCCCCAGGGAAGTCACATGTTCCGTCCTGAAGTGGGAAACGGTACTTGGCTCCCTTGTTGCGACCCCTAAAGTTCCCTGAAATGCCGGGTTCCCTCGAGTGGAACACCTAGAGTCCCGGCCCCACTTCATCTGAGCCCCATCTCCCCACCTGATCACGACAGGAGAGTCGATTCCCCTTCTTTGTGTGGAAGGTGTTCCCGGCCTTCCCGGCGCACCTCAGGATGATGCTGGTCTCACGAGGAAATTCGAGATGAGCCACGTTGGTGCTGCCACATGCCGAACGACCCCGATTTCCTGGTCCACTCTTGAAATGAACCCGATGCCCGGACACCTCTTTGAAGGCAACCCTGTGGGGGAAGGCACAAAATGAAGGGGCAATGACACCCCTGTGCATCTTCTGGAAACACCCGCAGGTTCCACACACAGCTCGACAAGGGGCCTGAAACCCACTGAACGACTCAAGAGGCAAGCAGAGTTCCATTACTCAGACAAGACGAGGCCTGACTCTCCTGTCCCAACCCTGCAGGGACCCTGCGGTCGGAGTCAGAAATGGAGAGGAAGCCTGAGGTTCCTGCCTCAACTAGAGAAGAGGCCCTCTTCCATTGAACCAAACTCAGTGGTGTCCCGAGAGGCCCCTCCCAACACCACAGTATCCCTGAATTCTCAGAGGCTCCCTGAGAAGCTACCTGAGGTCACTGGCACAAGTCGAGGGAACCCAGAGTTTCCTGAAGTAACCCGAGAAAGACTTGGAGAGTCCTTTTTCAACGTCTCTTGATGCCCGATTCCCCTACCATGACTCCAGAGCAAGGACGCGCTCCCCTTGCCACAAGCAGGAAAACTGACTTCCCTAGTACCACACAAGAGGCTCCCTGAGTACCCCATCGTACCTCGTGAGAAAACACACAGTGGCGCCGCAGTTCGAGAAAAACCACAAGATGCCCCCGTCAAGGAGAGATGGGGGCCTTCTTTTCCTGCCTGACCTGGAGAGCAATCCCTGGTCCTCTCTCCAAACTTCACAGGAGGATTGACTCCCTTTAGGCCACTCAGTTGGGTCCAAGAAATACCCGGTGCGACTCGAGAGGAGAGCGGAGTCCTTTGCTTCCCTCGAGACGAGGCCTGACTCCCCGGGTGAGTTTGGAATGCAACCCCGAGATCCCTGTCGCCCCTGGAGTGGAACATTATGTCCTAGACACAAGCCTAGATGAGGTCTATTTTGCCCTACAGTGACTCGAGAGCAACCTCCATCTCTCCCTCACAATTTGAATGGAAGATTGGTCTTCCCACGGTCAACACAAGAGGAAGTCTGAATTTCCCATCGTAATTCGAGAATTCAGCCTCAAGTCTTAAAAACCATGTGGTTCCCCCTTCATTGCAATATGAGGCCCTTGCCAGCTAGAGTCTCAAGAGAAGTCCCACGTTCCATCTTAAAGTTCGAAATGCTACTTGGCACCCTTGATGCGACCCCAAAAGTTCCCCAACATACCGGTCTCACTCCAGGGGAAGACCGAAATTCCCGGCGTCTCCAGGGAAGTCCCATGTTCCGTCCTTAAGTGTGAAACGGTACTTGACACCCTTGATGAGACCGCAAAAGTTCGCCGACACGCTGGGTGCCTCGAGGGGAACACCGAGGGTCCCGGCACCACTTCATCTGAGCCCCTTCTCCCCTCCTGATCGCGACAGGAGAGTCGATTCGCCTGCTTTCTCTGGAAGGGGTTCCCGGCCTTCCTGGTGCACCTCAGGATGAGGCCGGTCTCAGGAGGAAATTCGAGACTAGCCATGTGTGAGGTGCCACGTGCCGAACGACCCCGATTTTCCGGTCCGCTCTTGATAAGAACCCGATGCCCGGACACCTCTTCGAAGGCAACCCTGTGAGTGAAGGCACAACACGAAGGGGCACTGACACCCCCGTGCATCATCCGGAAAAACCCGCAGGGTCTACACACAGCTCGACAAGGGGCCTGAGACTCCCGGAACAACTCGAGAGGCAACCAGAATTCCATTCCTCAGACAAGACGAGGCATGACTCTCCTGTCCCAACACTGCAGGGACCGTGCAGTCGGAGTCAGAATCGGAGAGGACGCCTGAGGTTCCTGCCTCCCCTCGAGATGAGGCCCTCTTCCATTGCGCCGAACCCAGCAGAGTCCCGAGAGGCCCTGCCAACTCCACAGCATCCCTCACCTCTCAGAGTCACCATGGGAAGTTCCCTATAGTCCCCTGCAGAAGTCGAGGGAAACGAGGGTTTCCCGCCGCCACCCGAGAAAGACCTCGAGAGTCCTTCTTCAACGCGTCTTGAGGCCCTAGTCACTTCCCATGACTCGAGAGTGATGACCAGCTCCCCCTCGCCATGCGCATGGAGACATGAGTTCCCTGGCACCGCACGAGAGGCTCCCTGAGGTCCTCGTCGTGCCTCGTGAGAAAACCCCCATGGGAGCCGCAGCCTGAGGAAACCCATGAGACGCCCCCGTCATCGCTAGATGAGGGCCTTCTTTTCCTGCCTGGCCTGGAGAGCAATCCCGAGTCCTCTCTCCAAACTGAAGAGGAGGCTCGACACCCTTGAGTCCACTCATTGGGCTCCAAGAGATCCGTGTCGCGACTTGAGAGGAAAGCGGAGTCCTCTGCTTCCCCTCGAGGCGAGGCCTGACTCCCTGGGGGAGTCTGGAATGGAAACCCGAGATCCCTGTCTTCCCTTGAGAGGAATATTAGGTCCTGGACACACGCCTCGATGAGGTCTCTTTGGCCCTGTAGTGACTCGAGCAGAACCCCCAGCTTTCCCTCGCAACTCCAGGGGAAGATTGGGCTTCCCAGGGCCAACCCAAGAGGAAGCCTGAAATCCCCGTCGTTTTCGAGAATCCAGACTCAACTCGAGAAAAACGACGTGGTTCCAACGTCTTCACAGAATGAGGCCCTTGCCCGCTACAGCGTCCCCAGGGAAGTCACATGTTCCGTCCTGAAGTGGGAAACGGTACTTGGCTCCCTTGTTGCGACCCCTAAAGTTCCCTGAAATGCCGGGTTCCCTCGAGTGGAACACCTAGAGTCCCGGCCCCACTTCATCTGAGCCCCATCTCCCCACCTGATCACGACAGGAGAGTCGATTCCCCTTCTTTGTGTGGAAGGTGTTCCCGGCCTTCCCGGCGCACCTCAGGATGATGCTGGTCTCACGAGGAAATTCGAGATGAGCCACGTTGGTGCTGCCACATGCCGAACGACCCCGATTTCCTGGTCCACTCTTGAAATGAACCCGATGCCCGGACACCTCTTTGAAGGCAACCCTGTGGGGGAAGGCACAAAATGAAGGGGCAATGACACCCCTGTGCATCTTCTGGAAACACCCGCAGGTTCCACACACAGCTCGACAAGGGGCCTGAAACCCACTGAACGACTCAAGAGGCAAGCAGAGTTCCATTACTCAGACAAGACGAGGCCTGACTCTCCTGTCCCAACCCTGCAGGGACCCTGCGGTCGGAGTCAGAAATGGAGAGGAAGCCTGAGGTTCCTGCCTCAACTAGAGAAGAGGCCCTCTTCCATTGAACCAAACTCAGTGGTGTCCCGAGAGGCCCCTCCCAACACCACAGTATCCCTGAATTCTCAGAGGCTCCCTGAGAAGCTACCTGAGGTCACTGGCACAAGTCGAGGGAACCCAGAGTTTCCTGAAGTAACCCGAGAAAGACTTGGAGAGTCCTTTTTCAACGTCTCTTGATGCCCGATTCCCCTACCATGACTCCAGAGCAAGGACGCGCTCCCCTTGCCACAAGCAGGAAAACTGACTTCCCTAGTACCACACAAGAGGCTCCCTGAGTACCCCATCGTACCTCGTGAGAAAACACACAGTGGCGCCGCAGTTCGAGAAAAACCACAAGATGCCCCCGTCAAGGAGAGATGGGGGCCTTCTTTTCCTGCCTGACCTGGAGAGCAATCCCTGGTCCTCTCTCCAAACTTCACAGGAGGATTGACTCCCTTTAGGCCACTCAGTTGGGTCCAAGAAATACCCGGTGCGACTCGAGAGGAGAGCGGAGTCCTTTGCTTCCCTCGAGACGAGGCCTGACTCCCCGGGTGAGTTTGGAATGCAACCCCGAGATCCCTGTCGCCCCTGGAGTGGAACATTATGTCCTAGACACAAGCCTAGATGAGGTCTATTTTGCCCTACAGTGACTCGAGAGCAACCTCCATCTCTCCCTCACAATTTGAATGGAAGATTGGTCTTCCCACGGTCAACACAAGAGGAAGTCTGAATTTCCCATCGTAATTCGAGAATTCAGCCTCAAGTCTTAAAAACCATGTGGTTCCCCCTTCATTGCAATATGAGGCCCTTGCCAGCTAGAGTCTCAAGAGAAGTCCCACGTTCCATCTTAAAGTTCGAAATGCTACTTGGCACCCTTGATGCGACCCCAAAAGTTCCCCAACATACCGGTCTCACTCCAGGGGAAGACCGAAATTCCCGGCGTCTCCAGGGAAGTCCCATGTTCCGTCCTTAAGTGTGAAACGGTACTTGACACCCTTGATGAGACCGCAAAAGTTCGCCGACACGCTGGGTGCCTCGAGGGGAACACCGAGGGTCCCGGCACCACTTCATCTGAGCCCCTTCTCCCCTCCTGATCGCGACAGGAGAGTCGATTCGCCTGCTTTCTCTGGAAGGGGTTCCCGGCCTTCCTGGTGCACCTCAGGATGAGGCCGGTCTCAGGAGGAAATTCGAGACTAGCCATGTGTGAGGTGCCACGTGCCGAACGACCCCGATTTTCCGGTCCGCTCTTGATAAGAACCCGATGCCCGGACACCTCTTCGAAGGCAACCCTGTGAGTGAAGGCACAACACCAAGGGGCACTGACACCCCCGTGCATCATCCGGAAAAACCCGCAGGGTCTACACACAGCTCGACAAGGGGCCTGAGACTCCCGGAACAACTCGAGAGGCAACCAGAATTCCATTCCTCAGACAAGACGAGGCATGACTCTCCTGTCCCAACACTGCAGGGACCGTGCAGTCGGAGTCAGAATCGGAGAGGACGCCTGAGGTTCCTGCCTCCCCTCGAGATGAGGCCCTCTTCCATTGCGCCGAACCCAGCAGAGTCCCGAGAGGCCCTGCCAACTCCACAGCATCCCTCACCTCTCAGAGTCACCATGGGAAGTTCCCTATAGTCCCCTGCAGAAGTCGAGGGAAACGAGGGTTTCCCGCCGCCACCCGAGAAAGACCTCGAGAGTCCTTCTTCAACGCGTCTTGAGGCCCTAGTCACTTCCCATGACTCGAGAGTGATGACCAGCTCCCCCTCGCCATGCGCATGGAGACATGAGTTCCCTGGCACCGCACGAGAGGCTCCCTGAGGTCCTCGTCGTGCCTCGTGAGAAAACCCCCATGGGAGCCGCAGCCTGAGGAAACCCATGAGACGCCCCCGTCATCGCTAGATGAGGGCCTTCTTTTCCTGCCTGGCCTGGAGAGCAATCCCGAGTCCTCTCTCCAAACTGAAGAGGAGGCTCGACACCCTTGAGTCCACTCATTGGGCTCCAAGAGATCCGTGTCGCGACTTGAGAGGAAAGCGGAGTCCTCTGCTTCCCCTCGAGGCGAGGCCTGACTCCCTGGGGGAGTCTGGAATGGAAACCCGAGATCCCTGTCTTCCCTTGAGAGGAATATTAGGTCCTGGACACACGCCTCGATGAGGTCTCTTTGGCCCTGTAGTGACTCGAGCAGAACCCCCAGCTTTCCCTCGCAACTCCAGGGGAAGATTGGGCTTCCCAGGGCCAACCCAAGAGGAAGCCTGAAATCCCCGTCGTTTTCGAGAATCCAGACTCAACTCGAGAAAAACGACGTGGTTCCAACGTCTTCACAGAATGAGGCCCTTGCCCGCTACAGCGTCCCCAGGGAAGTCACATGTTCCGTCCTGAAGTGGGAAACGGTACTTGGCTCCCTTGTTGCGACCCCTAAAGTTCCCTGAAATGCCGGGTTCCCTCGAGTGGAACACCTAGAGTCCCGGCCCCACTTCATCTGAGCCCCATCTCCCCACCTGATCACGACAGGAGAGTCGATTCCCCTTCTTTGTGTGGAAGGTGTTCCCGGCCTTCCCGGCGCACCTCAGGATGATGCTGGTCTCACGAGGAAATTCGAGATGAGCCACGTTGGTGCTGCCACATGCCGAACGACCCCGATTTCCTGGTCCACTCTTGAAATGAACCCGATGCCCGGACACCTCTTTGAAGGCAACCCTGTGGGGGAAGGCACAAAATGAAGGGGCAATGACACCCCTGTGCATCTTCTGGAAACACCCGCAGGTTCCACACACAGCTCGACAAGGGGCCTGAAACCCACTGAACGACTCAAGAGGCAAGCAGAGTTCCATTACTCAGACAAGACGAGGCCTGACTCTCCTGTCCCAACCCTGCAGGGACCCTGCGGTCGGAGTCAGAAATGGAGAGGAAGCCTGAGGTTCCTGCCTCAACTAGAGAAGAGGCCCTCTTCCATTGAACCAAACTCAGTGGTGTCCCGAGAGGCCCCTCCCAACACCACAGTATCCCTGAATTCTCAGAGGCTCCCTGAGAAGCTACCTGAGGTCACTGGCACAAGTCGAGGGAACCCAGAGTTTCCTGAAGTAACCCGAGAAAGACTTGGAGAGTCCTTTTTCAACGTCTCTTGATGCCCGATTCCCCTACCATGACTCCAGAGCAAGGACGCGCTCCCCTTGCCACAAGCAGGAAAACTGACTTCCCTAGTACCACACAAGAGGCTCCCTGAGTACCCCATCGTACCTCGTGAGAAAACACACAGTGGCGCCGCAGTTCGAGAAAAACCACAAGATGCCCCCGTCAAGGAGAGATGGGGGCCTTCTTTTCCTGCCTGACCTGGAGAGCAATCCCTGGTCCTCTCTCCAAACTTCACAGGAGGATTGACTCCCTTTAGGCCACTCAGTTGGGTCCAAGAAATACCCGGTGCGACTCGAGAGGAGAGCGGAGTCCTTTGCTTCCCTCGAGACGAGGCCTGACTCCCCGGGTGAGTTTGGAATGCAACCCCGAGATCCCTGTCGCCCCTGGAGTGGAACATTATGTCCTAGACACAAGCCTAGATGAGGTCTATTTTGCCCTACAGTGACTCGAGAGCAACCTCCATCTCTCCCTCACAATTTGAATGGAAGATTGGTCTTCCCACGGTCAACACAAGAGGAAGTCTGAATTTCCCATCGTAATTCGAGAATTCAGCCTCAAGTCTTAAAAACCATGTGGTTCCCCCTTCATTGCAATATGAGGCCCTTGCCAGCTAGAGTCTCAAGAGAAGTCCCACGTTCCATCTTAAAGTTCGAAATGCTACTTGGCACCCTTGATGCGACCCCAAAAGTTCCCCAACATACCGGTCTCACTCCAGGGGAAGACCGAAATTCCCGGCGTCTCCAGGGAAGTCCCATGTTCCGTCCTTAAGTGTGAAACGGTACTTGACACCCTTGATGAGACCGCAAAAGTTCGCCGACACGCTGGGTGCCTCGAGGGGAACACCGAGGGTCCCGGCACCACTTCATCTGAGCCCCTTCTCCCCTCCTGATCGCGACAGGAGAGTCGATTCGCCTGCTTTCTCTGGAAGGGGTTCCCGGCCTTCCTGGTGCACCTCAGGATGAGGCCGGTCTCAGGAGGAAATTCGAGACTAGCCATGTGTGAGGTGCCACGTGCCGAACGACCCCGATTTTCCGGTCTGCTCTTGATAAGAACCCGATGCCCGGACACCTCTTCGAAGGCAACCCTGTGAGTGAAGGCACAACACGAAGGGGCACTGACACCCCCGTGCATCATCCGGAAAAACCCGCAGGGTCTACACACAGCTCGACAAGGGGCCTGAGACTCCCGGAACAACTCGAGAGGCAACCAGAATTCCATTCCTCAGACAAGACGAGGCATGACTCTCCTGTCCCAACACTGCAGGGACCGTGCAGTCGGAGTCAGAATCGGAGAGGACGCCTGAGGTTCCTGCCTCCCCTCGAGATGAGGCCCTCTTCCATTGCGCCGAACCCAGCAGAGTCCCGAGAGGCCCTGCCAACTCCACAGCATCCCTCACCTCTCAGAGTCACCATGGGAAGTTCCCTATAGTCCCCTGCAGAAGTCGAGGGAAACGAGGGTTTCCCGCCGCCACCCGAGAAAGACCTCGAGAGTCCTTCTTCAACGCGTCTTGAGGCCCTAGTCACTTCCCATGACTCGAGAGTGATGACCAGCTCCCCCTCGCCATGCGCATGGAGACATGAGTTCCCTGGCACCGCACGAGAGGCTCCCTGAGGTCCTCGTCGTGCCTCGTGAGAAAACCCCCATGGGAGCCGCAGCCTGAGGAAACCCATGAGACGCCCCCGTCATCGCTAGATGAGGGCCTTCTTTTCCTGCCTGGCCTGGAGAGCAATCCCGAGTCCTCTCTCCAAACTGAAGAGGAGGCTCGACACCCTTGAGTCCACTCATTGGGCTCCAAGAGATCCGTGTCGCGACTTGAGAGGAAAGCGGAGTCCTCTGCTTCCCCTCGAGGCGAGGCCTGACTCCCTGGGGGAGTCTGGAATGGAAACCCGAGATCCCTGTCTTCCCTTGAGAGGAATATTAGGTCCTGGACACACGCCTCGATGAGGTCTCTTTGGCCCTGTAGTGACTCGAGCAGAACCCCCAGCTTTCCCTCGCAACTCCAGGGGAAGATTGGGCTTCCCAGGGCCAACCCAAGAGGAAGCCTGAAATCCCCGTCGTTTTCGAGAATCCAGACTCAACTCGAGAAAAACGACGTGGTTCCAACGTCTTCACAGAATGAGGCCCTTGCCCGCTACAGCGTCCCCAGGGAAGTCACATGTTCCGTCCTGAAGTGGGAAACGGTACTTGGCTCCCTTGTTGCGACCCCTAAAGTTCCCTGAAATGCCGGGTTCCCTCGAGTGGAACACCTAGAGTCCCGGCCCCACTTCATCTGAGCCCCATCTCCCCACCTGATCACGACAGGAGAGTCGATTCCCCTTCTTTGTGTGGAAGGTGTTCCCGGCCTTCCCGGCGCACCTCAGGATGATGCTGGTCTCACGAGGAAATTCGAGATGAGCCACGTTGGTGCTGCCACATGCCGAACGACCCCGATTTCCTGGTCCGCTCTTGAAATGAACCCGATGCCCGGACACCTCTTTGAAGGCAACCCTGTGGGGGAAGGCACAAAATGAAGGGGCAATGACACCCCTGTGCATCTTCTGGAAACACCCGCAGGTTCCACACACAGCTCGACAAGGGGCCTGAAACCCACTGAACGACTCAAGAGGCAAGCAGAGTTCCATTACTCAGACAAGACGAGGCCTGACTCTCCTGTCCCAACCCTGCAGGGACCCTGCGGTCGGAGTCAGAAATGGAGAGGAAGCCTGAGGTTCCTGCCTCCAATCGAGATGAGGCCCTCTTTCATTTCGTCAAACCTAGTCGAGTCCCGAGGGGCCCCTCTAACTCCTCAGTATCCCTCACCTCTCAGAGGCACCTTGGAAGTTCCCTAAGGTCCCCGGTAGAGGTCGAGGGAAATAAGTGTTTCCTGCCCCTACCGAAGAAAGACCTCGAGAGTCCTTCTTAAATGCGTCTTGAGGCCCTAGTCCCTCCCATGACTCCAGAGCAATGACGCGATCTGCCTGGCCACACGCACGGAGGCCTGACTTCTCTGGCGCCACACGAGAGGCTCCCTGAGCTCTCCATCGTACCTCGTGAGAAACCCCACACTGACGCCGCAGCTCGAGAAAACACATGAGATGCTCCCGTCATCAAGAGAGGTGGGCCATCTTTAATTGAATGGTATGCAGATCAAGCGTGAACCTTCTGTCCAAGCTACACAGGAAGCTTGACTCCCTTTAGGCCACTCATTGGGCTCCAAGAGTTACACATCGTGACTCGAGAGGATAGTGGAGTCCTTTGCTTCCACTTGAGATGAGGCGTGACCCACCAGGTGAGACTGGAATGCGACCCCGATATCCCTGTTGCCCCTGGAGAGCAATACTACGTCCTGGACCCAAGCCTAGATGAGGACTCTTTGCCCTGAAGTGACTCGAGAGCAACCCACAGCTCTCTCTGACAAGTTGAATGGAAGATTGGACTTCCTGGGCCAACACAAGAGGAAGCCTGAATTCCCCGTCGTAACTCGAGAATCCCGCCGCATCTCGAGAAAAACCACGTGTTTCCCTCGTCATCGCAATATGAGGCCCTTGCCCGCTAGAGCATCTCCAGAGAATTCCCACGTTCCGTCTTGAAGTGCGAAACTGTACTTGGCACTCTTGATGCGACCTCAAAAGTGCCGTGACATACCGGTCTCACTCGAGGGGACCACCGAGGTTCCCGGCACCACTTCATCTGAGCCCCTTCTCCCCTTCTGATCGTGACCGGTGGATCGATTCCCCTGCTTTGTCTGCAAGGGTTTCCCTACCTTCCCGGCGAACCTCAGGATGAGACCAGTCTCCCGAGGAAATTCGAGACCTAGCCTCGTGGGTGGTACCACATGCTGAAAGACCCCAATTTTCTGGTACGCTCTTGAAAAGAACCTGATGCCCGGACACCTCTTTGAAGGCAACCCTGTGGATGAATGCACAACACGAAGGGGCACTGACACCCCTGTGCATCGTCTGGAAAAACCCGCAGGTTCCACACACAGCTCAACAAGTGGCCTGTCACTCCGTGAACAACTCGAAAGGCAAGCGGAGATCCATTCCTCCACAGAAGACGAGGCGTGACTCTCATGTCCATACTCGGCAGGTACTCTGCGACCCGAGTCAGAAATGGAGAGGACCCCTGAGGTTCTTGCCTCCATTCGAGATGAGGCCCTCTTCGATTGCACCAAACCCAGTTGAGTAACGAAAGGCCCCTCCCAAATCCACAGTGTCCCTGACTTCTCAGAGGCACCCTGAGAAGTTGCCTGAGGTCACCGACACAAGTCGAGGGAACCCAGGGTTCCCTGCCGCAACCCGAGAAAGACCTCGAGAGTCCTTCTTCAATGCGTCTTGAGGCCCAATTCGCCTACTATGACTCGAGAGCAATCACGCACTCCCCTTCACCACATGCACGGAGACCTGACGTCCCTAGCACCACACGAGAGGCTCTCTGAGTTCCCCATCGTACCTCGTGAGAAATCTGATACTGGCGCCGCAGCTGGAGAAAACCCACGAGACGCCCCCGTCATCGCGAGATGAGGGCCTTTTTTCCTGCATGGCCAGGAAAACAATCCCGAGTCATCTCTCCAAACTCCATAGGAGGCTTCACTCCCTTTACGCCACGCAGTGGGCTCCAAGAGATACCCGTCGCGAATCGACAGGAGAGTGGAGTCCTTTTTTTCCCCTCAAGACGAGGCCTGACTCTCCGGGTGAGTCGAGAATGCAACCCTGAGATCCCTGTCGGCCCAGTAGTGGAACACTAGGTCCTGGACACAAGCGTAGATGATGTCTATTTTGCCCTGCAGTGACTGGAGAGCAATCCCCAGTTCTAACTCGCAACTCGAAAGGAATACTGGATTTTCCTGGCGCCACACAAGAGGCTCCCTGAGATCCCCGTGGTACTTCATGAGACACCCCACACTGGCGCCGCAGCTCGAGAAAACCCACGAGACGCCACCGTCATCTCGAGATGAGGGCCTCCTTTTCCTGCATGGCCTGGAGTCCAATCCCGAGTCCTCTCTCCAAACTCCACAGGAGGCTTGACTCCCTTTAGTACACACAGTGGGCTCCAAGAGATACCCATCGCGACTCGAGACGAGAGCGGAATTCTTTGCTTACCCTCGAGGTGAGAACTGACTCCCCGGATGAGTCTGGAATGCAGACCCGAGATCCCTGTCGCCCCTGGAGAGCAACGTTAGATCCTGGACACAAGCCTAGATTAGGTCTCTTTTGCCCTGCAGTGACTCTAGCGCAATCCCCAGCTCCCCCTCGCAACCCGAATGGAAGATTGGATTTCAAGGCCAACAAGAGGAAGCCTAAATTCCCGGTCATAACTCGAGAATCCCGCCGCAACTCGAGCAAAACCACGTGGTTCTCCCGTCATCGCAAGATGAGGCCCTTGCCCGCTACAGCGTTTCAAAAGATGTCCCAGGTTCCGTCTTGAAATGCGAAACGGTACTTGGCACCCTTGATGCGACCCCAAAAGTCCCCCAACACGCCGGTCTCACTCAAGGGGAACACCGAGGTTCCCGGCACCACTTCATTTAAGCCCCTTCTCCCCTCCTGATCGTGACCGGTGGCTCGATTCCCCTGCTTTGTCTGCAAGGGGGCCCGACCTTCCCTGCACAACTCAGGATGAGGCCGGTCTCATGGGGAAATTCGATACGTAGCTTTGTGGGTGGTGCCACTTGCTGAAAGACTCCAATTTCCCGGTCCGCTCTTGATAAGAATCCGATGCTCGGACACCTCTTGGAAGGCAGCCTTGAGTATGAAGGTACAACACGAAGGGGCACTAACACACCTGTGCATCATCCGGAAAAACGGGCAGGTTACACACACAGCTCGACAAGTGGCCTGTCACCTCGAGAACAACTCGAGAGGCAAGAGGAGTCCCATCCTCCAGAAAAGACGAGGCCTGACTCTCCTGTACCAACATGCAGGGACCCTGCGATCTGAGTCAGAAATGGAGAGGAACACTGAGGTTCCTGCTTCAACTCGAGATGAGTCCCTCTTACATTCCACCAAATGCAGAGGAGTCTCGAGAGGCCCCTCCAAACTGCACAGTATCCCTGACTTCTCAGAGGCACTCTGAGAAGCTCCCTGAGGTCGCAGGCACAAGTCAAGGGAACTCTGGGTTTTATGCAGTGATCCGAGAAAGACCTCGAGAGTCCTTCTTCAACCCGTCTTGAGGCCCGATTACCCTACCATGACTCGAGAGCAATGACGAGCTCCCCCTAGCCATCTCATGGGGACCTGACTTCCCTGGCGCCACACGAGAGGCTCCCTGAGCTCCCTCTCGTACCTCGTCAGAAACCCGGCACTAGCGCAGCAGTCTAGAAAACCCACGAGACGCCGCCATCATCGCGAGATGAGGGCCTTCTTTTCCTGCATGGCCTGGAGAGGAATCCCGAGTCCTCTATCCAAACAGCACAGGAGGCTTGACTGCCTTTAGGGCACACAGTGGGCTCCAAGAGATACCCATCGCGACTCAAAAGGACAGCGGAGTTCTTTGCTTCCCCTCGAGACGAGGCCTGATTCCCCGGGTGAGTCTGGTATGCAACCCCAAGATCCCTGTCTCCCCTAGGGACGAGCATTAAGTCCTGGACACAAGCCTAGATGAGGTCTATTTTGCCCTGCAGTGACTCGAGAGCAATCCCCAGCTCTCCCTTTAAACTCGAATGGAAGATAGGACTTCCCTGGCCCAACACATGAGGAAGACTGTATTCCCCGTCGAAACTCGAGAATCCCGCCACAACTCGAGAAACGCCACGTGGTTCCCCCGTCATCCCAAGATGAGGCCCTTGCCCCCTACAGCGTCTCAAGAGAAGTCCCACGTTCCGTCTTGAAGTGCGAAACGGTACTGGCACCCTTGATGCGCCCTCAAATGTTCCTCGACACACCAGTCCGACTCGAGGAGAACACCGAGGTTCCCGGCACCACTACATCTGGGCCCCTTCTCCCCTCCTGATCGCGACAGGAGGGTCGATTCCCCTGTTTTGTCTTGAAGGGGTTCCCACCTTTCCCGGTGCATCTCAGGATGAGGCCGGTCTCACGAGGATATTCGAGACATAGCCACGTGGATGGTGACACATGCCGAAAGACCCCGATTTCCCGGTCCGCTCTTGATAAGATCCTGATGCCCGGACACCTCTTTGAAGATAACCCTTTTGATGAAGGCACAACACTTAGGGGCACTGACACCCCCGGGTATCGTCCGGAGAAACCCGCAGGTACCACACACAGCTCGAGAAGTGACCTGTCACCCCGTGAACAACTGGAGAGGCAAGCAGAGTTCCATTCCTCCACACAAGACGAGGCCTGACTCTCCTGTTCGAACTCTGCAGCGAAACTGCGATCCGAGTCAGATCTGGCCCAGGGGAAGTCAGGAGAGGAAACATGAGTTTCCTGCCTCCACTCGAGATGAGGCCCTCTTCCATTGCACCGAACCCAGTGGAGTCCCGAGAGACCCCTCCCAACTGCACAGTATCCCTGACTTCTCAGAGGCACCCTTAGACCTTCCTGAGATCACCGGCACAAGTCGAGGGAACCAAGGGTTTCCTGCCCCAACCCGTAAAAGACCTCTAGAGTCCTTCTTCAACGCTTCTTGAGGTGCGATTCCCCTACCATGACTCGAGAGCAATGACGCGCTCCCCCTAGCCACGAGCATAGAAACCTGACTTCCCTGGCGCCACAGGAGAGGCTCCCTGAGCTCCCCATTATACCTCGTGAGCAACACCACACTGGAGCCGCAGCTCGAGAATACCCACGAGACGCCCCAGTCCTCACGAGATGAGGGCCTTCTTTTGCTGTATGGCCTGGAGAGCAATCCTGAGTCCTCTCTCCAAACTCCACAGGAGGCTTGACTCATTTTAGGCCACACAGTGAGCTCCAAGATATACCCGTCGCGACTTGACAGGAGAGCGGTGTCCTTGGCTTCCCCTCGAGACGAGGCCTGACTCCCCGGGTGAGTCGAGAATGCAATGCCGAGATCGCTTTCGCCCCAGCAGAGGAACATTAGGTCCTGGACACAAGCCTAGATGAGGTCTATTTGGCCCTGCAGTGTCTCGAGAGCAATCCCCAGTTCTAACTTGCAATTCGAATGAAAACTGGACTTCCCTGGGCCAGTTGAAGAGGAAGCCTGAATTCCCGGTTGTAACTCGAGAATCCCGCCCCAACTCAAGAAAAACCACGTGGTTCCCCCGTCATCGAAAGATGAGGCCCTTGCCCGCTACAGCGTCTCAAGAGAAGTCCCACGTTCCGTATTGAAGAGCGAAAAGTTACTTGGAACCCTTGATGCGACCCCAAAAGTTCCCCGACATACCAGTCTCACTTGAGGAGAACACCAAGGTTCCCGGCACCACTTCATCTGAGACTCTTCTCCCCTCTTGATCGCGACAGGAGGTTCGATTCCCCTGCTTTGTCTGGAAGGCGTTCCCGACCTTCCTGGTGCACATCAAGATGAGGCCAGTCTCACGACGAAATTCGAGACATAGCCTCGTGGGTGGTGCGGCATGCCAAAAGACCCCGATTCCCTGGTCCGCTCTTGATAAGAACCCGATGGCAGAACCCAACTCGAAGGCAATCCTGTGGAACAAGGCACAACACGAAGGGGCAGTGACACCCCAGTGCATCGTCCAGAAAAACCCGCAAGTTCCACATACAAATCGACAAGTGGCCTGTCACCCCATGAACAACGCGAGAGTCAAGCGGAGTTCCATTCCTCCACACAAGATGAGGCCTGACTCTCCTGTCCCAACTCTGCAGGGACTCTGTGATCCGAGTCAGATCCGGTGCATTCGAAGCCAGGAGAGGAACCCTGTGGTTCCTGCCTCAACTTGTCATGAGGCCCTCTTCCATTGCACCAAACCCAGTGGAGTTCCGAGAGGCCCCTCCCAACTCCACAGTGACCCTGACTTCTCAGAGGCACGCTGAGAAGCTTCCTGAGGTCACTGGCACAAGTCGATGGAACCCAGGGTTTCCTGCTGCAACCCAAGAAAGACCTCGAGAGTCCTTCTTTAACACGTCTTCAGGCCCAATTCCCCTACCATGACTCGAGAACAATGACGGGCTCCCTCTCACCACGTGCATAGAGACCTGACTGCCCTGGCACCACATGAGAGGCTCACTGAGCTCCCAGTCTTACTTCGTGAGAAACCCCACACTAGCGCCACAGCTCGAGAAAACCTACGAGACGCCCCAGTCATCGGGAGATGAGGGCCTTCATTTCCTGCATTGCCTGGAGAGCAATCCCGTGTCCTCCCTCCAAACACCAGAGGAGGTTTGACTCCCTTTAAGCCACTCAGTGGGCTCCAAGACATACCCGTCCGACTCGAGAGGAGAGCAGAGTCCTTTGCTTCCCCTCGAGACGAGGCCTGACTCCAGGGTGAGTCTGGAATGCAACCCCGAGATTCCTGTCGCCCCTTGACATGAACATTAGGTCCTGCACACAAGCCTTGGTGGGGTCTCTTTTGCCTTCAGTGACTAGAGCGCACCTCCAGCTCTTCCTCGAATCTCGAATGGAAGATAAGACTTTTGTGGGCCAACACAAGAGGAAGCATGAATTCCCTGTGGTAACTCAAATATCCCACCGCAACTAGAGAAAAACCAAGTGGTTCCCCAGTCATTCCAAGATGAGGCCCTTGCCCGCTGGAGCACCCCAAGAGAAGTCCCACGTTCCAATTTGAAGAGCGAAACGGTACTTGGAACGCGTTATGCGACCCCAAAAGTTACCCGACATACCTGTCTCACTTGAGGGAAACACCGAGGTTCCCAGCAGCACTTCATCTGAGCCACTTCTCCCCTCCTGATCGCCACAGGAGGGTCGATTCCTCTGCTTTGTCTGGAAGGGTTTCATGACCTTCGCGGCACACCTCAGGATGAGGCCGGTTTCATGAAGAAATTCGAGACTAGCCACGTGGGTGGTGCAAAATGCTGAACGACCCCGATTTTCCAGTCCGCTCTTCATAAGAACACGATGCCCGGACACCTCTTCGAAGGCAACCCTGTGGATGAAGACACAAAACGAAGGGTCACTGACACCCCCATGCATCATCTGGAAAACCTGCAGATTCCACACACAGTTTGACAAGGGGCCTGAAACCCCATGAACAACTCGAGAGGCAAGCGGAGTTCCATTCCTCAGAAAAGACATAGCCTGACTCTCCTGTCACAACTCTTCAGGGACACTACGATCAGAGTCAGAATTGGAGAGGAAGCCTGAGGTTCCTGCCTCCACTCGAGATGAGGCCCTCTTCCATTGCGACAAACCCAGTGGAGTCCCGAGAGGCCCCGCCAAATCCACAGCGTCCCTCACTTCTCAGAGGCACCCTGGGAAGTTTCCTCAGGTCCCCGGCAGAAGTCGGGGGAAACGAGGGTTTCCCGCTGCAACCCAAGAAAGACATCGAGAGTCCTTCTTCAACGCGTCTTGAGGCCCTAGTCCCCTCCCATGACTCGAGAACAATGACGCGCTCCTTCTCGCCACGTGCATGGAGACATGAATTCCCTGGAACCGCACGAAAGTCTCCCTGAGATCCTCGTCGTGCCTCGGGAGAAAACCCCCACTGGTGCCGCAGCTCGAGGAAACCCCTGAGATGCCCCCCTCCTCGCGAGGTGAGGGCCTTCTTTTCCTGCCTGGCCTGGAGAGTAATCACGAGTCCTCTCTCAAAAGTGAAGAGGAGGCTGAACTCCCTTGAGGCCATCCAGGGGCACCAAGATATCCGCGTCGCGACTCAGGAGGTGAGCGGAGTCCTTTGCTTCCCCTCGAGGCGAGGCCTGACTCCCCGGGGGAGCATGGGATGCAACTCCGAGATCCTTTTCTTCCCTGGAGAGGAGCATTAGGTCCTGGACACAGGCCTAGATGAGGTCTCTTTGGCCCTGCAGTGACTCGAGCGCAACCCCCAGCTTTCGCTCGCCACTAGAATAGAAGATTGGGCTACCCAGGGCCGACACAAGAGGAAGCCTGTAATCCACCGTCGTAACACGAGAATCCCGCCGCAACTCGAGAAAAACCACGTGGTTCCCACCTATTCGCAAGATGAAGCCCTTGCCCGTGAAGGCGTCTAAAGGGAAGTCCCCTGTTCCGCCCTGAAGTGCGAAACGGGACCTGACAGCCTTCATGTGACACCAAAAGTTCGCCGACACGCCTGGTTCCCTCGAGGGGAACACCGAGGGTCCCGGCACCGCTTCATCTGAGCCCCTTCTCCCCTCCTGAGCGCGACAGGAGAGTCGATTCCCCTGCGTGGTCTGGAAGGGGTTCCCGGCCTTCCTGGCGCACCTCAGGAGGAGGCCGGTCTCACGAGGACATTTGAAATGAGCCACGTGGGTGGTGCCACACGCCGAACGACCCCGATTCCCTGGTCCGCTCTTGAGAAGAACCCGATGACGTACCCCTCTTCGAAGGCAACCCTGTGGGTGAAGGCACAGACCTAAGCGGCATTGACATCCCCGTGCATCGTCCGCAAAGACCCGCGGGTTCCACACACAGCTCGACGAGGTGCCTGTGTCCCCCTGAACAACTCGAGAGGCAAGCGGGGTTCCCTTCCTCAGACAAGACGAGGCCTGACTCTCCTGTCCCAACTCTGCAGGGACCCTGCAGTCGGAGTCCGAAACGGAGAGGAAGCCTGAGGTTCTTGCCTCCCAACCAGATGAGGACGTCTTCCGTTGCGCCAGACCCAGCGGAGTCCCGAGGGGCCCCGCCACCTCCACAGGATCCCTCGCCTCTCAGAGGCACCCTGGGAAGTTCCCTAAGGTCCCCGGCAGAAGGCGAGGGAAACGAGGGTTTCCCGCCGCCCCCCGAGAAAGACCTCGAGAGTCCTTCTTCAACGCGTCTCCAGGCCCTAGTCCCCTCCCGTGACTCGAGAGCCATGACGCGCTCCCCCTCGCCATGCGCATGGAGATCTGACTTCCCTGGCGCCGCACGGGAGGCTCCCTGAGATCCTCGTCGTGCCTCGGGAGAAAACGCCCACGGGCGCCGCAGCTCGAGGAAACCCCTGAGACGCCCCCGTCCTCGCGAGCTGAGGGCCTTCTTTTCCTGCATGGCCTGGAGAGCAATCCCGGGTCCTCTCTCCAAACGGAAGAGGAGGCTGGACTCCCTTGAGGCCGCTCAGGGGGCTCCAAGAGACCCGCGTCGCGACTCGAGAGGAGAGCGGAGTACTTGGCTTCCCCTCGAGACGAGGCCTGACTCCCCAGGGGAGCCTGGAATGCAACCCTGAGATCCCTGCCTTCCCTGGAGAGGAATAGTAGGTCCCGGACACACGCCTAGGTGAGGTCTCTTTGGCCCTGCAGTGACTCGAGCGCAACCCCCAGCTTTCCCTCGCAACCCGAGGGGAAGATTGGGCTTCCCAGGGCCAACCCAAGGGGAAGGCTGAGATCCCCGTCGTAATTCGAGAATGCCGCCGCAACTCGAGAAAAACCACGTGGTTCCCACCTCTTGGCAAGATGAGGCCCTTGCCCGCCACGGCGTCTCAAGGGAAGTCCCCTGTTCTGCCCTGAACGGCGAAACGGTCCCTGACAGCCTTCCTGCGACCCCCAAGAGTCCCCCGACACGCCGGGTTCCCCCGAGGGGAACACCGAGGGTCCCGGCACCGCTTCCTCTGAGCCCCTTCTCCCCTCCTGATCGCGACAGGAGAGGCGATTCCCCTGCGTGGTCTGGAAGGGGTTCCCGGGCTTCCCAGTGCACCTCAGGATGAGGCCGGTCTCACCAGGAAATTCGAGACGAGCCACGTGGGTGGGGCCACATGCCGAACGCCCCCGATTCCCCGGTCCGCTCTTGAGAAGGACCCGAGGACCGGACCCCTCTTCGAAGGCAACCCTGTGGGTGAAGGCACAACACGAAGGGGCACTGCCACACCCGTGCATCGTCCGCAAAGTCCCGCGGGTCTCATACACAGCTCGACGAGGGGCCTGAGACCCCCTGAGCAACTCGAGAGGCCAGCGGGGTTCCCTTCCTCAGACAAGACGAGGCCTGACTCTCCTGTCCCAACTCTGCAGGGACCCTGCGGTCGGAGTCCGAAACGGAGAGGAAGCCCGAGGTTCCTGCCTCCCCTCGAGGTGAGGCCCTCTTCTGTTGCGCCAGACCCAGCGGAGTCCCGAGGGGCCCCGCCACCTCCGCAGGATCCCTCGCCTCTCAGAGGCACCCTGGGAAGGTCATTAAGGTCCCCGGCAGAAGGCGAGGGAAACGAGGGTTTCCCGCCGCCCCCCGAGAAAGACCTCGAGAGTCCTTCTTCAACGCGTCTCGAGGCCCTAGTCCCCTCCCGTGACTCGAGAGCCAGGACGCGCTCCCCCTCGCCACGCGCATGGAGACCTGACTTCCTTGGCGCCGCACGAGGGGTTCCCTGAGATACTCGTCGTGCCTCGGGAGAAAACCCCCCGGTCGCCGCAGCTCGAGGAAACCCCTGAGACGCCCCCGTCCTCGCGAGCTGAGGGCCTTCTTTTCCTGCCTGACCTGGAGAGCAATTCCTGGTCCTCTCTCCAAACTTCACAGGAGTATTGACTCCCTTTAGGCCACTCAGTTGGGTCCAAGAAATACCCGGTTCGACTCGAGAGGAGAGCGGAGTCCTTTGCTTCCCTGGAGACGAGGCCTGACTCCCCGTGTGAGTTTGGAATGCAACCCCGAGATCCATGTCACCCCTGGAGTGAAACATTATGTCCTAGACACAAGCCTAGATGAGGTCTATTTTGCCCTACAGTGACTCGAGCAACCTCCATCTCTCCTTCACAATTTGAATGGAAGATTGGTCTTCCCACGGTCAACACAAGAGGAAGTCTGAATTTCCCATCGTAATTCGAGAATTCAGCCTCAAGTCTTAAAAACCATGTGGTTCCCCCTTCATCGCAATATGAGGCCCTTTCCAGCTAGAGTCTCAAGAGAAGTCCCACGTTCCATCTTAAAGTTCGAAATGCTACTTGGCACACTTGATGTGACCCCAAAGTTCCCCAACATACCGGTCTCACTCCAGGGGAACACCGAAGTTCCCGGTGTCTCCAGGGAAGTCCCATGTTCCGCCCTGAAGGGCGAAACGGTACTTGACACCCTTGATGCGACCGCAAAAGTTCCCCGACACGCTGGGTTCCCTCGAGGGGAACACCGAGGGTCCCGGCACCACTTCATCTGAGCCCCTTCTCCCCTCCTGATCGCGACACGAGAGGCGATTCCCCTGCGTGGTCTGGAAGGGGTTCCCGGCCTTCCTGGCGCACCTCAGGATGAGGCCGGTCTCACGAGGAAATTCGAGACGAGCCACGTGGGTGGGGCCACATGCCGAACGCCCCCGATTCCCCGGTCCGCCCTTGAGAAGGACCCGAGGCCCGGACCCCTCTTCGAAGGAAACCCTGTGGGTGAAAGCACAACGCGAAGGGGCACTGCAACCCCCGTGCATCGTCCGCAAAGACCCGCGGGTTCCACACACAGCTCGACGGGGGGCCTGAGACCCCCTGAGCAACTCGAGAGGCCAGCGGGGTTCCCTTCCTCAGACAAGACGAGGCCTGACTCTCCTGTCCCAACACTGCAGGGACCGTGCAGTCGGAGTCCGAATCCGAGAGGAAGCCTAAGGTACCTGCCTCCCCTCGAGATGAGGCCCTCTTCCATTGCGCCGAACCCAGCAGAGTCCCGAGAGGCCCTGCCAACTACACAGCATCCCTCATCTCTCAGAGGCACCGTGGGAAGTTCCCTAAGGTCCCCTGCAGAAGTCGAGGGAAAAGAGGGTTTCCCGCCGCAACCCGAGAAAGACCTCGAGAGTCCTTCTTCAACGTCTCTTGAGGACCTAGCCGTTTCCCATGACTCGAGAGTGATGACCAGCTCCCCCTCGCCATGCGCATGGAGACCTGACTTGCCTGGCGCCGCACGAGAGGCTCCCTGAGGTCCTCGTCGTGCCTCGTGAGAAAACCCCCATGGGCGCAGCAGCCTGAGGAAACCCATGAGACGCCCCCGTCATCGCGAGATGAGGGCCTTCTTTTCTTGCCTGGCCTGGAGAGCAATCCCGAGTCCTCTCTCCAAACTGAAGAGGAGGCTCGACACCCTTGAGTCCACTCAGTGGGCTCCAAGAGATCCGTGTCGCGACTTGAGAGTAAAGGGGAGTCTTTGCTTCCCCTCCAGGCGAGTCCTGACCCCCCAGGGGAGTCTGGAATGGAAACCCGTGATCCCTGTCTTCCCTTGAGAGGAATATTAGGTCCTGGACACACGCCTCGATGAGGTCTCTTTGGCCCTGTAGTGACTCGAGCAGGACCCCCAGCTTTCCATCGCAACTTGAATTGAAGATTGGGCTTCCCAGGGCCAACCCAAGAGGAAGCCTGAAATTCCTGTCGTTTTTGAGAATCCCAATGCAACTCGAGAAAAACGACGTGGTTCCAACCTCTTCACAGGATGAGGCCCTTGCCCGCTACAGCGTCTCCAGGGAAGTCCCATGTTCCGTCCTGAAGTGGGAAACGGTACTTGGCTCCCTTGATGCGACCCCTAAAGTTCCCTGAAACTCCGGGTTCCCTCGAGTGGAACACCGAGGGTCCCGGCACCCTTCATCTGAGCCCCATCTCCCCTCCTGATCGCGACGGGAGAATCGATTCCCCTACTTTGTGTGGAAGGTGTTCCCGGCCTTCCCGGCGCACCTCAGGATGATGCTGGTCTCACGAGGAAATTCGAGATGAGCCACGTGGGTGGTGCCACATGCCGAATGACCCCGATTTCCCGGTCCACTCTTGAAATGAACCCGATGCCCGGACACCTCTTTGAAGGAAACCCTGTGGGGGAAGGCACCAAACGAAGGGGCACTGACACCCCCATGCATCTTCTGGAAACACCCGCAGGTTCCACACACAGCTTGTCAAGGGCCCTGAGACCCCCTGAACGACTCAAGAGGCAAGCAGAGTTCCGTTACTCAGACAAGACGAGACCTGACTCTCCTGTCCCAACTCTGCAGGGACCCTGCGGTCGGAGTCAGAAATGGAGAGGAAGCCTGAGGTTCCTGCCTCCAATCCAGATGAGGCCCTCTTTCATTTCGTCAAACCTAGTGGAGTCCCGAGAGGCCCCTCTAACTCCTCAGTATCCCTCACCTCTCAGAGGCACCTGGGAAGTTCCCTAAAGTCCCCTGTAGAGGTCGAGGGAAACGAGTGTTTCCCGCCCCAACCCAAAAAAGTCCTTGAGAGTCCTTCTTAAATGCGTCTTGAGGCCCTAGTCCCTCCCATGACTCGAGAGCAATGACGCGATCTGCCTGGCCACACGCATGGAGTCAGGCTTCTCTGGCGCCGCACGAGAGGCTCCCTGAACTCCCCATCATATCTCGTGAGAAACCCCACACTGGCGCCGCAGCTCGAGAAAACCCATGAGACGCCCCCGTCATCACGAGAAGAGGGCCATCTTTAACTGCATGGTATGCAGATCAAGCGTGAACCTTCTGTCCAAGCTACACAGGACGCTTGACTCCCTTTAGGCCACTCATTGGGCTCCAAGAGTTACGCGTCCCGACTCGAGAGGATAGTGGAGTCCTTGCTTCCTTCCACTCGAGACGAGGTGTGACCCACCGGGTGAGACTGGAATGCGACCCCGATATCCCTGTCGCCCGTGGAGAGGAACATTACGTCCTGGACCCAAGCCTAGATGAGGACTCTTTGCCCTGAAGTGACTCGAGAGCAACCCCCAGCTCTCTCTGACAAGTTGAATGGAAGATTGGACTTCCTGGGCCAACACAAGAGGAAGCCTGAATTCCCCGTTGTAACTCGAGAATCCCGCCTCAACTCGAGAAAAACCACGTGTTTCCCTCGTCATCGCAATATGAGGCCCTTGCCCGCTAGAGCATCTCCAGAGAATTCCCACGTTCCGTCTTGAAGTGCGAAACTGTACTTGGCACTCTTGATGCCACCTCAAAAGTGCCGTGACATACCGGTCTCACTCGAGGGGACCACCGAGGTTCCCGGCACCACTTCATCTGAGCCCCTTCTCCCCTTCTGATCGCGAGCGGTGGGTCGATTCCCCTGCTTTGTCTGCAAGGGGTTCCCGACCTTCCCGGCGCACCTCAGGATGAGGCCGGTCTCCCGAGGAAATTCGAGACGTAGCCTCGTGGGTGGTACCACATGCTGAAAGACCCCAATTTTCCGGTACGCTCTTGAAAAGAACCCGATGCCCGGAAACCTCTTTGAAGGCAACCCTGTGGATGAAGGCACAACACGAAGGGGCACTGACACCCCCGTGCATCGTCCGGAAAAACCCGCAGGTTCCACACTCAGCTCAACAAGTGGCCTGTCACTCCGTGAACAACTCGAAAGGCAAGGGGAAATCCATTCCTCAACAGAAGACGAGGCGTGACTCTCTTGTCCATACTCTGCAGGTACCCTGCGACCCGAGTCAGATATGGAGAGGACCCCTGAGGTTCCTGCCTCCATTCGAGATGAGGCCCTCTTCGATTGCACCAAACCCAGTTGAGTAACGAAAGGCCCCTCCCAAATCCACAGTGTCCCTGACTTCTCAGAGGCACCCTTAGAAGTTGCCTGAGGTCACCGACACAAATCAAGGGAACCCAGGGTTCCCTGCCGCAACCCGAGAAAGACCTCAAGAGTCCTTCTTCAATGTGTCTTGAGGCCCGATTCGCCTACTATGACTCGAGAGCAATCACGCACTCCCCTTCACCACACGCATGGAGACCTGACGTCCCTAGAACCACACGAGAGGCTCTCTGAGCTCCCCGTTGTACCTCGTGAGAAATCTGATACTGGCGCCGCAGCTGGAGAAAACCCACGAGATGCCCCCATCATCACGACATGAGGGCCTTTTTTCCTGCATGGCCAGGAAAACAATCCCGAGTCATCTCCAAACTCCATAGGAGGCTTCACTCCCTTTACGCCACGCAGGGGGCTCCAAGAGATACCCGTCGCGACTCGACAGGAGAGCGGAGTCCTTTTTTTCCCCTCAAGACGAGGCCTGACTCTCCGGGTGAGTCGAGAATGCAACCCTGAGATCCCTGTTGGCCCAGTAGTGGAACACTAGGTCCTGGACACAAGCGTAGATGAGGTCTATTTTGCCCTGCAGTGACTGGAGAGCAATCCCCAGTTCTAACTTGCAACTCGAATGGAATACTGGATTTTCCTGGCGCCATACAAGAGGCTCCCTGAGATCCCCGTGGTACATCATGAGACACCCCACACTGGCGCCGCAGCTCGAGAAAACCCACGAGACGCCACCGTCATCTCGAGATGAGGGCCTCCTTTTCCTGCATGGCCTGGAGTCCAATCCCGAGTCCTCTCTCCAAACTCCACAGGAGGCTTGACTCCCTTTAGTACACACAGTGGGCTCCAAGAGATACCCATCGCGACTCGAGACGAGAGCGGAATTCTTTGCTTACCCTCGAGGTGAGAACTGACTCCCCGGATGAGCCTGGAATGCAAACCCGAGATCCCTGTCGCCCCTGGAGAGCAACATTAGATCCTGGACACAAGCCTAGATTAGGTCTCTTTTGCCCTGCAGTGACTCTAGCGCAATCCCCAGCTCCCCCTCGCAACCCGAATGGAAGATTGGATTTCAAGGCCAACAAGAGGAAGCCTAAATTCCCGGTCATAACTCGAGAATCCCGCCGCAACTCGAGCAAAACCACGTGGTTCTCCCGTCATCGCAAGATGAGGCCCTTGCCCGCTACAGCGTTTCAAAAGATGTCCCAGGTTCCGTCTTGAAATGCGAAACGGTACTTGGCACCCTTGATGCGACCCCAAAAGTCCCCCAACACGCCGGTCTCACTCAAGGGGAACACCGAGGTTCCCGGCACCACTTCATTTAAGCCCCTTCTCCCCTCCTGATCGTGACCGGTGGCTCGATTCCCCTGCTTTGTCTGCAAGGGGGCCCGACCTTCCCTGCACAACTCAGGATGAGGCCGGTCTCATGGGGAAATTCGATACGTAGCTTTGTGGGTGGTGCCACTTGCTGAAAGACTCCAATTTCCCGGTCCGCTCTTGATAAGAATCCGATGCTCGGACACCTCTTGGAAGGCAGCCTTGAGTATGAAGGTACAACACGAAGGGGCACTAACACACCTGTGCATCATCCGGAAAAACGGGCAGGTTACACACACAGCTCGACAAGTGGCCTGTCACCTCGAGAACAACTCGAGAGGCAAGAGGAGTCCCATCCTCCAGAAAAGACGAGGCCTGACTCTCCTGTACCAACATGCAGGGACCCTGCGATCTGAGTCAGAAATGGAGAGGAACACTGAGGTTCCTGCTTCAACTCGAGATGAGTCCCTCTTACATTCCACCAAATGCAGAGGAGTCTCGAGAGGCCCCTCCAAACTGCACAGTATCCCTGACTTCTCAGAGGCACTCTGAGAAGCTCCCTGAGGTCGCAGGCACAAGTCAAGGGAACTCTGGGTTTTATGCAGTGATCCGAGAAAGACCTCGAGAGTCCTTCTTCAACCCGTCTTGAGGCCCGATTACCCTACCATGACTCGAGAGCAATGACGAGCTCCCCCTAGCCATCTCATGGGGACCTGACTTCCCTGGCGCCACACGAGAGGCTCCCTGAGCTCCCTCTCGTACCTCGTCAGAAACCCGGCACCAGCGCAGCAGTCTAGAAAACCCACGAGACGCCGCCATCATCGCGAGATGAGGGCCTTCTTTTCCTGCATGGCCTGGAGAGGAATCCCGAGTCCTCTATCCAAACAGCACAGGAGGCTTGACTCCCTTTAGGGCACACAGTGGGCTCCAAGAGATACCCATCGCGACTCAAAAGGACAGCGGAGTTCTTTGCTTCCCCTCGAGACGAGGCCTGATTCCCCGGGTGAGTCTGGTATGCAACCCCAAGATCCCTGTCTCCCCTAGGGACGAGCATTAAGTCCTGGACACAAGCCTAGATGAGGTCTATTTTGCCCTGCAGTGACTCGAGAGCAATCCCCAGCTCTCCCTTTAAACTCGAATGGAAGATAGGACTTCCCTGGCCCAACACATGAGGAAGACTGTATTCCCCGTCGAAACTCGAGAATCCCGCCACAACTCGAGAAACGCCACGTGGTTCCCCCGACATCCCAAGATGAGGCCCTTGCCCCCTACAGCGTCTCAAGAGAAGTCCCACGTTCCGTCTTGAAGTGCGAAACGGTACTGGCACCCTTGATGCGCCCTCAAATGTTCCTCGACACACCAGTCTGACTCGAGGAGAACACCGAGGTTCCCGGCACCACTACATCTGGGCCCCTTCTCCCCTCCTGATCACGACAGGAGGGTCGATTCCCCTGTTTTGTCTTGAAGGGGTTCCCACCTTTCCCGGTGCATCTCAGGATGAGGCCGGTCTCACGAGGATATTCGAGACATAGCCACGTGGATGGTGACACATGCCGAAAGACCCCGATTTCCCGGTCCGCTCTTGATAAGATCCTGATGCCCGGACACCTCTTTGAAGATAGCCCTTTTGATGAAGGCACAACACTTAGGGGCACTGACACCCCCGGGTATCGTCCGGAGAAACCCGCAGGTACCACACACAGCTCGAGAAGTGACCTGTCACCCCGTGAACAACTGGAGAGGCAAGCAGAGTTCCATTCCTCCACACAAGACGAGGCCTGACTCTCCTGTTCGAACTCTGCAGCGAAACTGCGATCCGAGTCAGATCTGGCCCAGGGGAAGTCAGGAGAGGAAACATGAGTTTCCTGCCTCCACTCGAGATGAGGCCCTCTTCCATTGCACCGAACCCAGTGGAGTCCCGAGAGACCCCTCCCAACTGCACAGTATCCCTGACTTCTCAGAGGCACCCTTAGACCTTCCTGAGATCACCGGCACAAGTCGAGGGAACCAAGGGTTTCCTGCCCCAACCCGTAAAAGACCTCGAGAGTCCTTCTTCAACACGTCTTGAGGTGCGATTCCCCTACCATGACTCGAGAGCAATGACGCGCTCCCCCTAGCCACGCGCATAGAAACCTGACTTCCCTGGCGCCACAGGAGAGGCTCCCTGAGTTCCCCATTATACCTCGTGAGCAACACCACACTGGAGCCGCAGCTCGAGAATACCCACGAGACGCACCAGTCCTCACGAGATGAGGGCCTTCTTTTGCTGTATGGCCTGGAGAGCAATCCTGAGTCCTCTCTCCAAACTCCACAGGAGGCTTGACTCATTTTATTCCACACAGTGAGCTCCAAGATATACCCGTCGCGACTTGACAGGAGAGCGGTGTCCTTGGCTTCCCCTCGAGACGAGGCCTGACTCCACGGGTGAGTCGAGAATGCAATGCTGAGATCGCTTTCGCCCCAGCAGAGGAACATTAGGTCCTGGACACAAGCCTAGATGAGGTCTATTTGGCCCTGCAGTGTCTCGAGAGCAATCCCCAGTTCTAACTCACAATTCGAATGAAAACTGGACTTCCCTGGGCCAGTTGAAGAGGAAGCCTGAATTCCCGGTTGTAACTCGAGAATCCCGCCCCACCTCAAGAAAAACCACGTGGTTCCCCCGTCATCGAAAGATGAGGCCATTGCCCGCTACAGCGTCTCAAGAGAAGTCCCACGTTCCGTATTGAAGAGTGAAAAGTTACTTGGAACCCTTGATGCGACCCCAAAAGTTCCCCGACATACCAGTCTCACTTGAGGAGAACACCGAGGTTCCCGGCACCACTTCATCTGAGACTCTTCTCCCCTCTTGATCGCGACAGGAGGTTCGATTCCCCTGCTTTGTCTGGAAGGCGTTCCCGACCATCCTGGCGCACATCAAGATGAGGCCAGTCTCACGACGAAATTCGAGACATAGCCTCGTGGGTGGTGCGGCATGCCAAAAGACCCCGATTCCCTGGTCCGCTCTTGATAAGAACCCGATGGCAGAACCCAACTCGAAGGCAATCCTGTGGAACAAGGCACAACACGAAGGGGCAGTGACACCCCAGTGCATCGTCCAGAAAAACCCACAAGTTCCACATACAAATCGACAAGTGGCCTGTCACCCCATGAACAACGCGAGAGTCAAGCGGAATTCCATTCCTCCACACAAGACGAGGCCTGACTCTCCTGTCCCAACTCTGCAGGGACTCTGCGATCCGAGTCAGATCCGGCGCATTCGAAGCCAGGAGAGGAACCCTGTGGTTCCTGCCTCAACTTGTCATGAGGCCCTCTTCCATTGCACCAAACCCAGTGGAGTTCCGAGAGGCCCCTCCCAACTCCACAGTGACCCTGACTTCTCAGAGGCACGCTGAGAAGCTTCCTGAGGTCACTGGCACAAGTCGATGGAACCCAGGGTTTCCTGCTGCAACCCAAGAAAGACCTCGAGAGTCCTTCTTTAACACGTCTTCAGGCCCAATTCCCCTACCATGACTCGAGAACAATGACGGGCTCCCTCTCACCACGTGCATAGAGACCTGACTGCCCTGGCACCACATGAGAGGCTCACTGAGCTCCCAGTCTTACTTCGTGAGAAACCCCACACTAGCGCCACAGCTCGAGAAAACCTACGAGACGCCCCAGTCATCGGGAGATGAGGGCCTTCATTTCCTGCATTGCCTGGAGAGCAATCCCGTGTCCTCCCTCCAAACACCAGAGGAGGTTTGACTCCCTTTAAGCCACTCAGTGGGCTCCAAGACATACCCGTCCGACTCGAGAGGAGAGCAGAGTCCTTTGCTTCCCCTCGAGACGAGGCCTGACTCCAGGGTGAGTCTGGAATGCAACCCCGAGATTCCTGTCGCCCCTTGACATGAACATTAGGTCCTGCACACAAGCCTTGGTGGGGTCTCTTTTGCCTTCAGTGACTAGAGCGCACCTCCAGCTCTTCCTCGAATCTCGAATGGAAGATAAGACTTTTGTGGGCCAACACAAGAGGAAGCATGAATTCCCTGTGGTAACTCAAATATCCCACCGCAACTAGAGAAAAACCAAGTGGTTCCCCAGTCATTCCAAGATGAGGCCCTTGCCCGCTGGAGCACCCCAAGAGAAGTCCCACGTTCCAATTTGAAGAGCGAAACGGTACTTGGAACGCGTTATGCGACCCCAAAAGTTACCCGACATACCTGTCTCACTTGAGGGAAACACCGAGGTTCCCAGCAGCACTTCATCTGAGCCACTTCTCCCCTCCTGATCGCCACAGGAGGGTCGATTCCTCTGCTTTGTCTGGAAGGGTTTCATGACCTTCGCGGCACACCTCAGGATGAGGCCGGTTACATGAAGAAATTCGAGACTAGCCACGTGGGTGGTGCAAAATGCTGAACGACCCCGATTTTCCAGTCCGCTCTTCATAAGAACACGATGCCCGGACACCTCTTCGAAGGCAACCCTGTGGATGAAGACACAAAACGAAGGGTCACTGACAACCCCATGCATCGTCTGGAAAAACCTGCAGATTCCACACACAGTTTGACAAGGGGCCTGAAACCCCATGAACAACTCGAGAGGCAAGCGGAGTTCCATTCCTCAGAAAAGACATAGCCTGACTCTCCTGTCCCAACTCTGCAGGGACACTACGATCAGAGTCAGAATTGGAGAGGAAGCCTGAGGTTCCTGCCTCCACTCGAGATGAGGCCCTCTTCCATTGCGACAAACCCAGTGGAGTCCCGAGAGGCCCCGCCAAATCCACAGCGTCCCTCACCTCTCAGAGGCACCCTGGGAAGTTTCCTCAGGTCCCCGGCAGAAGTCGGGGGAAACGATGGTTTCCCGCTGCAACCCGAGAAAGACATCGAGAGTCCTTCTTCAACGCGTCTTGAGGCCCTAGTCCCCTCCCATGACTCGAGAACAATGACGCGCTCCTTCTCGCCACGTGCATGGAGACATGACTTCCCTGGAACCGCACGAGAGGCTCCCTGAGATCCTCGTCGTGCCTCGGGAGAAAACCCCCACTGGTGCCGCAGCTCGAGGAAACCCCTGAGATGCCCCCGTCCTCGCGAGGTGAGGGCCTTCTTTTCCTGCCTGGCCTGGAGAGTAATCACGAGTCCTCTCTCAAAAGTGAAGAGGAGGCTGGACTCCCTTGAGGCCACTCAGGGGGCACCAAGATATCCGCGTCGTGACTCAGGCGGAGAGCGGAGTCCTTTGCTTCCCCTCGAGGCGAGGCCTGACTCCCTGGGGGAGCATGGGATGCAACTCCGAGATCCTTGTCTTCCCTGGAGAGGAGCATTAGGTCCTGGACACAGGCCTAGATGAGGTCTCTTTGGCCCTGCAGTGACTCGAGCGCAACCCCCAGCTTTCGATCGCCACTAGAATAGAAGATTGGGCTACCCAGGGCCGACACAAGGGGAAGGCTGAGATCCCTGTCGTAACTCGAGAATGCCGCCGCAACTCGAGAAAAACCACGTGGTTCCCACCTCTTGGCAAGATGAGGCCCTTGCCCGCGACGGCGTCTCAAGGGAAGTCCCCTGTTCTGCCCTGAACGGCGAAACGGTCCCTGACAGCCTTCCTGCGAACCCCAAAAGTCCCCCGACACGCCGGGTTCCCTCGAGGGGAACACCGAGGGTCCCGGCACCGCTTCCTCTGAGCCTCTTCTCCCCTCCTGATGGCGACAGGAGAGGCGATTCCCCTGCGTGGTCTGGAAGGGGTTCCCGGCCTTCCCGGCGCACCTCAGAATGAGGCCGGTCTCACGAGGAAATTCGAGAAGAGCCACGTGGGTGGTGCCACATGCCGAACGCCCCCGATTCCGCGGTCCGCTCTTGAGAAGGACCCGAGGCCCGGAGCCCTCATCGAAGGCAACCCTGTGGGTGAAGGCACAACACGAAGGGGCACTGCCACCCCCGGGCATCGTCCGCAAAGACCCGCGGGTTCCACACACATCTCGACGAGGGGCCTGAGACCCCCTGAGCAACTCGAGAGGCCAGCGGGGTTCCCTTCCTCAGACAAGACGAGGCCTGACTCTCCTGTCCCAACTCTGCAGGGACCCTGCGGTCGGAGTCCGAAACGGAGAGGAAGCCTGACGTTCCTGCCTCCCCTCGAGGTGAGGCCCTCTTCCGTTGCGCCAGACCCAGCGGAATCCCGAGGGGCCCCGCCACCTCCACACGATCCCTCGCCTCTCAGAGGCACCCTGGGAAGTTCCCTAAGGTCCCCAGCAGAAGGCGAAGGAAACGAGGGTTTCCCGCCGCCCCCCGACAAAGACCTCGAGAGTCCTTCTTCAACACGTCTCGAGGCCCTAGTCCCCTCCCGTGACTCGAGAGCCATGACGCGCTCCCCCTCGCCACGCGCATGGAGACCTGACTTCCCTGGCGCCGCACGAGAGGCTCCCTGAGATCCTCGTCGTGCCTCGGGAGAAAACCCCCAGGGGCGCCGCAGCTCGAGGAAACCCCTGAGACGCCCCCGTCCTCGCGAGCTGAGGGCCTTCTTTTCCTGCATGGCCTGGAGAGCAATCCCGGGTCCTCTCTCTAAACGGAAGAGGAGGATGGACTCCCTTGAGGCCGCTCAGGGGGCTCCAAGAGACCTGCGTCGCGACTCGAGAGGAGAGCGGAGTCCTTGGCTTCCCCTCGAGACGAGGCCTGACTCCCCGGGGGAGCCTGAAATGCAACCCCGAGATCCCTGCCTTTCCTGGAGAGGAATATTAGGTCCCGGACACACGCCTAGGTCAGGTCTCTTCGGCCCTGCAGTGACTCAAGCGCAACCCCCACCTTTCCCTAGCAACCCGAGGGGAAGATTGGGCTTCCCAGGGCCAACCCAAGGGGAAGGCTTAGATCCCCGTCGTAACTCGAGAATCCCGCCGCAACTCGAGACAAACCACGTGGTTCCCACTTCTTGGCAAGATGAGGCCCTTGCCCGCGACGGCGTCTCAAGGGAAGTCCCCTGTTCCGCCCTGAAGGGCGAAACGGTCCCTGACAGCCTTCCTGCGACCCCCAAAATACCCCGACACGCCAGGTTTCCCCGAGGGGAACACCGAGGGTCCCGGCACCGCTTCCTCTGAGCCCCTTCTCCCCTCCTGATCGCGACAGGAGTGGCGATTCCCCTGCGTGGTCTGGAAGGGGTTCCCGGCCTTCCCGGCGCACCTCAGGATGAGGCCGGTCTCACGAGGAAATTCGAGACGAGCCACGTGGGTGGGGCCACATGCAGAACGCCCCCGATTCCCCGGTCCGCCCTTGAGAAGGACCCGAGGCCCAGACCCCTCTTCGAAGGCAACCCTGTGGGTGAAGGCACAACACGAAGGGGCTCTGCAAACCCCCGTGCATCGTCCGCAAAGACCCGCGGGTTCCACACACAGCTCGACGAGGGGCCTGAGACCCCCTGAGCACCTCGAGAGGCAAGCAGAGTTCCCTTCCTCAGACAAGACGATTCCTGACTCTCCTGTCCCAACTCTGCATGGACCCTGCTGTCGGAGTCCAAAATGGAGAGGAAGCCTGAGGTTCCTGCCTTCCCTGGAGATGATTCCCTCTTCCATTGCGCCAAACCCAGCGGAGTCCTGAGAGGCCCCGCCAACTCCTCGGCATCCCTCATCTGTCAGAAGCACACTGGGAAGTTCCCTAAGGTCACCGGTAAACTTTTATTGCACAAGGTCCACATGAAAAGGCCCACGCAGCAGGACATCCACAGATTCTGTCTGCCATTAAAGGGCAGTAAGGTGCCCTCCCCACTTCTTTGCTGCCTCGGCGGCCACCAGGGTGCAATTCGCGTACCCTTCCCTTTCCCATCCTAGCAGGTGCTCCAGGGCCCGCTGGCCTACAAAGTGCCAGAAGCAGGGCTGGGCCAGCCGGCCAGAATTCAGGGTTCTGTCCCTTGGACTTCCAGCGGACACTAGGCTGCTTGGGAAAACCGCGCAGACTCTGAGGTTTTTCAGCAGAGGGGTGGAGCGGTAAAGGCCTTGACCCCAAAGACGAGGCCTTTCTGCGACCGCCAGGTTGGGGAGCTCTGAGACTGTGCCAACACAGGGCGGAATACATGGTTCCCTGCTCCACGCAGTCCCCGTTCCCTTACCTGTGTTCCGCACCCCTCCGCTGTGGCCAATGGATGCCGATCCTTGGGGATCCAGGAGTTCACGAAATGGGCATTCCCAGCCGCAATGGCGACCCCCAACAGCACATCTGAAAAGCCCTCCCCCACCCCCGCCAGGAGCCGACCCCCGCTGCGAACGGACCCCCACCCCGCCCCGCGCCGCCAGGTTTCGCCCCGGCCCTGCCGGGCTCCCGGCGGGTTCCCAGCCACATTGGCGACCCCCGGGAACACAACAGGGACCGACCACCCACCCACAGCGAGCGGAATCTCGACCTGTGCAGCCCAGGTTTACCCCGCCCTGGGTGCGCTCCCGGCGCGTTTCCAGCCGCAGTGGCCATCTCCGAGAGCACAAGTGGGAAGCCCTCCCCTACCCCCGCCAGGAGCCGACACCCGCCCTGCGCCGCCCTGGTTCGCCCCGCCCCTGCCGCGCTCCAGGGGCGCTGCCCACCTTCACCAGTGGCTCCCGGTGAGCCCCGTCCCCACGCCCGCTTCCAGGAGAGGCTCTCGGACCTCTCTGCTGCCGCCAGGTCAAACATGAGGACAATACATACACCCCACAGAGACAATCCAAGCTGTCTATGATTTAGGGATAAAACGAGGACTACAGAAAGGCAAGATGACCTGACCTAGGAGGGCCATGATATTCTATAGAACCAGACAAAGTTGGTTACCAAGGAAACTTTTTTCCTTGGAACCCGGAAAGCTGGTTCTTTGCATATGCAATGACCAACAATTAGCTTGTTACCCAAGCCTGCCTCACTGCCACCCCCATCCCCCCACTCCTCAGAAGACTGGCTCAAAGAAATATTTTAAATCTCAGGCGGAAACCTGGAAGATGTCTTGTCTGTCTGTTTGGATTAAGGTATGTGTCAGTGTGAGCCTTGTGTTTTTTGATAATATTGCTCAAGTTCTGTGTTCTGATTTCAGTGGTCTCAAGACAAGGCAGCCCTTCCAAATCAAACTGCTGGAAATACAAGAAAACATTGACCTAAATGAATGTCAGAGTCCCATGAACTGGGAACTAGTCAATATTAAATATCTAGTATTTTTGGTTTTGCTCCTCCATTATAGACATGTCTAAGAGTCAACAACACTAACACAACATGTTCATAGTGCCTAGGTTTCTTTTGAGGTAAAAATTGCTCTATTGTTATATCTGTCACAAGCTTGTCAGCAAGAAACTACCTGGAAACGACAACAACAAAAGTAAAAAATGTAAATGTGATATGAGCTTTTAGACAAACTCTTTACAATAATTATACTCTAAAATATCTGCCTCTCATAGTCTTGATTGAAGGCAGAGGAGAAGGGGATGACAGAGGATAAGATGGTTGGATGGCATCACTGACTCGATGGACATGAGTTTGAGCAAGCCCCTGGAGCTGGTGACGGACACGGAAGCCTGGCGTCCTTCAGGCCACGGGGTCCCAAAGAGTCAGACACGACTGAGCAACTGAACTGAACTGAACTAACAAACGTTTCTCCAGGTGTTTTGGTTACCCGAGTTTCTATCCTTGTGACGACAATGTATTGAATAGCTAGGTCATTTCCAAATAAATGAAAGTTCTGAAACATTCACGACTTGAAAGGACCTCCCTTTTACACAGAAACAAAAGAGATTTTTGACTCTCCGTGAATAGTGTCTGGCACCATCCTGACATGTTAAATGTAAGAAAGCAATTGTTTTGTTTTGTTTTGTTCTGTTCTTGGGGGTGGGGGGAGGGGGGCGGGCTATAGCGAATGCCAATATAAAAGTCAGTTCTTGGTTGCTGAAGGGAAATGTATGACTTGTTATTTCAAGAAAGTATGTGGAATGCAATGGCACTTGAGGAAGGAAAACGAAGTAGTTCTGTCTTACAGGTGGCAGTTTCAGGATGGGAGAAGCAAGGGAATGGGTACAGAATGGGATAAGGAGGTTGTAGGGAAAGTGGACCCCCAGAAAAGAGTTCTGTGCCTAGCACAAGTTTTCTTGAAATGTCGAACTGCCTTTGCTAATGGAGTTTAAGTTTCTTTACCTCTTAAGTGATCTCTTCTAGGTTGACCTAGAACAGAAATCTTTGGTTAGCTTTGGCTAAGTGGAGAAGTAGTGTTTCACGGTGACATATGTGATCCTTTCTGACTGTTTGCAGCCCTTTTGATATCGATGCACTGCTTCTGCTGCTGCTGCCGCCGCCGCTGCTGCTAAGTCGTTTCAGTCGTGTCCGACTCTGTGCGACCCCATAGAAGGCAGCCCACCAGGCCCCGCAGTCCCTGGGGTTCTCTAGGCAAGAACACTGGAGTGGGTTGCCATTTCCTCCTCCCATGCATGAAAGTGAAAAGTGAACGTGAAGTCGCTCAGTGGTGTCCGAGTCTTAGCGACCCCATGGACTGCAGCCTACCAGGCTCCTCCATCCATGGGATTTTCCACGCAAGAGTACTGGAGTGGGGTGCCATTGCCTTCTCACTAGCTTTGGGATGCCAATGACCATCCACCCTTACCAGGCAACAGAGAAGAGAAAAACACTTACCACAGGAGGTCCTGGTAAGGAACAAGGAACTAACAAGCTCCCGCCAAACAGGATTCTGCAGAGGTCAACAAGAGGTCAATAAAAGATGGAAGACTGCAGTCCAGAGGTCCTAGCAACTTCCATCTTGCAGCAGAGACCCAGCATAGTCAAAACGAATTCAATGTTGCAAAAAATAAGTAAACAATCAAAGGACAGAAGTTCTTTGAACACATGACTGAGATTAGGGGTGAGGCAGTACATGTACGGTGCCCGGAAAATCTTAAAGTATGAGAAAGGAAAGAAATTAAAGACAATTATCAAGCTGTCCAAACTGATAAAAACGAAAGATTACACAGTTTTTTCTGTATATATTAGCAGATAATAATCTGAAAAGGAATTAAAAAAAATTCCCTTTCAATAATGTCAACATGAATACAACACTTTGCCATGGATGTAACGAGGATGACAAGACTGGCACACTGGAAATTATACACCCTGGCTGAAAACTATCCTGAATACATGGACAGATATTCCATAACAATGGAAAGACTTAAGATGGCAATACCATGGAATGCATCTTCAATCTGAAATGAAGATTTGATATGATTTGACCGCTCAGAGCTTTTGTGTCATCAATTGTTATTAAAGTATAAATGAGATAGAGAAAGCTGCTGACTTAGACTTGAGGCGGGGTGTGCGCCCTGCTGGTCTCTAGCCAGATATTCTACAGGCACTAGCAGTCAGCTAAGGAAAGAAAGGCACTGTCTCAGGGAATGGCACCAGGCCCCTCCCCCACGACATGCCTTGAGGTCACATTGGCAGCAGGTGAGTCATCCTGGGCCAAAAACTGATTGACATGAATCTTGAAGAAAGGCAGTATTCCAGGCAAATATATCATTTCCTTAACATAGATTAGGAGAACAAGGTACGAGGAAAACATACTGTTTTGTTCAAGTCGCTTCTGAGCCTATTGGGGGAACCGACCTGAAGCCAGAGTCCAGCGGATATACATAGGATATTTACATCGCTTAAGACAAACATTTCCTCAGGAACAAATGCATTGCTTAGCTCAAGGTTTGTCTGCGAAATTCTTACACATCAGGAGATGGCTCCGAGCTGGGTTTCTACACACAAGAACATGAATGCAAAGGACAAGCCTGCACAGCCCATCTGCCCCCCTCCCCCACAGCCAGCAGCATTTCCAAGTGACCTCCTAAGGCCTTCCCCAAAATACAGGGGCACCTCTGGGTTTCCTGTTTCCCTCACTTCGAACACTTTTCTTAAAAAAAAAAATCCTGCACACTTCTTGATAGAATGCCACAGTGCAAGGAAAACAGGCCTTCAATACTTAAACCTCCCTGTGCCAAACACTTGGGGCTTGGTTTTGTTTTGTTTTGTTTTTTAATTACACCACCACATAATTTAAACTTTTTATAATTTCTAATTATTCAGTACCAAAACACCAAACTTTTATTGCACAAGGTCCCCATGAAAAGGCCCACGCATCAGGACAGCCACAGATTCTGCCATGAAAGGGCAGCAAGGTGCCCTCCCCACTTCTTTGCTGCCTGGGCGGCCACCAGGGTTTGAAATTCATGCACCCTACTAACTTTCTAGGGTGCAATTCGCGGACCCTTCCCTTTCTCATCCTAGCAGGTGCTCCAGGGCCCGCTGGCCTACAAAGTGCCAGAAGCAGGGCTGGGCCAGCCGGCCAGAGTTCAGGGTTCTGTCCCTTGGACTTCCAGGGGACACTAGGCTGCTTGGGAAAACCGTGCAGACTGAGATTCTTCAGCAAAGGGGTGGAGCGGTAAAGGCCTTGACACCAAGGGCGAGGCCTTTCTGCAACCTCCAGGTTGGGGAGCTCCGAGAATGTGCCAACAGAGGGCGGAATACGTGGATCCCTGCTCCACGCAGTCCCAGTTCCCTTACCTGTGGTCCGCAGCCCTCCGCTGCACCCACGGGATGGCGATCCTTGGGGACCCAGGAGCGGACGAAATGGGCGTTCCCAGCCGTAGTTGCAACCCCCGAGAGCGCAATTGGGACCGACCCCCACCTAAAGCCATCGGAATCTCGACCCGCGCAGCCCGGGTTTACCCAGTCCCGGGTGCGCTCCCGGCGCGTTTTTAGCCTCAGTGTCCACCTCCGAGAGCACAACTGGGAAGCCCGCCCCCACCCCCGCCAGAAGCCGAACCCCGCCCCACGCCGCCCGCGTTCGCCCCGCCCCTGCACGGTCCAGGTACCTTCCCAGCTTCTAGCGTTCACGCCCGTGTAGGATCAGGATGCAGGAGTATGGGAGATGTGTCTGGAGCCTGACAGCCTCAGCTCCGCTCTGGCCTGCCCTTTGGACCTAGGAGCCAGGCCAACTTGCAGAGGGCTTAGGGCCCCATTGTATGCAAACTACCAAGGCCTACCGCAAGGAGAGCTCTGTCCGAGGGAAGGGAAGCACCCCAGGCTGCGTTCCCAAGCTGTTGCTTGGCAATGCAGACTCAGCGGTAAACGGAGGGAATCAGGGTCCTAGTGCCCCTGTCTTGGGGAGGAAGCTCCACAGCCAGAGTGTTCCTCCCTTTGTGCCCAGAAAGCGCCTGCCAGACTGGGCTTCCCCGGAGCTCTGTTGCAGAGCAGAGACGTGTGGATGTGTTTTGGGGCCTTGACATGTGCGTTTGGGCTCCCTAGCACAGCCCCAGCGTAGGGGAACAAGCCCCTGAGCAAAGAGCTCCAGGCAGTGCTTTGTGCCCAGGCCTGGATGCCCAGTCCCAGCACGCGGGAGAGATGAGTTAGGCTGCCGGCAGGTCCTTGCAAGCCTGTATTGGAAAGGACCGAGTGAGCTTCCACACCGGCGGAGCTGCAGACCTGCTCCCAGGTGCGATAGGACAGAGCCCCTGTCGAGAGGCTGCTCTGCCTGGGCGAGCCTCGCCAAGCCCTTCCCAGCTTCTAGTGTTTGCGCCTGCAAAGGAGCAGGCTGCGGGAGTGTGGGCGACATGACTGGCTCCTGACTGGCCTCAGCTCCGCTCTTGCCTTCCCTTTGGACCTAGGAGCCAGGCCTCCTTGCAGACGGCTTAGGGCACGGGGGTGTGCAAACTGCGAAAGCCTCCCGCAGGGAGACCTCTGTCTGAGGGAAGGGAAATGCCCCAGGTTGCATTCCCAAGCTGTTGCTTGGTAGCCCAGACTCAGCGCTGAATGGAGGGAATCAGGGTCCCAGTGCCCCTGTCATGGGGAGGGAGCTCCACAGCCAGAGTGTTCCTCCGTTTGTGTTCAGAAACCGCCTTACAGACTGGGCTTCCCCGGAGCTCAGCTCCAGAGCAGAGTCGTGTGCATGTGGTTTGGGGCCTTCCCCTGTGCCTTTGGGCTCCCTAGCACAGTCCCAGTGCAGGGGAACCAGCCCCTGAGCAGAGAGCTCCAGGCAGTGCTCTGTGCCCTGGATTGGAAGCCCACTCCCAGCACGCGGGAGAATAGAGTCAGGCCGCCGTCGGGTTCTTGCAAGCCTGTATTGGGAAGGACCGAATGAGCTTCCACTCCGGCGGAGCTCCAGATCTGCGCCCAGGCGCGATATCGCAGAGCCCCGGCCTAGAGGCTGCTCTGCCTGGGCGAGCCTCGCCAAGCCCTTCCCAGCTTCTAGCTTTCGCGCAGGGGAAGGAACAGACTGCGGAGGTGGGGGAGACATGACTGGCGGGCGCCTTACTGGCCTCAGCTCCGCTCTTCCCTTCCCTTTGCACCTATGATCCATGCCTCCTTGCAGAGGGCTTAGGGCCCGAAGGAGAGCTCTGTCAGAGGGAAGGGAAGCGCCCCAGGCTGCATTCCCAAGCTGTTGTTTAGCCGCCCAGACTCAGCGCTGCACAGGGGTAATCAGGCTCTCTGTGGCCGCAGCTTCACACACAGGTGTGTCTCCGTAGGAATCAAGAAAGATCCTGACAGAGTGAGGTTCATTAGAGCTATACTAAAGAGCAAAGGCTTGTCCATGTGGTCTTGCCTTCCCCTGTGCCTTTGGGTCTCCAGGCTCGGCCCCAGCTCCATGGAAACAACCCCTGAGAAAATATCTTCAAGATACGCTTTTCCCAGTGTCTGGGAACCGGGGTTCGTAGGAGGAGAGAAAAGCACGCCTCCATCAGGAACGAAAAGGCAGCCAACCTGCCTGTGTTTTGAAGCCTCTATTTGGAAGGAATGGGTTAGCTTCTCCTAAAGGAGGCCTCCAGATCTGCTCAGAAGTCGGTAATTCCAGAGGCAGGGTACTGGTTCCTGACTGTCCTTTGCTAGCCTTGCAAAAATATTCCTAGATTCTAGAGTTATTTTCCATGAAGGAGCAGGCTTCGGGAATGTGTCAGACGGGACTGGCTCCTTATTGACCTCAGCTCAGCTATTGCCTTTCCATTCAAACTAGGGCAAGGCCCTACTTTATGAAGGGTAAGGGTCTTCTTCTTTGCAAACTGCCAAGGGCTACAGCAGTGAGACCTCTGTCAAGGTGAGGGAAGCCTAAGAGGATGGATTCTCAAGCAGGTGCTTTGCCACAAACCATCAGCACCCCACGGAGAGAATCAAGCTCCCTGAGCACCAATGTTGGGAGTGTAGCTTCACACACAGAGTTGTCTCTATAGGAGCCAAGAATGTTCCTGAGAGATTAGGTTCACTAAACCTCTCCTACAGAGCATAGACCTGTCCATGTGGTTTTGCCTTCCCCTGTGAGTTGGGTCCTCGAGGTCCGCCACACATCCAGGGAAACTGTCCCTGAGAAAAGATCTCCAGGAACCACTTAGCTGAGGCTGGGAAATGCTGTTCACAGGAAGTAAGGCAAGCGAATCTCCTGCAGAGTAAAAGAGGCCTTACAGTCCCTGGAGGAGCAGGCTGCCAGAGTGTGTGAAACCTGACTGTTGCCTTACTGGCCTCAGCTCTGCCATTGCCTGTTCATCCGAGCTAGCACCCAGGCCTACTTGGAAAAGCATTTGGGTGCAGATTTCTACAAAGTGCCAAGGGCTACAGCAGTGAGAATTCTCTCAGTGGTAAGGGAGAGCATTTTATGGATTCTCAAGCTGTTTTCTGAACGACAGCGTCAAAATGAACAGAGAGAATCAGGCTCTCTGTGCCCCTATGTTAGGTACGCAGCTTCACACACAGAGGTGTCTCTATAGGAGCCAAGAATGCTCCTGAGAGATGAGGTTCACTAGAGGTCTGCTACAGAGCATAGACCTGTCCATGTGGTCTTGCCTTCCCCTGTGCCTTTGGGCCCCGGGCTCGGCCCCAGCTCCGTGGAAACAACCCCTGAGAAAATATCTTCAAGATACGCTTTTCCCAGAGGCTGGGAACTGGGGTTCATAGGAGGAGAGAAAAGCAAGCCTCCTTCGGGCACGAAATGCAGCCAACCTGCCTGTGTTTTGAAGCCTCTATTTGGAAGGAATGGGTTAGCTTCTCCTAAAGGAGACCTCCAGATCTGCTCAGAAGTCAGTAATTCCAGAGGCAGGGTGCTGGTTCCTGACTGCCCTTTGCCAGCCTTGCAAAGACATTCCAAGATTCTAGAGTTATATTCCATGAAGGAGCAGGCTTCAGGAATGTGCCAGAGGGGACTGGCTCCTTATTGGCCTCAGCTCAGCTATTGCCTTTCCATCCAAACTAGGACAAGGGCCTACTTTATGAAGGGTAAGGGTCTTCTTCTTTGAAACTGCCAAGGGCTACAGCAATGAGACCTCTGTCAAGGCGAGGGAAGCCTTAGAGGACGGATTCTCAAGCAGGTGCTTTACTACGAAGCATCAGCACCCCACGGAGAGAACCAAGATCCCTGTTCCCCAATGTTGGGAGTGTAGCTTCACACACAGAGTTGTCTCTATAGGAGCCAAGAATGTTCCTGAGAGATTAGGTTCACTAAACCTCTCCTACAGAGCATAGACCTGTCCATGTGGTTTTTCCTTCCCCTGTGAGTTGGGTCCCCGAAGTCCGCCACACCTCCGGGGAAACTGTCCCTGAGAAAAGATCTCCAGGAACCGCTTCGCTGAGGCTGGGAAACGCTGTTCACAGGAAGTAAGGCAAGCGAATCTCCTGCAGAGAAAAAGAGGCCTTACTGTCCCTGGAGGAGCAGGCTGCCAGAGTGTGTGAAACCTGACTGTTGCCTTGCTGGCCTCAGCTCCACCATTGCCTGTTCCTCCGAACTAGGACCCAGGCCTATTTGGAGAAGCGTTTGGCTGCGGATTTCTACAAAGTGCCAAGGGCTACAGCAGTGAGAATTCTCTCAGCGGTAAGGGAGAGCATTTTATGGATTCTCAAGCTGTTTTCTGAACGACAGCGTCAAAATGAACTGAGAGAATCAGGCTCTCTGTGCCCCTATGTTAGGTACGCCGCTTCACACACAGAAGTGTCTCTATAGGAGCCAAGAATGTTCCTGAGAGATGAGGTTCACTAGAAGTCTGCTACAGAGCATAGACCTGTCCATATGGTTTTGCCTTGCCCTGTGAGTTGGGTCCCCGAGGTCCGCCCCAGCTCAGGGGAAGGAGCCCCTGAGAAAGATCTCCAGGGACCGCTATTCCCGCAGGCTGGCAAACGCAGTTCACAGGAGGTAACGCAAGCGAGCCTCCTGCAAGGCACAACAGGCCTTAGTGTCCCTGGACGATCAGGCTGCCAGAGTGTGTGAGACCGGACTGGTGCCTTACTGGCCTCAGCTCCGCCATTGCATGTTCCTCTGAACTAGGACCCAGGCCTACTAGGAGAAGGGTTTGGGTATGGATTTCTAAATACTGCCAAGGGGTATAGCAATGAGAACTGTGTCACGGGTAAGTAAGAGCATTGTATGGATTTTCAAGCTGTTGTTTGAACGACAGCTTCAAAGCTGCACAGAGAGAATCAGACTCTGTGTCTCCATGTTCGGTACACAGCTTCACAGACAGGGGTGTCTCCATAGGAAACAAGAACGTTCCTGACAGAGTGAGGTTCACTAGAGTCTCCTAGAGAGCAAAGACTTGTCCATGTGGTTTTTCTTCCCCTGTGCGTTTGGGGCTCCAGGCTTGGCCCCAGCTCCGTGGAAACAACCCCTGAGAAAAGATCTTCAAGATCCGCTTTTCCCAGAGGCTGGGATGTGGGGTTCATAGGAGGCGGGAAAAGCAGGCCTCCTTCAGAGAGCAAGAGGCAGCCAAGTGGCCTGCGTTTGGAAGCCTCTATTTGGAAGAATGGGTTAGCTTCCCCTAAGGGAGACCTCCAGATCTGTTCAGAAGTCGGTAATTCCAGAGGCAGTGTGCAGGGTCCTGACTGCCCTTTGCCAGCCTTGCAAAGACATTCCTAGATTCTACAGTTATCTTCCTGAAGAAGCAGGCTTTGGGAATATGTCAGACTTGACTGGCGCCTTATTGGCCTCAGCTCAGCTATTGCCTTTCCATTCAAAGTAGGACAAGTCCCTACTTTATGAAGGATAAGGGTCTTCTTCTTTCCAAACTGCCGAGGGCTACAGCAATGAGACCTCCGTAAATGCGAGGGAAGCATAAGCGGATGGATTATCAGGAAGGTTCTTTGCCACCAAGCATCAGCACCCCACGGAGAGAATCAGGCTCCCTTTGCCCCTATGTGGGGTGTGTAGATTCACACACAGTGGTGTCTCTACAGGAGCCAAGAATGTTCCTGAGAGATGAGGCTCACAAGAGCTCTCCTACAGAGTGCTCACCTGTACATGTGGTTTCGCCTTCCCCTGTGAGTTGGGTCCCCGAGGTCCGCCCCAGCTCCGAGAAAACAGCCTCTGAGAAAAGATCTCCAGGAACCGCTTTTCGCCCAGGCTGGGAAAAGCTGTTCACAGGAAGTAAGGCAAGTGAGCCTCCTGCAGAGAAAAAGAAGCCTTACTGTCCCTGGAGGGGCAGGCTGCCAGAGTGTGTGAAAACTGACTGGTGCCATACTGGTCTTAGCTCCGCCATTGCTTGTTCCTCCGAACTGGGAATCAGGCCTACTTGGAGAAGGGTTTAGGTGCAGATTTCTACAAACTGCCAAGGGCTACTGCAATGAGAACTCTCTCAGAGGTAAGGGCGAGAATTGTATGGATTCTCAAGCTGTTTTCTGAACGACAGCATTAAACCTGCACAGAGAGAATCAGGCTCTCTGCCACCATGTTGGGTACGCAGTTTCACACACAGAGGTGTCCGCATAGGAGCCAAGAACGTTCGTCAAAGACTGAGGTTCACTAGAGCTCTCTTAGAAAGCAAAGACTTGTTCATGTGGTTTAGCCTTCCCCTGTATGTGTGGGTCTCTGGGCACAACCCCAGCTCCGTGGAAAAAACCCCTGAGCAAAGATCTCCAAGAATCTGCTTTTCCCCCATGCTGGGAACCAGGGATCATAGGAGGCAGGAAAAGCAAGCCTCCTTCAGGCAAGAAGAGGCAGCCAACCGGCCTGTGTTTGGAAGCCTCTATTTGCAAGGAATGGGTTAGCTTCTCCAGAAGGAGACCTCCAGATCTGCTCAGAAGATAGATATTCCAGAGGCAGGGTCGAGGTTCCTGACTGCCCTTTGCCAGCCTTGCAAAGACATTCCTAGATTCTAGCAATATTTTCCATGAAGGAGCAGGCATCGGGAATATGTCAGAGTTGACAGGTGCCTTACTGGCCTCAGCTCAGCTATTGCCTTTCCTTTCAAATTAGGATCAGGGCCTACTTGGTGAAGGGTAAGGGTCTGCTTCTTTCCAAAGTGCCAAGAGACACAGCAATGAGACCTCTGTCAAGGCGAGGGAAGCGTAAGCGGATGGATTCTCAAACAAGTGCTTTGCCACAAAGCATCAGCACCCCACAGAGAGAATCAGGCTCCCTGTGCCCCTATGTTCGGTGTGTAGCTTTACACACAGAGGTGTCTCTGTACGAGCCAAGAATGTTCCTAAGAGATGAGACACACTAACGTCTCCTACAGAGCATAGACCTGTCCATGTGGTTTTTCCTTCCCCTGTGAGATGGGTCCCCGAGGTCCACCCCAGCTCTGGGGATAGAGCCCCTGAGAAAAGATCTCTAGGAACCGCTTTTTGCCCAGGCTGGGAAACGCAGTTCACAGGAGGCAATGCAAGCAAGCCTCCCGCAGGGAAAAATGGGCCTTACTGTCCCTGGAGGAGCAGGCTGCCAGAGTGTGTGACACCTGACTGGTGCCTTACTGACCTCAGCTCCGCCATTGCATGGCCATCCAAACCAGGACCCAGGCCTACTTGGAGAAGGGTTTGGGTGCGGATTTGTAAAAACTGCCAAGGGCTACTGCAATGAGAAGTCTCTCAGAGGTAAGGGAGAGCATTGTATGGATTCTCAAGCTGTTGTTTGAACGACAGCTTCAAAGCAGCAAAGAGAGAATCAGGCCCTGTGTGCCCCCTTGTTGGGTACGCAGCTCCACACACAGAGGTATCCCCGTAGAATCCAAGACTTTCCTCACATACTGAGGTTAACTAGAGTTCTCCTACAGAGCAAGACTTGTCCATGTGGTTTTGCCTTCCTCTGTGCATGTGGGTCTCCGGGCTCGGCTCCAACTCCGTTGAAATAGCCCCTGAAAAAAGATCTCCAAGAACCACTTTTCCCCCAGGCGGGAAGCGGAGTTCACAGGAAGCAGAACAAGCAAGCCTCCTTCGGGCAAGTAGAGGCAGCCAACTAGCCTGTGTTTGGAAGCCTCTCTTTGGAAGGAATGGTTAGCTTCTCCAAAAGAAGACCTCCAGATCTGCTCAGAAGACGGAAATTCCAGAGGCAGGGTCGAGGTTCCTGACTGTCCTTTGCCAGCCTTGCAAAGACATTTCTAGATTCTAGCGTTATTTTCCATGAAGGAGCAGGCTTCAGGAATATGTCAGACTTCACTGGCGCCTTACTGGCCTCAGCTCAGCTATCGCCTTTCCGTTCAAACTAGGACAAGGGCCTACTTGGTGAAGGGTAAGGCTCTGCTTCTTTCCAAACTGCCAAAGGCTACAGCAAAGAGACCTCTGTCAAAGAGAGGGAAGTGGAAGCGAATGGACTCTCAAACAGGTGCTTTGCCACAAAGCATCTGCACCCCACGGAGAGAATCAGGCTGCATTTGCCCCTATGTTGGGTGTGTAGCTTCAAACACAGAGGTGTCTCTATAGGAGCAAAGAATGTTCCTGGGAGATGAGGTTCACTAGAGCTCTGCTACAGAGCATAGACCTGTCCATGTGCTTTTGCCTTCCCCTGTGAGTTGGGTCCTCGAGGTCCTCCCCAGCTCCGGGGAAGGAGCCCCTGAGAAAAGATCTCCAGGGACCCCTTTTCCCCCAGGCTGGGAAATGCAGCTCACAGGAGGGAAGTCAAGTGAGCCTCCTGCAGGGAAAAAGAGGGCTTACTGTCCCTGGACGATCAGGCTGCAGAGTGTGTGAGACCTGACTGGTGCCTTACTGGCCTCAGCTCTGCCATTGCATGTTCCTCCGAACTAGGACCCAGGACTACTTGGAGAAGGGTTTGGGTGCGGATTTCTAAAAACTGCCAAGGGCTACAGCAATGAGAACTCTGTCACGGGTAAGGAAGAGCATTGTATGGATTTTCAAGGTGTTTTTTGAACGACATCTTTAAAGCTACACAGAGAGAATCAGGCTCTCTGTGCCCCCATGTTGGGTACGTAGCTTCGCACATAGGGGTGTCTCCATATGAATCAAGAATGTTCGTGACAGAGTGAAGTTCACTAGAGCTCTCCTAGAGAGCAAAGACTTGTCCATGTGGTTTTTCTTCCCCTGTGAGTTTGGGTCTCCAGGCTTAGCCCCAGCTCCGTGGAAACAACCCCTGAGAAAAGATCTTCAAGATCCGCTTTTCCCAGAGCCTGGGAAGCTGGGTTCATAGGAGGCAGGAAAAGCAAGCCTCCTTCGGGCACGAAGAGGCAGCCAACCGACCTGTTTTTGGAAGTCTCAATATGGAAGGAATGAGTTAGATTCTCCTAAAGTAGACCTCCAGATCTGCTCAGAAATCGGTAATTCCAGAGGCAGGGTGCAGGCTCCTGACTGCCCTTTGCCAGCCTTGCAGAGACATTCCTAGATTCCAGCGTTATTTTCCATGAAGGAGCAGGCTTCGGGAATATGTCAGACTTGACTGGCGCCTTATTGGCCTCAGCTCAGCTCTTGCCTTTCCTTTCAAACTAGGACAAGGGCCCACTTTATGAAAGGTAAGGGTCCTCTTCTTTCCAAACTGCCAAGGGCTACAGCAATGAGACCCCTGTCAAGGCGAGGGAAGCGTAAGCTGATGGATTCTCAAGCAGGTGCTTTGCCACAAAGCATCAGCACCCCACGGAAAGAATCTGGCTCCCTTTGCCCCTACGTTGCGTGTGTAGCTACACACACAGAGGTGTCTCGATAGGAGCCAAGAATGTTCCTGAGAGAGGAGGTTCACTGTTGGGGGCCAGAGTGAGGCACTCCGCCCATGGCAAAGGTCATGAGGAAGGAGGCTCGACATACGCAAAGGTGGGATTGAGCCTCAGGAGTCCCCCTGGAAATCCTCGAGCATCTACCCCCATCACCAGAGCCTGCCTACCTTACTATTTTGTGCTCTCACCTACACCTCTGACTTTACGGGGGGCTGTCCCCCACCACCTCTTTCGGAGAAGGAGTTAACCTAGAGCTCCAGTTGATAAAAACCCCTGGGTGTGACAAGAGTGTTTTAACCTACAAACTCCTCTGAAGGTTCTCTAGCCTGCCTGACAGGCTTGTCCGGCCACATGTGATTGCTCACAGCCTCCCAACCATGAGAGGCACGAGATGCTTTAAACCTTCTAAAAACAGGTTCCTTAGAAAAGTTAGAAAATTATTAATATAAGTATAATGGGCTGATTAGAAATCATATTGGTGAAGGGTTTTTCATTTGTTGAGCTGATGTTTACTGCTAAGTCTCCACATCCCCTGCCCTTATACACATTAATGAATATATAGAAGAAATAAGTATTAACCTTTGATATAAATCACGTTAGACCTTAGGCTAAGTATATTCTTTCCTTAACTAAAACCCACTACACCCTCACCCTATAGTAATGTAACTTTATTTGGGTGGCGTCTGTTTTAAGAATAATCACCCCTGGAGAAATAAGTGTCCTGGTTGACTGACCGCTGTCACAAGGAGAGGGTCGTAAATTGTCAGCAGGCCCCCCGGCCAGAAGATGATGTAACACCCCTAAGACCTCTGTATACTTTTGTATGAAGCACCTGACTTTGATAAAAGTCAGGATTGCTGACCCCACGTGACTTTTGCATAACATCTCAGTGTATAAAAGTAGACCATGGAAAATAAAGAATTGGGATCAGTTTCTCGAAATACTGGTCTCCCCATGTCTCTCTCTCTCTCTCTCACTCTGGTTGAGTCTCCATCTGGAGCGCGGAACCCACCAAGCTTACTAATTTTGCCTGGGCTTCTAAGATCCGACCGGGGAGGCCTCAGTGTCTCCTCTCCTTCGGGAGAACGGAAGGACGCCTGCGGCCTACGTAAGTGGTGCAAGCTTCTTGTCTTGAAGTTTTATTGGTCCCCCGCATAAACCAAGCTACTCAGCCTCTTTTCTCCACTGAATTTTCCTACTGAGCTATCCTCATTTTATTACTCTTTATATCCTTAATTAACGTTTAATTAAGCAGTTGTTCCCTGACCCTCGCCTACGCCGTCTCTGCTTCGAATACCCTGGATCAGCTGGGGCTGGACCCCGGCAGTTCACTAGAGATCTCCTACAGAGCATAGACCTGTCCATTTGGTTTTGCCTTCCCCTGTGAGTTGGGTCCCCGAGGTCCGCCCCAACTCCGGGGAAACAGCCCCTGAGAAAAGATCTCCAGGAACTGCTTTCCGCCCAGGCTGGGAAACGCTGTTCACAGGAAGTAAGGCAAGCGAGCCTCCTGAAGGGAAATAGAGGCCTTACTGTCCCTGGAGGAGCAGGCTGCCAGAGTGTGTGACACCTGACTGGTGCCTTACTGGCCTCAGCTCCGCTATTGCATGTTCATCTGAACTTGAACCCAGGCCTACTTGGAGAAGTGTTTGTGTGCCGATTTCCAGAAACTGCGAAGGGCTACAGCAATGATAACTCTCTCAGTGGTAAGGGAGAGCATTGTGTGGATTCTCAATTTGTTGTTTGAACGACAGCGTCAAAGCTGCACAGAGAGAATCAGGTCTCTGTGTCTCTATGTTGGCTATGCAGCTTCCCACACAGAGATGTCCCCGTTGGAGCCAAGAACATTCCCCATAGAGTGAGGTTCACTAGAGCACTCCTAGAGAGCAAAGACTTATCCATGCGGTTTTCCCTTCCCCTGTGCGTGTGGGTCTCCGGGATCGGCCCCTGCTCCGTGGAAACAGCCTCTGAGAAAAGATCTCCAAGAACCTCTTATCCCCCAGGCTGGGAAGCGGAGTTCGCAGGAGGTGGGATAAGCAAGCTTCCTTCGGCAAGAAGAGACAGCCAACCGGCCTGTGTTTGGAAGCCTATATTTGCAAGGAATGGGTTAGTTTCTCCTGACCGAGACCGCCAGATGTGCTGAGAAGATAGAAATTCCAGAGGCAGGGTCGAGGTTCCTGACTGCCCTTTGCCAGCCTTGCAAAGACATTCCCAGATTCTAACGTTATTTTCCATGAAGGAGCAGGCATAAGGAATATGTCAGACTTGACTGGCACCTTACTGGCCTCAGCTCAGCTACTGCCTTTCCATTCAAACAAGGACAAGGGCCTAGTTGGTGAAGGGTAAGGGTCTGCTTCTTTCCAAACTGCCAAGGACTACAGCAATGAGACCTCTGTCAAGGTGAGGGAAGCCTATGCGGATGGATTCTTAGCAGGTGCTTTGCCACAAAGCATCAGCACCCACGGAGAGAATCAGACTCCCTTTGCCACTATGTTGGGTGTGTAGCTTCATGCACAGAGGTGTCTCTGTAGAAGCCAAGAATGTTCCTGAGAGATGAGGTTCACTAGAGCTCTCCTACAGAGCATAGACCTGTCCATGTGGTTTTGTCTTCCCCTGTGAGTTGGGCCCCCGAGGTCCGACCCAGCTCCAGGTAAACAACCCCTGAGAAAAAATCTCCAGGAACAGCTTTGCGCCCAGGCTGGGAAATGCAGTTCACAGGAGGCAAGGCAAGCGAGCCTCCTGCAGGGAAAAAGAGGCCTTACTGCTCCTGGACGTTCAGGCTGCAAGAGTGTGTGAGACCTCACTTGTGCCTTACTGGCCTCAGCTCCGCCGTTGCCTGTTGTTCCGAGCTAGGACCCAGGCCTACTTGGAGAAGGGTTAGGGTGCGGATTTCTACAAACTGTCAAGGACGACAGCAATGAGATTCTCTTAGCAGTAAGGGAGAGCATTGTATGGATTCTCAAGCTGTTGTTTGAATGACAGCTTCAAAGCTACACAGAGAGAATCAGGCTCTCTGTTCCCCTATTTTGGCTGTGCAGCTTCACACACAGAATTTGACTCTGTTGGAGCCAGAAATATTCCTGAAAGACTTAGGCTCACCAAAGCTGTCCTCCAGAGCAAAGACATTGGATGTGGTTTTGCCTTCCATTGTCAGTATGGGTCCCCTAGCTTGGCCCCAGCTCCGGGGATACAGCCTCTGAAAAAAATCTTCCAAGAAGCGATTTTCCTCCAGGCTGTTAAGCGGAATTCGCAGTTTGCAAGTTAAGGAAGCCTGCTTCGTGGAAGAGCAAGCAGCCAACTGGCCCTGTGTTAGGAAGCCTGTATTTGAAAGGAATGGGTTAGCTTCTACAGCGGGAGAACCTCAGATCTGCTCAGGGGACTGAAATACTAGAGTCAGGGTCGAGGTTCTCCCTTGTCCTTTGCGCACCTTGCAAAGACATTCCTAGCTTCTAGCGTTAGTGTCCCTGTAGTAGCAGGCTGCAGAAGCGTGTGATAAATGACTGCCGCATTCCTGTCCTCAGCTCCGCTATTGACTTTCTATTCGAACTAGAACCCAGGCCTACTTTGAGAGGGGTTAGGGTCCAGTGTTTCCAAACTGCCAAGGGCTACAGCAATGCGAGCTCTGTCAGAGGTAAGAAAAGAGCAATTGGTTGGATTCTTCAGCTGCTGCGTGGCTGCACAGCTTCCGCGCCGCATGGAGAGCATGAGGCTCCTTGTGGCCCTATTTTGGGTATGCAGCAACATGCACACAGAGTGTCTGTGTTCACTTATGTACAGGCTTATGTACACTAGAGCTCTCCTACAGAGCAAAGACCACTCAGTGGGCTCCAAGAGATACCTGTCGCGACTCGAGAAGAGAGTGGAGTCCTTTGCTTCCCCTCGAGATGAGGCCTGACTCCCCGGGTGAGTATGGAATGCAACCCCAAATCCCTGTCGCCTATGGAGAGGAACATTAAGTCCTGGATACAAGCCTAGATGAGGTCTAGTTTGCACTTCAGTGAATGGAGCCCAATCCCCAGCTCTCCCTGGCAACTCAAATGGAAGATTAGACTTCCTGGGCCAACACAAGAGGAAGCCTGAATTCCCCGTCGTAACTCGAGAATCCCACCGCAACTCGAGAAAAACCACGTGCTTCCCTCGTCATCGCAAGATGAGGCCCTTTGTCCACTACAGCATCTCAAGAGAAGTCCCACGTTCCATCCTGAAGTGCGAAACGGTACTTGGCACCCTTGATGCGACCCCAAAAGTTCCGCGACATACCAGACTCACTCAAAGGGAACACCGAGGTTCCCGGCACCACTTCATCTGAGCCCCTTCTCCTCTCCTGATTGCGACAGGAGGGTCGACTCCCCTTCTCTGTCTGCAAGGGGTTCCCGACCTTCCGGGCGCACCTCAGGATGAGGCCGGTCTCATGAGGAAGTTCGAGACGTAGCCTCGTGGGTGGTGCCACATGCCAAAAGACCCCAATTTCACGGTCCACTCTTGAAAAGAACCCGATGCCAGCACACCTCTCTGAAGGAAAACCTGAGGATGAAGGCACAAGACGAAGGGGCACTGACACCCGCGTGCATCATCCAGAAAAAACCGCAGGTCCCACAGACATTTCGACAAGTGGCCTGTCACCCTGTAAACAACTCGAAAGGCAAACGAAGGTCCATTCCTCAACAGAAGACTAGGTGTGACTCTCTTGCACCTACTCTGCAGGGACCATGGGATCCGAGTCAGAAACGGAGAGGAAGCCTGAGGTTCCTGCGTCCACTCGAAATGAGGCCCTCTTCCATTGCACCACACCCAGTGGAGTCCCGAGAGGCCCCTACCAACTCCACAGCATCCCTGAGTTCTCAGAGGCACAATGAGAAGCTCCCTGAGGTCACAGGCACAAGTTGAGGGAACCCTGGGTTTTCTGCCGCAACTTGAGAAAGACCTCGAGAGTGCTTCAAAATGTCTTGAGTCGCGATTCCCCTACCATGACTCGAGAGCCATGACACGCTCCCCCTCGCCACGCGCATGGAGACCTGACTAACCTGGCAATACACTAGAGGCTCCCTGAGATCCTCATCGTACCTCGTGAGGAAACCCACACTGGCGCGGAAGCTCAAGGAAACACATGAGACACCCTGGTCATCGCGAGCTGAGGGCCTTCTTTTCCTGCATGGCCTGGAGAGCAATCCCGGGTCCTCTCTCCAAAAGGAAGAGGAGGCTGGACCCCCTTGAGGCCGCTCAGGGGGCTCCAAGAGATCCGCGTCGCGACTCGAGAGGAGAGCGGAGTCCTTGGCTTCCCCTCGAGACGAGGCCTGACTCCCCGGGGGAGCCTGGAATGCAACCCCGAGATCCCTGCCTTCCCTGGAGAGGAATATTAGGTCCCGGACACACACCTAGGTGAGGTCTCTTCGGCCCTGCAGTGACTCGAGCGCAAACCCCAGCTTTCCCTCACAACTCGAGGGGAAGATTGGGCTTCCCAGGCCCAACCCAAGAGGAAGCCTGAGATCCCAGTCGTAGCTCGAGAATCCCGCCGCAACTCGAGAAACACCACGTGGTTCCCTCCTCTTGGCAAGATGAGGCCCTTGCCCGTGACGGTGTCTCAAGGGAAGTCCCCTGTTCCGCCCTGAAGGGCGAAACGGTCCCTGACAGCCTTCCTGCGACCCCCAAAAGTTCCCCGACACGCCGGGTTCCCTCGAGGGGAACACCGAGTATCCCGGCACCGCTTCATCGGAGCCCCTTCTCTCCTCCTGATCGCGACAGGAGAGTCGATTCCCCTGCGTGGTCTGGAAGGGGTTCCCGGCCTTCCCGGCACACCTCAGGATGAGGCCGGTCTCACGAAGAAATTCGAGACGAGCCACGTGTGTGGTGCCACATGCCGAACGCCCCCGATTCCCCGGTCCGCACTTGAGAAGGACCCGAGGCCCGGACCCCTCTTCGAAGGCAACCCTGTGGGTGAAGGCACAACACAAAGGGGCACTGCCACCCCCGGGCATCGTCCGCAAAGACCCGTGGGTTCCACACACATCTCGACGAGGGGCCTGAGACCCCCTGAGCACCTCGAGAGGCCAGCGGGGTTCCCTTCCTCAGACAAGACGAGGCCTGACTCTCCTGTCCCAACTCTGCAGGGACCCTGCGGTCGGAGTCCAAAACGGAGAGGAAGCCTGTGGTTCCTGCCTCCCCTCGAGGTGAGGCCCTCTTCCGTTGCGCCAGACCCAGCGGAGTCCCGAGGGGCCCCACCATCTCCACAGGATCCCTCGCCTCTCAGAGGCACCCTGGGAAGTTCCCTAAGGTCCCCGGCAGAAGGCGAGCAAAACGAGGGTTTTCAGCCTCCCCCCGACAAAGACCTCGAGAGTCCTTCTTCAATGCGTCTCGAGGCCCTAGTCCCCTCCCGTGACTCGAGAGCCATGACGCGCTCCCCCTCGCCACGCTAGGAGACCTGACTTCCCTGGCGCCGCACGAGAGGCTCCCTGAGATCCTTGTCGTGCCTCAGGAGAAAACCCCCACGGGCGCCGCAGCTCGAGGAAACCCCTGAGACGCCCCCGTCCTCGCGAGCTGAGGGCCTTCTTTTCCTGCATGGCCTGGAGAGCAATCCCGGGTCCTCTCTCCAAACGGAAGAGGAGGCTGGACTCCCTTGAGGCCGCTCAGGGGGCTCCAAGAGACCCGCGTCGCGACTCGAGAGGAGAGCGGAGTCCTTGGCTTCCCCTCGAGACGAGGCCTGACTCCCCGGGGGAGCCTGGAATGCAACCCCGAGATCCCTGCCTTCCCTGGAGAGGAATCTTAGGTCCCGGACACACGCCTAGGTGAGGTCTCTTCGGCCCTGCAGTGACTCGAGCGCAACCCCCAGCTTTCCCTCGCAACTCGAGGGGAAGATTGGGCTTCCCAGTGCCAACCAAAGAGGAAGCCTGAGATCCCCGTCGTAACTCGAGAATCCCGCCGCAACTCGAGAAAAACCACGTGGTTCCCACCTCTTGGCAAGATGAGGCCCTTGCCCGCTACAACTTCTCAAGAAAAGTCCCACGTTCCGTCTTGAAGTGCGAAACGATACTTGACACCCTTGATGTGACCCCAAAAGTTCCTCGAAATATCGGTCTCACTCGAGGTGAACACTGAGGTTCCCGGCACCAGTTTATCTGAGCCCCTTCTCCCCTCCTGTTCGTGATAGGAGGGTCACTTCCCCTGCTTTGTTTGTAAGGGGTTCCCGACCTTCACGGGGCACTTCAGGATGAGGCCTGTCTCACGAGGAAATTCGAGACGTAGCTCGCGGGTGGTGCCACATGCCAAAAGACTATGATTTCCCGGTACGCTCTTCATAAGAACCTCATGCCTGGACACCTCTTCGAAGGCAACCCTGTGGATGAAGGCACAACACAAAGGGGCACTGAGACCCTCGTGCATCGTCCGGAAAAACCCGCAGGTTCCACATACAGCTCAACAAGTGGCTTGTCACCCCTGAAGAACTTGAGAGGCAAGTGGGGTTTCATTCCTCTACACAAGACGAGGCCTGACCCTCCTGTCCCAATTCTGCAGGGACTTTGCAATCTGATTCAGACCAGCGCCAGTGAAGTCACGAGAGGAACGCTGAGGTTCCTGCCTCCACTCGAGATTAGGACCTCTTCCATTGCATGAAACCCAGTGGAGTCCCGAGAGACGCGTCCCAGCTCCACAGTATCCCTGACTTCTCAGAGGCACCCTGAGAAGCTCCCTGAGGCCACCAGCACAATTCGAGTGAACCCAGGGTTTAATGCCGCTACCATAGAAAGAACTCAAGAGTCCTTCTTCAATGCGTTTTGAGGCCTGATTCCCCTACCATGACTCGAGGGCAATGACGCGCTCCCTCTGCTACACTCATGAAGCCCTGACTTCCCTGGCGCCACACGAGAGGCTCCCTGAGCTCCCCGTCATACCTCGTGAGAAACCCCACACTGGCGCCGCAGATAGAGAAAACCCACGAGACGCCCCCGTTTTCGCGACATGACAGCCTTCTTTTCTAGCATGGCCTGGAGAGCAATCCTGAGTCCTCTCTCCAAACTCCACAGTAGGCTTGACTCCCTTTTGGTCACTCAGTGGACTCCAAGACATACCCGTCGCGACTCGAGAGGAGAGCGGAGTCTTTTCCTTCCCCTCGAGGCGAGGCCTGACTCCTCGGGTGAGTCTGATATGGGAACCGGAGATCCCTGTCGCCCCTGGAGAGAAACATTAGATCCTGGACACAAGCCTAGATGAGGTCTCTTTTTTCCTGCAGTGACTCGAGAGCAATCCCCAACTCTCTCTCGCAACTCGAATGGAAGACTGGACTTCCCTGGGCCAACAGAAGAGGAAGCCTGAATTTCCCGTTGTAACTCAAGAATCCCGCCACAACTCGAGAAAAACCACGCCATTCCCTCTTCATCGCAAGATGCGGCCATTGCCGCTACAGCGTCTCAAAAGAAGTCTTACGTTCCATCTTGAAGTGCGATACGGTACTTGGCACCTTTGATGCAACACCAAAAGTTCCCCAACACACTGGTCTCACTGGAGGGGAACACCAAGGTTCCCGGCATCACCTCATCTGTGCCCCTTCTCCCCTCCTGATCGAGACAGTAGGGTCGATTCCCCTGCTTTGTCTGCAAGGGGTTCCGACCTTCCCGGCGCACCTCAGGTTGAGGCCGGTCTCATTAGGAAATTCGAGACGTAGCCTGGTGGGTGATGCCACATGTGGAAAGACCCCGATTTCCCGATCCGCTCTTAATAACCCAATGCCCGGACACCTCTTCGAAAGCAAACCTGTGGAGGAATGCACAACACGAAGGGGTACTGACATCCCCATGCATAATACGGAAAAACACGCAGATTCCAAACACAGATCGACAAGTGTCCTGTCATCCCTTGAAGAACTAGAGAGGCATGCGGAGTTCCGTTCCTCCACACAAGAGAAGGCCTGACTCTCATTTCCCAACTCTGCAGGGACCGTGCGATCGGAGTCAGAAATGTAGATGAAACCTGACGTTCCTGCATCAACTCGAAATGAGGCCCTCTTCCATTGCGCCATACCCAGTGGAGTCCCGAGAGGCCCCTCACAACTCCACAGTATCCCTGACTTCTCAGAGGCACCCTCAGAAGCTCTCTGCGGTCACTGGCACAAGTCGAGTGAACCCAGGGTTTCCTGCTGCATTCTGAGAAAGACCTCGAGAGTCCCTCTTTACCGCGTCTTGAGGCCCGATACCCTACCATGACTGGAGAGCAATGACGCATTCCCCTCGCCATGCCCATGGAAACCCAACTTCCCTGGCGCCACACGAGAGGCTCCCTGCGCTCCCCGTCCTACCTCATGAAAACCTCACACTGGCACCGCCGCTCGAGAAAACTCACGAGACGCCCCCGTCATCGTAAGATGAGGGCCTTCTTTTCCTACATGACCTAGAGAGCAATCCCGAGTCCACTCTCCAAACTCCACTGGAGGCCTGACTCCCTTTAGGCCACTCAGTAGCCTCCAAGAGATACACGTCGCTACTCTAGAGGAGAGCGGAGTCTGTTGCTTCCCCTCGAGCCGAGGCCTGACTACTTGGGTGAGTCTGGAATGGGATCCCGAGATCCGTGTCGCCCCTGTAGAGGAAAACTCGGTCCTGGAAACAAGCCTAAATGAGGCCTTTTTTGTCCTGCATTGACTCAAGTGCAATCCCCAGCTCTCCCTCGCAACTCGAATGGATGATTGGACTTCGCTGGGCCAACACAAGAGGAAGCCTGTATTCCCCGTTGTAATTCGAGAATCCCGTGGCAACTGGAGAAAAACAACGTGGCTCCTCTGTCATCGAAATATGAGGCCCCTGTCAGCTATAGCGTCTCCAGGGAAGTCCCATGTTCCGTCTTGAAGTGTGAAACGGTACTTGGCACCCTTGATGCGACCCCCAAATTTCCCTGACACCCCGGTCTCACTCGAGGAGAACATGGAGGTTCCCAGCACAGCTTCAGCTGAGCCTCTTCTCCCCTCCTGATGGCGACAGGAGGGTCAATTCCACTGCTTTGTCTGGAAGGGGTTCCCAGACTTCCCGGCGAACCTCAGGATGAGGCCAGTCTCACGAGGGAATTCGAGACGTAGCCTCGTGGGTTGTGCCACATGCCGAAAGACCCCGATTTCCTTGTCCGCTGTTGATAAGATCCCAATGCCTGGTCACCTCTTTGAAGGTAACCCTGTAGATGAAGGCACAAAACGAAGAGGCACTGACACCCCTGTGCATCGTCCCCCAAAACCGCAGGTTCCACATACAACTCGATAGGTGGCCTGTCATCCTGTGAACAACTCGAGAGGCAAGCAGAGTTCCACTACTCCAAACAAGAGGAGGTCTGACTCTCCTGTCCCAACTCTGCAGGGACCCTGCTATCCGAGTCAGAAATGGAGAGGAACCCTGACGTTACTGCCTCAATCCGAGATTAGGTCCTCTTCAATTGCACCAGTCCCTGTGATGTCCCGAGAAGCCCCTCTCTACTCCACAGTATCCCTGACTTCTCAGAGGAACCCCGCTAAGCTCCCTGAGGTCATGGGCACAAGTCGAGGGAACCCAGGGTTTCCTGCCACACCCCGAGAAAGACCTCGAGAGTTCTTCTTCGAAGCATCTTGAGGCTCTATTCCCCTACCATGACTCGAGAGCAATGAGGCGCTCCCCCTCGCCATGTCCATGGAGACCTGACTTCCGTGGCACCACAGGAGTCTCCCTGAGCTCCCCGTCCTATCTCGTGAGAAACCCCAACCAGGCACTGCACCTTGAGAAAACCCACGAGACGCCCCGTCATCGCGAGATGAGGGCCTTCTTTTCCTGTATGGCCTAGAGAGCAATCCCGAGTCCTCTCTCCAAACTCCACAGGAGGCTTAACTCCATTTAGGCCACTCTTGGGCTCCAAAGGATACCCGTCGCGACTCGAGAGGAGAGCGGAGTCCATTCATTCCCTTCGAGATGAGGCCTGACTCCCCGGGTGAGTCTGGAATGCAACCCCGAGATCCCTGTCGCCCCTGGAGAGAAAAACTCGGTCCTGGACACAAACCTAGATGAGCTCTATTTTGCCCTGCAGTGACTCGAGAGCAATCTCCAGCTCTCACTTGCAACTCGAATGGAAGATTGGACTTCCCTGGGCCAACACAAGAGGAAACCTGTATTCCCCGTCGTAACTCAAGAATCCTGCCGCAACTCGAGAAAAAACACGTGGGTCCCTCGTCAGCGCTAGATGAGGCCCTTGCCCACTACAGCGTCTCAAGAGAAGTCCCAGGTTCCGTCTTGAAGTGCGAAACGGTACTTGGCACCCTTGATGCAACCCAAAAAGTTACCCGACTTACCAGTTTCACTCAAGGGGAGCACCGAGGTTCCTGGCACTACTTCATCTGAGCCCTTTCTCTCCTCCTGATCCCGAAAGGAGGGTCGATTCCCCTGCTTTGTCTGGAAAGGGTTCCCGGACTTTCCTGCGCGCCTCAGGATGAGGCCGGTCTCACGAGGAAATTCGAGACGTAGCCTCGTGGGTGGTGCAACATGCTGAAAGACCCCGATTTCCCGGTCCGCACTTGAGGAGATCCCGATGCCCGGACAACTCTTCGAAGGCAACCCTGTGGATGAAGGCACAACAGGAAGGAGCACTGACGCCCCCGTGCATCTCCGAAATACCCGCAGGTTCCACACACATCAAGAAAAGTGGTGTCATCCTTGAACAACTTGAGATGTAAGCGGAGTTCCATTCCTCCGCAGAACACGAGACCTGACACTCCTGAGCAAACTCAGCAGGGACCCTGCGATCTGAGTCAGATCCGGCTCCAGGAAGTCAGGAGCAGAACCCTGAGGTTCCTGCCTCAACTCGAGATGAGGCTCTCTTCCATTGCACCAAACCAAGAGGAGTCCCGAGAGGCCTCTCCCAAATCCACAGTATCCCTGACTTCTCAGAGGCACCCTGAGAAGCTCCTTGAGATCACCGGCACAAGTCAAGGGAACCCAGGGTTTCCTGCCGCAACCCTAGAAAGACATCGAGAGTCCTTTTTCAACCCGTCATGAGGCCCGATTCCCCTACCCTGACTGGAGAGCAATGACGCGCTCCCCCTTGCCCCGCCCATGGAGACCTGACTTCCCTGTTGCCACACGAGAGGCTACCTGAACTCCCCGTCGTACCTCGTGAGAAACCCCACACTGGCGCCACAGCTCGAGAAAACCCACGAGACCCCCCCATCATCTCGAGATGTGGGCCTTCTTTTCCTGCATGGCCTGGAGAGCAATACCGAGTCCTCTCTCCAAACTGAAGAGGAGGCTTGACTCCCTTTAGACCAGTCAGTGGGCTCCAAGAGATACACGTCGCAACTCGAGAGGAGAGCCGAGTCCTTTGCTTCCCCTCGATACGAGGCCTAACTCCCCGGGTGAGTCTGTAATACAAACCCGAGATCCCTGTCGCCCTTGGAGAGGATCATTGGGTCCTGAACACAAGGCTAGATGAGGTCGCTTTTGCCCTGCAGTAACTCGAGAGCACTCCCCAGCTTTCCCTCGCAACCCGAATGGAAGATTGGACCTCCCTGAGCCAACACAAGAGGAAGCCTGAATTCCCAGTAGTAATTCGAGAATTCCACCTCAACTTGAGAAAAACCACGTGGTTCCCCCGTCATTGCAAGATGAGGCCCTTGCCCGCTCCAGCGTCTCAAGAGTAGTCCCACGTTCCGTCTTGAAGTGCGAAATGATATTTGGCACCCTTAATGCTACCCCAAAAGTTCCCCGACATATGGGTCGCACTCGAGGGGAACACCGAGGTTCCTGGCACCACTTCATCTGAGCCCCTTCTCCCCTCCTGATCGCGAAAGGAGGGTCGATTCCCCTGCTTTGTCTGCAAGGGGTTCCCGACCTTCTCCACGCACCTCAGATGAGGCTGTCTCACGAGGAAATTCGAGACGTAGCCTCGATGGTGGTGCCACATGCCGAAAGACCGCGATTTCCCGATCCGCTCTTGATAAGAACGCGATGCCCAGACACCTATTCGAAGATAGTGTGGATGAAGGCACAACACGAAGGGGCACTGACACCCCCGTGCATCGTCCGGAAAAGACCGCAGGTTACTCATACAGCTCAACAAGTTCCTGTCACCCAGTGAACAACTCGAGAGGCAAGCGGAGGTCCATTCCTGCACACAAGACAAGGCCTGACTCACCTCTCCCAGCTATGCAGGGGGCTGCGATTGGAATCAGAAATGGAGAGGAACCCTGAGGTTCCTGCCTCCCCTCGAGATGAGGCCCCCTTCCATTTCAACAAACCCAGTGGAGTCCCGAGAGGTCTTTCCCAACTCCATAGTATCCCTGACTTCTCAGAGGCACCCGGAGAATCTCCCTGAGGTCACCGGCACAAGTCGAGGGAACCCAGGTATTCTTGCCAAGACCTGAGAGAGATCTTGAGAGTCCTTCTTCAACGCGTCTAGAGGCCTGATTCCCCTACCATGACTCGAGAGCAATGACGCGCTCCCCCTCGCCACACGCATCGAGACCTAACTTCCCTGGCGCCACACTAGAGGCTCCCTGAGCTCCCTGTCGTACCCCCTGAGAAACCAACACAGGCGCTGCAGCTCGGTAAAACCACCGAGACCCCCCTGTCTTCGTGAGATGAGGGCCTTCTTTTCCTGCATGTCCTGGAGTGCAATCCCGAGTCCTCTCTCCAAACTCCAGAGGAGGCTTGACTCCCTTTAGTCCACTCAGTGGGCTCCAAGAAATACCCGTCGCGACTCGAGAAGAGAGAGAAGGCCTTTGTTTCCCCTCGAGACGACGCCTGACTCCCGGGTGAGTCTGGAATGCAACCCCAAGTTCCCAGTCATCCCTTGAGAGGAACATTAGGTCCTAGACACAAGCCTGGATGAGGTCTCTTTTGCCCTGCAGTGACTCGAGCGCAACCCCCAGCTATCCCTCGCAACTCGAATGGAAGGTTGGTCTTCCCTGGGCTAACACAAGAGGAAGCCTGAATTCCCCGTCGTAACTCGAGAATCCCGCCGCACCTTGAGAAAAACCACGTGATTCCCCCATCATCCCAAGATGAGGCCCTTGCCCTCTACAGCGTCTCAAGAGAAGCCCCAAGTCCGTCTTGAAGTGCAAAACGGTACTTGGCACCCTTGAAGTGACCCGAAAAGTTTCCCGACACACCGGTCCCACTCGAGGGGAACACCGAGGTTCCCGGCACGACTTCAACTGAGCCCTTTCACTCCTCCTGATCGCGACAAGATGGTCGATTCCCCTGCTTTATCTGGAAGGGGTTCCCGATCTTCATGGTGCACCTCAGGATGACACCAGTCTAACGAAGAAATTCGAGACGTAGCCTCATGGATGGTGCCACGTTCTGAAAGACCCCGATTTCCTGCTCTGCTATTGATAAGAACCCGATGTCCGGACACCTCTTTGAAGGCAACCCTGTGGATGAAGGCACAACACGAAGGGGCACTGACTCCCTCATGCATCTTACGGAAAAAACCGAAGATTCCACTCACAGCTCGACAAATGGTCTGTTATCCTGTGAACAACTCGAGAGGCAAGCGGAGTTCCATTCCTCCACACAAGACGAGGCCTGACTCTCCTGTCCCAACTCTTCAGGGACCCTGTGGTCGGAGTTTGAAATGGAGAGGAACCCTTAGGTTCCTGCCTCAACTCGAGATGAGAACCTTTGCCATTGCACCAAACCCAGTGGAGTTCCGAGAGCCCCTCCCAAGTCCACAGTATGCCTGACTTCTCAGAGGCACCCTGAGAAGCTCCCTGAGGTCACCGGTACAAGTCGAGGGAACCCAGGGTTTCCTGCCGCAACCTGAGAAAGACCTCGAGACTCCTTCTTCAACGCGTCTTGAGTCCCGATTTCCCTACCATGACTCGAGAACATTTATGGGCTCCCCCTCGTCACACACAGAGACCTGACTTTCCTGGCACCACACGAGAGGCTCCCTGAGCTCCCTGTCGTACCTCGTGAGAAAACTCATAATTGTGCCCCAACTCGAGAAAACCCACAAGACGCCCCCGTCATTGCGAGCTGAGGGCCTTCTCTTCCTGCATGGCCTGGAGAGCAATCCCGAGTCCTCTCTCCAACTCCACAGGAGGCTTTACTCCGAGTAGGCCACTCAGTGGGCTCCAAGACATACCCGACGTGACTCGAGAAGAGAGTGGAGTCTTTTGCTTTCCTTCGAGAAGAGGCCTGACTCCCTGTGTGAGTCTGGAATGCAACTCCGAGATCCCTGTCACCCCTGGAGAGGAAAATTAAGTCCTGGGCACAGGCCGAGATGAAGTATATTTTGCCCTGCAGTGACTCAAGAGAAATCCCAGCTCTCCCTCGAAACTCGAATGGAAGATTTTACTTCCCTGGACCAACACAAGAGGAAGCCCGAATTCCCCGTTGTAACGCGAGAATCCTGCTGCAACTCGAAGGAAACCACGTAGTTCCCCCCTCATCTCAAGATGAAGCCCTTTCACGTTAGAGCGTCTCAAGAAAAGTCTCACGTTCATGTTGAAGTTTGAAACATTACTTGGCACCCTTCATCAGACTCCAAAAGTTCCCTGACATACCGGTCTCACTCGAGGGGAACCCCGAGGTTCCCAGCACCACTTCATCTGAGCCCCTTCTCCCCTCCTGATCGCGACAGGAGGGTCGATTAACCTGCTTTGTCTGGAAGGCTTTCTCGACCTTCCCAGCACACCTCAGGATGAGCCCAGTCTCAAGAGGAAATTCGAGAGGTAGCCTCGTGTGTGGTGCAACATGCCAAAAGACCCCGATTCTCTGGTCCTCTCTTCACAAGAACCCATGCCCGGACACCTCTTCGAAGGCAACCCTGTGGATGAAGTCACAACACGAAGGGGCATTGACAACCCCGTGCATCATCTGGAAAAACCCACAGGTTCCACATACAGCTCGACAAGTGGCCTGTCACCTCGTGAACAACTTGGGAGGCAAGCAGAGTTCCATTCCTCCACACAGCACGAGCCCTGAGTCTCCTGTCCCAACTCAGCAGGGACGCTGCAATCGGTGTCTGAAATGGATAGAAACAGTAAGGTTCCTGCATCAACTCTAAATGAGGCCCTCTTCCATTGCACCAAACCCAGTGGAGTCCCGAGAGGCCCCTCCAAACTCCACAGTATCCCTGACTTCTCAGAGGCAACCTGAGTAGCTCTCTGAGGTCACCGGCAGAAGTCGAGGGAACCCAGCGTTTCCTGCCACAACCCCAGAAAGACCTCGAAAGATCTTCTTCAACGCGTCTTGAGGCCGGATTCCCCTAACATGACTCGAGAGCAATTACCCGCTCCCCCTCACCACGGGCATGGAGACCTGACTTCCCTGGTGCTGCACGAGAGGCCCCCTGAGCTCTCCATCGTACCTCGTGAGAAACACAACGTGGCGCCCCAGCTGGATTAAACCCACGAGACGTCCACGTCATCGCGAGATGTGGGCCTTCTTTTATTGCATACCCTGGAGAGCAATCCGGAGTCCTCTCTCCAAACTCCACAGGAGGCTTGACTCCCTGGAGGCCACTCAGTGGGCTCCAAGGGATACCTATCGCGACCCAGGAGGATATCAGAATCCTTTGCTTCCCCTCGAGCCGAGGCCTGACTCACTGGGTGAGTCTGGAATGCGTCCCCGTGATCCCTATCGCCCCTGGAGAGGAACATTAGGTCCTGGACACAAGCCTAGATGAGGTCTATTTTGACCTGCCGTGACTCGAGAGCAATTCCCACCCAGCTCTCCCTGGCGACTCGAATGGAAGAATGGACTTCCCTGGGCCAACACAAGAGGAAGCCTGAATTCCCAGTAGTAATTCGAGAATTCCACCTCAACTTGAGAAAAACCACGTGGTTCCCCCGTCATTGCAAGATGAGGCCCTTGCCCGCTCCAGCGTCTCAAGAGTAGTCCCACGTTCCATCTTGAAGTGCGAAATGATATTTGGCACCCTTAATGCTACCCCAAAAGTTCCCCGACATATGGGTCGCACTCGAGGGGAACACCGAGGTTCCTGGCACCACTTCATCTGAGCCCCTTCTCCCCTCCTGATCGCGAAAGGAGGGTCGATTCCCCTGCTTTGTCTGCAAGGGGTTCCCGACCTTCTCCACGCACCTCAGATGAGGCTGTCTCACGAGGAAATTCGAGACGTAGCCTCGATGGTGGTGCCACATGCCGAAAGACCGCGATTTCCCGATCCGCTCTTGATAAGAACGCGATGCCCAGACACCTATTCGAAGATAGTGTGGATGAAGGCACAACACGAAGGGGCACTGACACCCCCGTGCATCGTCCGGAAAAGACCGCAGGTTACTCATACAGCTCAACAAGTTCCTGTCACCCAGTGAACAACTCGAGAGGCAAGCGGAGGTCCATTCCTGCACACAAGACAAGGCCTGACTCACCTCTCCCAGCTATGCAGGGGGCTGCGATTGGAATCAGAAATGGAGAGGAACCCTGAGGTTCCTGCCTCCCCTCGAGATGAGGCCCCCTTCCATTTCAACAAACCCAGTGGAGTCCCGAGAGGTCTTTCCCAACTCCACAGTATCCCTGACTTCTCAGAGGCACCCGGAGAATCTCCCTGAGGTCACCGGCACAAGTCGAGGGAACTCAGGTATTCTTGCCAAGACCCGAGAGAGATCTTGAGAGTCCTTCTTCAAAGCGTCTAGAGGCCTGATTCCTCTACCATGACTCGAGAGCAATGACGCGCTCCCCCTTGCCACACGCATCGAGACCTAACTTCCCTGGCGCCACACAAGAGGCTCCCTGAGCTCCCCGTCGTACCTCATGAGAAACCAACACAGGCGCTGCAGCTCGGTAAAACCATTGAGACCCACCCCCCCCGTCATCGTGAGATGAGGGCCTTCTTTTCCTGCATGTCCTGGAGTGCAATCCCGAGTCCTCTCTCCAAACTCCAGAGGAGGCTTGACTCCCTTTAGTCCACTCAGTGGGCTCCAAGAAATACCCGTCGCGACTCGAGAAGAGAGATAAGTCCTTTGTTTCCCCTCGAGACGACGCCTGACTCCTGGGTGAGTCTGGAATGCAACCCCAAGATCCCAGTCACCCCTTGAGAGGAACATTAGGTCCTAGACACAAGCCTGGATGAGGTTTCTTTTGCCCTGCAGTGACTCGAGCGCAACCCCCAGCTCTCCCTCGCAACTCGAATGGAAGATTGGGCTTCCCTGGGCCAACACAAGAGGAAGCCAGAAATCCCCTTCGTAACTCGAGAATCCCGCCGAAACTCGAGAAAAACCACGTGTTTCCAACGTCATCCCAAGATGAGGCCCTTGCTGCTATGGCCTCTCAAGAAAAGAACCACGTTCCGTCTTGAAGTGCGAAACGGTACTTTGCACCCTTGATGCGACACCAAATGTTCCTGGACACGCCGGTCTCACTCGACAGGAACACCGAGGTTCCCGCACCACTTCATCTGAGCACCTTCTCCCCTCCTGTTCGAGACAGGAGGGTCTATTCCCCTGCTTTGTTTGGAAGGGGTTCCCCACATTCCCGGTGCACCTCAGGATGAGGCCGGTCTCACGAGGAAATTCGAGACATAGCATCGGGGGTGGTGTCACATGCCGAAATATCCCGATTTCCCGGCCCACTCTTGAGAAGAACCCGATGCCCGGACACCTCTTCGAAGGCAACCCTGTGGACGAAGGCACAAAACGAAGGGTCACTGACACTCCCGTGCATCATTCGGTAAAAGCCGCAGGTTCCACACACAGCTCGACAAGAGGCCTGTCATCCCATGAACAACTCGAGAGGCAAGCAGAGTTCCATTCCTCCACTCAAGACGAGGCCTGACTCTCCGGTCCCAACTCTGAAGGGACCCTGCGATCAGAGTCCGAAATGGAGAGGAACCCTGAGGTTCCTGACTCCACTCGAGATGAGGCCCTCTTCCATTACACCAAAAATAGTGGAGGCCCGAGAGGCCCCTCCCAAATCCACAGTATCGCGACTTCTCAGAGGCACCCTTAGAAGCTCCCTGAGGTCACCGGCACAAGTCGAGGGAACACAGGGTTTCCTGACGCAACCCGAGAAAGACCTCGAAAATCCTCCTTCACGCGTCTTGAATCCCGATTCCCCTACCATGACTCGAGAGCAATGACGCATTCCCCCTCGCCACTCGCATGGAGACTTGACTTCCCTGGCGCCACACGAGAGGCTCCCTGAGCTCCCCGTCATACCTCGTGAGAAATCCCACACTGGCTCCCCAGCTCGAGAAAACCCACGAGACGCTTCCGTCATCGCGAGATGAAGGCCTTCTTTTCCTGCATGGCCTGGAGAGCAATCTCGAGGCCACTCTTCAAACTCCACAGGAGGCCTGACTCCCTTTAGGCCACTCTGTGGGCTCCAAGAGATACCCATTGGGACTCGAGAGGAGAGCGGAATTCTTTGCTTCCCCTATATACCAGGCCTGACTCCTCAGGTGAGTCTGGAATGCAACCCCGAGATCCCTGTCGCCCCTGGAGAGGAACATTAGGTCCTAGACACAAGCATAGATGAGGTCTCATTTGCCCTGAAGTGACTCGAGAGCAATCCCCTGCTGTCCCTCGCACCTCGAATGGAAGAATGGACTTCCCTGGGACAACACAAGAGGAAGCCTGAATTCCCCATCGTAATTCGAAAATCCCGCCGCAACTCGAGGAAAACCACGTGGTTCCCCCGTCATCGCAAGATGAGGCCCTTGCCAGCTACAGCGTCTCAGGAGAAGCCCCACGTTCCATCTTGAAGTTTAAAACGATAATTGGCAACCTTGATGTTAGCACAAAAGTTCCCCGACACCCTGGTCTCACTCGAGGGGAACACCAAGGTTCGGTGCACCGCTTGTTCTGAGCCCCTTATCCCCTCCTGATCGCGATGGGAGGGTCGATTACCCTGCTTTGTCTGGAAGGGGTTCCGGACCTTCCCGGCGCACCTCAGGATGAGGCCGGTCTCACGAGGAAATTCGAGACGTAGCCTTGTGGTTGGTGCCACACGCCGAAAGACCCCGATTTCCCTGTCTGCTCTTGATAAGAACCCAATGCTAGGACACCTCTTCGAAGGCAATCCTGTGGACGAAGGCACAAAACGAAGGGGTCTGACACCCTCCTGCATCGTTGGAAAAGCCCGCAAGTTCCACATACAGATCGACAAGTGGCCTGTCACCCCGTGAACAACTCGAGAGGCAAGAGGAGTTCAATTCCTCCACACAAGATGAGGCCTGACTCTCCTGTCCCAACTCTGCATGGACACTGAGATCCGATTCAGAAATGGAGAGGAACCATGAGGTTCCTGCCTCAACTCGAGATAAGGCCCTCTTCTACTGCACCAAACCCAGTGGAGTTCGGAGCGGCCCCTCCCAACTGCACAGTATCCCTGACTTCTCAGAGGCACCCTGAGAAGCTCCCTGAGGTCACGGGCATAAGTCGAGGGAACCCAGGGTTTCCTGCCGTAACCTGAGAAAAATCTCGAGAGTCCTTCTTCACGCGTCTTGAGGCCCGATTCCCCTACCATGACTGGAGAAAAATGACGCGCTCCCCCTCGCCACGCGCATGAAGATCTGACTTCCCCGGCACCACATGAGAGTCTCCCTGAGCTCCCCATCGTACCTCGTGAGAAACCCCACACTGGCGCCGCAGCTCGAGAAAACCCACGAGACGCCCCTGTCATGGTGAAATGAGGGCCTTCTTTCCTGCATGACCTGAAGAGCAATCCCGAATCCTCTCTCCAAACTCCAAAGGAGGCTTGACTCCCTTTAGATCACTCAGTGGGCTCCAAGAGATACCCGTCGATACTCAGGAGGAGAGCGGTGTCCTTTGCTTCCCCTCGAGATGAGGCCTGACTACGAGGGTGAGTCTGGAATGCAACCCTGGATCCCTGTCGCCCCTGGAGAGGAACCTTAGGTCCTGGACAAAAGCCTAGAGGAGGTCTCTTTGGCCCTGCAGTGACTCAAGCACAACCCCTAGCTTTCCCTTGCAACTCGAATGGAAGATTGGCCTTTCTGAGCCAACAAAAGAGGAAGCCTGAATTTCCAGTTGTAATTTGAGAAACCCGCCGCAACTCAAGAAAAATCACGTGGTTCCCTGTATTGCAAGATGAGGCCCTTGCCCCCTACAGCGTCTCAAGAGAAGTCTCACATTCCGTCTTGAAGTGCAAAACAGTACTTGGCACCCTTGATGCGACCCCAAAAGTTCCCCTATATACCGATCTCACTAGAGGGGACACTGAAGTTCCCGGCACCACTTCGTCTGAGGCCTTTCTCCTCTCATGATCGCGATAGGAGGGTCGATTCCACTGCTTTGTCTCGAAGGGGTTCCCGACCTTCCAGGCGCACCTCAGGATGAGGCCGGTCTCACGAGGAAATTCGAGACGTAGCCTCGAGGGCCATACTACATGCCAAAAGACCCCGATTCCATGGTCCACTTTTGATCAAAACCAGACTCCTGGACACCTCTTCGAAGGCAAGCCTGTGGATGAAGGCACAACACGTAGGGGCACTGACACCCCGTGCATCTTCCGGAAAAACCCGCAGGTTCTCACACAGCTCCACAAGTGGTCTGTCACCTCGTGAACAACTCGAGAAGCAAGCGGAGTTCCATTCCTCCACACAAGACGATGCCTGACTCTCCTGTCACAACTCTAGGGACCTTGCACACCGAGTCAGAAATGGAGAGAAACCTGAGGTTCCTGCCTCCACTCAAGACGAGGCCTTTTCCATTGCCGCAAAACCAGAGGAGTCCCGAGAGGCCCGTCCCAAATCCACAGTATGCCTGACTTCTCAGAGGCACCCTGAGAAGCTCCCTAAGGTCACCGGCAGAAGTCGACGGAACCCAGGGTTTCCTGCCCCAACCTGAGAAAGACCTTGAGAGTCCTGCTTTAACGTATCTTGAGGCCCGATTCCCGTACCATATCTCGAGAGCAATGACGCGCTCCCCCTTGCCATGCGCATGGAGACCTGACTTCCCTGGCGCCACACGAAAGGCTCTCTGAGCTTCCCGTCGCACCTCGTCAGAAACCGCACACTGGCACCACAGCTCGAGAAAACCAACAAGACGCCCCTGTCATTGCGAGATGAGGATCTTCTTTTCCTGCATGGCCTGGAGAGCAATCCCGAGTCCTCTCTCCAAACTCCACAGGGGGCTTGACTCCCTTTAGGCCACTCAGTGGGCTCCAAGAGACACCTGTGGCGACTCGAGAGGAGAGCGGGGTCCTTTGCTTCCCCTCGAGTCGAGCTCGGACTCCCAGGATGCGTCTGGAATGCAAACCCGAGATCGCTGTCGGCCCTGGAGAGGAATATTAGGTCCTGGACACAAGCCTAGATGAGGCCTCTTTTACCCTGCAGTGACTCAAGAGCAAACCCCAGCTCTCCCTCGAAACTCGAATGGAAGATTGGACTTCCCTGGGCCAACACAAGAGGAAGCCTGAATTCCCCGTCGTAACTCGAGAATCCCGCCGCACCTTGAGAAAAACCACGTGATTCCCCCGTCATCCCAAGATGAGGCCCTTGCCCTCTACAGCGTGTCAAGTGAAGCCCCAAGTCCGTATTGAAGTGCAAAACGGTACTTGGCACCCTTGAAGCGACCCCAAAAGTTTCCCGACACACCGGTTCCACTCGAGGGGAACACCGAGGTTCCCGGCACGACTTCAATTGAGCCCTTTCACTCCTCCTGATCGCGACAAGATGGTCGATTCCCCTGCTTTGTCTGGAAGGGGTTCCCGATCTTCATGGCGCACCTCAGGATGACACCAGTCTAACGAAGAAATTCGAGACATAGCCTCATGGATGGTGCCACGTTCTGAAAGACCCCGATTTCCTGCTCCGCTATTGATAAGAACCCGATGTCCAGACACCTCTTTGAAGGCAACCCTGTGGATGAAGGCACAACACGAAGGGGCACTGACCCCCTCATGCATCTTACGGAAAAAACCGAAGGTTCCACTCACAGCTCAACAAATGGTCTGTTATCCTGTGAACAACTCGAGAGGCAAGTGGAGTTCCATTCGTCCACACAAGACGAGGCCTGACTCTCCTGTCCCAATTCTTCAGGGACCCTGTGGTCGGAGTTTAAAATGGAGATGAACCCTTAGGTTCCTGCCTCAACTCGAGATGAGAACCTTTGCCATTGCACCAAACCCAGTGGAGTTCCGAGAGCCCCTCCCAAGTCCACAGTATGCCTGACTTCTCAGAGGCACCCTGAGAAGCTCCCTAGGTCACCGGTACAAGTCGAGGGAACCCAGGGTTTCCTGCCACAACCTGAGAAAGACCTTGAGACTCCTTCTTCAACGCGTCTTGAGTCCCGATTTCCCTACCATGACTCGAGAGCATTTATGGGCTCCCCCTCATCACACGCATAGACACCTGACTTTCCTGGCGCCACATGAGAGGCTCCCTGAGATCCCCGTTGTACCTCGTGAGAAAATTCATACTTGCGCCCCAACTCGAGAAAACCCACAAGACGCCCCCGTCATTGCGAGCTGAGGGCCTTCTCTTCCTGTATGGCCTGGAGAGCAATCCCGAGTCCTCTCTCCAACTCCACAGGAGGCTTGACTCCCTGGAGGCCACTCAGTGGGCTCCAAGAGATACCTATCGTGACCCAGGAGGATATCAGAATTATTTGCTTCCCCTCGAGCCGAGGCCTGACTCACTGGGTGAGTCTGGAATGCATCCCCGTGATCCCTATCGCCCCTGGAGAGGAACATTAGGTCCTGGACACAAGCCTAGATGAGGTCTATTTTGACCTGCCGTGACTCGAGAGCAATTCCCACCCAGCTCTCTCTGGCAACTCGAATGGAAGAATGGACTTCCCTGGGCCAACAGAAGAGGAAGCCTGAATTCCCCGTCGTAAGTCAACAATCCCATCGCAACTCGAAAAAAACCACGTGGTTTCCCCTTCATCACAAGATGAGGCCCTTGCCCACCACAGCGTCTCAAGAGAAGTCCCACGTTTCGTCTTGAAGTTTGAAACAGTATTTGGCAAGCTTCGTGAGACCCCAAAAGTTCCCTGACATACCAGTCTCACTCAAGGGGAACACCGAGGTTCCCGGCACCACTTCATCTGAGCCCCTTCTCCCCTCCTGATCGCGACAGTAGGGTCGATTAACCTGCTTTGTCTGGAAGGTTTTCCCGACCTTCCAGGGGCACCTCAGCATGAGGCCCGTCTCACGAGGAAATTCGAGATGTAGCCTCGTGTGTGGTGCCGCATTCCAAAAGACCCTGATTTCCTGGTCTGCTCTTGATAAGAACCCGATGCCCGCACACCATTTCGAAGGCAACCCTGTGGATGAAAGCACATCACGAAGGGGCACTGACACCCCCGTGCATTGTCTGGAAAAAGCCGCAGGCTCCACACACACCTCAACAAGTGGCCTGTCACTCCTTGAACAACTTGAGAGGTAAGCGGAGTTCCATTCCTCCACACAAGACGAGGCCTGACTCTCCTGTCCCAACTCTGCAAGGACCCTGCGATCTGAGTCCGAAATGGAGAGGAACCCTGAGGTTCCTTCCTGATCTCAAGATTAGGCCCTCTTCCATTGCAGCAAACCGAGTGGAGTCCCGAGAGGCCTCTCCCAGCTCCATAGTATCCCTGACTTCTCAGAGGCACCCTGAGAAGCTACCTGAGGTCACAGGCACAAGTCGAGGGAACCCAGGGTTTCCTGCCGCAACCCGAGAAAGACCTCGAGCGTCCTTTTTCATTGTGTTGAGCCCTGATTCCTCTACCATGACTCGAGAGCAATGACGTGCGCCCCCTCGCCACTCGTATGGAGACTTGACTTCCCTGACACCACACGAGAGGCTCCCTGAGCTCCCGGTCGTACCTTGTGAGAAACCCCACACTGGCACCGCAGCTCCAGAAAAACCACGAGACTCCCCCGACATCGCGAGATGAGGGCCTTCTTTTCCTGCATGGCCTGGAGAGCAATCCCGCGTGCTCTCTCCAAACTCCACAAGAGAGGAGCCAAGATTGCTGAGGAGTAGGACGGGGAGAACTCTTTTCCCCCCCAAACAATTTCATCAAAAGAGCATTTAAACGTCGAGTAAATTCCACAATACAACTTATGAATGCTGCCAGAGGACATCAGGCACCCAGAAAAGCAACCCAACTCTTGGAAAGTAGGTAGGAAAAAGTATAAAAGACAAAAAAAGAGACAAAAGAGGGAGGGAGGGATTTCCGTCCCGGGAAGATAGTCTTAAAAAGAGAAAAGTTTCCAAACACCAGGAAAGCTTTTCACTGCCAAATCTTTGCCAAGCTTTGGAAGCACAAAGGGCAACATAAGGGGGATAGAAATAAATAAACAATTAAAACTCGCAGATTGCAAGCCCTACGGTAACTCCCCCAGCCGCGAAGCAGTGCAGACGCCTGCTCACACCATTAGCAAGCAGGGGCTGGGCAGGGAGGCGCGGCGCGGGCTGCATCGCTTAGAGTAAGAATCTGGCCTGAATACCATGAGCGCTATCTGAACGAAATAACTTGGGCTAGCAAACCAGACTCTGGGATATCTACCACGCAAAAAGCCAGCCCTAACCTAAGACACCGCCAGGCCCGCGCACAGAACAAAGGACTGAACAGAGATAGCCGGCTGCAGACCTTCCCCCTCCGGTGACAGGCAGCCAGAGCCGGAAGGGGGCAATTGCAGCCCCAGAGAGACATTTTCTATAAAACTGTAAGCAGGCTTCTTTGCTAACTAAAACTTCTTGGGGATCTGGACGGTCAACATCTGCCTGAGAAAGTGCGCCTGTTTTACACCCAGATAACCGAGTGGCGGGGAGGCGATAAGTCACAACATTGGCGCTCGCCAAACACCTCATCACCTGAGCTGCTCGGACCTGGGAAGAGCACAAAACGCAGGCCGAACTGAGTCTGTGCCTCTGAGGACTACCCGAGTGCCTGAACCTGAGCGGCTTGGACCTGGGAGGTGCATGCAGCCCAGGGCCAGCCTCGGATTGTTCCCGGTGGAACAACCTAGAGCCCGAGCAGTGTGGGCAGGAAGGCTACACGCGCCGTGAGCGGGGGCAGACCCAGTGTGGCTGAGGCACTGCGAACGCACTCCAGTGTTATTTGTTTGCAGCATCACTCCCTCCCTCCCTCCCCACAGCGCAACTGAACAAGTGAGCCTAAAAAAAAAAAGTGTCCTCCACCGTCCCCTTTGTGTCAGGGCGTAAACCAGACACTGAAGAGACCAGCAAACAAAAGAAGCTATAACAGAGGGAAACACCTTGGAAGCTACAGGCAATAGATTAAAACCCTGTGGTTATTAGGACTACATAGGAAGGCGCCTATAGATCTTGAGAAATATAAGTCGGACCAAGGAACTAGCCAAAAATGAACCGAACCCACGATACTCACAACAAAAGCAGAGAAAGTCCTAGATATATTTTTATGATCATTCTTTCTTTTTTTTAATTTTTTTAATTTTAAGTCCTCTATTGTTCATTTAATTTTCACTTTTATAACCTATTACTTTCCAAAAAAAAAGACCCTATTTTTTTCTTCTTCAGCAAACTTCATATATATATATTTATATATATATATATATATATAATAATTTTTTGACCTTGTTTTTTTGTTTTTTTTTTTTCTTCTTTTCTTTAACATTGTATTTTTGAAATTCCAAACTGTACTCTAGATTTTTAATTTATGCTTTTTGATATTTGATATCAATTTTGTACCTGTAGTTTCTTTATAATTTTTGCGACATTGCTTGTTTTTGTTTGTTTGTTTTCTCTTTAGTTTTCTTCTTCCTTTTTTTTAACATTGTATTTTTGAAATTCCAAACTCTACTCTAGATTTTTAATTTTTGCTTTTTGGTATTAGTTATCAATTTTGTACCTGTATTTTCTTGATAATTTTTGCGACCATGTTTGTTTTTCTTTGTTCGTTTTTTCTCTCTTTCTTTTCCTTCTTCTTTTCTTTAACATCGTATTTTTGAAATTCCAAACTCTACTCTAGATTTTTAATTTTTGCTTTTATGTATTTGTTACCAATTTTGTACCTTTAAGAACCCAATCTTCAGTACCCATTTTTCACTAGGGAGCGAGATTACTGGCTTGACTGCTCTCTCTCCCTTTGGACTCTCCTTTTTCTCCACCAGGTCGCCTGTGTCTCCTCCCTAACCCCTCTCTACTCTACCCAACTCTGTGAATTTCTGTGTATTCCAGACGGTGGAGAACACTTAGGGAACTGATTACTGGCTGGATCTGTCTCCCTCCTTTTCATTCCCCCCTTTTATCCTTCTGGCCACCTCTGTCTCCTTCCTCCTTCTTCTCGTCTCTGTATAACTCTGTGAACATCTCTGAGCGGTCCAGTTGTGGAGTGCACATAAGGAAGTGACGACTGGCCAGCCCACTCTCTCCACTATTGATTCCACCTGATCTCATTTGGGTCACCTCTAACTCCCTCCTCCCTCTTCTCTTCTCCATGTAACGCTGTGAACCTTTCTGAGTGACCCTCACAGTAGAGAAACTTTTCTTCTTTAACGTAGATGTTTTATCAATGGTGCTGTATAGAAGGAGAAGTTTTGAAACTACTGTAAAAGTAAGACAGATAACTGGAAGCAGGAGGCTTAAGTCCAAACCCTGACTCCAGGGAACTCCTGACTCCAAGGAACATTAATTGACAGGAGCTCATCAAATGCCTCCATACCGACACTGAAATCAAGCACCACACAAGGGCCAACAAGTTCCAGGGCAAGACATACCAAGCCAATTCTCCAGCAACAAAGGAACGCAGCCCTGAGCTTCAAGATACAGGCTGCCCAAAGTCACCCCAAAACCACAAACATCTCATAACTCATTACTGGACACTTCATTGCACTCCAGAGAGAAGAAATACAGCTCCACCCACCAGAACATGGACACAAGCTTCCCTAACCAGGAAACCTTGACAAGACACCTGTACAAACCCACACACAACGAGGAAATGCCAGAGTAAAGAACTCCACAAACTGCCAGAATACAGAAAGGACACCCCAAACTCAGCAATTTAAACAAGATGAGACAGAGGAATACCCAGCAGATAAAGGAACAGGATAAATGCCCACCAAACCAAACAAAAGAGGAAGAGATAGGGAATCTACCTGATAAAGAATTCCGAGTAAGGATAGTGAAATGGATCTAAAATCTTGAAATTAAAATGGAATCACAGATAAATAGCCTGGAGACAAGGATTGAGAAGATGCAAGAATGGTTTAACAAGGACCTAGAAGAAATAAAAAAAGAGTCAATATATAATGAATAATGCAATAAATGAAACTAAAAACACTCTGGAGGCAACAAATAGTAGAATAACAGAGGCAGAAGATAGGATTAGTGAATTCGAAGATAGAATGGTAGAAATAAATGAATCAGAGAGGATAAATGAAAAACGAATTAAAAGAAATGAGCACAATCTCAGAGACCTCCAGGACAATATTAAACGCTACAACATTCGAATCATAGGGGTCCCAGAAGAAGAAGACAAAAAGAAAGACCGTGAGAAAATACTTGAGGAGATAATAGTTGAAAACTTCCCTAAAATGGGGAAGGAAATACCCACTCAAGTCCAAGAAACCCAGAGAGTCCCAAACAGGATAAAGCCAAGGCGAAACCCCCCAAGACACATATTAATCACATTAATAAAAATCAAACACAAAGAACAAATATGAAAAGCAGCAAGGGAAAAACAACAAATAACACACAAGGGAATTGCCATAAGGATAACAGCTGATCTTTCAATAGAAACTCTTCAAGCAAGGAGGGAATGGCAAGACATACTTAAAATGATGAAAGAAAATAACCTACAGCCCAGATTATTGTACCCAGCAAGGATCTCATTCAAGTATGAAGGAGAAATCAAAAGCTTTTCAGACAAGCAAAAGCTGAGAGAATTCTGCACCACCAAACCAGCTCTCTAACAAATACTAAACAGGAAACACAAAAACGGTGTATAAATTCGAACCCCAAACAATAAAGTAAATGGCAATGGGATCACACTTATCAGTAATTACCTTAAACGTAAATGGGTTGAATGCTCCAACCAAAAGACAAAGACTGGCTGAATGGATACAAAAACAAGACCCCTACATATGTTGTCTAAAAGAGACCCACCTCAAAACAGGGGATACATACAGACTGAAAGTGAAGGGCTGGAAAAAGATTTTCCATGCAAATAGGGACCAAAAGAAAGCAGGAGTAGCGATACTCATGTCAGATAAAATAGACTTTAAAACAAAGGCTGTGAAAAGAGACAAAGAAGGTCACTACATATTGATCAAAGGATCAATCCAAGAAGAAGACATAACAATTATAAATATATATGCACCCAACATGGGAGCACCACAGTATGTAAGACAAATGCTAACAAGCATGAAAGGAGAAATTAACACTAACACAATAATAGTTGGAGATTTTAATACCCCACTCACACCTATGGATAGATGAACTAAACAGAAATTTAACAAGGAAACACAAACTTTAAATGATACAATACACCAGTTAGACCTAATTGATATCTATAGGACAATTCATCCCAAAACAATGAATTTCAACTTTTTCTAAAGTGCACATGGAACCTTCTCCAGGATAGATCACATCCTGGGCCATAAAGCTAGCATTGGTAAATTCGAAAAAATAGAAATCATTCCAAGCATCTTTTCTGACCACAATGCAGTAAGATTAGATCTCAATTACAGGAGAAAAACTATTAAAAATTCCAACATATGGAGGCTGAACAACACGCTGCTGAATAACCAACAAATCACAGAAGAAATCAAAAAAGAAATCAAAATTTGCATAGAAACGGATGAAAATGAAAACACAACAACCCAAAACTTGTGGGACACGGTAAAAGCAGTCCTAAGGGGAAAGTTCATAGCAATACAGGCACACCTCAAGAAACAAGAAAAAAGTCAAATAAATAAACTAACTCTACACCTAAAGCAACTAGAAAAGGAAGAAATGAAGAACCCCAGGGTTAGTAGAAGGAAAGAAATCTTAAAAATTAGAGCAGAAATAAATGCAAAAGAAACAAAAGAGACCATAGCAAAAATCAACAAAACCAAAAGCTGGTTCTTTGAAACGATAAATAAAATTGACAAACCATTAGCCAGACTCATCAAGAAACAAAGGGAGAAAAATCAAATCAATAAAATTAGAAATGAAAATGGAGAGATCACAACAGAAAACACAGAAATACAAAGGATCATAAGAGACTACTATCAACAATTATATGCCAATAAAATGGACAACGTGGAAGAAATGGACAAATTCTTAGAAAAGTACAACTTTCCAAAACTGGACCAGGGAAGAAGTAGAAAATCTTAACAGACCCATCACAAGCACGGAAATGGAAACTGTAACCAAAAATCTTCCAGCCAACAAAAGCCCAGGTCCAGACGGCTTCACAGCTGAATTCTACCAAAAATTTAGAGAAGAGCTAACACCTATCCTGCTCAAACTTTTCCAGAAAATTGCAGAGGAAGGTAAACTTCCAAACTCATTCTATGAGGCCACCATCAGCCTAATACCAAAACCTGCCAAAGATCCCACAAAAAAAGAAAACTACAGGCCAATATCACTGATGACATAGATGCAAAAATCCTTAACAAAATTCTAGCAATCAGAATCCAACAACACATTAAAAAGATCATACACCATGACCAAGTGGGCTTTATCCCAGGGATGCAAGGATTCTTCAATATCCGCAAATCAATCAATGTAATACACCACCTTAACAAATTGAAAAATAAAAACCATATGATTTTCTCAATAGATGCAGAGAAAGCCTTTGACAAAATTCAACATCCATTTATGATAAAAAATCTCCAGAAAGCAGGAATAGAAGGAATATACCTCAACATAATAAAAGCTATATATGACAAACCCACAGCAAACATTATCCTCAATGGTGAAAAATTGAAAGCATTTCCTCTAAAGTCAGGAACAAGACAAGGGTGCCCACTTTCACCATTACTATTCAACATAGCTTTGGAAGTTTTGGCCACAGCAATCAGAGCAGAAAAAGAAACAAAAGGAATCCAAATTGGAAAAGAAGAAGTAAAACTCTCACTGTTTGCAGATGACATGATCCTCTACATAGAAAACCCTAAAGACTCCAGCAGAAAATTACTAGAACTAGCCAATGACTATAGTAAAGTTGCAGGATATAAAATCAACACACAGAAATCCCTTGAATTCCTATACACTAATAATGAGAAAACAGAAAGAGAAATTAAGGAAACAATTTCATTCACCATTGCAACGGAAAGAATAAAATACTTAGGAATATACCTACCTAAAGAAACTAAAGACCTATATATAGAAAACTATAAAACACTGGTGAAAGAAATCAAAGAGGACACTAATAGGTGGAGAAATATACCATGTTCATGGATTGGAAGAATCAATATAGTGAAAATGAGTATACTACCCAAGGCAATTTACAGATTCAATGCAATCCCTATCAAGCTACCAACAGTATTCTTCACAGAGCTAGAACAAATAATTTCACAATTTGTATGGAAATACAAAAAACCTCGAATAGCCAAAGCGATCTTGAGAAAGAAGAATGGAACTGGAGGAATCAACCTACCTGATTTCAGGCTCCGCTACAAAGCCAAAGTTATCAAGACAGTATGGTACTGGCACAAAGACAGAAATATAGATTAGTGGAACAAAATAGAAAGCCCAGAGATAAATCCACACACATATGGACACCTTATCTTTGACAAAGGAGGCAAAAATATACAATGGATTAAAGACAATCTCTTTAACAAGTGGTGCTGGGAAATCTGGTCAACCACTTGTAAAAGAATGAAACTAGAACACTTTCTAACACAATACACAAAAATAAACTCAAAATGGATTAAAGATCTAAACGTAAGACCAGAAACTATAAAACTCCTAGAGGAGAACATAGGCAAAACACTCTCTGAAATACATCACAGCAGGATCCTCTATGACCCACCTCCCAGAATATTGGAAATAAAAACAAAAATAAACAAATGGGGCCTAATTAACCTTAAAAGCTTCTGCACATCAAAGCAAACTATTAGCAAGGTGAAAAGACAGCCTTCGGAATGGGAGAAAATAATAGGAAATGAAGCAACTGACAAACAACTAATCTCAAAAATATACAAGCAACACCTACAGCTCAACTCCAGAAAAATAAATGACCCAATCAAAAAATGGGCCAAAGAACTAAATAGACATTTCTCCAAAGAAGACATACAGATGGCTAACAAACACAGGAAAAGATGCTCAAAATCACTCATTATCATAGAAATGCAAATCAAAACCACTATGAGGTACCATTTCACGCCAGTCAGAATGGCTGCAATCCAAAAGTCTACAAATAATAAATGCTGGAGAGGGTGTGGAGAAAAGGGAACCCTCTTACACTGTTGGTGGGAATGCAAACTAGTACAGCCACTATGGAGAACAGTGTGGAGATTCCTTAAACAACTGGAAATAGAACTGCCTTATGATCCAGCAATCCCACTGCTGGGCATGCACACTGAGGAAACCAGAAGGGAAAGAGACACGTGTACCCCAATGTTCATCGCAGCACTGTTTCTAATAGCCAGGACATGGAAGCAACCTAGATGTCCATCAGCAGATGAATGGATAAGAAAGCTGTGGTACATATACACAATGGAGTATTACTCCGCCATTAAAAAGAATAGAATGAATCAGTTCTAATGAGGTGGATGAAACTGCAGCCTATTATACAGAGTGAAGTAAGCCAGAAAGAAAAACACCAATACAGTATACTAATGCATATATATGGAACTTTGAAAGACGGTAACAATAACCCTGAGTACGAGACAGCAAAAGAGACACTGATGTATAGAAGAGTCTTATGGACTCTGTGGGAGAGGGAGAAGGTGGGAAGATTTGGGAGAATGGCATTGAAATATGTAAAATATCATGTATGAAAAGAGTTGCCAGTCCAGGTTTGATGCATGACACTGGATGCTTGGGGCTAGTGCACTGGGACGACCCAGAGGGATGCTATGGGGGGGAGGAGGGAGGAGGGTTCAGGATGGGGAGCACATGTATACCTGAGGCGGATTCATTTTGATATTTGGAAAAGCTAATACAATTATGTAAAGTTTAAAAATAAAATAAAATTAAAAAAAAAATCCACAGGAGGCTTGACTCCCTTTAGGCCACTCAGTGGTCTCCAAGAAATACCCGTCGGGACTCGAGAGCAGAGCAGAGTCCTTTCCTTCCTCTCGAGATAAGGCCTGACTCCTCGGGTGCGTCTAAAATGCAACCCCGAGATCTCTGTCGCCCCTGGAGAGGAACATTAGGTCCTGGACACAAGCTTAGATGAGGTCTCTTTTGCCCTGAAGTGACTCGAGAGCAATCCCTAGCTCTCTCTCGCAACTCTAATGGAAGATTGGACTTCCCTGGGCCAACACAAGAGGAAGCCTGAATTCCCCATCATAACTCGAGAATCCCGCCGAAACTCGAGAAAAACCACATGGTTACCCCGTCATCGCAAGATGAGGCCCTTGCCCGCTACAGCGTCTAAAGAGAAGTCCCAGGTTTCTTCTTGAAGTGTTTTCACACTTCAAGTGTGAAAACTCGGCACCCTTGATGCGATTCCAAAAGTTCCCCAACACCCTGGTCTCTCTCGAGGGGAACACCGAGGTTCCCGGTACGACTTCATCTGAGCCACTTCTCCCCTCCTGATTGCGACTGGAGGGTCGACTCCCGTGCTTTGTCTGGAAGGGGTTCCCAACCTTCCCGGCGCACCTCAGGATGAGGCCGGTCTAACGAGAATATTTGAGACGTAGCTTCATGGGTGGTAACACATGCTGAAAGACCCCGATTCCCCGGTCCGCTCTTGATAAGAACCCGATGCCCGGACACCTCTTCAAAGGCAACCCTGTGGAAGAAGGCACAACACGAAGGGGCACTGACACCCTCGTGCATCGTCCGGAAAAACCCGCAGATTCCAAACACAGTTCGACAAGTTGCCTGTCACCCCATGAATAACTCGAGAGGCAAGCGGAGTTCCATTCCTCCTTACAAGACGAGGCATGACTCTCCTGTCCTAACTCTGCAGGGACCCTGCGATCAGAGTCAGAAATGGAGATGAACCTTGAGGTTCCTGCCTCCACTCGAGATGAGGCCCTCTTCTATTGCACCAAACCCAGTGGAGTCCCGAGAGGGCCCTCCCAACTCCAGGGTATCCCTGAGTTCTCAGAGGCACACTGAGAAGCTCCCTGAGGCCACCGGCACTAGTCGAGGGAACCCAGGGTTTACTGCCGTGACCCAAGAAACACCTTGAAAGTCCTTCTTTAACGGTTCTTGAGGCCCAATACACCTTCCATGACTCTAGAGCAATGACGCGCTCCCCCTCGCAATGCGCATGGAGACCTGACTTCCCAAGCGCCACATGAGAGGCTCCCTGAGCTCCCCGTAGTACCTCATGAGAAACCCCACACTGGCGCTGCAGCTCGAGAAAACCCACGAGACGCCCCCTTCATCGCGAGATGATGGCCTTCTTTTCCTGCATGGCCTGGAGAGCAATCCCGAGTCCTCTCTCCAAACTCCACAGGAGGCTTGACTCCCTTTAGGCCACTCAGTGGGCTCCAAGAGATACCCGTCGCAACTCGAGAGGAGAGCGGAGTCCTTCGCTTCCCCTCGAGACAAGGACTGACTCCCCGGGTGCATCAGGAAAGCAACCCCGAGATCCCTGTCCCCCCTGGAGACGAACATTATGTCCTGGACACAAGCCTAGATAAGGTCTCTTTTGCCCTGCAGTAACTCAAGCGCAATCCCTAGCTCTCCCTCGCAACTCGAATGGAAGACTGGACTTCCCTGGGCCAACACAAGAGGAAGCCTGAATTTCCTGACCTAACTCGAGAATCCCGCCACAACTCGAGAAAAACGACGTGGTTAACCCGTCACCACAAGATGAGGCCCTTGCCAGCTACAGCGTCTCAAGAGAAGTCTCACGTTCCGTCTTGAAGTTTGAAACGGTACTTAGCACCTTTGATGTGACTCCAAAAGTTCCCCGACATCCCAGTTTTACTCGAGGGGAACATCGAGGTTCCCGGCACCACTTCATCTGAGCCCCTTCTCCCCTCCTGATCGGGACAAGAGGGTCGATTCACTTGCTTTGTCTGAAAGGGTTACCGACCTTCCTGGTGCACCTCAGGTTGAGGTCCGTCTCAAGAAGAAATTCGAGACGTAGGCTTGTGGGTGGTGCCACATGCCGAAAGACCCTGATTTCCTGGTCTGCTCTTGATAAGAACCTGAAGGCTGGATACCTCTTCGAAGACAACCCTGTGTATGAAGGCAAAAAACAAAGGGGAACTGACACCCCCATGCATCGTCCGGATAAAACCGCAGGTTCCACACACAGCTCGACAAGTGGCCTGTTATCTGGTGAACAACTCGAGAGTCCAGTGGAGTTCCATTCCTCCACACAAGACGAGGCCTGACTCTCCTGTCCTAACTCTGTAGGGACTCTGTGTTCAGAGTCAGAAATGGAGAGCAACCCTGAGGTTCCTGCTTCAAATCGAGATGAGGCCCTCTTCTGACAAGGTCCAGCCTCGGCTGGTCCAGGGTTTTCGAAGGGGAGACAGAGTAGGCGACCTATTGATTTATTTATCAAAGATATAAAGAGTAATAGAATGAGGATAGCTCAGTAGGAAAATTTAGTGGAGAAAAGAAGCTGAGTAGCTTGGTTTATGCGGAAAATCAGTATAACCCGTGACACCAGGTTAGCTCTTACCACGGAGGCCGCAGTCTCCCTCTCGAATAGCGAAAAGTGCCCCACCTTAGACACCTTCTCAAGTGGTCTTCGAAGCCCAGGCAAATAAATGGTCGCAGAGGATATCCGCGCTCCAGATGGACACTCATCTGAAAATTGAGGGGAAGAATGACATTAGGAGACTAAGCGTTGGCAATCAAGGCCCGTAGCTTTAGTTTCAACAGGGGTTTTTATACCCTAAGTTACACATAGAGGATAATGGGGATGCAAAGTCAGCAGCCTTTGATCCTTATCAAAAACCAGGGTTTCTTTCCTGCAAATGTATCATATACAAATGGTTTAGGTGATTTACATCATCTTCTAGCCAGAAGACCTATTAACATTTTATGACTCTTGACAAAGACTTATCAACCGTAAGACTTATTTTCTCTAAGAGTAATTATTTTAAGGTTTGGCCCCATCTTTCGAAGATAAAATTGCATTCCTATAGGGCAGATATGTAATGGGTTTACAACAAAGGAAAGAATTTATTACCTTAAGGGTCTAAAGTTAGTAACACCAAGGCCACTACTTATTTCTTCTACATACCAACTATATTAATTAATACACATTCAATTATACAATTCAGGGGATGTGGAAACTTGGCAACAAGCATTGGTTCATCAATGAAATCTTTTACTAGTTTTATTCTGACAGTTTCTAACTCTCTGAGAGGCTCTAAGCTATTTGAATATCTTAAACTTCCCGTGCCTCTCGAGGCTTGGAGACTGTAAACAATTGTATGCATTGCTGTAGGAGTCCGGGTAAACTTGTCAGGCGAGTTAGAGAGCCATCTGACGTGTTTGGATTTAAACACTCCTAATTGCCCAGGAACTTTATTAATTGGAGCTGTAAGTTAGCTCTTTGACAGAAAGAGTGAGATGGTGGTGGGGGACAGCCCCCAGTAAAGTCAGAGGTGAGAGCACAAAGCAATAAAGTAGGCAGACACTGGTTTTTGGGGGTAGATGCTCAAGAATATCCGGGAGGACTCCCGAGGCTCGATCCCGCCTTTGTGTATGCCCAGCCTCCTTCCTCATGACCTTTGTCACGAGTGGAATGTCTCTCGCCGGCTCCCGGCATGTCCCCGTTTTTTATTTCTTAAAACAGCCAGATGTAGCTCAGTCGCGAGCCTCTGAATACTCTGCCGAAGAATCCTGACAATACAAGGAAGAATGATTATGAGAAGCAGAATTAAAGCAGCCACCGCAGCATAGCTAAAGACATTAGACAGAATATTCTTTCCTGAGATGTAGTTAGGGAAAGTATGGAAGAAATCATTTGCTGTTCCAGCAGCAGTAAAATCTAATCGGGAGTGCTCCATGGTTGCTATTTGATAGTGAAGTTTCCCTACGTCTCAACCAATGTCAGAGCTGTTCCAGATACCTGAAATATGGTTTTTAATCTTTTCCCATTCAAAATCTGTCTCATTTACTTTCAGGGGTGTTCCACATATCCACCGATAGTCAGCATGACAAGACAATGCCATTTTCACCTTTAAAGCCTGCAATTCAGTCCCAATATGTATTACTGCTTCCTCTAGGGCGTCTACCCTCATTTCTAATTTTCTCTCTATAGCTTCCTGTGTTGCCAATGTTAAAGAAACATTTTTGGACATAGAATCAACATATTGAGCAGTATGTACTTGTTGAGTCAATGATATTTCTGCCACAGTAACAGAAGTGATTGCACTTATCAAAGCTGCTGTTCCCAAGATAAGTAAGCCCACAAACCGTCGTGTTTGCATTAAATCCTGTAGTTGTTGTAATACAGCAAGACCATAATTCAATAAGTGGTTACATCATAAGATAAGGTGGATGTTGTAGCATTACAAAGGAGCAAACATTATATTGAGGGTTTAAACAAGATGAACCAGGGAGCAGCTGTAGGCGTCAGCCCGGGGGAGCAGTGTCCCCAGCACCAGGAGGCAGAACGCGAGCGGCAGGCTGTGGGCCAAGGCGCCTATGGTGGGCGGAGGGGCAGGGTTCGTGGTTTAGGGCTAGCCGCCACCGCTTGGGCTCAGGGCGGTCCCCTCTCGCCGGTGGGGCCACGCTGGTCTGGACGGCACTCCGCGGGCGCGCTTTCCTCTCTGGCCCTCACTCGCTGCACAGACTTCTTTGCTCTAGGTCACGGGGTGCAGAGAGGTGGGTGCGAGGCGCTGCTGGTCGCGCGGAGGCGAGAGCTGGCTGGGGGAGGGGGAGCGAGCGAGTGCGCGCGCCGCGAACCTGGTCTTTGGGGAATGTGACATGACGAATTTGTCTGAGATCCAAACCGGAGAATCTGCATTCTGTAGAAATATACAAGCATACCCTCTCCCACAATTTAGCAACACATTTGGCCTTTTTCACTCTCCCGTAAGGAGGCCTTTTTACTTGACCAGGGGCCGAGTCGTAGCCTGTAATTCAGGCATCTAGTGTCTCATCATTGTAGTCTGCCCCTGTGTGTTTACGTTTAAGTGATTAATTACAATTGGAACATAACTTCACTATTTGTCTAGCTGTTTCCCTATGGATATGTTAATTTAGGTCTAATGTTTAGTTTAGGTCTCTGTATAAATTTAAGTAATAAATGTATAACCTCCTTATCTCATTTTGGTATACAGGTATACAGATATACCTAAATGCAAAATGCATTTATATATGTATTTATATATGGCAACAAGTATAAAGTTATTGACATATAATATATATAAATCAATATACTTGAATTAATCTTTATAATTAATATATTAATTAATATATATTACAACAATACAACACATACACAGCTAATACCAACCAACACAAACCAATATACTGTAATAATACATGTCACACATTTATAATTATACAGTATATAGAACATTTATCATCACAGCACATCAATCCATACCAATTAATATCAGCCACACACACATTATATTCTGCCATATATATTTAATTATACAGTATATATATATGTGTGTGTATATAGTATACATATTAATTTATATACAAATTAATTAAGTATAGATCTATAAATAGAATTAGGTATACCTTTATTATATTTTATTTATACCCATACCTAATTAGGCAAACTGTAATTAGGCAAATACATTTATATTATGTATTTATAACAATATATAAAGTATTGTTAAATGTACCACCTGTACAGCATCTCCACCCCACATACCACTTTCTCTAATCCCACCAACTCATTTTCAGTATTATGTGTTGGCCAGGAGCTGGGCCAGTCTTTCCCAGCAATGTTAAGAGACGTCTGTTCCTGTGTCTAATAGCCCTGGCATTTTATTCTCTTGAATTAAAAGATCTTTTAAAGGCCTTGGAACTGTAATTTCCTGCACCCAAAAGGCTAGATCACTAGATCCAAATGTTTTGTGGCTCTTAGCTTGAGAAGTCAAGTTTTTCCTTGTCTGATAGTAAGGTAAAAGTAAAAGCTGTGTTACTCTTTGACCTTTATTAATTTGTACAGTTTTGATAGGCAGTGAGATCAAGACTTTAATTTCTCAATATCATCAGAATCTACTACACCATGCACCAGCGAAATTTCTTTTCTTTCTTTTTTTTTTATTTAATTTTTTTTTAAAAGAAAGCGAGCTACGCCCCAGGACAAATCTTACAATGTCCTCAGATAGGGGGCCAGCCACTCCGGTTGGAATTGGAGTAAGTGGCACATCAGGGGTTAATATTGTTATTAAATCTCCTTGCCTTTTCGCTTTTCTCCTAGCCTGGGTGAGACCCCCCTGAGGGAGTTTTCTCCAAGGAGCACGCTCTGCATATTGTGTACTAAAAGCTCCTTTGTTTAAAAAACTTTTTATCTTCCTCAGTCTTAGGCAACACTTTGGGAGGCTTTGGGGGCAAAGTGGGGAACTCCTGGGTCCTGGGAGGCACAATCGAAGGCGGTGGTGGTCTCCTTAAATCAGAAAGTGGTGGATAAGTTTTTTAAAGGTTTGTGCAGAGGGGGAGGGAGCTCGCCAGGGCTCTCGGCCGCAGCGTCCTGTAAGCCCTTTCCTTACTCGGGAGGTAGACCACTTTCTCCCTCCTTTTTTTTTTTTCAATGGCAGAAAATATGATCTGTGCAGTAAATGGAGACTCACCACCATCCACCTCTATAGCCTCCCCCATAGGCTATTTAACAGCCTCGTGACGGAGGTCCAGGACATTTCTAATTATATTCCACAGTCAATAAATATTTGTCTATTCTTAGATGCAGAGAAATCCATTTTTAATTTTTTTTTTAATTTTAGAGAATATTTTTATTTATTTTGTAACCTCTTTACCCTGGCTAAACTTCAGAGGGGACTAGAAAAGAAGCCTCAAGGTGAGGATCGAGTTCATCCTTGGGACTAGAGAAAATCCTTTTCCAGGAAACTCCTAGCGGTGGCCCTTTACCCCGACATGGAGGAGGAGGCATAGGGGGATGGGAGCGTCCCGAAGTTTTCCTCTTCTGTTCCGGAGATCCTTTAACTGTTTGGTAACTAAATCTTATGAACTGTCTGATCGGGGATGTTTCCCTCAACCTCCTAGGAGCGGATGGTCTGATTAGGGATGTTTTCTTAAACTTTTAGGAGCATCTTTAGCTAAAAAAAAAAAAAAAAAAAAAAACAATCCTCATCATAATGGCATCGAGCTGCTGTTTCCTCTAAACCTTTTTCAAATTGAGGGGAGAGCTGATCTTTCTTTTCATCCCTATCTTTTACATGCTCATTGGCAGTCATAGCGGCTAGCCATTCATTTAGCTGTCGATAGCTAGGTATAGCCTCTTCATTTTCACTTTTCTTTATAACAGGTACCTTTTCAGATTTGCTTTTTTGTTTAACAGGTACTTTTCCAACTTTACTTTCCTCTTTAACAGGTACCTTTTCAAATTCATGAGCTGGATCTAAAACATCTCTAGTCATATTCCACAGAGGAAAGGTGTAAGTAGGGATTTTTTCCAAACCTTGCTGAGCACAATAAGCTCTTAGCTGTTTTCCTAGTTTTTTCAAGATATCGAGGTTAACAGTGCCTTGTTGTAGAAACCAAGGGCAGTGGTCTTGTACAAATGTAAAAAATGATTGAATGGAAGATGTTTTAACCTTGATTCTTCTTTTACTTAATAACTGTAAAATTACTCCTATAAAGAGCTGTCTTTCATTTGATTCAGTGTTGCCCATGTCAGAAAATTAAGGATAGTAAAAGATTTTGCTTTTAGCTATCTAAAGATTAGGCCCTTTTTGTCAGCCTTTTTAGAAACCGTTTTTTCTCTCTAACTCTTCAACACTTCCCACTCCTCTCGCCCTGTCTATTCTACAGGGGGATCTGCAGCCCCCTAAGTGGGATCCTATCTGTCCCGAAAACTGAACACTGGGAGAATGGGGTTGGGGATTTACCTTCGAAATGCCTGTCTCGGGTGCCACCTGCAGAGGTCCAGCCCCAGCTGATCCAGGGTATTTGAAGGGAAGATGGAGTAGGCGACCTATTTATATATTTATTTATTCATCAAAGATATACAGAGTAATAGAATGAGGATAGCTCAGTAGGAAAATTCAGTGGAGAAAAGCAGCTGAGTAGCTTGGTTTATGCGGAAAATCAATATAACCCGTGACACCAGGTTAGCTCTGACCACGGAGGCTGCAAGTGCCCTCTAGAAAAGAGGAAGTTGCCCCACCTTAGACACCTTATCGAGTAGGTCTTCGAAGCCCAGGCAAATAAATGGTCGCAGAGGATATCCGCGCTCCAGATGGACACTCATCTGAAAATTGAGGGGAATAATGACATGGGGAGACCAAGCGTTGGCGAGCAAGGCCCGTAACTTTATTTTCAACACAGGTTTTAATACCCTAAGTTACACATAGAGGATAATAGGGGATGCAAAGTCAGCAGTCTTTAATCCTTATCAAAAACCAGGGTTTCTTTTCTGCAGATTTATCGTATTAAAATGGTTTAGATGATTTACATCATCTTCTGGCCAGAAGACCTTTTAACATTTTATGACTCTTGACAAAGACTTATCAACCATAAGAGTTATTTTCTCTAAGAGTAATTGTTTAAGGTTTGGCGCCATCTTTCAAAGATAAAATTGCATTCCTATAGGGAGGATGTGTAATGGGTTTACAACAAAGAAAAGAATTTATTACCTTAAGGGTCTAAAGTTACTAACATCAAGGCCAGTACTTATTTTTTCTACATACCAACTATATTAATTAACACACATTCAAGGATACAATTCAGGGGATGTGGAAACTTGGCAAAAAGGATTGGTTCATCAATGAAATCTTTTACTAGTTTTATTCTGACAGTTTCTAACTCTCTGAGAGGCTCTAAGCTATTTGAATATCTTAAACTTCCCGTGCATCTCGAGGCTGGGAGACTGTACACAATCGTATGCATAGCTGTAGGAGACCGGGTAAACTTGTCAGGCGAGTTAGAAAACCATCTGAGGGGTTTGGATTTAAACACTACTAATTGCCCAGGAACATTATTAGTTGGAGCTGTAAGTTAGCTCTTTGACAGAGAGAGTGAGATGGTGGTAGGGGACATCCCCAGTAATGTCAGAGGTGAGAGAACAAAGCCATAAAAAAGGCAGACTTTGGTTTTTGGGGGTAGATGCTCAAGAATATACGGGGGAACTCCCGGAGGCTCGATCCCGCCTTTGCGTATGCCGAGACTCTTTCCTCATGACATTTGTCACGAGTGGAATGTCTCTCGCTGGCTCCCGGCAATCTTCCATTGCACCAAACGCAGTGGAGTCCCGAGAGGCCCCTCCCAACACCACAGTATCAGTGTCTTCTCAGAGGCACCCTGAGCAACTCCCTGAGGTCACCGGCACAAGTCGAGGGAACACAGGGTCTCCTGCCGCAACCCGAGAAAGACCTCAAGAGTCCGTCTTCAACGCGTCTTGAAGCCGGATTCCCCTACCATGACTCGAGAGCAATGACAGGCTCCCCCTCGCCATGCGCATGGACACCTGACTTCACTGGCGCCACATGAGAGGCTCCCTGAGCTCCCCGTCATACCTCGTGAGAAACCCCACACTGGCGCCGCAGCTCGGGAAAACCCACGAGACGCCACCGTCATCGCGAGATTGGGGACTTCTTTTCCTGCCTGACCTGGAGAGCAATCCCTGGTCCTTTCTCCAAACTTCACAGGAGGCTTTACTCCCTTTAGGCCACTCAATGGGCTCCAAGAGATACCTGTCGCGACTTGAGAGGAGAGCAGAGTACTTTGTTTCCCCTCGAGATGAGGCCTTACCTCGGGTGAGTCTGGAATGCAACCCCGAGATCCCTGTTGCCCCTGGAGAGGAACATTATGTCCTGGACAAAAGCCTAGATGAGGTCTATTTTGCCCTACAGTGACTCGAGAGCAACACCCATCTCTCCCTCGCAATTCGAATGGAAGATTGGTCTTCACTGGGCCAACACAAGAGGAAGTCTGAATTTCCCGTTGTAACTCGAGAATCCCGCCGCAACTCTTAAAAACCACGTGGTTCCCCATTCATCGCAATATGAGGCCTTTGCCCGCTACAGAGTCTCAAGAGAAGTCCCATGTTTCGTCATAAAGTTCGAAATGCTACTTGGCACCCTTGATGCGACCCCAAAAGTTCCTCAATATACCGGTCTCACTCCAAGGGAACACCAAAGTTCCTGGCACCACTTCATTTGAGCCCCTTCTCCACTCCTGATCACGGCAGGAAGGTCGATCCCCCTGCTTTGTCTAGAAGGCGTTCCCGACCTTCATGGCGCACCTCAGGATGAGGCCAGTCTCACGAAGAAATTCGAGACGTAGCCTCGTGTTGGTGCCACGTGCCGAAAGACCACGATTTCTCGGTCTTGCTCTTGATAAGAACCCGATGCCCGGACACCTCTTCTAAGGCAACCCTGTGGATGAAGGCACTACACGAGGGGGCACTGGCAACCCTGTTCATCGTCCGGAAAATCCCACAGGATCCACATACAGCTCCAAAACTGGCCTGTAACCCCTTAAACAATGAGAGAGGCAAGCGGAGTTCCCTTCCTCAGACAAGACGAGGCCTGAGTATCCAATCCCAACTCTGCAGGCACGCTTCGATCTGAGTCAGAAATGGAGAGGAAACCTGAGGTTCCTGCCTCAACCCGAGATGAGGCCCTCTTCCATTAAAACAAACCCAGTGGAGTCCCGAGAGGCCACTCCCATCTCCACACTATCCCTGACTTCTCATAGGCATTCTGAGAAGCTCCTTGAGGCCACCGGCAAACGTCGAGGGAAATAAGGGTTTCCTGCCACAATCGAAGAAAGACCTCGAGAGTCCTTCTTCAATGTGTCTTGAGGTCAGATTCCCCTACCATGGCTCGAGAGCAATAACGCGCTCCCCCTCGCCATGCACATGGAGACCTGACTTCCCTGGCGCCACATGAGAGGCTCCCTGAGCTCCCTGACGTACCTCGTGTGAAACCCCACACTGGCGCCGCAGCTCGAGAAAACCCACAAGACCCCTCCGTCATCGCGAGATGAGGGCCATCTTTTCCTGCATGGCCTGGAGAGCAGTCCCAAGTCCTCTCTCCAAACTTCACAGGAGGCTTGACTCCCTTTAGGCCACAAAGTGGGCTCCAAGAGGTGCCCGTCGCGACTCAAAAGGAGAGCGGAGTCCTTTGCTTCCCTTCGACACGAGGCCTGACTCCCTGGGTGAGTCTGGAATGCAAACCTGAGATCCCTGTGGCCCTTGGAGAGGAACATTAGGTCCTGGACACAAGCCTAGATGAGGTCTCCTTTGCCCTGCAGTGACTCGAGCGCAACCCCCAGCTCTCGCTCGCAACTCGAATGGATGATTGGACTTCCCTGGCCCAACACAAGAGGAAGCCTGAAATCCCCGTCGTAACTCGAGAATCCCGCCGCAACTCGAGAAAAACCACGTGGCTCCCCCGTCATCGCAAGATGAGGCCCTTGGCCGCTACAGCGTATCAAGAGAAGTCCCACGTTCCATCCTGAAGTACAAAACAGTACTTGGCACCCTTGATGCGACCCCCAAAGTTCCCTGACATACCGGTCTCACTCGAGGGAAACACCAAAGTTCACGGCACCACTTCCTGTGAGCCCCTTCACCCCTCCAGATCGCAACAGTAGGGTCGACTCCCATGCTTTGTCTGCAAGGGGTTCCCGACGTTCCCCGCGAACCTCCAGATGAGGCCGCTCTCATGAGGAAATTCGAAAAGTAGCCTCATGGATGGTGCCACATGCTGAAAGATCCCGAATTCCCGGTCCACTCTAGATAAGAACCTGACGCCCGGACATCTCTTCGAAGGCAACCCTGTGGATGAAGGCACAACACGAAGGGACACTGACATCCTCATGCATCGTCTGGAAAAACCTGCCAATTCCACTCACAGCTCCAAATGTGGACTGTCACCCCGTGAACAACTCGAGAGGCAAGTGAAGTTGCATTCCTTCACACAAGACGAGGCCTTACCCTCCTGGCCTAACTCTTCAGGGACCCTGCGATCGGAGTCAGAAATGGAGAGGAACACTGAGGTTCCTGCCTCAACTAGAGAAGAGGCCCTCTTCCATTGAACCAAACTCAGTGGTGTCCCGAGAGGCCCCTCCCAACACCACAGTATCCCTGAATTCTCAGAGGCTCCCTGAGAAGCTACCTGAGGTCACTGGCACAAGTCGAGGGAACCCAGAGTTTCCTGAAGTAACCCGAGAAAGACTTGGAGAGTCCTTTTTCAACGTCTCTTGATGCCCGATTCCCCTACCATGACTCCAGAGCAAGGACGCGCTCCCCTTGCCACAAGCAGGAAAACTGACTTCCCTAGTACCACACAAGAGGCTCCCTGAGTACCCCATCGTACCTCGTGAGAAAACACACAGTGGCGCCGCAGTTCGAGAAAAACCACAAGATGCCCCCGTCAAGGAGAGATGGGGGCCTTCTTTTCCTGCCTGACCTGGAGAGCAATCCCTGGTCCTCTCTCCAAACTTCACAGGAGGATTGACTCCCTTTAGGCCACTCAGTTGGGTCCAAGAAATACCCGGTGTGACTCGAGAGGAGAGCAGAGTCCTTTGCTTCCCTGGAGACGAGGCCTGACTCCCCGGGTGAGTTTGGAATGCAACCCCGAGATCCCTGTCGCCCCTGGAGTGGAACATTATGCCCTAGACACAAGCCTAGATGAGGTCTATTTTGCCCTACAGTGACTCGAGAGCAACCTCCATCTCTCCCTCACAATTTGAATGGAAGATTGGTCTTCCCACGGTCAACACAAGAGGAAGTCTGAATTTCCCATCGTAATTCGAGAATTCAGCCTCAAGTCTTAAAAACCATGTGGTTCCCCCTTCATTGCAATATGAGGCCCTTGCCAGCTAGAGTCTCAAGAGAAGTCCCACGTTCCATCTTAAAGTTCGAAATGCTACTTGGCACCCTTGATGAGACCCCAAAGTTCCCCAACATACCGGTCTCACTCCAGGGGAAGACCGAAATTCCCGGCGTCTCCAGGGAAGTCCCATGTTCCGTCCTTAAGTGTGAAACGGTACTTGACACCCTTGATGAGACCGCAAAAGTTCGCCGACACGCTGGGTGCCTCGAGGGGAACACTGAGGGTCCCGGCACCACTTCATCTGAGCCCCTTCTCCCCTCCTGATCGCGACAGGAGAGTCGATTCCCCTGCTTTCTCTGAAAGGGGTTCCCGGCCTTCCTGGTGCACCTCAGGATGAGGCCAGTCTCAGGAGGAAATTCGAGACTAGCCATGTGTGAGGTGCCACGTGCCGAACGACCCCGATTTTCCGGTCCGCTCTTGATAAGAACCCGATGCCCGGACACCTCTTCGAAGGCAAACCTGTGAGTGAAGGCACAACACGAAGGGGCACTGACACCCCCATGCATCATCCGGAAAAACCCGCAGGGTCTACACACAGCTCGACAAGGGGCCTGAGACTCCCGGAACAACTCGAGAGGCAACCAGAATTCCATTTCTCAGACAAGACGAGGCATGACTCTCCTGTCCCAACACTGCAGGGACCGTGCAGTCGGAGTCAGAATCGGAGAGGAAGCCTGAGGTTCCTGCCTCCCCTCGAGATGAGGCCCTCTTTCATTGCGCCGAACCCAGCAGAGTCCCGAGAGGCCCTGCCAACTCCACAGCATCCCTCACCTCTCAGAGTCACCATGGGAAGTTCCCTATAGTCCCCTACAGAAGTCGAGGGAAACGAGGGTTTCCCGCCGCCACCCGAGAAAGACCTCGAGAGTCCTTCTTCAACGCGTCTTGAGGCCCTAGTCACTTCCCATGACTCGAGAGTGATGACCAGCTCCCCCTCGCCATGCGCATGGAGACATGAGTTCCCTGGCACCGCACGAGAGGCTCCCTGAGGTCCTCGTCATGCCTCGTGAGAAAACACCCATGGGCGCCGCAGCCTGAGGAAACCCATGAGACGCCCCCGTCATCGCTAGATGAGGGCCTTCTTTTCCTGCCTGGCCTGGAGAGCAATCCCGAGTCCTCTCTCCAAACTGAAGAGGAGGCTCGACACCCTTGAGTCCACTCATTGGGCTCCAAGAGATCCGTGTCGCGACTTGAGAGGAAAGCGGAGTCCTCTGCTTCCCCTCGAGGCGAGGCCTGACTCCCTGGGGGAGTCTGGAATGGAAACCCGAGATCCCTGTCTTCCCTTGAGAGGAATATTAGGTCCTGGACACACGCCTCGATGAGGTCTCTTTGGCCCTGTAGTGACTCGAGCAGAACCCCCAGCTTTCCCTCGCAACTCCAGGGGAAGATTGGGCTTCCCAGGGCCAACCCAAGAGGAAGCCTGAAATCCCCGTCGTTTTCGAGAATCCAGACTCAACTCGAGAAAAACGACGTGGTTCCAACGTCTTCACAGAATGAGGCCCTTGCCCGCTACAGCGTCCCCAGGGAAGTCACATGTTCCGTCCTGAAGTGGGAAACGGTACTTGGCTCCCTTGTTGCGACCCCTAAAGTTCCCTGAAATGCCGGGTTCCCTCGAGTGGAACACATAGAGTCCCGGCCCCACTTCATCTGAGCCCCATCTCCCCACCTGATCACCACAGGAGAGTCGATTCCCCTTCTTTGTGTGGAAGGTGTTCCCGGCCTTCCCGGCGCACCTCAGGATGATGCTGGTCTCAC